>NC_065549.1:17141613-17866851 GCF_022605725.1 Anthonomus grandis grandis
AGAGAAATGCTCTCCTTGTAAATGAGATTCTTTTTCTTTCATATAATTCTGATAAAAAGTATTGCGCATCAGATAAGTGGGTCCTGGATAGTATACTGGACTCACTTATCTGATGTGCAGTGTGTTACATTTCTCACGGGAATTCAAAGTTTATTTTTTTATCTCAAAATTCTAAAACACTACAATAAAACATATCCGTGTTCTGTGGAAAAAAACCCAATAAAAACTGTTTTTTACTTTTTTTTAATTTTAAATAGTAACAGAGATACAAAAAAAAAGAGTCTCAAAAGATAAGGCTCATCTCCCATAGGAACGGAGCATTTCCAATTTACATCATATGTATAAATACATCATATTATGATGAACTGCTATAATAATATTTGAATTTAAAATTTTTTAATTATTTAGTTATTTAACCATAATCTTAATTTATTCGCAAAAAAAAAATTATTAAAGAAAGTATTACATTTTTGTTTAATTTCTTCTCTTTCAAGGTTTTATACAGTTTTCTTGTACATACATACATATTATATATTTTGAATTGATTTCTTCTATTTTAAAGCATTTTTATTGTAAAAGCTTGGTATCATTTTAAAAATTTATGATTTAATTTGGGCAGGCAGCTTTTAATTAGTTAATTAAAACAATATTTTTTTCTTTTGTAGAAAGTATAGTTAAAATTTCATGATTCAATACACAAGTAGACACGCAGGACACTTTTCCTGATCTAAATAAAAATTAAAGAAAATTGAAGTCAAATACTTTTATCGTCAAATTTTAAAAAAATCAACATTTTCCCTAGGTAGGTTTTAAAATAAAAATGTTGTCAATTAATTATGATAGTAATGATGAATTTTAAAATGAATTATGATTTTTAAAATAATTATTAATAAATTAATTCATAACGGTACCCTAATAGGAATGCATATGTCTATTATTCCCAACAAAAAAATAGATAAAAATGTTTACCTACCATTTCATTAGATAACGGTGACCGATTTAAAATTAACTAAAAGCAATCGGGGAAAGTCGTAGATTAAAGATGTTTTTCTAACGCGTAATAATTTATATTAATGATATTTGACACCTGTCCGATTCGCCCAAACTCACCACTCGCGAAACCTCAGAAAAGAAAATACCCGAACTCATACAGTCACCGATAAAGCATCGCCGCTTTACCGACCGACATTAAATACCCCTCGTCTATACAGGACTGGGGGGGACCAACGGAGGGGTCACTGATCGGGCCCGTCCTGCTCCAAGATATCGGACACCGAGGCGAAAGCGCATGCACCCAATCCGTTCACTGACATCAGTCGAGAGAGTTCGTGCGCGTGCGCCATAGCTACTTCTAAGGGAGGTTTTCGCGGTTTATTATTTGATTCTGTAAAAGAGAAAATAAACTTATTATATTAATGTTTATGTAAATACTTAGTGTAAACTACACTGCTTTTATTTCAACAAATTTACGAAAAACAAATCCCTCTGAGTATATTTTTAAAAAATTAACAACTCAGTTTAGATATACAGAGCGACCTTAACCTTAGTTTGATACATTTTATTTTATAAAATCCTCAAAACTCTTCATCCAGGCTGCCTGACTGTCTAAGTATTTACAAAGCAGAAGTAGTCGCAGTACACAACGCTCTTAAAACTGTCATTAAAAAAATATAAACCACGCTTTTGTTTTTTCCGATTCGAAAAGTGCTATATCCAAGCTTAGTGGTAACCTTTTTTTTGGCCAAAACAGAACACTGGATTCTAACTACAAGGCACCTTATAGATATAACAAAAACGGACATCACATTCGACTTGCATGGATTCGAGGCCATGCAGCATCGAGGCAATATGGAGGCGGACACCTTGGCTAAAATTAGAACTAGTCTAGATGTACCCAGAAAGATGCCTATAGATATACATGATGTTTTCAATGTTTAAAAAGAAACAAATATAAGAAGGTTTATGAAGCATGGAATTTGGTAATCACTCAGTAAAGCATAGCTATGCTAAAATGAAATCAAACTTTCCTAACAAGAAATGGTTTTCTAAATTACATTATAAGGATAGAAGGCACATTACCACTATTATTAGAGTGTGTACTGGTCATTATCTGACTAATTCTCATCTCTACAAAATTAGAGTGAAAGATAATGCCTTATGTGACTGTGAATGACTGTAGATGACTTAAATCATTTATATATATCATATATTAAAAAAAAGACTTCTCCCATTTCGATGGCCGACGTCTGTCTGTTTCTGAAGCTGAAACAAATAAAATGATCATGCATTTTGTCAACTATCTACAAACTATTTTTTATTCCTAATGTATTTCCGTTGTTGTTTGGAGTGCTTTTATGTATTTCGCTTCCATATGTTATGCTACTAATAAATTTGCCTAATACATTAACATATATAATAGTTATAGTTTATACAGCAAGTCAAGTTAAAATCCTCAAAACATTCACCGTTATTAAGGAAAACATAATAATCTCGCTTTGAAATTCCTCATAGAAAAATTTCTGTTTATTCCCCTTATATTTTTTTTTATATCTAACACAACAAAATGCGACCATAATACACGTTGTTAAAATGTTTAGGAACTAGTTTAATATTTTCCCATCACGTGTCAATTTGAAAAGGTCCCACACTTAATATCTTTCTTGTCGTTAAAAATACAAAAAATCGGAAAGACACGTCAATTTTACTTGTAAGGGATACACTTTAAATGAATATTTTTAGCCTTCTTGTTTCAACCCCCTAGGAAGGGTAGATATCATCCTTAGAATCTTAAATGGGAAGTGGCAGATCTCTTTAAAGGGTGTTTTAATTCTCTTTTTAATGAAATCCTACTTTGTTACTTTTTGTTTACAGGTTTCCGAATAATTGCGTTTCAAAGTTGCCGAAACCAAAAAACTTTCTTGCATTGAGGTCATATGAATAATGATTTATCCTTTGGATAACTTTTATTAAGTCCATAAATTATGAGAATGGTTTATTCTCTTTAAGAAAGAACTGACATTATTTTTATTTATAGGTTAGAAAGTGCGCATGAAAGACGGCACTAGTTTTCAATGAAATAAATCGAAATACTTCATTCCCAGATATGTGCTGTGTTAGTGGCAACATTCTCAGAAACTGGTTCGGTGAGTAACAGAAAAAAAATCCAGGAGTAATGAATCAAGGAGCTTTTGAGATTTTGCTATTATTTGCTGCAGAGACCACCAGCTCCTCCAGCAGACAGACAGGAATATCAAACAATACAGCAAGAAAGGCATTAAAAATGCTTAAGCTCCATCCATACAAAATGCAGGTACTATAAGATTTATACAAGAACTCTATGATGATTTTGTTAAAATAATAGTTTTGTGAATTCATGAATGGTAAAGTCAACGCCATCCTTAATATTCTGACCAATATCTGTTTCAGCGATGAATGTTCATTTTTTCTAAATGAAAATGTAAGTAACGTAAAAAACAAAATTGTCGATATTGGAGTCACTAAAACCCATATATTTTTCGAGGAGGACATATACAATATCCTCAAAAAGGTAATGTTTTAGCTGGTATTCTTGAAAATGCCATTATTGGTTTTTTATTTATTGACGGAAACTTGACAGGTGATCTGTACCTTAATATGCTTGAAGAGACTATTGATTTTCTTATCACCCATACCTTTGAAACTTATTTGATACAGAAGGTAATTCAGTTTTACAGGAGGATCTATTTAACTTTCCAGCAGGATGTTACTCCACCTCATTATTTTCTTCCGATTCGATAGTGAAATTCAATGGATTCCAAGATCACCGGATTTAACACCCTTAGATTTCTTTGTTTTCGGGGAAATTTGAAATCTATTATATATAAAACACAACCTGCTGATATTGTTGATCTTAAAAGGTGAATTGCATCAGAATGCCGGCCAATTCCCGGTGAAGTTTTCCGAAATATTAAAGAGGAGTTCGAAAACAGACTTTAATATTGTTTACAGGAAAATGGACAAAATTTTCAACAACTTATAAGATAGTGCTTAGGCAGATATGTTTTATTGTTGAAATTTCTCCTCCGCAAGTAAAAAAATATTTTTGTCGAAGTAAAATAGGAAATCAATTATTTAAATTACATTTTCTGTCCATTATTGAATGATTTTAATGGTGTATAATCAATGATTTTTGTGCAAGCACTAATCTGAAAACCAAAACCTCAATGCAGGCAAATTTAATGGTTTCAGCAAGTCTGAATACTGATTATTCGGAAACCTCTAGACAAAAACCAGCAAAGTAGGAGATCACTGAAAAGAAAATTGAACGCTCTTAAAACGATGCTCCACTTGACCTCCATTCCCATTAAAGAGTGACATCTACCTTTCCTAGGGGGTTAAAACAAGAAGACTAAAAATACTCACTTAAAGCGTTCCCCTTACAAATAGAATAGACGTGTCTTTCCGATTCTGCATATTTTTAACCGCAAGAAAGATATTAAGGGTAAGAAGTTTTCAAATTGACACCCTGCATAATATACTCCATACACATATGTCCGATTGAAATGTATTGAGAAAAATCGTCACTTTAAATCAATGTTCCCATCTCTACACAAGTACAGTTTTTCCAACGTTATTGCAAATACTACAGTATTTTCGAGCGAATTTATTGATATTTATATGCAATATAACCATATTTCATCCATTCTGACGACATTTGTCACCAACGTCATATAAAATAAAGTATATACGTTGTAATAATTGGTCTTTTCAAACCACGTTTTTGCTCTCTGTTGAAAGGTTTTAGCTGAATTGTGTGTAGCCTGAGAAAGTAGAAATCTTCATTTCAAATCGTACTTTAGGATTGTCATAGGTAGATGACATCATTAGAAAGAAGAAAAATATTTTTCCTTCATGGGGGTGAAGTAGAACCACCAGACCAGTACTAGTAAAATGTGACGCATAAATATTTAATTAAATTGGTGTTTTCAATTTGAAAAAACTGCAAAAAGAAAATTTTAAGAGTAACGGTTGTAGACGAGGCCATTCAGACATTCAACGTTGCCTATTCCAAAAATGGTTACCAATATTACTAACGCTTCTATACAGAAAGTTTTAAGAGAAGACTTTTTCGAAAATGATTATGATAAAAGAATGAAATTTTGCAATTAATGTAGTAGTAGTTACCGGCTTTTTCTTCTGAGTCTGCTCTTCCTTCGCTTTCTAATTTAATTCTAAAATAATGTTTATTTATTTTCGAATATTTCTCCGAGAATTTAAGATAATGATTCGTATATAGCTCTTGGACATATAACTATTTTAATTTATATCAAAAATTATTATGCCAAGATTTTATTATTTAAAAAAATAATAGCTGTTTAAGAAATAATCAGTATTTTTTTCTTTTTCTAATGTTCTGAGATCCTCTCATTAATAATATTAAATCATCTAACAAGGCCTATCAAGAAATATAAATTCTTTAGGAGCCATTACAGCATCCCTAAAATCAATACCATATGAAAAGGGATACTACTCTCGCCAATAGTATTCCTCTGCTATATTTTAGGAGGTTGTTTTAATCTTGTTTGATGCTAAATATTTGTTTTTATTGTATAACATTCCTGCGTTAATGTTTGCTTTAGTTACTTCTCAGTTGCTTGCTTTGTACTGTTTATTGACGATGCCATTACATTTTATATTTATTTATGGAAACTTTAAATATTTTGAGAAATATCTGCTTTACTGATAAATTACATTTCTTCTTAAAAAATTAGTTAGCAAACACAAGAGAAAATCCTATTTTAGAAAGATATTTAGGGTGGTTTATTAAAAAAAAAAATATATAAATATATATATTTATATTTTTTTTAATCAGTGTCCAGCTTAAAATATGGTACATGGGGATATTGAAAACCGTTGAAGATACAGGAATTTAAAAAATGAGCTTGGAGAAAAGCTAAGAGACAATGCTGCCAGGTTGAAAGAAAAGATTTTGGAAGACAATGCCTGTTTTTAAAATAGAAATAATTCTGGAAAGTCTTCTTTATTGAAAAAGTAGATTCATTGATTAATGAAATACAGGATCCAGGAAGTCCAAACAGGATCGCAGCATTGGACGTCACAATTTTCAATGAGCTGTCCTAGAGACCTTCAGCAGTGGACAACAAAAACGAAGTTTATGCCAATACGCTATCTCTTGGGCTGATGCAGCTTAAATTGCCTCAATTTAATGGTACTACATCATAAATTATTTACCAATGTCAGATTTAAGCGGCTTTAAAAGCTCACGATCTGTCACCCACGTACGTTGACTTTCAGGATCAAATGGCACAAAAGTTGTGCAATAAAGTGCCTATAAATAATTTGTCATCTACTTCTTTGGATCTTGTTTAATATGATACATACAAATAATACATTTTCAGGATGGGGCTAAGAAATGAGGAGAATTTGAAAATAAAGTAAAAAATAATATAGGTTCACTATGTTGAATGAGGCCGATGTCAGCTTTTGTTTTTCTTGCCATATTGAATTTGTGCATTTTCAAATTGCCCTTTAGAAATGCTTTTCAACCGTATATAACAAGTTATGTTCGGTAAAAATAAATAATTGAAATTAACAAAATTAGAATTTCATGGCAGGCATTTATAGTTCAATTAATCATTACTTTAAAATATTATTGATCATACAACGAACACTGCAAATGAATAAGTAATATTTTAGGATTAAAGTAGGTGCTCAAGTAAGCCACCGTTTTCTTGCACGCACAACGTACATAATCTCATTACTGTTTCACAGGATTTTTTGATAATTTCTTTGACTTCGGTCTTATTCAGCATACTAGGCCTAGATTAGTTTATACTTGTTTTTACTTTTGGATTGGTAAAATGATTACATTATTATAATATATTTAAAAAAATGCTTTATGGAACTTAAAAATAGAAAATGTTTATGTGATTTAAAATTCTCCAAAGAGAGCAAATGAAGTTGATTAAATGTAGTACTTATTGTAACTCACCTAAAATGGCAGAATTTAGTTGTGCACATACTGACTCTCTTTGTGAGGAGTCGAGCTGCCACCCCACAGGACTCGCCCATGGATTTGAATACGCTAATAAACTAAATGCATCCTAAAATTTAAAAAAAAAACAATTTTAGTCTTACTCCCGAGATCATTATCCCGCATTTTAACTTACTTCCAACATGTGTTGATTATGCTGCTTCGTCGATTTATCTGTCTTTAATTTTTGGCTCATACTATAAAGCTCCCTACCGAATTCTAATATTCGTTCTACTGCTGGTTTTGAACAAGACTTTCTACATACTGGTATATCTATATCTAAAAAACATAGAATTTAAATTTAAATTGCAAAATGTGTTTTGTTCTACTTTTACCCATTTCGTCTTCGTTATCACAACAATTCGTACTATCCTCGGCTTCCGGTTTGTCTGTATTATTGCAATGACCCTGGCCATTTTGATATCCATTTAATGTTTCTCCGTTGTTTGAATAGTTATCTCCTGATCCGTTTTGGCATTCTTTACCGTTTTGACAATCCTAAACAGATATTATTTTAAATAAAAAATGTACACTGTTTTTTTTAACTCTTACCTGTATATTAGGACAATCTGATATATTGGGGCAATTTTCGCTTTGGCCGTTTGTACAGTCATCAATGTCCATTCTATCGTCATCATTTTGAATCACGATTGGTGTCGAGCAGGTGCCATTATGTGAGTTATTTGTTTCGTTCATTTCTTCAACCTAAAAACCAAAAGTTTTGTAAACTTTAAAGTAAGTTAAAATTCTGTGTCATACGGTTAACGAAATCATTTTAGGTTTTTTTTCGACGAATAGGTACATACACTTCCTCCCAACATTATTTGTAATATTGAAAACTATTCTATGGTTTTGTTTTTTAATTTGCTTTTGGCATAAGGCTCTGCATGGCCAAAAGCCAAAATATAACTACAATTTTTAACTTGAACCACACCTGTAAAGCATTCTTTAAAAATTGTAAAGAAAAATTCTAGTTTTACCAAGAATGCAAAAGATGGTAAATTTGTAGATATTTGTAAATTTTTTTAAGAAATAAGAGTCATTAAAACACATTTTTCAAATTTTGGTCTTAACTACTGACTGACCCTGGTTATGATA
This sequence comes from Anthonomus grandis grandis, assembly GCF_022605725.1. Classification (NCBI taxonomy): domain Eukaryota; kingdom Metazoa; phylum Arthropoda; class Insecta; order Coleoptera; family Curculionidae; genus Anthonomus; species Anthonomus grandis. Next base: position 17,149,745 of record NC_065549.1, read on the forward strand.
AAAGTCCTTATACAAAAAAAATCAATCATTTTATTTTATTGGTAATAGATAAAAACCGACAATCTAGAAGAAAAAAAAGATGCCCTAAAGATTTCCTAAGAAAGAGAAGAAAAAAGATTTCCTAAGAATATACAGGAAGTCCCATTTAAAATTAAAAAATTGTCATTTCTGGTGAAACTGAATGTCACAAAAAAGAATTGAATAAATCTTTTAATAAATAGTGAAGAAATAGTCCATACTTGCAGTGGAGTCGTAGGTTAAGGTAAAATGAAAATCTTTCAGTCTCCCTCCACTTATTTATTAAACATTTAGTTAGCTTAAAATTCCCTACATGTTTCGGACACAGTGGTCTCCATCATCAGGGGGTAAAAGGTTTAAAATTGGTAATAGGCACACGCCCCAGGGTTTGATTACATATAAAAAACCCTCTATTTATTACTATTGTTTTCAATTTTAATTTTTTATTTTTTATTAAAAAAAACATGTAGGGAGTTTTAAGCTAACTAAATGTTTAATAAATAAGTGGAGGGAGACTGAAAGATTTTCATTTTACCTTATAATAAATGTTTGCATTGTTAATTATTTTCTTACTTAAAAAAAAAAAGTATTGCGGGAAATCCTTGAGAAACGTGATATTAGTATACTAGTAATTCTATGTTTGCAATGGTGCTCACATGCTTACATGTAAAGCATCTCACACTTAGAAATTTACTATAAAAGAGAATATTGGTGAACTTATGCTGGAACGCACTTATAAAAATGTAAATAACCTCTGTTGTAAAAATATAAAAATAACTAAACATTTTCCTTTAATCAGTTTAAGTCATCTGAGTAAAATAGCGACTTAATCGTTCACTTAACGACCAATAAAAGTAGGTATTAATAGGTAGTAGATACCTAAGTGGTGGTTTATCTCATAAAATAATAAAACTAATCTCAGGATAATCTTCATTATTTCTCCCTGACATACGAATACCTTTACTGATTCTAACCATTTAAATTGATAAACTGATGTAGACGTAGGTACGAAATTGTGATTAAAATTTAAAATGGAAACGTTGTAGCGTTTTATTTTTCTATTCCTTATTTTCACTAACGCTCCATTGATATTTCATTCATTTCAATAATTATATTAATAATTTCAGTCAACTTCTTTTATTCATATTTCTTTACATTCACACTGTCAATGACACATTACTACTGTAACGCATTACTCTCTTGGTTTAATTATTCATGCTTTCTGTTGACGGTCCGTCACTCTTCTGGTTGATCTTAATTAATATTTTCTCTGATTGGCTGATATTGACAGTTCAGGCGAGAGGTAGGATCGTTACTTATTTAGTCGGTACTGCATCCATTTTTCGAGGACTTGTTCCCGTGTCGCAGGTAGAAGCACACGTAAAAGGCCAGTTTTTTATTTCCGAAGTTTGTGAAGCAGGAAGTGGCCAATATAATTTGTAATTTATAGTCCTTAATCTTGTTCCTTTAGGGAACCGTTTATTTCATAATTCTGGTGCAGGATGCCCAAGATTTTGATGGATAGATAATGAAACTTAGCAAGGTGAGTGTGTCACATTTTGAACGCCATTCATTTTTATCGACAGTGAATACAATGGTAACCGTTGTTTTAGGGTTTTACTTTTCCGTTTTCCTCTTTATTCTTCTTTAATTATTGATAGCTGCAGGCTTTTGATTTCCCCGGGAAATTGCTGAAAACGGTGGAGCTGGAGCCAGAGTTAGAGCTAGTATTAGAGATTCCCAGTCCAGATAGCTAAGCTACAAATGGCATACATTCACAGCCTCGTTTTTGAAGGCGAGCCGTTCATTTCTTGGAGGAATATACAGGCCAGTTTATTCCATTTACTTAAATATTACTAACCATAAATTTGTCTCACTTAGGTATTTAAATTTTTATTAATATATCTTTAATTTCAATTTATTGCTACAAATATTTAATCAATATCATAATTTAATATGTCGATTTCTTATCTATAGTTTTAGTTATTTTTTGTTCAGTATTTTTCAGTACCTTTTTTGGTAGTTAAATAGATATAACCCGGTTAAGGCTGATATGCCTTGAGTAAAAAGGTTCATGAACTTTCCCCTGTGTACTACAAATATATACAAAAAAACTTTAATAATTGCAATTTATTTTTCAAGTGCTGAAATCTACCTAGTAGTGAAATCATAATTTGAATGTTTCTTTTGTCAAACTTATCATATTAACATTATTCATATTTTAATTCATAATAAATTATTAACATTTAACAGATTAGAACATGAGGTGTATACAAATCTTTGATGTAAATATAATTTGGTTGTATTGTTAAGATATTTTTTTTGCCTCTTTAAATCTGCTTTATCCAGGGTCATTTAATTGCTAATTGAAACCCATATACCTAGTCTTTTTCTTAGTTTGCTCTCATTTATGTAAAAAAAAAACTAAGTGGCACCCTCTTATTTAAAAGTTATAATCTAGTTTAGATTCTTTAATAGCCAGTCATAAGTGAACCTTCGAACAATCCCAAGCCTCCAATAATTCTGAGCTACCGTCTGCAAACTCTTGGCAGAATAGTAACACTGTAAAGTTAACGCCACAACGTTAGGAAGTTAAAATTTGTATAGAAGGTTTCCATGTAAGAAATAATTAAAAAAAATAGACAAAGTCTTTAAAATATGTGTAGAACAGTGACTACCTGAAAGGTATTAACACTTCTACAATCAAATTAAATTAAAGATAGGGAGAAAAAATAAACTTTAAGTCAAAGTCTTATAAATGTATGAGAATTTGGCTTTTCGGAGATTTTAGTTTTTCTCTTTGTTATATATGCAAGTCTCTTTGAGAATAATGAATAAATATTTCAAATTAAATTAAAGGTATTATTATAATGACATCAAAAACGTACTGTAGATAGTCCCATTGGTTAACCTTTAGTTGGCATATGTCTAAGTACTATTAAGTTGATAAAATAAATTTTTGTTATTTCGAGTCAACAATATTTTGCAGCGGTGTTCTGTGAGCTGTCAAAACCTTTCGATTGTCAGTCATAAACATGGTCTTCATGGTGTTTTTTTTTTACAATCTCAGGACTCTCAGCCTTTTAAAACTCATTATAAAATTTAGAAACATTATCGTGAAAAGTGTGTCCATTGATACTTAAATTTTAAAGGTTCTTACAACAGTATTGCTTTAAAACTATATTACAAGTTAAAAATTGTCCATTTTACACTGGTTGAATCAACATACAGGCTGTAGATAATCAGGATACAGTATTACTCCATTTAAGATTTCTGTATCTGAAATCTTTTTCGATCCTCTTTATTCTTACGTTAAAGAACTAGCTATTCATACTCTTTGCAAATCACTCATTATTAAAAATAGAGCCAAGAGTTTTTTCTTAAGAAACGGTGCACCTATTAATTTCTTTTCTATTTTTTAAATAACAAGACTAATTAAACAGACCAGGGACTCAAGATACTCAAATTACAAAAGAGCTTTACCACTAACCTAAAAAACCAAGACTCACTTATAAAACTGCTATGTTAACATCGCTAACGAAACACATGTCATTTTATTCTCGAAATAAACTATTTTGTGATTTTATACCGTAGATAATGTAGATATGCAATGTTTTGCATGTAAAAGCTCTCCTTGCGGACAGCTCCTATGAGCGGATGTCTTTTAACCGGACAAAGTTCCTGGAACCGAATTTCAGCATATCATTTTCAATGTTAAATGCATTCCGATAAGCGGACGCTCTTATAAACGGACGCGGACACTAGATTTTTCTGTATGTAATCAAAAAATCTCCCATAAGCGGACGCAAAACTCTAATACCCAGACGATTTTTAGTTCCGCTTATTGCAATTATCTACATACATAAAATTCGGTAATTTCCCGATTTATATTAGGTGATTCCCCATTTACGCATTTCGTTGGCTAGCCAGTATGTAATCTTGTGGTTTATCCTCAGTTCAGGCAAATTCGTAGTTGATTGAGATATTTTATTATTGTAACTGTAAAATGGCACCAAAAAAAAGGATGCTCTCGTTAAAGGAAAAGATGGAAGTTAGTAACGTATTAAACAGAGAAAGTGTTTCAGTTCGTCATTTGCAAAAACGTTTAATATTGGGAAAACGCAAGCAGCTGAAATTGCCAAAAATAAGGAAGATATTAGGAATAAATGGCAATCAGGAACTAATATAAATCAAAAGAAGGATTTTTTAAAAAAGGAAGGTTTGCTATAGACAAAACATGTTTTGAGTGGTTTGTGAAAGCTGGAAGTCAGAACATTCCAATCTCAGGGCCGTTAGTGAAAATGAAAGCTAAAGAAATCGCCATTACTTTGGGCTATAATAAATTCAGTGCGTCCGACGGGTGGCTGCAAAAGTGGCGCAAGAGACATAGTGTGAGTTTCAACTGCATATCTGGCGAAGCTGCTGCAGTAAATCAAGTTGATGTGTCACAATTTTTAAAGAAGCTTCCGTTCATGTTGCTTGGCTACAAACCAGAAGACGTGTACAACGCAGATGAAAGTGGACTTTTTTTCGCGCATTGCCCGACAAAACTCTGTCCCTTAAAGGAGAAACATGTGTGGGTGGATAGTTGTCGGTGAGGCCGGTGAAAAATGCGATTTGATTGTGATCGGGAAAGCGGCTCGTCCCCGTGCTTTAAAAAACGTTGCTATTAAGGATCTACCAGCGACTTGGAAATCTAACAAAAAGGCATGGATGACCCGAGAAATCATGTCTGAGTGGTTACTGGAATTTGACCGGAAAAAATGGGGACGTCTATTAATGTGTTAGAAGCTTTGTATTTTATAAAAACAGCATGGGATAAAGTAAATTCCTCTACAATTAAGAACTGTTTTGGCAAAGCTGGATTCAGAAAAAGTGGATGTAGCTCAGAATTTGCTGAGCAAAATTATTGCGATGCTGAAGACGATCTGCCTTTAGCGACACTTGCTCAGTTACTGCGACATGCCAAAGATTTGGGAGTAGCAGACCCCCAGAAAGTAGATGATTTCCTGGCCTTAGACAATAACATAACAACAGAAGAAAATGTCATTGACAACTTTTCGAATTTGGATGTAGAAAGCCCAGGCCAACTTGAATATGGTAGTCCAAACGACTCAGAAGAAGTGGAACTGGTGGACTTACTAAGAGGTTCAAAAACTATAAATTCATATGGGGAAGCTCTAAATCATATTTCTATATTGAAAAAATTTGCTAAAGATGATTTCACTGCATTTGATGATAAAAGTTGTCATCATTACCTTCAACACAACGATTTGCTCGAGGTAACCCCTGTTCCGTAACGGCACGCAATAATGAAATCGGTTTTCCTCTAATTGTTGCCGCAGCCTGATCAATACGAGCAATTAATTCTTCTAGTGTGTTAACAGGCATCTTGAAAACTAAATTTTTCATAAAATCGCCACAAAAAAGTCACATGGATTTAGGTCTGGCGACCTTGGTGGCCGTGCAACTGGTCCATTTTGACTGATCCACCTATTTGGGAAAGTAATATCTAAAAACTCAGTAGCTTCCCGTTTAAAATGGGCAGGTGCAGAAACCCAAAACTTGCCTAATATTCAGTGTACATTTTCTAACAAAACAGGCAAATTATGTTCAAAAAGTCCAGATAAATTTCGTCCGTCAAACGGTCTGGTTAGATATACGGCCCAAGAAACCCATTCACAATTCCTGCCCACACATTAACAGACCAAACATGCGTAATTCGAAAATTGTTAATTTCATTTGTTTTTCAACATTTTCGTGTTTTTCTACAAATCGTTCACAAAACTGAATAATGCAGGCTGTAGCGCTTGGACACGTTGAACGTGAAAGGGATAGAATTGATTTTCGTGCTTTCATGTTGTCCATACTTATTTTTGACTTACTCTGACCTGTAGCAGATGAATCTTCTTCGATAAGACATAAAATAAAATTAGTTATAAAATTGGCTTCTCTTTGCAAATTCTCTTTGCTGGATGCAGGATGAGTCGAAGCAGCATCCATACTCTGAAGACACTCCTCGTAAATAAGCAACATATTCACAAGTTTAATATAATAATATTTTAAGTTCTTGTTTTACGAAGGTCGCATACATACACCGGGTGACACAGGAAAAAGGGAACGCTTAATAACTTTTTTACTTTTCAAGATAAACAAATCAAATTTGGTATATCGATAGAAGTTTAACAGGAAGTGACAATAACTTTTTTATTTTAAATTGGAGAATTGGTATATTATTACGTATTTTGATAGAAAAAAATGTTCTGAGAGTATCGATACCGCACTTCTACTTTTTGTTTTATACTCATCGAAAAAATGATTTTTTTATATTTTAAAATAGGCTGCCATGAATGCGATTAAAATTTTAATTTTTAATTAAGTAATCACGGACAAATAATATTGAAATAAATAAGAAAAACTAAGTCAAAAAAATTAACGAATTTAATAAATAAATTCGTAACAATAGTGCAAATGGCTTTGATTTATTCAATTTATTCAATAACAGGGGCTTTGTAAATGACACGCCTGTCTATTTAGTTTTTCAACTTAAATAACAAATCATATTTTGTCAAACGTCATATTTGAGAATAAAAGAACAAATTTTTCAATGCAATATTTTTTTCAAAATCCTAATACTACATATTTTATATAACATTTACTTAACATAACGTAGGTACACACAAACGGTAAACAAACAGGTAAAAATATTAGGTTTATAAATTATTCTAATATAAAACTTTTTACATGTATTGTTCGAAATGACTACCTTGTCTAATGAAAATACATATGCGAGGGAATATAACGCATAGCATATTAACTTTTTCTTCATTGGTATACATTTCAAATAGCCGGCCCCGGCAGCGCGGTGGGTATATACCTGCCTAGCAGTCGTGTGGCCCTGGGTTCGAGTCCCAGACTTGGCGTGGTCGTTTGTGATGTCCGATTTAGTTTAAGTACTAACGAATTATAGAGGCTTTTCGTGACTAAATGTGCTCAGCACAAGGTCAATAAATAAATAAAAAAAAATACATTTCAAATAGTAGTAAATGCTAAAATTCTCTCAAAAACTGCGGCAAATATATTTAAATAATAAATAATAATGGCGCTTGACAAGATGTCATGTATTATGTCAATTGAAAAACAATTGAAGAACGCGTTAAAACGCAATCTCCTATGCAAGAAATCAGTCTTCTATGTTATTTTTAATAATTAAATGCGTTTATTTATGTGTTAGTTTTTTGCTTCTTATGGGCTTAATTATTAACCGATTTAAAAAATGAATATATAAATTATTGGGAAAAAAACCGAATTTCAAAAGTGGTTGTTCCCAATAATATGCTATTTAAAAAAATTAAGTAAATGTCAAAATTAATGGTTGAATATTTTCAACAGGCGTGTAAAAGGTTTAAGTCATAAAATGCAATGGAAACAATTTTTCCGTGATTACTTTATTAAAAATTAAAACTTTTAACGCATTCATGGCACCGTATTTTAAAATTTAAAAAAATGATTTTTTCTATAAGTATAAAAAAATATAGCAATGCAGTATTATTGTTCTCAGAATATTATTTCCTATTGAAACACGTAATAATATACCAAGTGTCCTATTTAAAATAAGAAAGTGTCACTTCCGGTTAAACTCCGGTTAAAGTGACGAAGAACAACTGAATATATCAAAGGATGCTCTTATAACAATTCCATCGATAAACCAAATTTCATTTGTTTATCTTAAAGAGTAAAATAGTTACGAAGTGTCCCTTTTTTCCTGTGTCACCTGGTACATTTATTAAAAATTGTGTTCTTTTTATTATTTTAAACTGTATATTTACGATTTTAGACATTTTAACTAATCAATTTTAAATGAAATATTCCTATAATTTATTTTTAATTTCGTCAGTAAGAAAATTCCGTTGTGTAATAAGCAATGATTTATTTACGGATTTTACTTAAACATATCTTTTTTATAATTTTTCCACTTTTTTTTAAATTTGTATCATGGTTTGGTAGTGGTGTTCTTACATTTAATGCATACATTTAAAATTATTTCTTAGGCTAAATCTAGTTCTTTTATATTTGTAATTTTTTGCTTCTTTTTTTGCTTTTTAAGGTGGTTAGGGATAGGAGTAGCTCTAGGCGGGACCTCGGCGATAAATTTCAATTCTCTTTGTTTATAAAGTTATTATTAAACGTCTTATATATGAAAAGCGATCTATTCGTTTTTTTTTAAGTCTAGCCGCAACGTGTTATCTCAAGCGAAGCTCCTAAGTCGATAATCTATCAAGCCCTAATTAATTAGATATTTTGGTAAAGTTAATATATAATATAGATATATAACTCATTTTACTATTAATGGAATATTGATTTTCAGGTTGGCAGAATCTATAGCTCTGCAAGACTGGCTTCCAAAAACAATAGCATATAATTTGAAAGCATTTATTATTAAGTGACGGTCATTTTACATCTTGACAAGTCTAGCAATTTCCTAAATTGCGCTTTTCGTTTTATGCTACCAAATCATTTATCGCAAAATTTCCTATTGACCACCCAGAGGATCAATAGGAAAAAGATTGAAAATGGCAGGGCCAATGGCGGCCAAATGAAGGGCCGGGCAGATTTGGATTTCTATAAAATATTTAAATTGTATTTTCCAATGCAACTTGCCTCGCACATATTGTGAAATATGATGAAAAATATTCCAAAATTGCCTTTTCAATAATTGCGTTGTTTTCTTTCTTTTAGGGAGGTTTGCCCTAACACAATTCAAGTTTTTGAAACCTTTTGTTATTATTTTAATATTGCATCCCACATGTAATCTAATAGTGTCGCTATACCAAAAGTTTTTTTTTTTTCATTAAACTGGATAAGTTCTGTTTTATCAAGAAAAATAAATACAGCGTATTTTCATTTTTGTTTCGTTTTATAATGTTACAGTTCCAATTATTTTTTTTTATATACAGTAGTGTCGCGATAATTCGGATCAATAAAACCATCCGATCCGATCCGAATTATTAAATCATTGTAAAAATTGGTTTTAAATATTGTTAACTCAAAAATAAATAAATAAAACGTAAACATAATTAAAAATCCATATATTAATGTAATATACACATAATAAATAGTTCAATCATCAACCTCCAAGTTGCTCTTGAGTATTTGTGCACGTTCGATTTCCTCTTTTTTCTGATTTGGACCATTGACATTTTTATGGACTGATTGAAAGAAATTAGTGATTTTAGCTTCTAGAATCATGATGTCAGCTAAAAGAAGATTATTTTCTGTGGCCCACTGTAAACTCAAAGTGAAAGATTAATGGCATTTCTATTCTTAATTTTGTAAGCCGAGGTCATTTTCGAGACATCTTTGTCTGATTCAATATTTGCTCGATTAAATCGTCTACCTGAAGCAATTTAGCATCACCATCAATCCAATCTACAGATTCCCCAACATCTGCATCATTACGTTCTATATATATTCTGGAGCGTTATAAAAATCTCATCAATTTCTTCTGCTACAAATGATTGTAGTTTTTGCCTCAAATCACTTAAAGGGATTAAATCATACGGACCACCTCCATCCTGACGTACTTAAGTATGTCACTTTGAGTTAGCAAAATCTTATCCCAGCATTTTTTAAGGAACTCGCTAGCACTTTTTCCCTAGCAAATTTGATGTTTAAGCTCTTGAGAGGCTTAACAAGGCCTCTTATTTGTTCATTTCTCAGATAGAAAGCTTTTTCCATAGAAAAGCTTCATCAAACATTGCAATTATGCAACCATCATCGATAACTAATTTGTTCTTCACTACAATGACTACGAGCATTATCAATAAGAAGCAGCGCCTTTTCAGGAATCTTGCTTTCTTTCACAAATGTTCTTGGGGCACAAAACATTGGTCAAGCCACTGTTGAAATACTGCTGAATTCACCCAAGCTTTTGCTGTAGCTTTATAATCGACAAGGAACTTTGTATTTCTGAATGAATTTTAAGTTTCTGATTGCCATCAGAATTACAATGTGCCAAAAATGTGATCCTTTCCTTCTGGTCTTTGTTCCCGGAGCAGTTTCTTCTTTAAACCTAACCAGGGTGCTATCCGGAAGAATTTTCCAAAACTATGCGGATTCATCAGCATTATACATTTGTGATAGCTATAAGCCTAATAATTTTACACTGTGATCTACTTTAGCTATAAATGGTTTGACAGCTGCTAAGTCATTCGATAAATGTTCCCCACAAATTTTAAATCTCCATGACCATATCTCTTTTGGAAAATTGGCAATCCAGCCCCTACTTGAATAATTTCCGCAAAAACCAACAATAAAATTCTTTAGATTTTGCTGCTAAAAAACCATATAAAACAGGCCATACAAACCAAGAGTGTAGCCTACTTTACATCCTTGGGAACTCTGCTTTTCTTGAGGTTGGCCTTTTTTCTGGCCCAGCAACACATTGAACAATGAATCTGAAACTTAAAAAAAATAAGAAACAGTGCACCGTAATAATAAATTAAGAATTAAAATAATACCCAACATTACTATCGCGAATAAAATAAAAACTGTTTACTTACCCTTTAATTTCATTTGAATTTCTTTTAATGTCACTTGTTGTAGAAGGTGTGGTAACCACACCAACCCAACTACCAAGAAATGGTGTGGGAACCATATCTAAGAGCTAAACTTTTACCACTTACGTCGCGAATAAGCTCATTAATAATAACCGACTTCTCTTGGATAGTCAGTTTTGTGATTGCGTTTTAAAGAGGCTATTTCTTGATATTGCCCACAACTCAGTCCAAAAGCGAAGACTTATCGATAAAAACAATAATTTGCTTCTTAAATTGGTTTTAAGAACTATTTCCAAGTTTCTCAAATTAATATTAAATCGCCTAATGAAATGTATTTCTTAGTATTAAATTATGTAAATTTTCACATAGGGAAAATTTTAGCATAAAATAATGATTTTATTCTCCATATGATGAATATCCAAATGAAATAACCACTTTTTATTTGCCAAATATTATGCAGGAACTGCTAATGTTCTCTTCTATGAAAAATTAAACACAAATTTTATAATGAGAACCTTTTTATAGAAAAATTATTGATTTTTTGATGTAAAGGTAATTTTTTAGATAAAATTTAAAATATCTACAAAATCGTTTAACTTTGGCTAAATGACATGATCTATAAAATCTGTTTAGATTTTCACGTAAAATCTAAAAATGTAATAATATAATAAGTTCCTTATTTAAATTAACGAAATTGACATCTTATCAAAATAATTATTCCATTATCCAAATGTTTATGAAACATTTATTACTGGTTAATATTTTTTGTTTATTTACCGTAGGTTTATTGTTAGATTTTCCTGTAGTTAATCCCTTGGTGGACTGGATCACTGAAGTTTGAATAGGGCTTGTTGGACGTGGCGACGATAGTATTCCAGTGCTGCATTTTCTATGACAAACTTCAATATCCGAGCCATTTACCATTTCCACAAATTGACGACACTGTAATACCGCAAAATCATTACTATTTTGTATATTATGACGCGATGACTTACTTTTAACATAAACAAGAGATTTTGGTTATTTTCCAATAGTCCTGGGTATAATCTGCTGGTTCTCTCAATAGCTTCGCCCATACGACCGGCCAGTACTAATTTTAATATTTCTAAAACGTGACAAAATTAAGAATTAAGCTAATTTTAGGAAAAAGTTTACTCACTTTGTCGATTTTTTATAGAATGAATATCCTCGGTAAAGGGCTGATTGGTTATTTGGGCAAAAGCTTCGGCAGTGTTGCAATACCCATGGTGAACCAAGTAGGTTGACACCATCCTAGGAAAAATACAATTTTTAGTCAAAAATTTATCAAAATGCTAACTTCTTACTTATTCAGTATGGCCTGCCATACGGACTGGTTACCAGTAGAGGGGAAATCTTTGATTTCCTGTTTGGTCCGAGCCCTCAGTTCTCTCATCATATCTTCAATATCGAACACGAAGGGTTCTTGGCCAAAATTCGCGTCTATTACTTCACCGGGTGTTTGTAGACCAACTGTGGGGTATAGATTCGGCTAGAAATGAATACAATAGTTTAGGATTCAAATTAAAGACATTTAGCATTTTTCCTGAAAGAAATTCATCCATTATCCAAGTAAACTCTACAACCAAAAAAAAAACTACATGAACGATACCTAATTGCTGGGTCTGGGAAGCATGTATATAAGACTATAAGATAAGATTATAGGTGAATATCTCGAATGCAAAATTATAGTTTTTATACTTCAGACTATACAGGGTGTCCCAAAATTAGTGGACGAATATAAACATATATCGGCAAACGCCCTACGCCTCTTTTAAACGGGGAACCTGAAGATGGTTTTTTCCACTTATTTTCGAAACGGGTAAATATAAAAATTTTAAATTTTGGTTTTCTCCCAATTTTGATATACTGAATTTAGTTCTCATTTCATAATTTTCATTATTTAGTCAGGTGCGTATCATTTAGGGGGTGAGCCTAAAAAAATACCTAAAAATACCTAAAGAGATTACCAATATCCCAAAGTCAAATGTAAGTAAAATTAAATATGATAAATAAATAATTAAGTACCTAATTTGTTATCCAAAAAATTAAATTTAAAGTACTTATAACTGAAAATTGAGATTGGTATAAATAGTGTTGTTATTATCGTCGGATCGCATTAAATTCATTTCAAAATACTCTAATTACTATTATTATTATTATTTACTTTATTTACTTGGATAAGTCTTATCACAAACATCAAACACCCCAAAACAAATCCTTTTGACGACTAACTGGAATGTTTAGTGGCTTACTAAGGTTTAGGCTTATTTCCTATGCAATTTAAAATATTTAAAAATAATTTCAGATTGGAAGAATGACTAAGATGTTAGGATACCATCCTTTCCATTATAAAAGGGTTCAGGAGTTAGAAGAAGATTTTCCAGCTCGAGTAGACTTTTGTCATTGGATTTGAAATCATCCAAATCTTCGTCAAAAAATTTTGTGGTCAGGTGAGGCAACTTTTTCTAGGAGTAAGGGCTTTAACAGCCGTAATACTTATTTTTGGAGCATCGAGAATCCGAGAGTAGTTCGACGAACTAACTGTCAGCATAGATTTTTCTTTAACGTATGGGCGGGTTTGATAGGAGATAAATTGATAGGCCCAATTATTTTGCCACACAGGTTAACTGGTCGTCATTATTTAAATTTTCTTCAAAACAATCTCAGATATTTACTGGACGATGTTCCCATAGAAACTCGGCTGAAAATGATTTTTCAGCACGATGGGGCACCAGCTCACTACAGCCGACAGGTGAGAAACTGGCTGAACAATAATTTTACAGGCAGATGGATAAGCCGAGGTGGTCCAATAAACTGACCATGCACGATCGCCCGACCTTAATCCTCTAGATTATTATCTTTGGGGTAATATATTCTATATTAGTTATGCCACCGAAATTGATACTCCAGAAGAGCTTCAGAGGCGAATTCTCGCAGCTGCAGGCCAAATAAAAGAAAACCGATTTGAAATTCTTAGATCGACCCAAAACATTCAAAAAAGGTCCAGGTTATGCATTCAGGAAAACGGAAACTTATTTGAACATTTGCCTCAAATAAATTAGTATTTTTATATGTTTGCAATTTTATTTGTCAATTTACTTTTGAAGCGTGCTATTGAGTTTTAATAAAAATTGTTATTAATAATACTATGCAGCGTTATTTTTAAATGCGTTTTTCTCGAAAATGGTAATTCCTAGCGTTATTGACCAAGAGGTACTTTTTTACGTAAAAGAAAAAAAAAACAAAAACTTTGCACACCATTTTTTTTTAGGTATTTTTTTAGGCTCACCCCCTAAATGATACGCACCTGAGTAAATAATGAAAATTATGAAATGACAACTAAATTTAGCATATCAAAATTGGGAGAATACCAAAATTTAAAATTTTTATATTTACCCGTTTAGAAAATAAGTGGAAAAAACCATCTTCAGGTGCCCCCTTTAAAAGGGGCGTAGCTCCCTTGGGGGGCGTTTGCCGATATATGTTTATAGGAAAAAGTGAGGTTATTTTTGACCAAAGAATACAGGGTTCGCGTTTCGTCCACTAATTTTGGGACACCCTGTATAATGCTTTACAAACAGAAATAAAAAACTAAATATCCGTAAAAGTTCTTAATAAAGGAATTCTTTTTAATAAAGGAAATGCACTTGAAACGAATTTAAAAGCATTAGAGTCTGTTGAGTGTAAAATTAGTTTGTGGTTTATAATGTTATCTTTTTAGCATTTTCTTTATAAAATTCTGGTTAATTTTAAGTAGCTTTTAACTCTAAGAATAATAGCGAATTTAATTTTAAGCGTTTTTCGTGTATGTTTGTCATTGTGTCTCATGTATTTTTTAGGGATATTGGGGATCCATGTAGGGTAGAATACGCCGGTCGGCAGGTTTTCATAGTTATCCACTAGAGATGTTGATTTTGGTTAATTTTGATCACGATCATTACTTATCGTTACTCTCGGCTGATTAATTTATTTGAAATTAATGTGTTATTTCCATCAATATTTGCGTATAAAAAACTGTTGTTTTTGGTGTTGTTGTATCGAAAATCGATAATTAAAAAAAAATGTATAGTACCCCCATGTTGCTACTATACATAAGTACTTTCTTGCCAACTTAGAAAAGATAAGGGTGTCATATATGTAGAAAACATTCTAAAAATGCTACTACTTTGGCATCGATTTGTTTTCGAGCAGATGCAAGTTTATCGCAATCTACCTAAATTTAATTGGTCATCCTCGACATTTTCTGTTTTTTCTAGATCCTCAGACTAACGTAAATAACGGCGATCTGCTTCTAACATCCGAGGTACTTCCGATTCTAAAGGTTCCTTTGCCATCTTTAGAGTATGCTCGGGCGAAAAAACTTTTATTTTAAAACGTGCAAAAGCATATTTTTCTACCAACTTATTATTTTCGCAGCCAGAAAATCTGGTTAAAGTTACTTTTTCATAATCGCTTGCAAGCACTTTTGCTTCGGAAGTTATAACTGTAGATTTAAATAACCTTTAACTATTATAATAACTTTAGACAGTCACATTTTGTTTCTTGCTCATTTCTACCGTGATCTATTCGTAAAGTTACATATTTCGTTAAGTAACTGCCATTCTTTTTTTTTTTTTTTTTTTTAATAAACTTTATTACTGAACTTAAAACAGTTTACAAAACTGATAACAAGTCCTTCATTAGGAATATTTTAACATTTAAATTAAATAGTCAGTTAAGTATACATGATAATATAAGCTTAGATAAACTATAAAAAAAATTAACACTTTCAATGTTTATCCCTTTAACCCACAAATCAACCCCAAAACAAAAAATACCAAAACTATATAAATTTTCTCCAATATAAAACTTTAGTTTCAACAAAATAGCTCATTCAGACATAGCATTTAATTCCGCCAAATGTTTTTTTAGTTTTTTTATAAACACACTAGTTTTTTTTATATTCACAATAAATGATGGAAGTTCGTTATAGCACCTTATTGACTGGCTGATTACAACATTTCTCCGCTTGTGAGTCCTTGATCTTGTTAGATAAACACATTGTCTTGCCCTCGTTAAATAATTGTGAAAGTCACTACTCTTATTTAAAGTTACCTTAGTTTTAAGTTCATTATTTATAATTTTTTTTAATAACTTACATCGCTCCAAACTTATTATCTGTTCAACTTTTAAAAATTGGTATGTTTTATATAATTTAGCAGTAGGAAACAACCTAGCTAAATTATAAAGGTATTTTATAGCCCGATTTTGTAGTCTTTGAAGCTTCTTTACCAGAGTTTTCGTTGCTGATCCCTAAATAGTACCCATGTATTGCAGATGTGATTTAAACAACGCATTATACACTGCTCTTTTCATTTCATCAGACAAATAACTCGCACGTCTTTTGATAGCACCACAAGCACTGGACAGTTTCTTCTGTACATGACAGACGTGATTTTTGTAATTTAATTCTTTATCAATATACAGTCCAAGGTATTTGTAGCAGTCAACTTTTTTAATTAGATTATTGTTTATTTTAATGTCTGTTTCACTTACTTTTTTTATTTTTATTCCTAAACACCATATATACAGTTTTGTTTACATTTATTTTTAAATTATTTCTTAATAACCATTTGTGATATCTGGCTAGACACACATTTGTTTCCTTGACTAATGTTTTGAGACACTCACCGACAAACAGCAAAACGGTATCATCAGCAAAAGTTATGTATCTACAGTTAAGGGTGGCTTTTGACAGACTGTGCACGTAAATAAGGTAGAGCAGCGGACCTAGGACAGATCCCTGTGGTACACCCATGATAGTCTCTTTGGTTTTACTTTCTTTGTTGTTCACACTTGTATACTGTTTACGTTTCACCAGATAAGATTCTATTAATTTATAGGCAACGCCTCTAAAGCCCATTGACAACAGTTTCTTAAGCAGTATCTTAATATTAACCGTGTCGAAAGCTTTTTGAAGATCAATGAACACTGCTACCACATGACATTTCTCATCCAGAGCTTTTGTTATATGATCCTGTAGTTCAATCACTGCCGCCTCCGTATTGCTAGATTTCTGGAATCCATATTGTTGTGGATCAAATTTAAAAGTTTTTTCTATAAATTTTATTATCCTTCTTTTGATTAGTTTCTCGGCAATTTTAGATAGTACTGAAATAAGAGCTATAGGCCTTTTATTTGTTGGTTCATATTGATTTCCTGCTTTATGAATGGGTATGATTTTTATTACCTTTAATCACTCTGGATAACATCCATTACTAAGCATCTCATTCATCTCATTCTGTTTCCTTAGTAGCTCTCGATTTCTTAAAAATCGTTCAAGCATATAAAATATTGTATTCCAATAGGACACAACGTCCATTTTTAATTTGAAATTTGGGGTAGATGCTTCATTCATTAGTTTTTGAACTTCAGTCAATTTATTACTGTTTTAGATGCTCTTGTGTTCAATTTTTGTTTAAACACGCAATCGCTTTTACTTTTTTGAATCTTTAATTTCATCAAGATTTAGGGCACAATTAAATTGTCTTATATTATCTTATCTTATATTATCTTATGTTGAGCCGTCTGATTTTGATCATATATGGACCACATTTTAATAAATAAGAATATAGAAGCTAATTTTTTGTGTACTAATGGTGCCGTATAACAAATATAACTGCTTTGTCCATACTGAGATGTCCAAGCATTGTGCCTTAAAGCAATTGAATGTGATTTAGAAATTGGGCCTGATGCAAGAATGATTTTATAAAAGTAAACCTATAATATAAAATAAACCTTTTATAAAACTAACTATGCATGGTATAAGAGCAATCAATAATCAATTCTAAGGGTTGATGATCCTTAAGGAAGTTTAAAATAGGATTATTTATTTTTTGCTGCCTAGGAAATAGATCTAACAAAATGACCAATGAAGTTTTACTTAATCTTTTTATAGACAATAAACATAAGTTTTGGCCGGAAACGGACAGTGATTTAGATATAGTTAGAATAGTAAATTTTAGTTACAGTAGTTAGTACATTAATTATATTATTGTTTAATACTAATTAGTGAATACTGAATTCTCGAAGTAGTCAAATTAGTCATTTAATTTTCAGATCGATATTCGTTACTACGAGAATTGCCGAGTAATGAGTAGTTACTTTTCCAACATCTCTATTATCCGTCACTTCCGGCTGATACTCGGTGAGCAGACAGTTATCAGCAGCCTGAAAAGAGTGTTTGTTGTTCTCAGTTATTTGTAACAAATACATTAAATTTATAGCAAAAAAAAAAGTTTTTATACATTTGTTTGTAATATTTTCTACATCTAAGGTAAGTGACATCTGTGTTATTGCTTTGATTTTGATTAAAAAAAAAAACTAAATTTATAGTAACAGTGATAATCTTTACTGGTTTGAACCGAGTTTTTTCTGGTTGCTTAAATTTGTATTTTGAATTCTTTTCAGTCTCAGCTGTAAGAGTACGTGCCCAAAAAACACACACGAACTCTTAGGGATTTGCGCGTACTCTTACCAGAATCTTAGATGTTATGTTTTTATTTATTTTTTAGCTTGGCATTAGGAGTAAATACAAACGCAAGAGCAACTGAACCTTAAAATTTACTCAAGAAATGCTTGACGAGGCGAGAATATTTCAAAAGGAAAAAGTAAAAGATCGGTAGCTAAATTATTTAATGTAAATGAGTGTACATTAAGAAAAACACTGCGAGAAGTTCTAATGGATGTGCTTGTAAAATAAAAATAAACCATAACTTTTTTATTGTAGGTCACCAGTAAGCCCGTATTTTTTATACGCGCCGTCGGTTTTTGTTAGAATTCAGTGCCAACATTTTTCTTTAATATGGATGAGTTAGGGCGTTCTAAATAAGTTTCCTAGTGTGTATTTTCCTAGTATGCTCCAAAAAGCAGAAAGACCGTGTCCAAAGTGGTATCAGCTGAAAGAGGCGCATGAGCGGTTCCACCAGGCCTTAATTTTGGAAGAAAAAAAATAAAAGATAAACTGAAGGACCTCCTGGAACATTAAAAATGTTATCAGATTCGGGCTATATGAACACTGCCTAATTTACAAACTGGTTGCGACATTTTAATTAATTTGTAAAACCATCAAAAATAGATCCCGTGCTTTTATAAATAAACAAAATAACATTTTCTAAATTTGTGAAAATTCCTTTGTGTCTTTGTGAATTTTTCAGGTTTTAGCAGGTCACCTCTTGATGATGACTCATTACTCATTACTTTTATTTCAAAAATTCTGTAAACAAAGCCATTTCTCTTATTATAGTTAGCCTACGACAAACAATAACTGTGAGTAAGTTACTTATTGTTAATACTAAACGACAAAGCCAAACCATAATTCAGAATGCAAGATCTGATGAATCAGACCTTGTGTGCCATTATACTCCCTAGACCAAATAAAAGCCGTTACAACGTTTAGAGATGCAGATGTATTGCAGGCAGGAACACAGCAGTACGATGAGGAATACGTGAAACGTCGTGGGACATTAAAAAGTATTTTGGTACATATGACATTAAAACATATATGCTTAATGAAGCAAAAATTTCATTCTATCTTTTTTAAATTTAATTTTACTAATGTTACTAATAGGGCTTTAATATTTATCCGACGATGATAGCGATACTCTTGACACAATTCAAGATTCAATAATAAATAAACAAAAGCAAAAATTATTAAGGCAAAAAACAAGGGCACCAAACTCAGGCTTCACTAAAAGAGTTATTAATTTTAAGGTAAAGTTCTAAATAGTTGTGTTACACCTAAAATGATTTTGCCTCTTTCAAAAGCAACTCATGGACAAATAGGAAGAAACAAATCAAGAAAGTCAATTTTGGATAATAGGGAGGAATTCTGTTAAATTTTATTAGTCAGTGTGATTCTAAGGTAGACACTGAAGACCAGTATCAAAAGTAGGTGTAATCAAATAGTTTCGAAAAAACAACCTGAACAATAAGAAAGGCATGAAACATTTCCTTTTCTACCTGGTATATCGAACAATATATATTTTTTTAATTTCAAAATAATGAATGTTTGGTAAGTAATGTTAGCTTTTATTATTTGTTGACAGCCGCGAATTGTTTTTATCCGTTAAGTCCAATGTTCAGTTTTAATTATTACAAGATGGTTTATGTGTTATGTATGTGTCGTATAATCTTAATGGCTTTAATTTAAGTGCTTTTTAAGGTAATGGTCATAATAAAATCAAATAGAGCCTTAAAAATATAATATATACTTCTCTTTTAACTCTCTGTATAACTTTGGATTGCAAGCTTTTCTTGATTTTCCCATACTATATAAAAATAAAATAAAAATTCCTTTTTGCAAGGATCGTTTTATTATAATAATTATATTTTTTACAGATCCATAACATTTTCTTGTAAAAAACTAAAATTCAAACAAATTAAATTTTCAGTCAATTTATGTTTTAGTCATAACTATATTAATCATTAACTATGTTTTCTTTCGAGGTATTATTATCATCATCATTTTTCAATTATTACTAAGGATTTTGCACCCCTATGTCACTTTTGTCTCCCAAAAATTGAAAAAAGAAAAATGAATATAAAAAAAATTTTTACCTCTTCATCTTTATTACCCCTATGTCAGCTAATAAAATATCATCGAATTTACCTCAACAGGCCTATAACATATTAATGTATTAAGTTCTCTGCCCTTGGATACAATGATTTATTTCTTAAGAAAAACATTTCAGGAACGTTTCCAGAAGGCACCAAAAAGGAATTTACATTTCAGTACATTCATTCCAGGCATATTCGTTCATTCTCAATTTTCTTGGAATATGTACGGAGTAAATTCTGGAGAATAGTTTATTTTGTAATTTTTGATACTTTCTTATGGAAAATTAAATCATTTTCCCTGGCTTTCAAATGGAAAATGGGACAATTGATATAAGTTTTACAAGTAAATGATCTCATGATCAAAAATAATGAACTCATTAACAATATTGAATACAATCTTTCATATTGAAGATCTTTTATCCTTCTCTTATCTGGCAAAGAGTAAAGTAATTTAGTCATTGCTCTCAAGATTTGTTATAAATCTAGAAACATCACCAGAATATTTAAAACAATTACAAGAGAATACAAAAATATCAATTCTTAAATTAGTATAAACAACATTTTCAAAATGTTCACACATTAAACCACCTATGTAAGGAATACAAATTAAAACATTAAAGAAAACAATAAATTTAAGACATTTAAAATATTACATGTTTTACCCTTTTAAACTCTGGATTCGGCTCCAAAAGCGTCACAATGCCTAACAAAGATTTTAATATTTAGTAGACCAAATAAATGTTTAAAGGACATTCACTTTACCACAGAACAAGCTTTACAAACACGCCTTTATCTCTACCATTGGCCAACTCTTATCTCTTTACAATAAAAACTGGTGGAAAAGAAATCTTATCTTTCAATGGCTGCAAGACACAACATATTATATCAAACAATAACAAACGCACAAAAACTGATAATGCATACTTACAGGTAGATTATGAAAGGCAGTACCCAAATGATGACCATTTTTCGTGTAGAAACACGTGTTATCGATTAAATTAACTCCACAGCCGATGACGTCACCGGTGGTGAAGGTTGGACCGTAGGGCTGACCAGTACCGGAAGAACAGAAGGAGTGACCGTCGTCCCCGTGGTAACCGTACGATTGCTTGTCCCAACCTAAAAAACCATTTGATACACACAAAAAATAAAAAACAACAAAAAGTGATTTAATTTAAAATGAAGGCTCAATTATACAGACGTAGGAATGGATAAATATCCCGATTAAAATGGAAATAAATCTGCATATGTTAAAACTAACATTATAAATAATGTGCGCATTAAATATCAAGAGTGCAATATTTCTAGTTGGTGCTAAAGAATTTCAGTTTAGTCTTTTAATCATTCGGTTTATTAAACATAATTTATTCATTTTTAATGATAATATACACAAAGTTTAAAAACATTGATAACCAACATATTCAAGGTAAAAAAGTTTGGTTTCATACTCATTAGTTTGGTGGCGACAATTTTTTTTATGTTATTATAGAACTGGCTTACTTTATGAGAATTCACTTAAACGAAGATCATCTGTGATAATAGAAACAGGGCAAATGATCATTTTAATGATTTTACTATTCTCTGCTGTTGTACTGTGACCCCACTGAAATAGGAAGGCTTAATTCTGTTTCAAAAAAAAATCTTTTGTGGTAAAAGCAAAACATACCATCAGTTTAATGATTTTGTTAAATAATTAAAAGACTTAAGATAAGTGATGAAAAATAGGGTTACTCATAAAATAAATAAATAAATTATGTAATATTATAATAAGTAAGCAATTTCGAGGATATTTTAGAGTTTAATGAGTCGTTCATAAATCAGATATGTTGAAATATTATGAGAAAATCTGCCATCTAATAGGAAAGTTCTAGACCTTATTGCTAAGTTGAGTCAGACTAAAATATAATACAGTGTAGCAAAAACTGTAAATGAAGCCATTGAAATTGTCTTGCGTCATTTTGGGATGAATTTTAATACCTTTTTTGTGTTGTTGGGACTGGAATTTTCTTGGCTTCTCTATACACAAATATAGAAATTAAAATATTAAATGGAATGAGTTGAAAATGTCTATCAATCACCTATTTACTAAGACACAGATGCACACAAATATTAATATTTATAATATAACTACAGATATTTCCCTCAATTTAGAGTATCATCATTAATTATTTTAATATTTGCTGAAATTTTAACCTTTAATATCTACAAACAAGTTGTAATTGTTATTGAAAATTGTTTTTAAGGTATTTTCTGGCTTTAATTATTTTTAACTGATGGATATGGTATAATTTTATTATCTCTCTCGAATAATCTGAGCGGAAATACGTATAAACGCTTAAAACATACGTTATCTATGTTCATGTAAATTTGAATGTTGACTTCTTTATAGAGTAAAGAAGTAAGAGAGTAAATGCTTCATATTTTATTAAAGAGGAATAGTATTGTTTTGCGCCTGTCAAAATAAGTGACAATTTTTTATGATATTATAAAGTGTGTTTTTTTCCATTTCTATATAAGTATTTGGCATCATTGCGTCAGAGATGTTGCAAGCAAACAAACTGCTTATAGTTCCACGGCAATGCTAATTCTAGCCTTTCAATGTTCCAAGTGTATAACATGTTATTAAACTTGTGAAACTATGACTTTGTATTTTTTTATAAAAATATTTGGAATTATGGAATGGAATTAAGGAAACCTTACTTCAATTACTAAGGTTAGACAATGAATTTTCAGATAGAGATAAGGCCAAGAGGACCTATCAAGCGGTCAGCTATATCACCGGATTTGGGCCCATTAGAATGTTTTTAAACTTTTTATTTGCATGGGTACACGTCATGTTTCACACAGTTTATAGCATCATCAGCCTAAAAAGATAAGCTTCGTTTCACTTCATATTATTATTCACTAACAGTTTTTTAAACCGAAAGTTTTGTTTATTGATATTCAAACTTGTGTGGGTGGTTTTACGATATTTTCTGGATTTTAATTACCTTTCAACGGTATGATTTTATCTAATTAGGGCTGATGATGTTATTTATACCCCTTAACCTTTCTGCATCATGATAAAGTTTCTAAAACCTGGTGTGCTATTAAAAGAGACCTCTGAAAATACCTTTGAACCATATGAACAACAGAATTAAATATTTGATACTTAATAGGTGACCAATAGGAAAAAATACAATTTTCTTGAAAACGAATGGCATGATTAAAAAAATGACGTTAAACCGTCTTTTCAAATCAGCTATCACTGGGGTAAAAGGTGACAAAACAACACTGTTCTCTTTTTTCGTTAATTTAGAAAAATGTTAACTTTGTATATGCATTCACTTGAAAACAATTAAAAATATGGTATTTTTTTAATATTTACCAGGTAATCTGTTCAAATTAACCCCTTGGGCAGACAACCCAATACCCATATAGCCATCTCGTCCTTTGCTGACGATCTTCACTTCAAAATAGTAGAGGCCACAAGCAGCTGGAATCGGATGGGTTGCTTGAATACTGGCCGCGTCCTTGTGAGAATTGCCATGCCCTAAAAATAAAACAATTATTTTAAGGATGATTTATACGATATCAACTCTTGAAATTTTAATAAGAGTTAAAACTTCAAAAAGGGTGATTCAGGTGATTAAATGTTCCGCTTAGTTTTTTATGCAGTTTGTGGGGCTTGGTAATGATAATGATTTAGTATACATTGTGTTTAATTTATAGGTATCCTTTCAATTTAATTTATATTTAATGTCGTCTTTTTACTTTAAAAATATTAAATATTTCAATATTTAATTAAATAATAATACCTAAGGTGTTTGTCTCAAACTACATATTTTCGTAGATATATTTAAATTTTTGTGTTAAGGGTTTTATGTAACCCAAGTATATTTCGAATTAGGGAAATTATGTAATACATAGTGTTATATGAAAATGTATAGTTGTTAACTAAAGCATTTCATTAAATGAAAATAAAAAAAGAGGCTTTAATTATCTCCTGATGGAGATACTCCTTTCTCATCTCTCGTATTCTAAAGAACTTGGCATCATTTCAATAGAAGAACATTGAGAATCAACTTTAATTTCCTTAAGAGTATATGCAGAATTATGCTGAGACTAAAGATCCTCAGATCAAGCAATTTTAGCTACTTTCAATGTGGTAAGCCTGTTTCATTTATGAAATATGTATCAACAAATACATTTTTCAGTGGCTGCAGATGTTACTGCAGCAGATAAAATCTTGACAGGTATATTTGGTAACAAATTTGTTCAACTCAGGCTTTGCCACCATATTAGAAGGCTGACACTTTCCCTTTACTATAGGAATGATTTTTACCATAAACACATTTTGCCTAGGAAATCAGCTATTTCAAATCTTACAGCCATATTTGTTGTAACCCCACATATAAATTATATAAATATTTTATGTGATCTGTGAAGGCTTTTGACTGTGTCAATCACAGGATAGTCTTTTCTAAGCTTAACCAATACGGATTCAGCGATCTGAAATGGATTCAGCTTATTGTTTTGGTGACTAAGTTTTTATCAAGAATTAGAACTACACTTATTATATATGTACCTGCGGAGGCAGTACTGGTCCTCTTGATGTTCAGTGAAAGTCTTCCGAACAAAATTCTTTGAAGCTCTATGGTCAGATGGTTTTGTTTGCAGATGATACCACTATATTCTGTAGTCACCGGAATCCTTTGTGTAAAAGAACCGTGATTGCTTTAAGACATGTAAACTTTTGAGATTGGCGTCCATCAAACAAACTTATTTTTAACATTGAAGGCTTTTATTTTGAGCTTTAAGTGTTATTAATTAAAAAAACTTCTTTGCAAAATCAAGAGTTGCAGTTTTTTAGAAATAACTCTTGATGGTAAGCTTAAGGATAAAGATCATGTACTAAAAACTGCCATCTACATTATCTTTTGACTGATTTGCAGTCAAGGTTTTAGATTATGAACTTGAATCATAAGTTGCATGGTCGATTTATTTTGCTCTGATAATCACATATTAGATATGGTTTATCCTTTTGGGGTATAAGTATAAAGGGTTTTTTAGACTTAATTTTTGAAATGCAAAAAAAGACAGGTATCTTTGTTTAGCTGGATTGAGGGATTCTTGTAAACTGCTATTTGTGTTGGAAGGGATTTGGGACACTTTTCTTGCTTTTTATCTTCGAACAGCTGTACTGATTCAGAAATCTCAAAGATCTACAATATCCCAAATGCTGTTGATCTGCTCATCCCTATAACTCCTCTTACCAAAAAATAATATATTGTAAGCAGAAAACCTATAACTATGTTCCTCTTAGTATAAGAAATATTAGCAATCTTAAAAGAATGTTTCAAACTGTTAAGCTGATTAATTTATTGAATATGTTGTGGTTTTCAAGAATGCTTATATACAAAATGTGTATCTGAAATCAAATCAAATATTTCACATACACATCAAATGTGTATGTGAAACAGTGATATACGTAAATCACTATTTCCTCTCATCAAGTTCGCTCGATCCTTGGATTTAGTGATTCGGCTGAGAAATGAATTTTTCCATTTTTCTACGAATTTGAAATAAATGTGTTTATATTGTAGTCGCCTTTGCATCAGGTAAATATGCTTTGCGTATATACCATTGGTCTATTTACCTACCTGATAGATATTTATCTACTGCATCGTAAAAAACCATTCTATGCCGAATAAAGAAAAGGACAGTCAGGATTTTATGAGCCTCATGGTGAGGTTTTTATTTATAGTACCTAGTTTAAAAATAGATAAGTTTCGAGGTTTACGTTTTTGAAGCCTTTTTTTTAGAATGGACCATTAGAATGTTAAACTTTTTAATAAATGACCTAAAGTTATTTAGCAATTACGATATAATTAAAAAAAAAATTAACATGCTTTTTATTTATTTGATGAGTTTCTATTTCTATCAAGTAGCTTCATCCAACAACACTCCACCAAGTTCTTGGGAATTGTAATTGATAGATCAATTGCAATTCCTGAAAAGATACATGAGATCTGGAGATCTTAAGTTTTATGAAACTCGAAATGCAGATAAATTATACATTCCCTTTACCCGGTTGTCGCAGGTACAGGATGGTCCGGAAATTACATCTCAAAATTTTTAATCATCTCCCATGTAGAATAAAGAGAGCTAAGACTTTTCCAACTTTTAAGAGGGCTCTTAGGACCATGTTAGCTGACTGTCCTTTTTACTCGTTGACAGAGTTCTTTAACTGTAGATTTATGGACTAAATTAAGTTAAATTTTGTTTCCTTTCATATCTTTGTAAATTTATACTATTTTTATTAGCATTGTAGTTTTTTATTGACAATTCCTATACATTGTTATGATGTCGATGGAAATAAATGATTTGATTTGATATATCTTTTATGTTTTAAAGTTTAAAAACAAATATTATTTTATTTTTGATTCTCTAAAGTTCAGTAACTATTTTTTTAATGCACTTAATGTTTTATTTAATTTTATACTGAGACACATGTAAAGACATTGATGTTAATACGTAATCTTCAAACTATCCCAAATATAAAATATACATTTACACGGTTTTAAATAGGTTAAGATGCTCAGACAAACATGCACTTATGAGAATATTTTTTTATTTCTTACAATTACAAGCGAGTATTTTTTATGGAAATAGACTCATTTATCCATTAATGAGTAAGTTATAAGTATATTTATAAAAGTGAAGACTGTTGACTGCAACGTAAAAACAAGGGGTTTAGTAACACAAAGGGTTTGGATGATTCTTTTCTCATGTGGCTTTCTTGGCTTTTTTTGGCTTATCCGGCTTTCTTTCTGATAAATTAGTCTCAGAATGAATGGATTTTCATTATATAACATGGCCATCAGAGTAGTACCACAGGTACCCACCAATGATTTTAGCTCTGTTATAGAGTCTAAACATTTTCTTATTTACAGATAATTCATTCAGATTTTAGATTAAATTTGTTAGATAAGGTACAGTTCAATAGTCTTATGTCAAGTTTTTTTCCGAATTTCAGGGGAAGAAATCTCAAGGGAATGGATGGACTTAATGATCTAGGAGTCAAATTTGATTTCCATTTGGTCTTCACTCTCTATTCACGTTGATTATTCGAACTGATTGTCTTGATCAACAAAACAAAATTAAACTTTTATATACAAATAAATCCTCTATCCCATCCTACTCTGAGTATTTTGCGGTTATGTCGGGTACACATGTGCGCTTTTCTCGGGCTTTTTGTTCTGACGGGCCTACCGCGCGCCCACTACGCGACTTTTTATCCGCGAGGGACGACGGGCCTGCCACGCGCCACCTACGGGTCGGATTTTTTTTTTCAGTTCTTTTCTAGCCTCTGCTTTGATTAGTACCTAGTGTACAATTTCAGACGACGAAGAAACTACACCATTAATAGCAATCGCTAGTGGTTGTATAGTAATTGCAGATACCTTGATGACATTTTTTTAAATAATTTCCGACGTGTCTCCCTCTGAAGCTGCCACAAACCGTACTAACTTGTACCATTGCGCCTCCGACGGGCCCCTTTGAGCTCGTCGAAAATACCGACAGAAAATGGATCGCAGCGCGCCCACAACGGGCGGCTCGCGCGCCTCCTTCGAGCCCGTACATACTGCACGAATTTGGCCCGTCGCGCGCGCGTCGCGGGCACGTCCCCTCAGGTCTATACGAAACTTAACGTGTGTACAGGTGCTCGCGCCAAGTCTTCATTTTTAGTCTATTGTTAATAGGGTGTTTTATTTAATTGATTTATAAATAATGGCTACGACACCAGAAAAAGTAATTTTAACGGAATTTATTGAATTATACCGTGAAAATTCATGCTTGTGGAAAGTGAAAGCCAAAGAATACATGGACAAAAACAAAAAGGATACGGCATATAAAATATTATTGGAAAAATTAAAAGAACATAATCCAGATGCAGTGGCAGACGATGTTAAAAAATATAAATTCATTAAGAAGTTGCTTTCAAAAAGAGTACAAAAAAAAAACGATAAATTCTAGGAAATCGGGAGCTGGAACGGAGGATATTTATCGACCGCAACTGTGGTATTAAGATTTACTGATGTTTCTAAAAGACCACGAAATACCTAAATCCAGTATAGGGACCAGTAACCCAGCTTTTTTGGAAGATCTTTCTGAGGTAGTTATTCTAATTATTATGTATAAAAATAAAAGTATATTTTCAATATTTATTTCCCTTATTCGATAGAGTTTAAATTATTAAATAATTGCAATTTGCAATATTAGATTCCAATATTGAACTTGCTTGCTTAATAACTTTTAAATTCATTATTCATTTCAATTTCCTGATACTGGTATTTTTTTTTAGAATGGAAGTCAAGAAGATGAATCGACAAATGTTGAACTAAGTAGTATCGAAAGCATTAGCAACATGCAAAGTCCAGAATTTTCACCAACTCCATCTACCTCATCTTCAAGCAAACGAACAGGTCACAAAAAACAGAAAACAACCACTGACACAGACTCTCTTTTGCAACTTGTGTCACAGAAACTTGATTCAGCGAAAGAAAACCAGCATGATGTTTTTGGGAAAAATGTAGCCGAAAAGTTACGACATCTAGATCCATTTATGAGAATTATGGCTGAAAAACTAATTAATGATGCTTTGTTTTAAGCACAAATAGGCACCTTAGATAGAAATGCTTATATTTATTTTCCATTCATGTAATATTAATTATTCACAGAATGTTTTTTGCAGCATTACAGACGCAAATAGCCCATCCCACCTCCAGTGAAATTAGTAACCACTCTCCACTATAGTTTTCTTCTTACCTACAAACACAATAATTATTTGAACAAATAATGCGTTTTAAAATTAAATAACAAAAACAGTGGCATTGTTGAAACTATAGAACGTTTTGTGAGTCTTAGTTATTACTAATCGTACACTTAGTTATTAAATAATCTATTATTTTATATTTAATATTGTTTTATTTCGTAGTTTAAAAATTTTTTGTTCCTCTGTTTATTTTGGGTGTAACGTTTTCTTTTTAATTAAGAATTTGTTTTTAGGACCATAAAAAAACACTTATACAATTACATAACTTATTTAATTTGCAATTCAGAAGATCTATGGACATTTAAGTTGTTTGTTAAATTTACAAAAATACATTTCAAATATAGATAATTGTATAATATTAATTATTATTATTATTTTATTTACTTATTCAAATATGTTGCTAAGGTACTTTACCCCCTTCATTAAAATATCTGAAAAATGATTCCCTGACTTCCTTCGCTTTTTGGTTTGCATGGCGGTTATGTCCCCGCTGCAGATTTCTTAAATTTTCTGTACCATTAGCGGTAGTAATTCCATTTTCTTGTGTATTTGATTGTGATAAATAAAACTCACCACACTTACGACGTAAATAGTTGTGCAATATACAACACGTTAAAACCGCCAACTCTATGGTTTTTAGATTCATGTTTATTTGTGTGTGTAATAAGCGAACTCGAGCAGCCAGAATACCAAAAGTAATTTCTACTACGTTTCTAGCTCGAGAAAGACGATAGTTAAAAGTTTTTTTCGAGTAATTAAGTTCTTTGACATTATAGGGTTTTAAATTTTTCTTGCAATGCAAAGGCTTCATCGCCAACAAATACAAATGGTAATTTTACTTTTTTAGGACCAACTTCCTTTAAACCTGGTATTTTTAAAGAGTTACCAATAAGTTTGTGAAAAAAATCGCTATTTTCTAAAACGCCTCCATCGGAAACACGACCATTAGTGACAATATAAACTCGTAATTAGGGTTAAACAATTGCCATTAAAACAATGCTAAAGAACTCTTTATAGTTGTAATAATAGGAGTCGCTATTTGGTGGTCGAACAATGCTAATATGCTTGCCATCGGCAGCACCCAGAGAGTTGGGAAAATTCCATTTTTATTCAAATCCCTTAGCTATTTTTTCCCATTCATTTTCTGTTGTTGGAAACTGCAATTAATAGAAAGAGTTTAAACAATAAATACATAATAGAATGCAATTAAACTTACTTTTGGAAATTCTTTCCAAAGTACGGTGAATAGTGCTTTACAAGTTTCTGGAATAATTTTTCCTAGAGCCTGCGGAGATATTACAGCACTATACTTTAAATCTCACTATACTTTAAACTTATAGATTGCCGCAAAGTATTTTCTTTCTGAATGTATGGTGATACCAAATATAATAGTTCCATGTACATTTCTTCAGGCATTCGCATATAATTTCGGTAGTCATCAGGTTCGACCTGTAACTCTTTCAACAAATTGACATGAGTATATTGACTTCTTTTATGTAAACATGTCTTCACCCACTTTCTTTTATCACATCTTTTTTTCTTCAGACTTTTTTTTAATCGCACACACAATAGCGGTACTAATTAGACATAAATCTTTATTATTGAGTGACATTTTGTATTTAGTTTCATTCAAAATGAAGTGATGTCTGTCAGACTTGATATGAACGTGTGTACGCAAATACAGTTAAGACTCGCAGACTTGCTTCTTCAGGTAAGCGCGAAGGCATGCTTGACCGTGTGTATGGCCATTAAGGGTAAGTTCCGTAACTTAACCGGTTCCTCCGGTTGTGCCGGTTACCGTTCCATAACTATACAATTTCTGAAATCTGGTTCGGTTATGAAACGCGGTTCCTGAAAAATTGGTTGGAAATGTCAACCGAAACGACCGATCATTTTTTTCGGTACCTTTGGTTATTCCTACGGATGTCGTGGATTAAACGTACTTATATTCTGAGTTTAATCTACGACATCCGGAAATCCTGTCTTTGTAGATTATGTTATGTATGTATAAAGTTTTGGTTTGATTTTTTCGTGGTTTTTTCCTTTTTATAAAATTTGATCATTTGATTGTTTCATTCAATTCATTGCCTTCAATTTCAATACACTTGACTGCAATTAAAATCCAGGACTTGATTTTGATATAATGGAGCTATGTATTTATTTATTTTTTTAAAAAGGTACAAATCCCCATTTTTGAAAAAACACTTACGCACAGGACCCATTTCTTAGTAGTTGTCTATCGTAGTAGCATCATCGCTACTACTATAGCTTTCATCACTGCTTAGGAGGAGGAGCTCAAATATACCAACAACATTTGCATTCATTATTGGTATTATAAATAATAGTAGGTACCACAAAAATGGAATTTATAACCTAATATCAACAAACGAAAACAAGACCAAACCAACAAGAAACCAGAGCGTTCCATTTTAACACGATATTTTTAGGAACCGTAAAAATACTGCTTCTAATCAACGATTCACCAAGTAGGTTACGGAACTTACCCTAAATATTGCTTCAAAAGTAAATGAAAGTGAAAAGTTTTGCAAACATTACGAAAAAACTGTTAGGACCTCTCTGGATTGTATGACATGTGGCTCTAGCTTCCATAGAAGCTGCGCGTTTCAGGCGAAAGTCGCCAATCAAGACAAAAAAGTGATCTGCTGTAAACAAACCCCGCAAAGTGAGGTTAGTCTATTGAAAAACCCTACAAATAGTTCTAATCCACCTAAAATTGATGAAAAAGCACTCAGGCAGGTTATAAAAACTACGCTTATTGACCTTTTAAAAATGTTGTGGAAGATAACTTAGGCGAGATAAAAAGTTCCATACAGTTCATGTCTGACTCTTTCGATGAGCAGAAAAAGGTCTATGAACAGAGAGTCTCTGAAATGAAGGCCTTAAGAACCGAAAATATTGATCTGAGAAAAAGTTTGTAATTTTGGTTAACTTGGAGAATGGAAAAAAAAGCAGCAAATTATGAAAAAATTAAAGAGCTGAAGGGTCTAACTAACTGTTGCAAGGTGTGGACTGGAAGGGAATAATAAGAAAACATATTTCAATGATGATATGACAACCTCTTAAAGGCAGCTATTTAAAAAGGCGAAGGACCTAAAAATACAGGGATACAGGGCAGTCTATACTTATAATGGCAAAATATTTCTTAAGAAACATGAAGGGGATTCTGCTGTTAGGATACTTTCAGAGGAAAATGTACAAGATTTGTAATAAACCAGTAAATTAAATATCCTTCATGAATTACAAGTTAAAGGTATGTAATAACCTTAGCCAAATCCCCTTGTTATGTGATAACCCTTGTGCTCTAAGGATCATTCATATTAATATTTGTAGTATTTACAAAAACTTTGTTGAACTTTTGGTGTTCCTGGAATCTGTCGAGAAGAGTTTTGAGCTTAAAGTACTATCAGAGACTTATACAATCCATGACATTGGAAATTTTAGCATACCTGCGTACTGTGCCTTTTGGAACTAAAGCATAAATACTAGTTTTGATGGCTGTGCAGCTTATGTCAAAGAAGATATTTTTGATAGGAATGTGTCATTCTGGAAGATAATGAAGTCAAGTGCCTAAAAGTCACTGTAGTAGCACTTAAGTGCAATACCTTGATTGATCTATTGGCCTTATATCCATATTGACCAGGTGATGTAAACATCAACCTGTTGGATGAAAGTTGCGCCAAGGTTAATAACTACTTAACTGTTATGAATAGCCTACGTTTTACTAGTTTAATTAACGACATAACAAGGGAAACAAATAACACTGCAACTTATCTTGATCATCTTTTTATTAAGTGTAAAGACAAATGCTTTAATACAATAGATCCCATAACTCTTAAAAGTTGACCTTACAGATCACTATCCCATCCGCCTTAACCTAATGCTTATGAATAAGACTAAGTTACCACAAAAAAACCAAACACAAAAGAAAATTGATTATGCTAAGCTCTCTAATCTTATATCAATATTAGAATGGGATAGTGTTCTAAATGTGAATGATGCTGAAACTTGTATTGAAAATTTTGTTCTCTGTTTAAGCAGTGCTATTGAAAAATCCACTAAGCAGATTAAAACTAGTAATAGGAAATATAAATTGAAGCCTTGGATCACTGATGGTCTCTTAAAATCAATTAGGCAAAGGAATCTTATGAAAAAACAATGTAATCCTAACAATATTGAAATTTTAAATAAATATAAAAGTTATCAAAGCCTTTTGTACAAACTAATAAAAAAAACAAATTATGATTTTTTATAAATTTAAATTGTACCATAACATCAATAATCCTAGATATAATCAATATATAATAGATAATCTTAAGGCAATAGTTAACAAAAAAAAATAAGGTGATCCTTACTTAATATCCACCGAGTTTAACAATTTTTTTAAAAACATAGGTCCCAAGTTGGCAGAAAAAATAAAACCACCTGATATAAATGTTCACGTAGCCCCCAAGTCAAATGTAGAGTCTTGCTATTTTACACCAGTAACTGTAAATGACCTAATCAGCATAATCAACTCACTAAGAAATAACGTAAAGAGCGGTAAGAATCACATTACTTTAGAAGTCTTAAAACAGAATCACAATCACTTGATTCCACCTTTGCTGCATGTTATTAATTGCATTCTTGGTACGGAGTCTTTCCAAAGATTCTAAAAAAAGCAAATATAGTCCCAGTCTTTAAAAGTGGTAATAGGGAATTACTTTCCAATTATCGACCAATTGCTTTAATAAGTACGATGAGTAAATTAGTTGAAAAATTAATCAATATGGATTCAAAAAGAATTCCAGCACAGAGAATGCATTGAGTGCAGTTTTGGAGATTTTCCTGGATCTAAAGAATTTGCATTCGACACTGTGGCACATCACATACTACTGCAGAGACTCTATAAAATAGGTATTAGAGATATTGCATATAAATTAATAGACAGCTAATTAAAAGATAGAACACAACATATTAAGATAGTGGTGGTTTGTGGTGTTCCACAGGGAACGGTGCTGGGTCCAGTCTTATTCAATATCTATATAAATGATATTTTGTCTATTCTTAGCAACAATGACGGTATAGTGTTTGTTTTCCTGACAATACTGCAATAGTAGTGCAGGGTGAGTCCTGGGAAGCTGTGGTGAGGAATGCAGGAGCTGCTATTACTAAAATCAAATGTTGATTAGATAGAAAAGACAAAGTTCATCACATTTGGGTTAACTGCAAGAACTCTTCCTAGGGTGCAGACTCTTAGGATTCACAGCCCTAGCTGTTTAGATGTAATGCAGTGTGCCTGTTCCGACAAAATTGAGAGGGGGATGTCTTTAAAATATTTAGGTATTTTTCTATATGAAAATCTTAACTGGAAAACACATGTCGATTATGTCACAAAAAAGATTAAAAAACTCATTTATAAATTTTATGACCTTAGAAATGTTTTGACCCTTAAAATGTTAAAAATGGTTTATTATTCATTGCTTGAATCAATTATAAATTATGGAATAATAATACGGGTCAGTGCGAGTAAAATAACAAATTCTAACCTTTTTATAGCTCAAAAAAAAAAAAAAACATTATGATGTTTAAGAATAAAAGATTTTCCACGAACCTACTCTTTCAGGAGAGTAAATTGTTGACATTAGATCAGTTATACATAAAGGCTGTAATACGCTTTATGCTTAATACTCAGTATTACAGACAAAGAATAACGCATAATCAAAACACTCGTAATGCTAAGAACCAAAATCTAACATTAACTTTCTCCAGGAACACTGCAACTCAGAGGCATATTAGTTATACTAGTCCCACAGTTTACATTGTATTGCCTGACTTCATTAGGAATAAACCATTTAAGGTTGTCAAACACAAAATAGGTCAGTGGATATTGGAAAGTAACTTTTGCTTGAATTTTTAGGCTGTTTTCTTGTGGTTATGTTTGAAGTGCTAATTGATGATGTTAATAATTGTTAAATGTTAATTTACATGTTTAATGCAAAAACAGTACAAATATTATTTATAAGATAAGATGTAACATTAAATATAACAATAAATTAACTAGAATAGGTAGATAACCAATACACACAGATTTTGAAAATCCATTGTGTTGGTAAATACTGTTAGTATATTGCATAAATAAGTATTAGGTAGTGATTTAACCTTCAATTTGTAAACAAGGTATATTGTATAGTAATAATAATAAATTTGAGTAATGGATAAATTTATGTATGGGCATATTACAAATTATCATTAGACCCTAGTTGTGCCAATAATATAGACATTTTACAGGGGCGAATCCAGCAGGAAATTTGGGGAGGGGACAAAGAAAATAATGCTTCTTGAAATCAGCTGATCAATACAGTCAGAAAATCGTGTTAAAAATGCACTAAATATAAATATTTCATTTTTCTTGGCACTAGTTGATCTGTCAGATTGCGCATATCCACCGATCTACCAGTAATAAACATGACATTTGATTTTTTGATTGCAGCAGAAGTTTTTGCGGATTTTTTTCCAGTAAATTTTTAGGTAGGAATTCTCTCACAGTCCCCGGGGACCCGTTATTGCAGCACAATATCGATCCAAAAAAAACCCGTCACAACTGGTACGAAATGCTTGCAGAACCAATAAAGTCAATATTTTGGTCGGGCCCTCGTAGTCTCATAATAATAATTCGGATCAAAATTATTAATATCAAGGTATCAAAGATACTTGAAAAAATATTTTGCAAGTACTAGTAATTAAAATAATTAATGTTTGTCATTTTTGTTGTGTGCGATCGTATAGGGGTCGGATGATACCTTTGTAAGGTGAAACATGTATCCATAATTAAACAGAAAGAAAGATATAATACTATTGATTTTTTGTTTTTACCTGCGAATTTTTCGCTATATAAATTAGTATCTTGACATATAAATATGGATGTATTTTTCATTCATAATACAAGGGTTTCAGTGATTCTCTCCTTACAGGGATATTTGACTTTGTTTTTCATAAAGTGTCTTAGAATTAATGGATATTCATTGCATGAGATTGAAATGACCTCCGAAGTAGTACCACTTTTACCTTTTTTCATGTTTACTATTTCCAATGATATCTCTCAGCTCAGTTATACTTGCTCAGTTTTACTATCTAAACACCTTTTATTTGCAGATGATCCTAAAGTCATTAAATCAGTTTAATCCATTCAGGTTTCTCATGACCTTTCAGTTGGATTTAAATTGTTATTTACTAATATCATTTTAGGTACATTTATGTATAGGCAATAATATACATATTTTAGCACAATAATGACCCAAAAAAATCCTCAAAAATGGGCAAAAAATAATTAATCACAATATAGGCCAAAGTAGTTTCAAGCTAAAAGTTACTTCACCAAATATTAGTACATAAGTAATAATTTCACTGTATTCAACTGATTATATGTTTCCATTATTATATGAATATTAAATTAATGGATCTGAGCTGTAAAACTGATAGATGCTATAAAATAAATAATAAATAAAAGGAACATTTTTAACATAATTCTGAATTTTATTATTCAGTCGTAGTATTTTATTGGTTGTACAACTTTCACCTGCGCTGATAATTGATTCTTCATATAGCCGTAAAACATAACATTTGTATAACAAGTAAGTAATATACATATTCTGCATGAAGCTTTACTTGCCTAATAAGATGGTCTAGTTTTAAATAATTAAATTTTCCTTTTAAATAATTCTCTTGATACGTAATTACTTATTTTACGTATAAAGATCATGTAAATTCATTAGCTAGTTCTTGTAAATTAAATAATTTAAATTTAATTACTTGGATTATTGTGATGAAAATAATTGAATTTATTGAACATCCTATTTTTATATGTCTAAAGTGAAACTCGCGTTTAGTGATAATGATATTGATGTTAAAACTATCTTTAAATAAACATTTTTCTTTCTATTTTATAGCTGCATATGCTGCACCAACTTGTAATTGATTATAGAGGAGCAATATTATCTCTATGATTCTAAATGTTTGTTAATTTGGAACTTCAATATTTCCCCCTTAACTAAAAAGTTACTATGATAATCAAAGATCTGATCCCCTAGTTCAAAGATTTATTGAGTTTCTATTTGTTATTCAGGCGAGTCAGTATAATAAAATTATACAACAAATTTTCAAATTCGCATACTAGATGTGGTTGTTGACCAAGAGCAATGTATTGTATCTAAAAGTGATTTTAGCCCAATTAATAAAGATGCCTTCTACCTCACATTAAATATTTCGGTTTCACTTCAGCAAAAGAAGGATGAAAAAGAACTACAAAATAATAATGTTAAGCCTAACTTTAAAAGAGACAAGATGTATATTAAGACGCTAATATTGCCGTCAAATGTTTTTACGATAAATTATTTGAAATTCTTGACTTGTGTATACCCAAAAATAGAACTTCTGCAAAAAAATACCCGGTTTGGT
Organism: Anthonomus grandis grandis; assembly: GCF_022605725.1. Lineage (NCBI taxonomy): Eukaryota > Metazoa > Arthropoda > Insecta > Coleoptera > Curculionidae > Anthonomus > Anthonomus grandis. Next base: position 17,187,212 of record NC_065549.1, read on the forward strand.
TTAATAGCTCCATAATTAAAAAGTAAAAATAGTTTACGCAAAAGATATAAAAATATAAATTAAATAATATTTACTTACAAATTAACAACATAATGTATCTTTTCAATGAAGTATTTAATAATGGAGGTAAAATTTGAGATGCTTATGCCACTTACATTGGTACTGTTTACTCAAATGATGTCGGTACCAACCCCAATATTTCATACCATATTAATGCTCATGAAGTGGTAATTAATCAGGTTCAGATGCCTGGTGTATTATTTGCATTAAAAGACATAAAAGACTCTTTCTTTATAAAGGGGTTTTCTGATTTTCTTTGTTTTACTTAATTAACCTTATTTAATTTAAGCCTTAAAACTTAAATTTTTTCATCTTACTGGAAATGAGCCAGACTAAGTCCCGTTTTTCAAAAAGGCGACAAATCGAATATACAAAGTTATCGGCCTATTGCGATACTCTTTACCTCTGCCAAAGTGAGCAAGTTGAGCTAATTTTATCCAAAATAATATATAGTAAAGCGAAAAATAGCATATCCGCTTTTTAGCATGGCTTTCTTAAATCTATGTCCACTTTAAGTAATCTAACGAATACTACCCAAGAGCGTTGAGACTTTTTCACTAACTTTCAAAAAGCTTTCGACAGAGTTTCTTCTGGAATATTATTAGATAAATTAAGATATGAATTTGGATTTCATGAAAATTTAATAGTTTTTTAAGGGATATCTTTGTGAAAGGGCACATTCAGTGAATATTAAAGGATATAAATTTCAGCCACTTATTCCAACATCTGATGTATAGTTTAGGTGAAGTTACTTGGACAAGTATAAAAACTTAAAACGTTTAGCACGCGGCGTTTTCTTTATAAGGCATTGGTGTGAATATAATTTTTGTTTCTCTGGCTTAATATATATAGTAAATATGTTATTTTACAACCAACAAAAACATTTATCAAGTCACGCAAAACTCATGATTAGATTTAATGACAGATATTTTTTACACAGTTTTTTTTTTAATTATTACAAAAATTGTCAAAAAAATAAAATTAAATTGAGTAAAAATGCAAATAAATTCGAAAAAATAGTGGGTGGTTTGTTGTAACACAGGTATAAAATAATGTCGTCGCCGTGCTGCAATAGAATATTGTTATACTTGCCTCCGCTGATATTTGTTTCGATAAGCTAAAAAATTCCCGCTGACCAATGAAATTTCATTGTTAAGCGGAATTTTTTGGTCTTATCGAAATCAAATATAAGTGAAGTTAACTACATATTCATTATTTTGTACCCAAATTTTTTTACGTCCAAAAATGCTTACCTATTTAGCATCACTATCCATCTCTTCAGAACTGGATTCGTCATTGGCATGAATTATAATTGGATTAATTCGCGATATCTATTACACCTCAATTAAATTATTGTATTTAAGACTTATTGAACTTACATTAAAGTAAATACAACGAAAGGTTTAAGGTTTAAGGTTTGACAACCATGTTTTGGGCCTCACTGCTAAACTTTCTTCTGGTTGTTTTACAGTCAGGGTTGCCAGGCATGACTTGGGGGGGTTGTTTGCTCATTCAGTTTATTTCGCCTTAATAGACTCTCATATCCGTTATGGGTTGCCATTTTGTGGTTTGTGCTCCAAGGGACTCCTTAACATTATTTTTACTATTCAGAAAAAAGCATTAAGGTATCTGTGTGGTGTTGGTCTGAGAGTCTTGTAAACCTCTTTTTGTAGCTGAAAGAATTTTAACGGTTTCCGCGGAAACTGCTACACTCATACATAAGTCCGTTAGTCCACCATCCATAATACTCGTCAAAGAAACAACTCATCTCTTCCAATCTCCACCTCCTCACTTACGAGAAACTCTCTTATATTTATTAGTCGTAAAATATTTAATCATGTTCCTTTTTCGATTAGGACTGTTACAGACCTTAAAAAGTTTAGCAGGGGACTAAAGAAATTAATCTTACCAAAAGCTTACTATAGCATTGAAGAGTATTTTAATGACTCATGTTAATATTTAAAATTAATTATGTATCTGTTGATCAGATTTTTTTTTATTCTTGTTTTATGTTAGTTCTTGCCTTTTCTTTTCTTCTTTTTTTATAGTTTTTTCTTTGATGATATGAAATATGCTTCTTTGTACAAACAAAATGGATTCTGTATCCTGTTTTAAGTTTAACCAAATAACTACTAGTATTGTAAATTCTAGGATTAGGAAGCTTTTAGCACAAGTTTGTAAACATAGTAAATAAAGTATATTTTGACTTTGACTTATAAAAGTTTAAAAAAAATCAACAGGTTTATTGTTGGCTAATGACTTGAAAAATTTACAAGGTAATAAAAAGCCTTCAGAATTACAAAAAGATTTGGATAGTGTCATTTATTGGTCAATCAAGAATAAAATATACTTTAATATAGGTAAATGTGTGGTCCTTTCATATCATAGGAAAGAAAATAGTATCATGTACCCATACAAATTTAAATAATGTGTTGCTTAAACGCGTCAATGGGGTCATAGTAAGACATACTAAAGAGTTCTATATGTCCAGCATGTTTGAGGCAGCTATACTATGCCTACATAAGAAGTTTAGTACAATATGCCTGCATAATTTGAAACCCATACTATGAATGTTACAAATATGACTTACAGTGTACTCAAAACAAATATCTAGACTTATTTAAAATTACTTTACCCTAATTAATTAGTTAATAGTTCGGTGAAATAATTTAGATTTAGGATTGTTTACCATTGTATAGGATTAGTTACCTAGTGTAATATAATCTGTAAAGTGCAAATAAATAAATCTGTACTATAGATATCAATGTAATTTATCCCAGAGTTACTTTTACAATTTTCAATGAATATGAATATTTAATTATCACAATAATTTTTGCCAATAGCTATATTTTTAAACTAACTTTTTTCTCTTTCTAAAGTCAGCTTACTCATTATTCATTCAAAAAGTGATATATTCTATCAATTTTAAAATTTATTGATCAGCCCTGGTACAAGGCTTGCTATTTTTATTTTGAGCCTTGGCAACATTAAGTGCTTGGGCGCCATTTGACCTTTTCATTTAAAAGTTTGAATCTTTTAAGACTTCCTTCTTTAAAAATCTTTGTCATTTAAGCTAAACTTAAGTGTCATTTAAGCTAAAATTAAAAAACTCTTAAACACTTTTGTGCAATGATTTTCTACTACGATTTCTTGCAACGTTGATTATAGAAGAGGAGTGAACACAAACACTTTTGATGAAGCTTCATTCTTTACTAATGTGAAACGCTCGTGGCTGCCATTCGCTCAGCGATGAAAGACGAGGTCATCCAAAATCAGTCGTTGTTTTTGAAACCATTGACGCTGTGCAAGAATTACTAAATAAAGATCGTCAGGTGACCGTGACATCCTGGCTCGTGTCAAACGATGCTAAGAAAATAACCCCTAAACACCCAAAACAAAACTGTAAGGCCCTTCAAGATGAACCAAATCCGACAAAAGTGAACTGTTCGATTCTCCGTAATAATTGGACATAAGGCATCCATAACGTTAGAGCAAGTGGATTTATGAATGGCACACGAGCGTTTGCTTACCAAAAGTGCTTTGTGAAATACGTAAGAACAAGCGGCAACGAAGAATCATTTTTCATTATAACAATGCAAGTTACACATCGATGAAAGACGAGATCATCCAAAATAAGGCGTTATTTTAGAAAACATGCTCGATTCTCCGGAATAACTGCACTTCTGGTAACCATATCGTTAGAGCAAGGTACGTTATTTGTTGTCTGAATGACACACTGAATGGAAGAACAAGCGGCAACGAAGAATCATTCTTCATCATGACAGTGCAAGCTTTCACATATCGATGAAAGACGAAGTCATCCCAAATCAGTCGTTGTTTTAGAAAATATTGATGCTATGCAAGAACTATTAAATAAAGATCGTCAGAGAAGTTATCGTGAGATTGTGGCATCCTTGGGAATGCTCATCCTTGCTCGTGTTAAATGATGTTCGTATATCTAGGCGTATGAGCCTGAAACAAAACTGCAATACACTGTAAGAGTTTTTCAAGGTCTGTAAAAAAGAATGTTGGACTGACATTTGCTGAATATGACTGCTGAATATGACTCACATCCTTGGGCAAGAAATGAGAAATATTCCAATAATAATCGTTTAAAATATTTGTTCTTACCTCTGGTTCAGAATTTTTTATCAGAGTGCCTAAAATCATTAATAATTGAACAAGACTCTCTCTGCCTATTTGATAAGTGGTTACTATAATATTTAGATTTTGCTAATTTAATTGTCCTTCCGTATAGACTACAGTATATCTGATGATAAAATATAATGTATTCATTAGAAGTATATTTGCACAACTTGTGTTTATTTATGTGTATTGTCATAAAATGGAGATTTTTAGCACTATGGTATTCTATTTCTCATTTTAAGGCTTTTTTTAGGAAAACACTGATTTATCTTATCACATAGCACATGAAAAAATAAGGTAAATGGCTCAGGAGCCATTTCAATTGCATTCCAATTAATTAAGGCTGTAGCAGAAGAAAAAGGATTGAAGTTTGCTCTGCTAAAAATTCTTCCTACATAATGACACAAAGACAATCCAGTGTTACATGGAATTTTAATCAGAATGGCTTCATGGTCAGAAATATCAGAAGAGAGTTCTGTACATGACACATCATTTAAATTTGGATACAAATAATTAATAATAGTTGTTATTTCTGTGGGAGAAAGAACATGCATTTTTATGTCGCAAGACTTCAATATACTTAAGAGAAACACGATGTGTAAGGTTACGTGAGCGAAGTTCATATTAAAGTCACCAGCTAATATAACTTGAGAATGTAGGGACAATTGGGATCATATAGAGTCAAGTTTGTCCAGGAATATACCAATGTCTCTAGTGGGTGGCCTGTAAACACAAAGAACATATAAATTCAAACGTCTACAAAAACAAAGGTAGAATTCAAAAATTTTATCCAACAGAAAATTATCAAACATCAATTTTACAGGAAAAACTTTCCAGTGTTTAACTTTAATATATGTGCATACAATAATGACGCCAAATCTGATCCAAAGTTACTTGCATGATTAGATTCTAAAATCCTATGTAGATCAATTTGATTTGCATGAAATGCTCTATATAGAGTCCTGTTACTATTATAAATAACATTATGGTTTTATATACATATAAGGGCTTGTCATCACAGTATTAGGATTATTATGTAATTGTACAAAATTCATTAAAATATGAAATGAAGAGCAAATACCATTTAACTATAATATTAACATATCTTTTTTGTAAGGTCTTTAACTAAAGATGATGTTTTTTATCAGTTCACTGCTTGTACTGCCTGGCTTCAGAAAACACTGAACTTCTGTCAATAAATTTAGATAATATTTGCTGTTCCTTCAATGCACAAATGCCGAAATAGCAAGTATGTTTTTCAACTTCCAACACCTTTAGGGACTCTATCATATTCATATTCATCTTAGTTAAATAATTAACATCTTTCTGTAACAAATTAATTTCCATCTTATAGGTTGCAGATTTTTTTCTATTTATCTATCCTTTTCTTTTAATTCAATCAATAAGTCATTTGAAATCCATCTGACATTTTTGTGAGTATAAAATCCTGTGGCCTTCCAGTTTTATGGCATCAGAATTTCTATGGAAACAACTTGGGTAGAACACAGACATACAAAAAATGCAGCAATAATTTGAAAGCTGCTTCCTTTGGCAACTTTTGAAATTACGGTTCATTTTTAACAAAAGGAAAAATGCTCTGATTCTCCAGAATAACTGAACATCTAGCAACCATACCGTAGAGCAAGATAGAAAGTTGATTTCTGAATGGTACATGAGGATTTTTCTACCAGAAGTGCTTTGTGAAATACGGAAGAACAATCATGCAAGCTCTTACATAACAGCTGAAACAACTACCTATTAGGCCTGACTGGAATTTTAAAAAATGGGTCATTCTCTCTACAGCCCTGATTTAGCACCAAATGACTTCTTTTTATTCCCACCTATCAAGAACAAAATACGTGACTAACAACATTTGTCAGCCTCTAAAGAAGCTATGTTTTGGAGCCATCACCTCAATCGGAGTAGATAAGTGTTACGAAAATTGGTTCGAGCACATCCAAAAGCTACACCTCATTTACACCTTAAAATATAAATAACAACCCTCATATTCTAGTGGTAATTCAACTTTCACTTGCACATATAATTGATTCTTCGTTGCAATAAAACATAACATTTGTCTAACAAGTGAATCATGCAATTATTCTGCATGAAGCTTTACTTGCTAAAGAAAATGGTCTAGTTTTTACATCAATAAATTTCCCTTTTAGATAATTATCTTAATAATTGTAACTCTAAGAAATGTGTAAATACATTAACATCTATTCAAAGTAATTAAGATTTAATTACTTAGATAAATATGAATAATGCCAATAATTAAACTAATTTAATAAATATAAAATATACAGAAATGTGTACAGGTATAATAAACCATATATATTCATCAATTTACGTAATATTTTTCAGATTGAACTTATATTTTTTAAATTATTCTAAGTAACTGCTACTGCAATGCTTTACGCATTCCTACATGAACGTCTGACGAATGCGATAAAATAAATAAATAAATGTAATTTTAGTACCTACATTCTGAATCTTATTGATCAACAACCCTGGTATTATAATGTGATGTTATTAAATTTTAAGTGTATTAAGTGTGTGAGTAAATTTGTAAATACCCATATTTTTGTAAAAAAAAAACTGTTGTTATTTTCTTTAAGATGCTAATGAGCTTGACTAGAAAAAAATAAGTATCTAATGTCTAAAAAAAATATTTTTTATCTTTGTGTCCTTGCCAGGCCTTCATACATCATCGCCTAATTGAATTGACATTTGAAGGTTTGATTGTACTAAGAATACCATTTTCTTTCAAATGAACATAAAACAATCAAGTGTTCATTTCTTTATCTTAAAAAATTGTAGGAGTATAAGTTATACCATTAAGAATCACTCTATTTAGCTATATAAGGTCGCGCATCAAAAACGAAACAGAGGCATAATATTTATGCGGGCTGTCCATTAGTTTTTTGAAGAAACTATTGGACCCATTGATTTTATTTATGAGGTGGACATTTAATCACAAAATTACCTTCATACCTACAACCTCTTAAGAGGGTTATCAGTCATTTTGATTTTTAATTATAGCTGTCTAGTGGCAATTATGCCAGATCCCAAGTAAGAAAAATGGACCGATTAAATTATCGTCAAACATTTAATTTTTGTGGGTATTGGGTGTGTACCTCACGATATACTCTGGAATAAGTCTCGGACCAATATCGGCAGTAATGACGATTTACCACGTCATTTAAGAAAAAAGAGCACGCGCATCAAAGAAACGCGTATTAAACAAAAAGCTTGCGTTGTTAATAATTTGTTCACTCATAATTTCACAAAATTGTCATCGCCGATCGAAAGAGTCTTCTACAAGATGTATTTTGTACGTTTGTATCATATTTCAGAGTTCTTTGAATACTTTGTCAACACCTGTTATATTTTTGGTAACATTACAGTAATTGCCTGTCTCGTTTTCGCTTCACCACCGTATATCTTTATTTTCTAATGCTTTATTTAAAATCTTACTTCTAAAACTGGCGTATGCAATAAATAAATAAAAAATAAAAGTGATATTTAATATCAATTCTTAGTCTTATTGATCAGTCCCAGTACAATAAGTTTTCCTCTTAGATAGCTATCTTAATTACTTACTATAGGTCTAAGAATAGTGCAAATACATTAAGATAACCAATTAAATGCTTAAAAATATATTCTAAGGAATTAGTATTTAATTTAGTTTAATGTAACAAACTTTTTTGAAGAGAGTAGAATCCTGAGACGAGTGTAATACTTTGCTATGAATTTTATTAGGTAGTGTATAGTTTAATTGTGAGAAATATGATAATTAGCTTATGTACTGTGAGTATATTTGAATCAGTATTAAACTTATTTTTTTCTTTTTTGCATTTCCGGGCAAAATGGCGCGAACTTATAAACGTAAAACAGAGACAGGTTCCACCCCGACTAAAATGATAAAAGAAGCCTTTCAAAACCCCATTGTGAAAAAGGATATGGCATTTTTCAAGCAGCCTTTTCATTTGCTACATTTTATCGATACTTCGTCAAAATAAAAAAACGAAAATAAGAATAAATAATAATAATAATAATAATAACATCAACTAGTAAATGCAGCTTCAACACTGAATGGCTGGATGAAGAACGACCATGGCAGTGTCAAACATATAATCAAATGGCATTTTTACCATGTTCAGTTGACGAAGTTACTAAAGTCATAAAAAAGCTACATAACTGGAAAGCTCCAGACCCAGAACACGTCCAAAATTACTGGATTAAGAAATTGTGGTCAACACATCAACAACTGACCGACCTTTTAAACGTCGCGACTTCAAATCCTCAGAATATGCACAATCCTTTAACAGAAGGTACTATACTTACCGCTTGTCCTGGACTGCCAAAACACTTAAGATCCGGCTAAATATCGGCCAATAACATGCTTACCCACGCTCTATAAACTAATTACATCTTGCATTACAAAACGTATTTACAGACATTGTGACCAGAATAACATCATAGTAGATTAACAGACAGGATGTACCAGAGGTGCCATGGGGTGTAAAGAACAGATAATTATCGACTCTGTAGTTTGCAATCAGGCAGTATACATTGACTACCGAGAAGCTTTTGATGCACATAAATGGCTTATCAATAATATCCTCCCTTCCCATCAGTCTGGCTTCAGCTGAAACGTCATAGTACAGCTAGTTCACTTCTAAACGTCACCGATAATATCATGCGAGCTCTTGACAAAAAGATTTCAGCCATTATGATAGCTCTTGATTTCTCAAAAGCATTTGATGTCATCGATCATGATTTGCTTGTAGCGAAACTGAAATATTATGGCTGTAGTGATGTTGTTTTGTTCTTTTTTAAAACTTACTTGCAATCCTAATAAAACATAAATGGTTTTGTTTTCAAACCGAGGATCACATAAAAATATAATAGAAACTGTTCACATTCAAGTGCACAACGAAACTATTTTGTTCTCTGATACTGTGAAGGTTCTGGGACTTAAAATAGACAATTCTTAATAATTATTAATTCTTATGGTTTAAGGAACATGTTAATACTCTTCTGCAGAGGTGTTATTTACGCATGCGTATGCTTTATGCCAATTAACACATTTTAAAACTAGGAAAAAGCTCGTAGTGGCTCTTGTTTTATCTATTTTAAATTACTGCCTTATAGTTTATTATCCTTGCTTAGACCAAATAAATCTTTACCGCCTGCAACGCGTGCAGAATACTTGCTGTAGATTTATTTTTAACCTAGGAAAGTTTGATCATGTATCAGACTCTATATTTCAGTTGAGGTGGCTACCTTATCTATTAAAATTCTTCACTTCTACTTTTTTTTATCGTTTATATGTTAGTCAAAGTCCTGAATATCTTTTTGAAAAGTTAATACTAAGAAACCAGGTTCATACTAGAAATATTAGATACAATATCTTGACCATGCCTCACCATTCCACGGCTCTGTTCGAGCGATCTTTTACTTATAATGCCGTTAAGTTCTTGAATACTTATAAACCAATATTTAATACTTCGTTAAATATGTATAGGAAATATTAGAGACTTTTGTTTTTAAATAAATCTAAAGTATAGTCTAGTTTTCTAGAAGATAAATGCTTTATACTTTATACTGGTTACTTTTTTTTTGTTTTTTTTTCTCGTTTTCTCCATTTAAACTGTGATTGTTAGAAAGGTTAAGAGTTAAAGAGTAGCTTTAAGCTAATCTTCGCCTTCTTTGGCAATGTAGTACTAAGTAATATTGTAAGATTAATATTGCTTTTTTTTAATAAAGACATATTATTATTATTATTATTATAAATTGTACAAAATAGAAAAGCACATAATTTCCTTTTTAGAACTCAGTATGGCATCTTGGCGAACATCAATAAAGCTCCAGGTGCCTAACGGTAACTGCATTGAAACTAATATGATTCCTGTTTGTAGGGGTATATTCCAGGGAGATTCTTTAAGTCCACTTTGGTTCTGCCTTGCCAAAAACCCACTCTTTAGCCAACTTAATTTAGGTACGGATTTGGCCTCAAAAAGAATAATAGAGAACTAACAAGAGTAACCCATCTACTTTATATTGATAGGTTTGGAAAGTCTTGCGGCAAAACGAAATCAACTAGAACAGATGCTTAAAATAGTGGAAAGGTTCTCTGATGATATCTCTGAGGATAAGTGCCAAACTGTGGATATTATTAAGGTTAAACTACAACCAGGTGACTTTAAGATAGAAAACGGTCAGATAATTAAATGCTATTGACGAAGAATACTCAAGTTCTTCAAAGATTTAGAAAAAATTGTAATAAAATATCCCAAAAAGCATGTTATTGTTGGTGATATTAATATTGACTTGTTGGAAAGCTCTACATTGGTATACTAATTATAAAAACTTATTAATTCAAAATAACTTTAAAATAAAGAATGAAATTATATATGAAAATGCAACACAAGTGACAAAGCATAGTCATACTATTATTGGTCATGTTTTGTCAGAAATCAGCTCAAATTTAATCGAAAACCTACATGTTGATTCTTGTTCTTTTTCTGATCACATTAAATTATTATTTTATATAAATTATGACAGTAAAATATATAAACCAAAGGTGAATCACATGATTAGTACAGATGATTTTAAAAAATTTATGTATAATTTTAAACAAAATAGTCAAAATGTAAACATATCATCATTTCAAGAACTGACCGAGCTGATCCGGAAATCAGAAAATGAAGCTCAATGCTTTAATGTACTTAGGATAAGGGAAAATAATTCATGGATCCATGAGGTGTTAGAAATGATAAAAAAACGTGACTTTATATACAAAAGAAAAATAAACAATCCTGGTAATGTGTTTTATGATCAAGATTGAGATTTCATACAATCAAAAATAAAATAACAAATAAAATAAAAATATTAAAAATCAGTAATTTCGTAAAGAATGGGAACATTCAGGCACCAGCCAAAAGAAACAATGGCAATTTATTAACAATTTTTTCTAAAAATAAATCAATCAACACTCAAATTAATTGTTTAAACGTAAATGGAACAATTATTTCTCTTAGAACTCACTTATATACCTTAGCAAAAAAAATTACAACCTTGTTCCTCTATCTCAGACAAATTTTAGAAATTCAAAAAGAAATTAAAATCACTTTTATTATCCAAGGCATATTAAAGCCTTGACGATTTTTTTAATTGATTTAATGACCTTTTGACCTGTGCTCTGACATCATTTTAGTGTTTTAGTTTTGTTTCCTATTAAATATTTTAATTTACTTCCTCTAAATTCTGTTTTATTCACAGCTTTACTTATTTTTTAATCAAACTTATCTAAAAGATGCTTTTTTTTATTTTTTCAATCTGTTTTGTTGTAATTAATTTTGGTAATGTGTGTAAATTTTATAGTAAATGTTTTAGATGTTATGTTTGTTTGAAATTTGAAATTTAAAGTGAATTTGGAATTTTTAGGATGCTTGTACACAAGATTTTGTTTTGTCTTACGTAATATAGCATATTTTCTTTCTATTGAAGAAAAAAAGGATATTTTCAATTGTCTAAATAAACATTGGAGAGAATATTGTTAATGAACTTATTAGCCAGTCAGAGTCAACATAATGATAATGAAATTATATTCGATGAAGTTGATTGTAGTGATAGTATGTTGAATGTTGCACCAACCAGTTGTGATGAGGTTTCTGAAATTATCATGGGATTAAAGCGAAATTATTCGCCGGGCGAGGATGGGATAACAGTATTGCACATAATTAATTTAAAAGATTATATTATAAATATCATTACAAAATTACTCCAATATTTAAATCCGACGACAAAGATCAGATGAATAACTACAGACCCATTACTGTTGTTAACACCCTATCAAAAATACTAGAAAAAATTATTGAAAAAGAATCATGTCTTTTATAAACAAAAATACATTGGTGGATAGTTTTGATATGATTTCATTAATAGCAGTACTCTCGTGGCGACATTTGATTTTATTAGCTATATCTCAAAGTCCCTAGATAGGAGGGAAATTGTAGTTGTGGTATTCATCGACTTACTGAAAGCCTTTGACGTAGTAACTTTCGATATTTTGTTAAAAAAGTTAAAACTCATGGGATTTAGAAACCTCCTTTTAAATTTAATTCAGAGCTACTTATATGACAGAAGCCAATATGTTTCCTGGGAGGGTGTAGCTAGTGAATTGTCCTAAAACAGGTACGAAGTGCCTCAAGGCTCTGTATTAGGACCCTTATTGTATATTTTGTATATTTTGCATAATATACGGCTCTTGTATATGCTTATTAATGCTAATCTGAGCTTGTACCATAAATGGCTAGTTTGCAACAGGTTAAAAATTAATATAGATGAAACCAAATATATGCTCTTCAAACAAAAAACAAACAAGTAGGTAATATTCAACTAAACATAAATGGGATCAACCTGGAAAAATTTACTTTTATGAAATATCTCATCTGAATATTGATCAGTCATTGAATTGGCAAACTCATATAAACAAAATAACATCCAAAATAAAAGCAATGATACCTTGTATATAAGTATAGAAGCCGAAACTAAATATCTATAATAAGAAATATCTATAATGCCTTTTTCTTGTCCCATCTCAGATATTTGTTGCCTAGATGAGGAACCTGTTCTAAGACTAAATTTGACAATGTCCAAATATTACAAAATAGGGTCCTAAAAATATTATTTCAGTATTATATACTTACTAATATAGAATCGCTTTATAGAGAGCTTAAAGTTTTTAAATTAAATAAGTTGATAGAGTTTAAAAAATAACTCAAGTATAAAATTATAAACAAAAAATTAAAATGTAATAACTCCCCAGGGGTGATTTTAAAGATTCTTCAATCCGAGTGAATCTGAAGATAATATTGTCATGTAGACTTATCGCCCTAAAAATAATAGAATATGCAACAGTAGTTTATCATCGCAGAAATAGTACAAAAATTGGTTTTTCCCAACAGTGATCTTTAACAATTCGTAAAAACCCGGAATTCTTTCTTGGCCAACTTATCAGCTTGATTATAATAAAATATTTATTTCAGTTAAATCGGAGCAGCGGACAAAAACTGGTTATTGGCTTATTATAAAAGAAATCCAAGCATTAGTTTACGAAAACCTGAGAAATTAAATTTACGACAACTTAAAGACAGTTTACCATCAGAAACCAAAGTTTTCCGATCCATCGAATATTTACAACTTAGACGAAACAGGAACAACAACTGTTGCAACTAAAACTTTCGTTCGTCGCACCTAAAAATAGTAAACAAGTAACTTAAGGCAGAAGTGCAGAAAGAGGCACTGAGGTCACAACCTGTTGTATCATTAAAGCATCCTGCTTTCATACCGCCAGCCATGGTGTGTCAACTTGAATCTAAAAATGCTCAAAAATGTTGTGCCAAATACCCTGGCCAATAAAACAGTATGGATATATGCAGATGTTATGAAGCTTTTTATAAAGTATTCGAATCCGTCAGTAACAAATCCGAAATTATCGATCTACGCTAATCATGAGATTTGGGTCGCAGACTTTTGGATTTAGCAAAAGAAGAAGATATCACAATACATTTCTTTATTTCAAAGTTTGACATCTCATGCTTTTATGAATTTAAGCCGCTTTATAAAACTTCTACTAGTATAACTTACTCACCATTCAAATCAACCTTCAACGATGCTCTTAAAGAGATGATTTTGAACCAGCCGCTTACCGATTATGAAGTTACAGAAAGTTACTTAGCGTGAATAAAGCTCACCATGCTACGATAAATTCGCCAAAAATCAAATAATCTGGATTCGCAAAGACTGAATTATTTACTTTTAATCTGCGCAAATTTTCCGAGTAGGAAAAGAAGTAGGCTTTTATTCGTAGCGAATTTACGAACATATACGACTGAACATGAGATCATAATTATTCTAACGCCAGCAGAATTTAGAAATTGGACCTCGACGATGTTCCCCTATCGAATCTAGTTAGCGAGATTTCCAAAAGCGAATCCACAGAAAACTACATCGAAAACAAGAAAACGTGAGAGAAGCATGATCGATTTGGACAGTCCAGAAAAACAATTGATCGCAAACAAGCAATAAAATATTCTTCTTGAAGAAATCAAATATTGTTTTTCCAACATACAGAGTATTCTAATGTAACTTGTCATATTATATGTATATCTATCAATAAACAATGCTTTTTCATACAAATGAATTACTTGCTCCATCCCAAAAAGAGCTAAAGCATAATTTTATTGCTTGGAATGACGGAAATAATAAATAAACTTTAACGGGATACTTAAATGACATGAAAAGCTTAAGACTTAGTTACAATAGCAGACCGATATTTTTTCGGTTACATGTGAATGTTGTATCTTTTATTCTAGTGTAAAAAACATCGCGAGTTTACGGTATTTTAGGATATACGAAAAGAAAGAAAAAATATAACCAGCTTCCCCTACATATTAGGTATAAGAAAGGAATTTGATTAAAAAATCATTTGTACCTGTTATTTACAAAAATATTTTTTTAGCTACAATAATTAAATCTTGGCCAAATAATATGTGTTTAGAGGAGTGTAAAATTCAAATGTTGGAGTTGAATAATTTTTACTTGTAAAATGTGTATTATTATAAAATTGTAAAAGATAAAGAAGTAAATAAAAATTATATTTTTGATAAATTCTCAATTTTATTGATCAGTCCTGGTATAATAAAAATCCATTTAAAATAGTTTTCTCATTTTATTAATTTACAACATGGAACAACCCCAGTAACTTTAAATGATACCAGAAAAAATACATAAATGCAATTATTATATATTTTTGCTTTATTATGTTATTGCACATTGCAAGACTAAGAACACAAGCAGTGCAAACAACAATAATACAGGAAATGTTGACCGTCAGTGATAATAAATAATATAACTGACAGTCTACCAATAATATAATTACCAATAAATACCAATCATACTTTAAAATTTAATAAATTTAATAACATTTAATACCTTCACACTTAAATCACACTCATAATATTCAGGTTGTTTAACAAAGACATATTCCTGTCCAC
This sequence comes from Anthonomus grandis grandis, assembly GCF_022605725.1. NCBI lineage: Eukaryota > Metazoa > Arthropoda > Insecta > Coleoptera > Curculionidae > Anthonomus > Anthonomus grandis. Next base: position 17,202,484 of record NC_065549.1, read on the forward strand.
AGGGATATTATTTCTATATGGCATTCCTTGGAAAGAAATACTAAAGGTTTAATTAACATTAAATCTAATAGGACCTAAATCCTAAAAGAACAGAAGGATTGGATAATTGTTGTTCACTATTAGAATAGTCAAAATATTTGATTATTCTAATAGTGAACTGTTAGTGTGAATGTGTTGGATCTATGAGCATAATATCTCCAAAATTTTTGTTGGATCTCTGCAATGAGCATGAAAATGAGTCGGGTATATGAAGACCAAACTACAGAGTAATACCTTAGTATAGTCCTTGCTAGGAATGAATGAATCCTGCTTCCTGACTAAATTGAAAAATATGAGCTGTTTTTTATGAATCTTAAAATCCTACAGATATTGAATTAATAAGTCTAACAAAAGAAAGCTCTCATCAAAAATAAGAGGCAATCTACTTAATTTGCCTAGGAGGCTATTTAGTAATTGGATTAAACTTGGTTGACCTTGCAATTAAAACTAATAACACTGATTGTCTTCTAGTAACTGAAGATGATTATTAATCATTCAAACAATCCATATCTTCTGCATGCAGAAATTCTCGATCACTGTCAATAACCTTCCACAATTTTAAATTTTCTGGTAACATTAAGCACTGACTATTTAGAAAACAACTTACTATAGCATTTATAAATGTATTAATGATCATGATTGATTTAGGTACCTATGCCCTGACCCCGAGATATACCTCATATGTATATAACATTTATAGGATTAGAAACATATCCACCCACTTTAAATCTTTGAATTCAGTCAGTTAAGTTTTTAATCCATTTAACGCAATTGACATGGAACCCCACAGAAATCAATTAATGAAGTATGATTACAAGCTATAATTGATTCCATATATTATACAAAAGATATTATTTACATGTGTATGATAAAGCAATGTAAATAAATGCATCAATGTAATTTTATTTGCATTTTCCTTTATATTTTTATTTTCATTCAAATCATTTTAAGAATAATTATTTTAATGTATAATTTTGTCCAATACTATATAATTTATATAAGTATATTTCTTTAATTAAAGACATTTCGTTTACACTCGTATTTCATAAATAAATGAGAAATTCACAATCTTATTAATAAGTCCTGGTAAATAAAATTTCCATTTGATCTCAATGTCTTATTATTTATTCTATGACTAAAGATTGTGCAAATAAATTAAAACAACCAAGCAAATCCTTGAAAATCTATTCTAAGTAATTAGTATTTAATTACTTAGATTAATGTGGATGTTGACAATAATTAAACTATAATTCCATAAATCCTCGCTATACAGAGATATTTACATGTGTATGATAAGGCAATCTAAATAAATGCATCAACTGCACCTATTTAAAGCTATTACATGCTGAAAATCGATTCAGTCGTTGCTAGATACGTATACAGAGGCCAAAATCGTGCCCCAACTCGACACTAGCGAACGCTAAAAATAAACATAATCCACGGGTAGTAAAATCACTTTTAAATTCAATTTAAATGAGGAAATAATATAGTACCTGCTTATACCAGTTTATTCGCGAGAATAAAATATTGCATCTCACTATACTTTTTTTTATTTATCATCCTGTACAAAGCGATTATCTCCACATGCGGAAAACAGAAACACAAGCTATTTTCTGGTACATAAGTTCATTTAATCTTTCATTTTATAATTTAGGTCAATGCCTAATTTTAGGCTTGGTTTTATTTGTTTTGTTTCTACTGGTATAGTAAATTATACAGGGAGGGTTATAATGATTGTTTGGTCACCGACTATTTTTCAGGGACGCCCCCAGGCGGTCTCATGGCCGCGTATTTACCATCAATACCATTAAGTCATCCAGTTATGTATGGGTTGGTTATATCAGGTTTTTTATTAATCAGAGTTGAACATACTGGTTGTAAAGCGAAGAGACAAAGACCGTCCTTTACCATAGGCGTAGGAAAAACAAAAAATAAATATTTGTTTAATTTTAAATATCCGAGATTTATTATGTATAAAATTAAAATGCAAGTAGTTTAGTCCTATTTTAAACCAACGGGTTTAATTTGCCTTCAAGTTATCGATCTACAACAAGTTTAAGATATCTTATAATTACCGACACTAAGTATATTTTACCTATTTTGGCAAAAAGGGGCATTCTGTGATGAATGATCTCTTACTTGTCATTTTGTATGGACGTTACAAAGGCTTTCGATTGTTTTTCGCATAAAATCCTCCTCTCTACCTTATTATGACTTTCAAGAGGGCAGTGTTCAGCTTACATTATCATACCTTTCAGAATGTGCTACAAAGAAGAAGTTTCATCACCCTGTGCAATTCAACATGGAGTTCCCAAAAGATCAATATTGGAGCCAACTCTGTTTCTAATTTTTGTGAAGGATATTCATCCTTCTATGATTAATGGGTCAAGAATACCAGAGTGTATAGAATATAGTGTTCAGAACTGGTTTCTTGCAAACAAAATGTGCTTGAATAGGGACAAGACACAGTCTATAAAGTTTAGCTTAAGAAGGCAAAAATAAGATCATCATTTAATTAAGAAAATCTCATCCATTTTTCACAAAGAGACCGACGTATACAACAGACGAAAAACAATGAAAAACATAAAGTATTGGCCAATCTGGAAGAAAAATTTCTACACGCGTTAAAGAACATGTAGCGTTGTTTGAGAAATTTAAAAATACAGACGTCCGTGATACAAAGTCAGCGTTTGCGAATCACCTGTTAGCTTCCACACATCACTTTTCTCCAGAGGTCGGAGCTGAAATACTTCATGAATGCCCTAAAGGGAAAAAGTTTGACCTTCTGGAGAGGATGGAAATTACTAAAGCCAAGAAGAGTCCTGTTCTTGTCTGTGTTAACGACGTATTTAATTTTGAACCCAACCTTATTTTTAATAATCTTATTTAATCAATTTTATATTTACATAATTTCTTCCAACTGGAATAAGTTTAATACTGTGTTAGAATGCCTTGGCTTAACAACAAATGTTTTGAACTTCTTCTCAGTGTTCCGGTAGCCCATAGGTTATAGTCTCTGGCTTGTAAGGTGTAAGCTTGTTGTCGCGGGTTCGATTCCCAATAGGTGTGATATTATTTTGCAATTTTTTATTTTTTATTTTTTGGTTCTAAATAACTGTATAGTCATCCTAACCTTAAATGTATGTTTATGTACTGTTTTGCCAGCGTTAGTGGCTTTTTAAGGTTTTAGTCTTTTTAATGTCCTCTTTTTTTTCTTTCAATACTAATTATTATTGTTTTAGGCCTGATGATGCTCTGAATAGAGCGAAACACGTGTAGCTTTAAGTAAATGTTGTGAGACCGTGACTTTGTATTTTTCATTGTTTTTCGTCTGTCATCATTTAATGACTAGCTACTTTAATGAGGTGAAATTGTTGGGTGTTTACTTAAGCTGAACAGTGTCTTGGGTATACCATATAAAATCTCCTAAAGTTTTGTACCTGATTAGAAACTTGTCACATTGTGTTTCCACTAAAAGTTTCTGGGAGGAATATCATGAAAGCTTCAGTTCAGTCATGAAATATGCCATCTTAGAATAGGGCCATTCTCCTCATGGCCTTAATATCTCTAAACTACAAAAAAGGTGCATAAGGCTTGCGGCTGGACTCAGGAAGGACTGTCGTAAGACTTTTATAAGACGTGGGATATTAGTGTTCCTACAATGTGTAATCGTGTCAAGCAGAATCTGCAGCTTTTTGAAACTCATCAAGGTGTACACAACTCTACAAGGCACAAGGACAACCTAGTTATCAATCATCTTCGCCTTACAAGATCCAGAAACTTCTTCGGCTTGAAGCTTTTTAATTCTCTGCCCCAGCATATTAGGAACTTTATATTTTAAATGAGATGTTATGAATTATAAGAGGACGTCTTATATAGATTCATAATATATGTTTGATAAGTCTTAAAATTGATTCTTAAAAACTTGCAGACCTTCAAAAATACATGTTTATGCTAGTGTTTGTATGGTTATTGCATAATCATTCCCAAATTAAACTTTTAGGCGAAAAAAACCTTCTTCACCCTACTGATTATTTCCAATTGAAAACTGAACCCATCAATGACACAGCTGGTCTGCTCTTTAACAATGTAAAAGAGCATTTTAATCTTATTGAAAATGAAGGACATTCAATTTAATGGTCCAAATGTCAATGTAATTTGTGAAGTTGAAATCCCTGACGTTGAAATTAAAATTTAAAGCTATAGTTAAGTTTTATTTTATATTTATGAAAAATTGTATAACCTATTTTTCATAAATCTCATTCAAGACTAATAATAGTATTAGTATGTCAAAATCAGATTCACAATCTGATTATAACCAAGAAAATCTTAAACAGAATATGGTTCAGTTCAATTTCTATATAAGCAATTGCTTTATTAATTGTCAAGTTTGTTGCTGCAATTCAGATTCTGGAACGTAAAACATGATCACCTAAAAGCCATAAAGTGGCCCACAATGTTTTGATTAATATTTTGATTTGTTAGTAGTATGCAAAAAATGAAAATTGAATATTCATTTCTAACCCAACCCCCAACCTAATTGCAACCAAGTTCCTTTCTTAATATTTTGTAATTTTAAGGCCTTTTTACAGTAACAATATAGGCATTACAAAATTGAAAATATATTAAAATCTACGCCTATGATGTTACGTACTGTTTTCGGGATTCCGCTAAAAGGGGATTGTCCTCAGATGTCTAGGTCGTTCGTTTCTCCCAGAATTAATTTTAACGATATAGGTGAATTTATTTAGTCAGGGCAGTAATATACCTAATAATTTAATTTGACAGTGAGATGAAAATATATGCATTCCAACTACTATAGCATAATCAATATATGACTGTGTTAATGAACCAAAATATGACAAATCTGAATACTTGTAAAAGAATGTGTGATAATTTATCCTTTTTAGTTGTCTAGATGTCATTAATATGTAAAGTTGAAATTCAAATTTAAAACAGTCTATATTTATGAAAAATTGTACAGCCTAAATCTTATTGAAGACTAATAGTAGTATATCAAGGGCAGGTTAACAATTAGCGAGAGTAAAATCAAGAAAGCTTTTAACAGAATATGGTTCAATTTCTATATTTGCAATTTCATTAGTGATTGTTAAAGGTAAGAGTTTTTTGCTGCAATACAGGTTCTGGAAAGTAAGATATAATTCCCTAAAATCCGTAAGATGACCCCAATGTTTACAGTAATATTTTGTTTTATTGGCATTATGCAAAATTAGTTAAAATTTGTTTTTCAAAAATCATGACTAAACTAACCCAACCGCAACCTAAATGAAACCCGGTTTCTTTTTTCATATTTTGTAATTTTAAGGCCTTTTCACAGTAATAGCAGGTTTACAAAATCGGAAATCTACGCCAATGGTCTTACGCTTGTGTTTTCGGGATTCCGCTAAAAGGGGATTGTCCTCAGACGTCTAGCTTAGGTCGTTCGTTTCTGCCAGAATTAATTTTAATTCTTGTATGTGGTATTGAACAGGATATAGGTAAATTTATTTAGCGAGGGCTGTAATTATAACTAATAAATTAATTTGACAAAGGGATGAAAAGCTACGCATTCCAACTACTATATGATTATAGCATAATCAATATTTGACTGTTTTAATGAAGTATGACTAATCTGAATACTCAATTGATGTAGTTGAAAAACATAGGTAAGCTATGTAGCAATTTTAGCAAAAAATGGCATTTTAAATCATAATGCCTTGCATTTTTTCTCTATAAGCTCTTACCATAAATCCTACTCTATCTGACCAATTTTCAATATACATTTAAGGAAGATATTTAAAGTTTGTCAAAATCAAAATAGTCTGCAAAATAGTCAAATAGTTGCTTCTACCCTTATTTTCAAGATCCCTTAATTATTACTGGCAAGTCTACAGTTAGATAGAAAAATCAAAGAAGAGAAAACAGGTTAAGCATAAAAACAACTGCTAAACTTAATATGATTTATAATATTTGGAAGTCTTATTTTAACTGACAAAACATGCTATTTGGAGTTATATAGATATTTTATCCCTTTAACTTCATTAATTCTTATGTCATTGACTTTATTTTTTATATTATTTACTTATTTTGAAATTATTATCAAAACAAAAACGTCTGAATATAGAGATTCATAAATATAAACTATAATAAATATAATAATCTTTCAATACTACCCTAGGGGTCAAGATCAATAAAAAACTGGTTTAACCTCTTTAAACATTTCGCAGTATGCTTTTTATATTATTACCAGAATCAAGAATAATTGAATTGAATTCATTCATACCCAAAATTATGGTTACCTGATACTGGTTTTTGCACAATAAAGACTCTTAATGCATTCGCAATTTGCAATTTTGTCAGGAGAGAATTACTAATTATATTTTTAATTTCATGATAAAATTGTCAAATTAGTAACATTAATTTGAAATTTATTGATTATTTGAGTCCAAAGTATTAGAATGTATTACCAAACAAAACTAAAGTGATTAAAAATTAAAAAAATTAATAAAAGAGGGAAAGATTATATTTACCAAAATATTAATAAATTTTACCTAAATATTATAAAGTTCTGATTTGTCTTGATTATAGGCTTAGAATTAGATTTAGGGTTGTCTCTGTTTCATGGACTTTTGAATCTTTGTTTCTTGCATATTTATTTATATAAGATTTTTTTTTATTATTCTGAAGTTGGAATAGCCATATGTTAAGGAGCAATAGTTTAATATGTAAGAATTTAAGGCACACACAGCTTTGTGTTTTTTCGGTTTGTTCTGAGTATATTATCCTATAGCCATTCTTCTGAATTACAATCTGCTACATCTGACCGCTCAATTTTAAGTATGTTTCTTGAAAATTCATTAACAAAATCAAACACCCTCACTGGTGAGCATTTTGACTTTTCAAAAATTCTCTAGTTTGATCCTATGATGCATATACATTTATTTTACTTAAACAATAAAATGCTGAATAATTTTCAAAGTTTCTAAAGGGACAAGTATAATCAGAGGAAACACAAAAATATTTAGCAAAATAAAAAAGGACTACAATACTCTTACACAATATAAAAAGTTAATGAAAATCCAAATTACAGAGTAAAATGATAGTTAATGAATTATGAATTAATTCCTTAAACAAGTAGAATGCACACTCAGTCAGAACTTCTTTAATTTTTCTACATTTCTTTTAAGTGGTAAATCACAGAGACAGCATTGTAGAACTTAACTCAATAATAAGACACCATTATGGGTAATAGAGCAGAGGCTCTCTATTATATGGGGCCATAACATTCAAGAGAAATTTAATCATAAAGAATATGAAAAAACAGCAAAATTCATTCATAAAAAAAACATGACAAAATGGGATTAGTACAAAGTAATACCAATTGCAATAAATTGATCAAATAAATTTAAAAAAATGTTGGTGAACATGTTTATAACCATTTTGATCTACTAGCTAATTTAAAAAACCATTGGGTCTGTGGAGCTCAACATGTTAAATTGTTTTATGACCCATAATTTTATGCACTTTGAAATATTTATACTTTTTATTTTTAGTATAATTGATAGATAATTTTAAGTTAAGGCTTTTTTAAAATACTCTGTAATTATTTATTACATGCATTACTAATGCAAATTTGCTTACACAAAATTAAAATCTATCAGCTAAAAATTACAAAAGTACATAAATAAATGAATAAAAAAAATTATTATAAAAAATAAACAGCAGAGTAACAAATATTTTCTATTTTCAAAACAGCTATAAGTTTTGTCAGTCGCACAAGTAATTTAGTAAGTTTAAGACGTAGGTATAAAGTCAAAAACATTGTAAAAAGCACATTCTGCAAGGCATTTCTTTAAGTTTAGATTTTTAGTAGTATCATGTTTATTATACAGTAGTGTCCAAAAGTAGATAGACAAAGTATTATTTTCATATAATTGTTTAAAGATTTACCCACAGGTCCCTTAGATTTTAAATTATTGTTATTTGTAAGGCGGTCTATAAAAAGATACCAATAAATTTCAGTTAAATATTTTGCTTGCTATCAGATCCAGCAAGATCAGAAGCAATAATATAAATATAGCTGGTCAAAAGTAGATAGATAGATAGATAGATTTCAAGCTGAAGTGCTTGCCATAGACATATGTGCAGAAGAGTGCATCAACCAAGGCCTCCAAAGAAAACACATATTTATACTATCAGACAGTCAAGCTGCTCTAAAGGCCCTGAAAGCTTTTAAATGTGATTCAAAGCTAGTCTGGGAGTGCAAACAAACCCTAAAGCGCCTTACAACAAAGAATCAAGTAACACTAATGTGGCTACCTGGCCACCGGGGTATAGAGGGGAACGAAGAAGCCGATCGCCTTGCAAAAAAAGGGGCTCAAACACCATACTATGGTCGAGAGCCATACTGTGGTTTAATGAAGACCCACATCACCGAAGACCTAAACAGGTGGGGAAAAAGAACAATTGCTGTCGCACTGGAGAAGAGCACCAGGACTAAGACAGGCAAAAAAGTTTATAACCACTTCTAGAAAAAGAGCTGAACAGCTCCTAGACATGAACAGATCAGACATCAGAACAGCAGTCGGACTCCTAACTGGTCATTGCCCAGTGAAATATCACCTAAAGGCAATAGGTATAACAGAGGACGACCAATGTAGATTCTGCAGCAATCCCACAGAAACAGCAGAACACCTGCTCTGTGAATGCCCGACCCAACTCTGCAAGAAGCTCAAGTACCTGGAAGGGGTACAACCAACACCTCAAGAAGTGGGACAACTACCTCCCAAAAATATAGCTTTGTACGGCAGAAGTCTTAAGACTTTTTGAGACAAACTAAGACAAGTAGAGTTATGCACAAAATATCTCACAGGTAGCAGTGCTGAGCGGCGGATCAGCCAAAACGACTCCCTTCTCAATCTACAATCTACAAAGTAGATAGACAAAAACAATTTTGGAATTATTTTTTTGTCTAGATATTTATAAAATAAAATTAGTATAGTGTTGCTTCTCTTTAACTCAAGGTGCAACATGCCATGCGGAATTAGATTTTCTCTTGATTTAAGATAACGCGTTATCAATGCATATTGCGCGGGTGATCGTCCAATTGATATTGCTCGTAGATTTTATGTTAAAAGAAAAGCTGTTATGATAGATATTAGATATGAAAGGACAGGATGATTACAGCCAAAAAATAAATCTGGTCGACCAAAAAAAATGGACATCCATATAGGGTTATTATATAACCCTATATATTATATTATTATATAAATTTTTTTGAATGATAACCGGTCATGGTAATCATTTGGTCATTTAACTGATCATGGGTCATTTAAAAGGGCTTTAATGAGTTAAACCATATTTGACAAAAATTTAATTTAAAATAGATGTTTATTATTTGAGAAAATCTTATTCAAGAAAAATGCATATAATAATCTGGAATTATTCATATGAGGATTTTTTTGAATACATATAATATTGCATATCACTAATTGGTTTGTCTACACAAGAAAAGCATAGAATAGCTGAGAGTGGAAGATAGCAAAGTACCTTAATGCTTGGCAAGAATCATTCTCAGTGAGTCAATGAAACAAAAAAATGCTCTTACCAAGTTTTGCATTTAAAGATTCCAAATGTACATTCCACTGAGCCCTCTGATTCATGTGAAATCAAAGAAACTTGGTCTGATGAAAGGGATTACTCACAGCTCCCAGATCTCTCAGAGTGACCATTCTTTCTGTCTTTTCCTGGTTCAAAACCTTTGTTTGTTTGAAATAAACCATCTTTCAGCCTTCAACTGTAGATCCCTAGAGCCCTGCAAGGATGCCTCCAGAGTCCCACCAACAACAGAAATGATAGCATAATGCACAAAGAGGGTATACTTTGAGTTTGGATCTACTAAAGGAATGGTCATTAATATAAATGAGAAAAAGAATTCCGCCCTGAGGCACCCCAATTGTTATTTCCCTCTCAGCAGACCACACTCCACCACACCACACACCTTGGTGTCACTGTGCTAAATAAAATTTTAGTAGTTGGACTCTGTCTTTACTTGTGTTTACAGTAGAGTTTTATAATGAATGAATTCAGTGATTTTAGTGATTCTGGATCTGAATATATACCTAGTGATAGAGTGGATTCTTCTGGTAAGTCTATATTTATAATTTTAGCAGCATTAATTAGGTATTATGATTTTATAATACTGACATATCCTAACAAAACTGCGAACTATTTTTTTAAATAAATACATTTTTAGATAGTGTAATTTTCATCTTAGATGCAGAAACTTCAAATTAAGAAGTACTTGACAATGTTGTACACCATCCACAGCCATCCACAAGTATGTAATTTTTTATACTAATAATAGTAAAAAAATTACAGGTTTTTAAAAATTTTCAGGTAGCTTTGCAAAAATTAGAAGCAGAAAACGATCGAGAAATGAAAAGGATTGGAAAATTAATAAAAACAAAAAACTAAGGAATACTGGCAAAGAGTACATTTCTATCAGTGGCGTAAAAATTAACGCCAAGCTTTTTGAAAATTTGGACTGTAAGTTCAGAAAGAAGTGTATTAATTTATTTTCATTTACTGAGAGAGAAAATGCGTTTGACTCATTTTGGCAGCTCGGCAATTATGTGGCGCAAAATAGCTATATTTATAGCTTAGTAAAAGCTTCACCCGTAAATAGAAAATACCCTAAAACTGGATCTCCCTTAGGAAAGCATACACATTTTCAATACGTATTGAAAAGTAATAATAAAACGCATATGGTTTGCAAGAAATATTTTCTTGATACATTTAAGATAAGTAACGGCCGTCTCCATAGATGCATTTTGAAACGAGATTCATCTAATTGCAAAGAGCTAAGAGGTACTACAAGCTCTAGAAAGTTGGATGATTCTGATATTGTCAGGCATATAAAAACTTTTCCGGCTTATCAAAGCCATTATTCTAAAACTAAAAATCCCAATAGAAAATACTTTAGGACAGTAATCTAACTGTAAAAAAGAAGAAGAATGATTTATCAAAGTAGTAATACACTCTATTACTACTTTGATAAATCATTTCCTCTTTGTACTTCCAAAAAAAAGACAGAAGACAAATCTTGGATTAATTCTAATATAAAAAACTATGGTAAGTATATTAAAGATCTATATGTATGGTCAAAAATGACAAATTGTGAAAGGCATAAACAATTATTTAAAACTGAAAAGAAAAATTATCGCAAATATCTACAAAATTATAAAACCACAATAAATGAAAATAAAATTGCTATTTCTGATAATAAAACAAAAGTTGCTTGGACCATTTTTAATCAAGAGTGCAATAAAAACATAAAAAACAATAAAACAATTAAAGTATCTCATAATGGAAATATAACTAAAGATCCACAAACAATCGCGGATTTGTTTATAAATCAATTTGATATCCCAACTGTCTACCCTTCAAGTCATAAACCTCTAAAAAACCCCATAACTCAAACCATATTTTTAGATCCTGTAGATAGCTTGGAAATTTTTCGAATCATAATCAACTTGCCAAATAAATTTTCTGTAGGTCTAGATAAAATTCCAACTATAATTTTGAAACATTCAGCCAAATTCATAGCTAAACCAATATCAAGCATAGTAAACCTTTGTTTTCAAACAGGTACATTTCCCTCTGCCCTTAAGGCTGCAAGAATTGTGCCGGTACATAAAAAGGGAGATGCCCAGGTACTAGAGAATTACAGACCTGTATCTCTTCTGTCTTCCTTGTCCAAGGTTTTTGAAAGAGCTATATATAATAATAATAATAATAATAATAATAAGCCTTTATTTCCAACAGGCAACTTGCCCAATAACAGGAAACAGTTGCAAAACAATGAAAAATATAGTTAAAAAAAACACACACAAACAAACCTAAAAGAATGAACAGAAAAGAAAAAGAGTAAAGTAAAGTCACATTCTCAAAAGTTATCCAAAGAATTAGAACAAATAACTATTAATATGATATAAAAACCCAATTATAAAAGTTTAACAAGATAATCACATATTCAACAAAATTAAATTAAATTAAATTAACTGCAATATACCTACTAACTATAACTTAAACACATGGGTCTTAATCCCAAGAGTAATGATCCACCAAGATATCGACAATCACATGAACCGGAGAGAAATTTATATCGCACATGTGACAGATCCGATTAAATATAGCGCATATTGTATATAGTGGCGATTTCAACAGGATGTTAGTATGAGGCCTTGGCAGAAAGAATGTTAGGGGATGTCTAGCATTAAGCCTAGGCACCATGAAACGTACACCGGAAAGAAGTACAGGACTATCAATGAATCCATTCAGTAACCCATGCAGGAATTTTACAGAGAAGATCATTCTTCTGAGTTGTAATGGATGTAGATTGAAGCATTCCAATAGTTGCCGATGATCAAACCCTCTTACCGGATATATGCCATCCTGCCTGAAGACCAAAAACTTAGCAAATCTACGCTGAACAGATTCAAGGAGACCAACATGATTCTGATAGAGCGTGTTCCATATAATGCAGCCAAACTCCAGTTTTGATCTCACAAAGCAACAGAAAAGCAGTTTTAATGTAGACTCCAAAGTAAAACTCTGAGAACTTCTAATTATGAACCCAAGCCTTCTCAGGGCTGACTTGACTATGTTATTGAAGTGTGGAACGAATGTAAATTCAGAGTCAAAGGTTATAGCAAGATCAGTAATTTGCTCTAATCTACTCAAAATAGAATCATTAATAAAGTAATTAAAATTTAAGGGTGTTTTTGATCTAGAGTAACTGACCACACTACACTTAGCCGCATTCAAGCCTAACCTGTTAACAGCACACCATACCTCCAATGTATTTAGACAGTTCTGAAGAAAAACACAATCCTCCAAACCATATACATTTAAATATAGCTTCAAATCATCGGCAAAAGCCAGCCTATGACAAGTGAGTGACTCAATCAAGTCATTTATAAAAAAACTAAACAGGAGCGGACCCAGGTTCGAGCCCTGTGGCACACCCGACGTTACGTTAAAAAGTTGTGATTTAAAGCCCTCATATTCAACATATTGAGATCTACCAATCAAGTAGGAATGAAATAAATTAAATAATCTCCCTGAAAAACCATACTGAGTTAATTTATGCAGCAAAATATAGTGATCTATTCGATCAAAGGCTTTTTGGAAGTCGGTATAAATAACATCGACTTGAGTATTAACATCAAGTGATTCACAGATGTGGCTAGACAGACAGGATAAGTTAGTAACACAAGATCGCCCGCTAAAAAATCCATGCTGGTCTACAGAGATGAGTTCTTTTGCGTGACTAAATAGCGACCGATTCAGGATAATTTCGAAAAGTTTTGAGAAGTTACAGAGTAATGAGATTGGCCTGTAGTTCATGATTAAATCAGAGTCCCCAGCTTTTAAAATAGGTATTATTTTAGCAGTCTTCCAAATTTCAGGGATTTGTTCTGTTGTCAGTATTAAGTTGAAAATGTAGGTCAGCGGATCTGCCAGGACACCAATGCAATCTTTAACCAAGAAGCTAGGCACACCGTCTACACCAGATGTTAACTTATTTTTGAGTTCCATATAGCCAATTAATGACCTTCTTAGATCAGTATAATATACTTTCTGATAAACAGTATGGCTTTAGACCTAATCGATCAACACAATTGGCAATATTCACAACAATAAATCATATAATAAACAATGTTGACTGTAACAGGAGGGTGGCTGGGCTTTTTTTTGATCTTTCTAAGGCCTTTGACACCATTGATCATGGGATGTTGTTGCATAGATTGGAACACTATGGTTTGAGAGGATTGTCTGGTGCTTTACTGGGGTCTTATCTGGAGGAAAGAAAACAAATTGTGTGTATCTCAAAGGACAATAGAAATTATTATTCTAAGCCAGTTATTGTTTCGCAAGGTGTACCTCAGGGCTCGATTCTCGGTCCTGTGCTGTTTCTATTGTATGTGAATTCACTTTCAGATGAGGTGGCTGCGGGACTCCTCTGCCAGTATGCTGATGATACATTGGCTGTTGTGGTGGGGCAGGATTTTGGGAGCCTGGCTAACGAGTGCTCATGTGCAGCAGGGACAATGCAGGATTGGTGTGATGGGGCAGGGTTAATTCTGAACTGCGAAAAGACTGGTCTAATGCTATTTCAGAAAAATCCCAAATTAACAGAGTCTGTTTATTTGAAAATGCGAGGTAAATCAGTGCCTGTGGAAAACACAGTTAAATTTTTAGGGGTCACCTTGGACACTGCTCTTGGCTGGGAGGAACATGTGAGGGTGCTCCAATCTAAACTAAATATCTTTTGTGCATTAGTGCAAAGACTAAAATATTCATAAAAAGTAAATTCCATAAGACAGTTTTATTTTACAGGGGTGCAGTCATTGATTGCCTATAGTGTGATGTTTTGGGGATCCTCCTCTGTGGCCCCTCAAATTTTTGTAGTTCAGAAAAGGATCATCAGAGCTATGCTGGGGTTGCGCCCTGGAACATCATGCAAACCACATTTTGAATCACTGAACATAATGACTGTGCCTTCAATCTACTTTATGTCCTTGGTGATGTTTGTCAAAAGGCACCCACACCTTTTTTCAGGAAACAGTGACCATTATGGCACTGATATTGCAGTAATCACAAGGGGGAGGGAAGATCTTCGGGCACCAGCCCATGGTTCAGCGTTTTTTGAAAGGGGTCCTTATTATATGGCAGTTAAAGCATATGGGTTATTACCACCAGAAATAAAATCCATTAATAATAGTGTTAAATTTAGGAAAGCCACTAGTCAGTTTCTTTTAGATAAGTGCTTTTATGATTTTAAATTTAGATTTTGATGTGCCAGACCTGTGAACCTGTTACACATATGTACATATTCTATATATTTTGAACTTCATTTATTGATATTGTAATTTTAACTTTGTAGTTGCTGTTTTAACTTTTACTGTTTGTTAGTCTATCTCATTTTATTCTATATGTATTTGATTGTACCATGTTTCTTATTATATGCAATATTCATCGTGAATCTATTTTAGGAAATTCACCATTTCTGCTTGACGTTGCTTTGTCAAATTTATTTTGATTTTGTTGGCAATAAAGGAAATATTATTATTATTATTATTATATGTAGAAGGATGTCGAACCCAGAATACAGAACCAAAAAAATTAAAATATTATTATTAGGTATTTAATACAAAATTTAATTTGCATTTCAAAATTCCTCATCAAGACACCTGCAAGTTGTGTGATGATCTAGAGTTAAAACTGAAAAGTGCCAACAATGATGACTTAAAAAACAATATTTCAGTTGAAAAGGAGTTGCATTTATGAAAAGCAGACTCAGCAAGGGAGAGTATAGGGAGTGACTCAAAAAAAATTACAGATGCATACATTGTAACGTTTGATTTACAAAAGGCTTTGCCTTTCCCTAAGCTGACAACATCTGTGGTGTACTATAGAAGAAATCTGTATCTATATAATCTAGGAATACATTCCATTTAAAGCATTTAAGGCACTATGCTACGAATCATAAACATATCATTGCTTATTCAGACTCATGTACAGGTCAAAATTGGAATATAAAGATGAGTTTATTTTTCTTGAAACTAGTACAAGACTCAGAATTTGATATTAACATCATAGATCTTAAATTTTTGGTGTCTGGGCACTCTTTTCTTCCAAATGATGGCCAATTCGGTACAATTGAAGGTGAAAGCAGACGTCACAGTGTAATCTACCATCCAGATGAGTGGATTAATATTATTAAGAATTCCAAACGAAAAGAACCCAAGTTTTAAGGCATTTTTTTGTAAAAAATCTGAATTTGTCATTAAGCCCACTTATGTTACACTGTATTATTAATGAATAAACATTTGAGTTATGTTGAAATATTTTGCTGAATTTTTTATTCTAATTTTAACAATTATGTCAGTTCTCCGAATTTAATGTATTCGGAGTTAGACCATTATTATTCTATGTGCCTCAATTGTCTGGACCATGTGCTGTCTGGAGAACAAAGGTCATGCTATAAAATATGAAGGATTATCTTATAAAATATTTAGTTGTTTTTTGTAGAAAAAAATTTTTTTAGAATACTCTTTTTTTTGTCCACTTATATTATTAGAATAAAATATTTTTATTTTGTTACACTGACAAAAATATTAATATTCTAAATTTTATTGTTTTATTTTTGTTTAATACCCTTCCCGCCTTTAAACAAAATAACTGTTAAGTAAATAAAATACAACAATAGTGAGTTTTTTAAAATTATGCATAAACAACTACCTACTTTACCTTTATTTTTTTTGACCATAACTGTGTATCTTTCTGAATCTAATCTATCTGATTTGACTTTATTTTTATTATATTTTTCTTTGTTTGTATTTTTCATAATAATTTGTGCTTTTATAATATTTAGTGTTGTTTATACCTGGTTTGTGCTTTGTTTATAACAATGTATTTTATTAATACAATAAAGCTTTCTTTATTATTATTATTTTTGTACATCCAACAAATCCTTTTGATCTACTTCCTTTATAATATATATATTTTAATTATTATCAGATTTTGCCATAGAGAAAAAACACAAAATGTGACATGAAAAATTGGTTATTCAATCAATTCACCAAAAAAAATTTATTCTGATAAAATCAATCATGCCAATCTTGATATTTCTATAAACAAATAATTTTGATTTTAAATAAACACTTTAGATATCACTAGTAATTAATGCCTAAAAAATTTAATGTAACATTAAGCATAAAGAAAATTAAATTAAATAAAAGTGAAATAGATTATACACTAATTTTTTTAAGTAATTTAAAAGGAATTTAATGAGATACACATTTGAAGAAAATTTTTATTTAAAACACATGTTTTTCCTATAGGCATGCAAGTTTTTCATATAATATTGAATATTGCTAATTGGTTTATGTCAATACCTGATCAAATTTTATTGATAAAACAACAAAAGATAATGACAAAAACTTCCTATTAAGGTCAAGGAAATAAGCTTTCAGCCAAAACAAATCCTAGCAATAATTATTTCATTATGCATATTTTATGCAAAATAAGATGCTATTTAATAAAACCTATGAATTTGTGTAAAATAAAATAAATATTTAGATAAAAACTGACTTATGCGCATTGGAGTGATCCTCCATTATTAACCCAGGACCCATTTCCTTGAAAAATGAAAGCAAAACAACTGATTTTGACAGGGGACCAGCCAGCAAGCTTTTGTTTTATTTACCTTTACCACCATTTCAGATTTTCTCATACTACGCACATCGCGTTGACCTTTTTTATTGAATAATTTTCTAACACTTGGAAAAGGAAAATTTATGATGGAATTTGTTGCGGAATATGTGGGCTAAGGCGAGCACATAAAAAAAATTAAATGCGTATTTATTTTTGATAGGATCGGATAATAGTGCATGAACTAGCTCACCCTGTCACAAACAGCTGATTGCTTTGTTTGGTTGGGATATGCCCTTATTACCTCCTTCCTGCAGGATGACACCCGAACAAATGCATTAAACCCGTCTCATAATTTATTTATGGAAACAAAGAAACTACAGCAAACCATAAAAGACGCGCATAAGACCCTGTAAACCTAGAATCTTTGCTCACCTTTGTAGTGGACACGCAGATTTCCTTGGGACAGGCCTATAAAGTTAAATTTTTCCTTGGTGCTCCAGGCCCTCGGCAAGGGTGTCTTTGACTCGTTTACCGCGGGATAAAGTCTTTTTAAACGGTCCATGGACCCGATTTGCGTTTCGTTTTGTGAATTCATCGTTACACGACCACTACTCACGGCAGCCATTATTGCTGAACTACCTTCTCGACTCTTATTGGTTACTGACGTTTTCGTCACTGATCGGATTTGTCAGGAAGAGTTTTATCACAGATGCCAGATTTCACATTCAGTTTTTCAAGGAATATAATTCATTGTTATCAAAATGCTCTTTATCCGAGCAAAATTCCAGCACGTAATTACTTATTAAATGTCAAAAAATTTATGCAACTTTAAAATAGCTCATTGGCATTTTCCTGCTGTCATTTTTATAGCGGTTTTTGACTTTTAAATATTTAAAATGAAAAGTTTGATGAAAACGGTGACTCCTTGGCAACGTTGTTAAATAAATTATCTCTATGCAGATTCCGTTGTCATATATCTGTTTCGACTTTTATTTTTGTTTGAGGCAAGTTTTATTACTACCCAGTTTTATTTAAAAAAAAAAAAAACACTGTAAGATATTATCAGAACTTTTAGGCTTCACTCCTTACTTCAATTCGCTGAATAAAGCACAATCACAATCTTACTAGATACATCTACAATCTTAATATTACAAATGTAAAGTAGCTAGATGCAAGATATTTTGCGAAACACGACAACCCTGTGTCAATTAAAAACTAATGTTTCCTGCCGAATTGTATTCGATTTTGAAGTTTACTCTGCTATGCGTTAACAGATGGCACCACATGAAACAAATAACAATAATGTAATGGCTCATGCTTGGGCACTCTTTTAGTACAAGAGCACGTTACAGAAACATAAACTAAAAAACTATAGAGACCTATGGGACAAAATAAAATCATAAATTCACCAAACATACAGGATGTCCATGTTTTGAATGTAAAAAAATGGAATCAAGGAATTTTTAAAATCCCTAGTATTTTTGAAGATAAAATAAATAACAATTAGCTGTCTCCAGATTGTTATTTATTTATTAAATTCTAGCAGTACAGGGTGGCCAGATAAGCATGCAAAGTGCTGTATTTTGGAAACTATTCGCCGTAGAGACTTGCGGTAAAAAATTTTATAACTAAAGTTGCCAAAAGAATATCTTGGAAAATATTTTTAGATTTTCAAGATGGTCGCCAGGGGGCGTAACTGCCGTCTTAAACCTTTAAGTGATTTTTCACTGAAATCTACTCAGTAAATGTTACGAAAAAATAGATGCTTTTTAAAGCTGAGCTCTACTCGAGTAATTTTTGTTTAACACTTTGTGACGTATCTATTAAAATAAAGTGGTGGGGGATAATTTAATGTTTTTTAAAATAAACAGCTGTAACTCCTAAACAACTGAACGGATTTTAACAAACTTGGTCTCGTTGGAAAAAACATTTATTGTTCCATCAAATTCGTCTTATCTGTGATATGTCTAGTTCTTAGTAATGCCGCTAGAGCGCGTTTTTTGATCTAATAACAGAAAATTGCAAAATTCTCTAAAAAATTAAATGCAATAATATGACTTCACAAAAATTTAGTGAAATGATAGCTAAATAGGCCAGTGAAAACCTTATCTCGATATCTTATTCGTAGCCTGAAATATCGAAGAAAGAATATTTAGTTATCATATAATTTTAATAAGACGATATTACACCGATATTTATTGTTATTTATTTGTCTTTTTTCAAGGTTAAATGATAAAATGTTAACCTTAATGATAAAATGTTAAAACCTCTGAAAAATATTTAGAGTAGCTTCAAAATCAGATAGTATCTAGTTTAATTGCACTTTATCCAAATGGTAAAAACCTGTTTATACCGGCAGATTCGATAAGGTTCCAACAGGATGGCACCCCCCCATACTATTCGCGAACAGTACGAGATTACCTTACCAATATTTTCCTAAATAGATGGATTGGAAGGGGGGGTTTTATTGAATGGCCAGCAAGGTCGCCAGATTTAACCCCATTGGATTTTTATCTATGGGGTTATCTACAATCTAAAATTTATTTTGATAAACCTGAAAGCTTAGAAGAATTAAAAAATAGAATTAGAGCCGAAATACAACAAATCCGGCCTCAAACAATAAGTAAAGTATTACAAGAATTTGAAACGCACTGTACAGTGTACAGGACGTTGATGATATTGTTGTTTAACTGTTTAAATTCTCTAGAAAATATTCTGTCTAGTCTTTCTCCATATGATGGATGCGATAGATGTCTAACTTAATAGACGATAGGTTGGTCTTTTGTACCCTGGAAATGGGTACTCCTTAGTTTATTGATAGATCGATTACCTTTAGGGACTTAAAAACTTTAACAGGCAGTTGTTTGATTTGTAAATGCGTCATACCGATTTTGATAGCTTTTTACTAGAAGGAAATATTAACAATAAGCTGAACTATTTTAAAAAAAACGTTAACTAAAGTATTTGATACGTACGCGCCCCTATGGACGTGTACTAAAAAGCGTAAATGTAGGTCTTACATTCCGGATACTATTAAGGAAATCATCAACTTAAAACGAAAAGCTTTTATTAAATATAAGAGAACTAAAAACATATATTTCATACACAATATTATCTAGATTTTAAAAACTACCTTATTACCTTTCTGTTGCTATTAAGAGTGAAAAGAAAGCCTACATGCAGTCAGAAGACCTGGGCTTTTATTATTCCATTTAAATGCTCCCTAAAAAATTCACTTAAAATATGTACATGTTGTGAGTTCACTGGCTAGGTTAACATGTCTTTCTTGTCTTCTGTCGCTTCTATTATTAAGGCTCTACTCAAGACCTCAGGGGTCGAGACTTATGCTTAGAGCTAAGACCAATTTGTTTCTTACCAATACTTGCAAAGATGCACTTGATATGCAATGTGATTATGAAGTGTTTCGCTGAGGGAAATATCTTTCCCTCTGTGCACTCTGGATTTAGGGGGGGCCATAATGGCAGCAGCGTTGTAAATTCTGCAACGTTGCAAATGAACTCATATAGACCGCGCTAGGGTAGCATGTTTGATTTTCCTTAACTATAGCAAAGCCTCTGATCTGATTAATCCGGAAATGTTTGTAGTTATGCTGTCGTACTATATCTTTCCTAAGGAAGCATGCCGGTGGTTCTACACCTATCTATTTCAAAGAACATAGTTTGTGTTGAGATTGACATTGTCAGGCATTCCGGTCATTGTGATTCTGGGTGTGCCTCAAGATAGTAATTTGGGATCCATGTTCTTTTTAATATACATATGACTGAACTTTTAACACAAGAAAAGTATGGCTTTGACAGCTCTACGCTGACGTTACCCAAATTATATTTGGATTTTGACCGGAGGAGTCCAGTGGACCGATGCAGAGGATTAATTTACAATAAGGAGTTACATAAAAATAGTATTTAAGAAAAAATCAAAGTTTTGTATCATTTAACACATGAGGGAATTAAGGCGCAATCTTATTGGAATCACATAATTTTAAAATTATGAATTATCCCTATTTCTGCTATTTGATTTTCTAGAAGTTCTAGGTAGGTATTGTGTAAATTGAATATAGTGAAAATTGAATATACTTTTAAACAAACGATAAACTTGTTGAAAAAAAACGCAAGTTTTAAAGATATCGGGATTCAATCTTTAGGCTAGAAAGGCTGAATTAGTTTTAATAAACATTTCATAAAATACCTTTTGAAAAACTTTTTACTTAGCATAGCTAATACGTCAGCTGGTAAATGAAAAGTATTACTGTCTGTGTCTCGTAATTATTATTTGTGCCCTGTCAAATATTTAGAGGAAATTACAAGGTGAGGGTTCTCACAGCGCATTATTTTACATACTTTAGTTTAATAAGTAATTTATTAGTTTGCAGTATGCGCATCCTTCCGTACTAAATGTAGAGGGCTGATGCCTTGCCACATTAATAATAATACTTTTATTATTCCATAAAAATAATGCAATATTACAAAAATAATAATAACACACTGTATATAAAACAAATAAAGAAACACAAAATTCCATGGAATAAAAGGCAATTTCAGCTTCCATTATTTACACAAAGAAAGAGCTGTTGAAGCCTTGAATTGACAAGATTCTATAAATAACGGTATATACATTGGCACTGCTGATCAAATATTGGGACAAAAAAAGGCTATAGAATATTTAATAATATTTTTCTGAAATTAGCACTATAAAATTTTAAACAATAGATACTATTAATATAAATTAATACATAGTAAGGATTAAAAACAAATATAATGAAAATAATAATCATAAATCTAAACTTCTTAGGCACCAGAGAGAAGGTTTTGTTTCATATATTTTTTAAAACGCCATGCAGATCCAGTAAAATCATGTATTTTAAATTTGTTTATGGTTAATGCGATCAAATATGAATCGGACTTCACAACACTATGGGGATATTACCATAGAGTGACAGGCGGTTTTGCACTATAGTACTAACAGATTTACCTCTGGTTTTTGCGTTTTTGTTCTTGTTTTGTGACCCCCAATTCCCATTTATTAACATAATGTTTTATGGTTTTGTCTTAATGTTATCTTGATTTATGATAAATAAAACTCCCATCAAAATGTACCCCCTACAGAAACTGTTAAATTTAAGTTTATCTAAATAAAAAACGGACCTATTAGTGTATTATGAATTATAGCAGTTATAATATTATGCAAATATTGACCTTTTCCGGATACTAAGTATTTTCATCAGCACAATATATCTGCCGACTGTGCTGTTACGCCGATGTACTATGCTGTTTAGGATAAATGTTGATTTAGCAGATAACTAAATGTTTAAGAAAATCAATTAACATCATTTTTCTGCATCATACTTCACAAAATTCTTGCATTCTTTCATGTAATAAAAAAAAATTCATACTATTATATAATTTTGAAATGGCAAAAAAAAAAGATTTTTTTTAGAAATCTACAGGGTGTTCCATTTAAAAAATCCTAAGTCAGATACGTACTAAAGACGTATTTTGTACGTACTCCACAACATAATGTATGTACACAGTACGAACCCTAAAAGACGTATTACGTACTATAGACATATAGAGGACGTCCACTTATCGCAGGATTCTACATCATAATATGTACATACTTTCAGGTACGTACTTTCAGGACCTTTTATGTCATTTATTGGACATAATATGACGTAACTAGGATGTTTACACGACTCCTTTTTTTGTGTGGTAAAATGTATTTAAGAGAAAAAATAACTCATTTATAAAAACTGAAAATATATTCATTAAAAAAAAATATATAAAAATGTAAAACAAAACATCTATAGGTCTAAAAAACAAAATAAAAAATGAACGTTTAAGAAAATACTGAAAAAAATATATCATTTGTTCTTCGCAACTATTGTGAAATACAGTCTTCAATTTTCCTTGTGGTTCCAATCCCTGCACCTTAAAATTATATTTAAAAATAAGCAAATTATCAAATAAGTAATTTATTACTACTAAAATGAATACATATGCTCTTACCATGAATTGGGCTGGATCGTAGAAGATCCTTCCTATCACTGAGTGAACAGTAAAACTAAATTCAAATGTAATAAGAAAATGTTATTATAAGTCGAATGATGAATATGTCACAGGAGTGTAAACTTTACAAAGAGACAACCCACGCCATGACGCCAATATTGTTCTGTTCTGTTTTGGATGTCTACCATTCGGTGGACCTCTAGTCTGAGCAACTTAGTCTATTCGAACCATGAACTATTGAACTATTTCCTTTGCTGGGTCTGTACTTCAACTGTTTCAAGGCCTAATCGTACTGAAGTTACCTCTCCAGACTGCTACTGATTTTACGAATAACCTGTCTCTTTAAGCTCAAGCAGTCTCAGAATTTCACTAGTTAATTATGGCCGCCACATACCATTCCCCACGTGTCTTCCGTCACCTCAAGAATTCTGGATTAAGAGGAATTTTTGGTCACAGCGCCTATAGTTCCGGTTACAGCAACTGGGACGTATGATGTAAGGTTTATTTTGGCCGTAATATTACTTGTAACTTGGGCCTTCAGTCTTTTCGCGCTTCTTTTTATGAAGTTCTGGATTGCTCCCTTTGTTTGTTTACTATCACAATGCATGGCCTTCTCTGCAGACTCTGAAATGATCTCAATATTTTAATAACCTAATTCAAAAAACTTATAATTTTTAACATTTCTTGTGATTAACTTCAAATGAGTTCTCCATAATTCAAAATATTTTTTAGTTATATATAGGTAGAGGTTTTCTACTATATTAACTCCTGGTATGTTTCCTAAACGTTCCATTATGATGTGATTCTTAAACTTTTAACCGGAAATTATCATCAGATCTTAAGTTTAGGTTGTCAGTTTCAGAAAAGCAAATTCTGTTAAATCTATAGTCTTCCTCAGATTTACATTTAGTACAAGGAGAATAACCAGAGTGTCCCTTAGTATTTGTTATGAAAGATTTAGCTAGTGCATCACATATAATTGAGTTAAGTTTAACGGAATATTTTTATTGTTAATCTCAATACCATTATTAATAATATAAATTCTGTCTAAAACAAAGAAATTCAAGAACTGATTTGCATTAGTGCATGGGCTTTTCATACCAATGGTCAAGATCCCTATCATGTCAACATTTGAATTATTGTTTTTTAATTTACAAAGAATTGGGTAAACTTGGCTATTACTACTCTTCGACAAAGGCAAGCCATCAATATTTATATTTATCTATTCCCACAACACCACCACATTTTAAAGAAAAAGGCTCCCTTGAAATTAAATTTTTCAAACAATTATCAACCCCAAAGTGATGATAATTCTCAGGAGAAATAGCTACAGTCTTAACATCCCTGCAAGTTCTTAGAAGAGTTCTTGAATCTTTTAGTAATTCTGGACGCATATTAGTAAGGTATTTTAGTAGATCATTAATGGCAACATGTGAAATTTGGTGCCTTAAGGCCCAGCTTACCAAAAACTGTTGTATATTGGTGTCTTTCAATGCAGTCTCATTACTATGCAAATCATTTTGTTTGTTTAAATAATCCGAACCTAAACCCTCATGTGTAATGTGTTGTTCCTCTGTCTCCATATTTATTGATTCATTAAAACATGATTTCGTAAGAAGTAAATTATAAGGTACATTTAAAAATCCCCGAGTAATATTATGCTCAGAGCCCCTAATACCAATAAGAATGGCTTCATCATTATAATTATCAGGACTTAAATCATGAGTCAGTCTGCTTCTTTTAGCACGCATATAATATTTTTTTAAAGAAGTCATTTCAGGTCCAGAATAATGGCTTGATTAAAGATGATATTTATTTACAAAATGTAGATGTTATTTATTTATTAAGTCATTCTTATGGTTATTATTGTTACTGCTATACCGGGTGGTGCGTCGCCGAGCGGAACAGGAAATCCCATGTAAATTTTAAGGGGGTCAATTATTGGCTTCCCTGTATATTTTACAAAAATGTAAGATAAATTTTTGAAGGGACCAATCTGGAAAACCCCTTGTGCAAAGTTTCAAAAAATTTTAATAAGCGAATCTTGAATTGTTCAATTAAATGTAATTGCAAAATTACCAAATTTTCGGTTCATGTAAAACCAGACACCAGCCACCAGCAAACAATTTGTTATAAGGCTTTGTCAAATCTGACGTACAGCCGAATACAACAAATGTTTTTTTAATGTTATCAATCTCACAACCATACATTCAAAGTAAGACACGTTAACATTACTTTTCTATCTAAACTTTTATTTAATATAACGATGAAGTTAAACCAATAACAATTATTATAATCGATTATTACAAAAATAATTTTATCATACTTAGAATTTAATTAAACCAATAGCAGTATCTGAAATATTTTCAATTTATTTTCCATTTCAACCATTAAACCTATTGTTAGTAAATTCGAGTCCAAAGACATTGCAATAAATAATTGTCAATGTTTAACTCAGAAGATCGAAAATAGATCAGAAAAAAATGAGAACAGAACTCTTAATATTTTACTAAGTGTGGAAAAATAACTTTTAAAAACTTTTTTAAAAATAATAGAGAATTACATAAAAACATCAATTAATCAAATGTTCAAACAACCCCCCCATTAACAGCTAAACAATATCCTAACCAATCATAAAATTCATTTCTAACGTTACTAAGTTGATATTGGGAAATTTTATTACATTCTAACAAAATAGCGTTTTGTAACTGGTTTAGATTCTCAAATTTTACACTTTTATAAATGATACGTTTTGTGATGACCCCACAAAAAGAAGTCATTCGGTGAAAGATCAGGTGACCTGGCTGGCCAAAGTATCCGGTACCGTGGACCAATAATAATGCTGTTAAAAGCATTTTTCACGCACTCTCTAACAATACGGGCATTATGGGCCGGCAATTCTGATTATTTGGTTAATTGTTTAGGGTAAATATACATTCATCGGTAAAAAAAATATTTCTTTAAAAATTCCTATCATTATTTGCTCTTTCTATCATTTCAAAACAAAATGCCATTCTTCGCTCTTCATCTCCTACCTGCAGCTCTTGATACGAATAATTTTTGTGTTTTTTTAAAGTGCGCAATACCGTTGTATGATGTTTATTTACCTCTTGCCCAAGAACCCTCGTACTAACCATTTTGTTTTCCTCCACACTCAGTAGAATATTAAGATCTCTGTTCTCTCTTTCTTCGGCTCTATTTTCGATATCCTGAGTTGAACATTTACAATTATTTATTACGGTAACTTTGGACTCGAACTTATTGACAATAAGTTTAATAGTTGAAATGGATGGAATGGGCTTGGTGGGGAAATAAACTGAAAACATTTCAGATACTGCTCTAAAACTGTTTCCCGCATAATGCCACTTAATTATGGCTATTTTTTCGTCAATTGAATAATTCATACTTGTTTTCAAATATCGACTGTCACTGATTTATTGACACTTTTCCTCACGTCAGTGACGATATTCATTTTACTGGTGCCCGTTTGGTTTTACCTGAACCGAAAATTTGCTAATTTTGCAATTACATTTAATTGAATAATTCAAGATTCGCTTATTAAAATTTTTTGAAACTTTGCACAAGGGTTTGCCAGATTGGTCTCTTCAAAAAGTTATCTTACATTTTTTCTATAAAATGTACAGGGAAGCCAATAATTGACCCCCTTAAAATTTACATAGGTTTTCCTATGTTCGGCGACGCACCACCCGGTATATTACTAAACTAGAGGTTGAGGGATGAGGCTTTAGGCATAGGTGGATATAATGGGAATATTATATCTACTGTATATAATATGTATCTACTTACTTTAGACTCCTTTGGAAGATGCTTCTATCACTAGCAAATGATATTGGAAATTCACTTATTTCCTTAGAACAATGAATACCAAGTGTATGCAATATTCTAACGCCCAAAAGAAACCATCATCGATTAAAAACGATTATGTCATTATGTTAATCAAAATGACAAAATAAGAATAATGGCCGCCGAAAGATTTTCATTCTTGCCCGCGAACTTTAAAATAATATGGATTAGTTAAAAGATCTATATATTTTTATTTTGGGTGTTTAAGTATATAACATTCATCTAGTAGAATTAAAAATAAACAAAAATTATTCTAAGTATTTTTTTAACAATTATTTATATTTGTTGCCTATTAGCCTAGGTATATATACGATGGCATTTCATTACAAATACTACACCTTTGTCTGCCACAGACTCTTGACCATATAACAAATATCATAAATTCTTGTTTAGAATCAGGCTACTTTCCACAGCCTTGGCGTGAGTCAGTTGTGTGCCCCATACCCAAAATATGTAGTCCCGAATCCCTACAGGACTTGCGCCCTATAAGTTTAATGCCAATAATATCGAAGGTTTTGGAAAGTTTTGGAAAGTTGTCTATACACAGTTGTCATTTTATCTTACTGATAATAACATACTTCCAACTAAACAGTCTGGCTTTAGAGAAGGATTCAGTACATCTACCACCCTCTTGAACATCATAGACAACATAATAAGGGCTCTCGATAAAAAACTGGCCGTAATTTTAGTTGCCTTAGATTAGTCAAAGGCTTTCGATGTAATCCATCATGACTTGTTAGTCGCCAAGTTAAAGTTTTATGGTTGCAATGAAGTTGTTCTTTGTTTTTTTAAGTCCTATCTCTGGAATCGTATTCAACGAGTACGCGTCAATAACAATTACTCCGATTCAAAACACATAATTTCTGGAGTTCCTGAAGGATCGATTCTAGGACCTCTTTTATTCTTGCTATATACTTCGGATCTTCCTTTAGTCGTAAAGAGCTCTGAGATGTACCAGTAATCTGACGAAATTCAGTTAATTCATTATTTCGATCCAGATGACATAGAACGGGCTTCTGAAAGTATAAATAGAGACCTAAGATTAATCTTGCGCTACTCGAAAGGACACAATCTTAATATTAATGCCAATAAGACTAACGTTCTACTTTTTGGCAATAAAAATCGTCGTGCTGTATACATTCGCTATGATAATAACCCCTTGGCTTTTGCTAAGAGCGTCAAGATTCTAGGTTTAACTATTGATTCTTCTTTAAGATTCCAAGGACATATTAATGCTGTCTTGCAGAGGTGCTATTTGCGTATGCGTTTGCTCTATGCTAACAAACATATTTTAAATTTTAAGACAAGAAAAAAACTCTCAGTATCGTTAGTGTTATCCATTTAAAATTACTGTTTTATCGTTTATTATCCTTGTCTTGATAAAATAATCCAGCAGAAACTGCAACGTGTACAAAATACGTGTTGTCGATTTGTGTGTAATTTAAGAAAATCAGGGCAATCTGGCAAACCCTTGTGCAAAGTTTCAAAAAATGTTATTAAGCGAATCTTGAATTATTCAATTAAATGTAATTGCAAAATTAGCAAATTTTCGGTTCAGGTAAAACCAAACGGGCACCAGTAAAATGAATATTGTCACTGACGTGAGGAAAAGTGTCAATAAATCAGTGACAGTCGATATTTGAAAACAAGTATGAATTATTCAATCGACGAAAAAATAGCCATAATTAAGTGGCATTATGCGGGAAACAGTTTTAGAACAGTATCTGAACTGTGGTTGTGAGATTGATAAAACGAAAAAAAAACATTTCTTGTATTCGGCTGTACGTCAGATTTGACAAAGCCTTATAACAAATTGTTTGCTGGTGGCTGGTATCTGGTTTTACCTGAACCGAAAATTTGCTAATTTTGCAATTGAATCGTGAATTTCGAAAAGGGCTTATCTCGCAAAAACTTTTTTGGAAAAAGTAATTTTCCAGGAAAAGCTAAAAACTGAATTGTTCTGACAGATTTGAACTACGAAAATATGATTTTTCCTAATATTCACAACCTTTGTTTGACATCTTAACCTTGCCAAATTTTTTTCTTTTCAAATAAGTATACATGGAGAAAATGGACTTAGAATTTTCCGAGATGAGCCGTTTTCGAAATTTAAGCAGCACTTGAGAGGTTATATAATCACAAGAACATTAATAAAGAAACTTCAACTTTATTTTTTAAATAAAGATACAAAAAACTAAAAAAAATCCTTAAAGATCAAAATTTTTTTTTGTTAATTTATTTGGAAAATAATAACAAATAAAAAGTAACTCTGCTAAAAGTCTTGTTCGATGTCAGCTCCTGCTTCTCTGTCAGTAGTCGGCCAGCTCAAAATACTATCGTAAAAGTCTTCATATTCTGCAGGTATATAGTGCCTCAACTTTTTCAAGTCATTTTTAATATTAATACATTATTTATTGGCAGTTTTGAGGAGTAGCATGGCAAGTCTTCAACAGTAGGAAGATTAGCACAAATACTTTTAGTTTTTGAAAGGCTAAAAGTTTCAGTATTAATTTCGCTGTCAATGAAGGGGTGGCATAAAATTTCTCCAGGCTTTTCTGGATTAAAACCATATTCATAAAAAGTTGAAACTTGAAAAGATACTTTGTTTTCTTTAGCAACTTTTTTTCTATAGCATCTTTCTGATAACGGTTTTGCTTTAAAGTCTACTTTGCACCATGCCTTGAAATCAATGATATCGGTATAGGTTATCGTTTTTACACAAAATTTGTCTGTTTTAGTGCTACTGAGTATTAAATTCGTATACTGCTCGTGAGAAAAAACGATCTTTTCTTCTAATCTTACGCTTTATGGTTGCAAAATCTTTATTACAGTCATTAAAGGAATGACCTCTTTGGGGAAAATAAAGAAAAACTTTTAAATTTCGAGTAAGTGACAAAGCGATAAGATATTTTATTATGGTATTATTTTTATTTTGCCCAGGACATCCGTCGCAGAATAAATGTAATTCTGTAATATTTTCAGAAACATTTTTACATATAAAGTCATTTAAAAACGAAGCTACTTCGTTTGGTCGCTTATGTATGATTAGCTCCGCACTGGCGACCCTCTTGGCATTATCGTTTAAATGGGGATTCTTCAGCTTAACACTAATTTCTTCAATATTGCTTTTTTGGCATCATCGGAAAGATCGAAACATTTTCGAATGCACCTACAAAGATAAAACCATTTTTGTATATATTATATATTGAATATAATATCTACCTACTAAATAAATAACATTATTTATCTACCTCTATCTACATCTCCTATTATTTTTTAATTATGTAATAGAACATAGGTATACACTTACCTAGAACTAGGCCCATATTTCCTACAAGGAATATTTTTACCCACGTGGTTTGTGTGTGCAAGTCCCTTAACTTTGGTTTTTTTGATAATTACATTTTTATACATTTCACTAATTCTTACTCCTCGCTTCTTTTTCTCTACTCCTGTATCTGCGTCGTCCGAACTACTAGACTCACTCATTGTTTAGAAAAAAACTAGTAACGTTGAACAAAACAGTACCCAAAATATGTGATTGCTTACTAATTCAAATGACAAACTTGACGTATACCAAGCAACTGTCGTAAAGCGACTGAAACAAGCAAACTTTACGATGCCTATACTCCAATAAAATTCACGTCTTATACAAATAAGAAATCCCCTTTTTGGTTCGCTTCATTTACTAAACGCGTCGCAATGCATTACGAAAAGGACCCATCTCAGCGAGATGAGTCCTTTTCGAAATTTTGTTTTAAAACCACGAGTTCGTATTTGTAGGAACAAAATCAGATATGAGCCCTTTTCCTTCATAAAATGTTGGCCTACTATTGAACCTGAAAAATTTGCGGAAAAGTCAAATTTGATCAAAATCCGAGTTGAGCCCTTTTCGAAATTCACGATTCAATTATATTTAATTGAATAATTCAAGATTCGCTTATTAAAATTTTTTGAAGCCAGATTGGTCTCTTCAAAAAGTTATCCTACATTTTTTCTGTAAAATGTACAGGGAAGCCAATAATTGACCCCCTTAAAATTTACATGGGATTTCCTATGTTCCGCTCGGCGACGCACAACCCGGTATATCTATCGATTGCAGTGGCTAAAAATGTCATTTCTTCTTAAGTTTCATTTGTTTACATTTATGTATCGGCTCTATAAAAACCAAAAGCCAAAATATCTGTTAGAGAAATTAATTCCAAGAAATGCGATTCATGATAGAGATATAAGACATGAGACTCTGACATTGTCACACCATAGCACAGCTCTTTTCTCACGTAGTTATACTTACATTGCCGTAACAATTTATACTCGATTTAGAACTAATTTTTCAATTCCAATATCTCGCTTTAAAAATGATTATAAAACTTTGTTCTTGGAGGACCAAATGTACAATTAGTTTTTTGTTGCGGATTTACAAATGTATTTAATTAATTTTTTTTCTCTCAATTTGTTCTTTGGTTAATTTTTATATTACTATTACTGCTTGTTTGTCAAAACATTTGTAATTATTATTATTAGGGTTAAGAGATAAAAGGATCTTTAGCTAATGTTCGCCTTTTTGGGCAAATGTAATGTAATGTGCATTTGATACCAAATAAAGACATATTTATTTATTTATTTATTATTATATCTATTAAATGACGTCCTTAATTTGTCCGATTTAATACCGCAACGAAAGGTTCATTATAGGATAAAAAAAGGACTGTGCTGACATGTGCTATCTAAGACCCTGTATATTTCATTGATATATAGGTATAATTTTTAGCTTTCACAAAAAATCCAATTTTGTTAGGACCTATGATTGGAACTGTAGATTTGGTGGTACCTATTTACATAACATAATAACAAAAAAAATATTATTCAAAAGCGTAACGCACCTTATGACGTAATAAGGGGCCGATTCCGTCAAATTCGGTCTTAACCGGGGCCACATACGGTAAAGCTGGCAACGATTTTATCTAAACAGGCGAACAAAAAGT
Organism: Anthonomus grandis grandis; assembly: GCF_022605725.1. Lineage (NCBI taxonomy): Eukaryota > Metazoa > Arthropoda > Insecta > Coleoptera > Curculionidae > Anthonomus > Anthonomus grandis. Next base: position 17,234,618 of record NC_065549.1, read on the forward strand.
GAAACGGGTTGCGCACGTAGGGCGCCGCGACGCCACGCGCCGGCGTCCACGCACGCGTCCCACCCACAACCGCGTCCGACATCATCGAGCGACCACCGCGCCAGACGACGACGGACCCGCACAATATTTTATCGGCGATTTCCAGTTTTTTTTTGCACACGATTCGCTAATCGGCCACGGGAAAATGTCGCGTTTATTGTGAGTGTGTGGTGCGCCCTTCGAGTACGGCCCTGCTGCGTAGTACCGCGGTTTATTTTTCGGCCGACCGGGATTACGAAGAATCGACAAGATTGACCTGTAAGTATTCGGGCCCTTCAATAAAGGGCGGGTTTGAGGGATGAAGGTTTCGGGTCTATATGGGGCAACATTCTGTCAATTTTCTATACACGCCCTTAGAAATACACTCGCTAGAATTCGTATTTTTTAATTAAAGATTGTTTGCCCTTTTCTTTATGTTAACAATATACAGTGAAAAGTTAAGGTTTAGAGTTAGAAGTTTTTTGAACCCTTAATTTTGTTCAGTTAAACAACAACAAAATTATACATTTTAATTTGAAATACGCTCTATGCCATTAACAATATTACACTTTTACAGTTTTCATACTATTAGAAACATATTGGTCTTGGTTTTCAATGAAAATAATGGCCCATCTTTTTTCACACAGAGTTTCTGTCAAATATTCGTTTCTTTAAAGCAGTTACACTCACTTTTTATTCTTTCAGGCAGTTGAACTCATTTCCTATTCATCACAGGAAGTAAGAATCTGTACTTATTGCTTCCAGGCATTCGAAGATATATTTCCATTTCTTTAAAGCACTTATAGTAATTTCTTATTCTTTCTAGGAATTTAAGGCTATTTGTTATTTATTTTAGGTAGTTTAAGTAATAATCCCTATTTTTTACAAGCAGTTAAAGTCATTTGCTATTTGTTTTAATATTTTTACTTTATAGAAGATATCGTTGACTATCTCTCTATGCATTTGAAACCATATTTATTATTTTTTCCAACTATTGGATATATGTGTCAATTTCAGTCATTTCTTATATCTTCTAGGCACTAAATATAATTTGCAATTTCTTTAAAATATATATACTTTACAGATAGTTTTGTGAATTTGTACAAATTGTGGCGCCCAGCATGGGCTAAAATAGTGCGAGTTTTTTGCTTTACTGAAGGGTACGTGGGTTTAAGGGATGAAGATTAAGGGTTTGTAGAGCAAGACTCTGTACCACTTCTATACGCGTCCTAAAAAATGCACTGGCTAGAATTCCTACTTCTTATTAAAATAGGTTTGCCCATTGTTTTATGTTTCCAATATATGCACTGACAACTTCGAAGTGAAGGCTTGGAATATAATTGTGCCATTTTCGAATCCTTTATTCGATTCCATCAAAAAGGTCGCAAAAATATTGATACTACCAAGTTCGTATTTTGATCTTGTTACTGGACATTCATTCGTTCCTCAAAACTGTTTTCGGTAATATTGAGATGAGGACCTATAAAAATATTGTGAATCGAGACGAGTATCGACGCATATCTAATAGCTGAACACGGCATAATTGAAGTACTAATTTAGTGCTTAGTTAACAATATCCGACCAGTATCGCAACAAAGCAACGACATTAAATAAAAAATTCGGTAAAAACTTAAGGTTTAGGTTTAGAATAAGAATCTGAGTTTTTTGAAATATTAATTTTGTTCAGTCAGATATTGATTCGTACAAAGAGACAAAAAAAATTTAAACAACATAATTATATATATTAAGAATGTTCAGTAAACATATAAAAAAAAATTAAAGTTCTAATTATATTCAAATTCTTAGCTTACACAATTAGAAACATATTGGTCTTGTTTTTCAATAATGATAATAATAATAATACATGTTCTTTTAGAGAGAGTTTCAGTAATATATTCGTTTCTTTCAAGCAGTTACACTCACTTCTTATTCTTTCAGGCATCTAAGGTTATTTGGTATTTTTTTTCAGGAAGTTTAAGTAATAATGCCTATTTTTTATAAGCAGTTAGTTATTTGCTTTTTTTATATATTTTCTTTACAGAAGATATCATTAACTATATTTCTATGCATTTGAGATCATATATATTATTCTTTCCAGGCACTTAAAGTAATTTGCTATATTTTTAAAATGTATAGACTCTACAGATAGTTTTGTGAGGTTGTACAAATTGTGGCGCCCCAGCATGGGCTAAAATAGTGCAAATTTTTTACTTTACTAAAGGGTATGTCGGTTTGAGGGATGAAGATTAAGGGTTTGTAGAGCAAGACTCTGTACCACTTCACTTTATATACACGTCCTAAAAAATGCACTGGCTAGAATTCCTACTTCTTATTAAAATATGTTTGCCCATTGTTTTATGTTTCTAATATATGCAGTGACAACTTCGAAGTAAAGGTTTGGAATATAATTGTGACAGTTTTTCGAATCCTTCATTCGATTCCATCAAAAAGATCCAAGAAATATTGATACTATCAAGTTCGTATTTCGATCTTGTTACTGGACATTCATTCATTCCTCCAAACTGTTTTTGGTAATATTAAGATGAGGACCTGCAAAATATTGTAAATATCGACGTATATCTAATAGCTGAACTTGGCATAATTGGAATTTAATGCTTAGTTAACAATATTCGAATAGTATCACATCAAAGCAACGACATTAAATTAAAAAAATCGGTGAAAACTTAAGGTTTAGAATAACAGTCTGTGTTTTTTGAAATATTAATTTTGTTCAGTCAGATATTGATTCGTACAAAGTGAAAAAAAATATTTAAACAATAGAATTATACATTTTAAGATTGTTCAACAAACATCTCAAAAAAAATTAATGTTCTAATTATATTAAAATCCCAGTTTACACTATCAGAACATATTGGTCTTGTTTTTCAATAATAATAATGGTCCATGTTCGTTCACAGAGAGTTTCAGTCAAATATTTGTTTCTTTCAAGCAGTTACACTCACTTTTTATTCTTTCAGGCACTTCAACTCATTTCCTATTTATCACAGCAAGTATGAATCTGTACTTATTCTTTCCAGGCATTCGTAGATATATGTCCATTTCTTTTAAGCACTTATAGCAATTTATTATTCTTTCTAGGAATTTAAGGCTATTTGTTATTTATTTTAGGTAGTTTAAGTAATAAACCCTATTTTTACAAGCAGTTAAAGTCATTTGCTATTTGTTTTAAATATTTTTACTTTACAGAAGATATCGTTGACTATCTCTCTATGCATTTGAAATCATATTTATTATTTTTTCCAACTATGGGATATATGTGTCAATTTCAGTCATTTCTTATTTCTTTCCGGTAGTCGGACTGAAAGATTTTGGAGGATTTGATTTTTTCCTTCCAGGCATTTAACCAGATACGTCAATTTCTTTTAAGCAGTTTAAGTAATTTCTTATATCTTCTAGGCACTAAATATAATTTGCTATTTCTTTAAAATATATATACTTTACAGATAGTTTTGTGAAGTTGTACAAATTGTGGCGCCCAGCATGGGCTAAAATAGTGCGAGTTTTTTGCTTTACTGAAGGGTACGTGGGTTTAAGGGATGAAGATTAAGGGTTTGTAGAGCAAGACTCTGTACCACTTCTATACGCGTCCTAAAAAATGCACTGGCTAGAATTCCTACTTCTTATTAAAATAGGTTTGCCCATTGTTTTATGTTTCCAATATATGCACTGACAACTTCGAAGTGAAGGCTTGGAATATAATTGTGCCATTTTCGAATCCTTTATTCGATTCCATCAAAGGTCGCAAAAATATTGATACTACCAAGTTCGTATTTTGATCTTGTTACTGGACATTCATTCGTTCCTCCAAACTGTTTTTGGTAATATTGAGATGAGGGCCTACGAAAATAGTGAATCGAGACGAGTGTCGATGCATATCTAATAGCTGAACATGGCATAATTGAAGTAGTAATTTGGTGCTTAGTTAACAATATCCGAGCAGTATCGCAACAAAGCAACGACAGTAAATAAAAAATTCGGTAAAAACTTAAAATTTAGAATAAGAATCAGTTTTTTTAAAATATTAATTTTTGTTCATATCTTTAAAATGTATAGATTCTACAGATAGTTTTGTGAGGTTGTACAAATTGTGGCGCCCAGCATGGGCTAAAATGTTGCGAGTTTTTCGCTTTACTAAAGGGTACGTGGGTTTAAGGGATGAAGATTAAGGGTTTGTAGAGCAAGATTCTGTGCAACTTCTATATACATCCTAAAAAATGCTCTGGCTAGAATTTCTATTTTTTATTAAAATATGTTTGCCTATTGTTTTATGTTTCCAATATATGCATTGACAACTTCGAAGTGAAGGCTTGGAATAAAATTGTGACAGTTTTTTGAAGTTTCGTTGCATGGGCTAAATAGTGCGAGTTTTTTGCTATACTAAAGGGTACGTGGGTTTGAGGGATGAAGATTAAAGGTTTGGAGAGCAAGACTCTGTACAACTTCTATACGATTATAAGATTGTTCAACAAACATCTCAAAAAAAATTAATGTTCTAATTATATTCAAAATCCCAGTTTACACTATTAGAACATATTGGTCTTGTTTTTCAATAATAATAATGGTCCATGTTCTTTCACAGAGAGTTTCAGTCATATATTCGTTTCTTTCAATTTCAGTCATTGCTTATTTCTTTCAGGCAGTTGGACTGATAGACACAGAAAAGATATTTCTTATTTTTCACAGAAAGTGGGAATTTGTACTTATTCCTTCATGTCAATTTCTTTTAAGCAGTTTTACTAATTTCTTATTTCTTCTAGGCACTTAAAGTAATTTGCTGGTTTTTTAAAATATATATACTTTACAGATAGTTTTGTAAAGTTGTACAAATTATGGCGCCCAGCATGGGCTAAAATAGTTTTTTGCTTTACTATAGGGTACGTGGGTTTAAAGGATTAATATTAAGGGTTTGTAGAGCAAGACTCTGTACAACTTCTGTATACATCCTAAAAAATACACTGGCTAGAATTCCTATTTTTTATTAAAATATGTTTGCCCATTGTTTTATGTTTCTAACATATGCAGTGACAACTTCAAAGTGAAGGCTTGGAATAAAATTGTGACAGTTTTTCGAATTCTTCATTCGATTCCATCAAAAAGATCCGAAAAATGTTGATACCATCGAGTTCGTATTTCTTGCTACTATAGACATTCATTCGTTCCTCCAAACTGTTTTTGGTAATATTGAGATTAGTACCTACGAGAATATTGTAAATCGAGACGAGTATCCACGCATTTCTAATAGCTGAACACGGAATAATAATTGAATTGGGAATTCAGTGCATAGTTAACAATATTCGAACAGTATCTCAGCAAAGCAACGACGTTAAATAAAAAATTCGGTAAAAACTTAAGGTTTATAATGAGAATCTAAGGTTTTTGAACCCTTAATTTGATTCATACAAAGTGATTAAAAAACATTTAAATAACAACAAAATTATACATTTGAATTTGAAATATGCTCTATGACATCAACAATATTCCATTAAATCCAGAAAAAATCATTCCCATTTTAAGAATATTCCATTAAGGTATCGATATAAAAAATTAATATTCTAATTATATTCGAATTCCCAGTTTTCACTATTAGAAACATATTGGTCTTGTTTGTGGTCCTGTGCAACACAAATGATCCATGTTCTTTTACAGAGAGTTGCAGTCATATATTATCAATTTCTTTCAAGCAGTTAAACTCACTTCATATTCTTTCAGGCCATCTGTGTCTTTCAGGCAGTTGAACTCATTTCCTATTTCTCACAGGAAGTAGGAATCTGTACTTATTTCTTCCAGGCAATCGAAGATATATGTGCATTTCTTTTAAGCAATTATAGTAATGTCTTATTCTTCTCCGGCATTTAGGGTTATTAAGTCCTATTTTTTTACAAGCAGTATAAGTCATTTGCCATTTGTTTAAAATAATTTTACTTTACACATAGTTTTGTGAAGCTATACAAATTTTGGCTGAGTCTTTCACTTCACTAAAGGGTGTGTTTGAGGGATGAAGATATAAGGTTTGTAGGGCAACGTTCTGTACAACTTATATGCACGTTCTAAAGAATGCACTGGCCAGAATTTGTATTTTTAATTAAGAAATGTTTGCTCATTTCTTTATGTTACCAATATACAGGGTTATTCACGACATACGACACGTAATAAATCTACTAGGGCTAATCTACTGAGTAAAAAAAAATAAAAATGGGATTATTAGAGGCATTTAAGTAGTATCTTTTAAAGTTATAGGGTGTTTCAAAGTGCAGAAATATATCAGAGTTATGTTTTTTTTTAAATGAACATTCTATATATTATTTGATTTTTTGATTTTACATCGTAAATAAAAATAGGTTTTATTAAGGTTTACCATCCTAAACATTAAAGTTTTCGAATTATTTTGTGTTTGGTAAAAATACTGAGACAATTTCAATAAAAAATACTTTACATGTGCTATATCTTAGTATATAACTCCAGATAACTAAGTATATCTTTCAAGTAATGGAATTCATAATTCCTATTTCTTACAGGCAGTCGGAGTCATTTCTAAATCCTTTTAGGCAGTTAAAGTCGTTTGGTATTTTTTTAAAATTAATTTATTTTACAAAGAGTTTTATGAAATTCTACAAGTTGTGGCACCCAAATAATTAATTTTCTAATTTCTATACACCCTTTAATATAAACTCGCTGGGACTCGTATTTTTATTTAAAAAAAATATGCACATTGCTTTGTATTACAAATACAATAAAAACTTAATATTGGTTAATTTTTTTGCTATTTCTTATTGTGTTCTTTTCTTTTAAGCAGTTACAGTCTATTGCTATTTCGTCCAGGCATTTAAAATTATTTGCATATCTCTTTCAGGCACTTGAACTCATAATTTCTATTTCCTATTCCCGTTGGAGTTCCTATGGCTGTTAAAGTTATATGTATATCCATATCCTTCATTCAATTACAGTAATTTGCTATTTCTAGCAAGTGCTTTTACGTCATTTACTATTTTTTTAGGAAATTGAATTAACTTTCTATTTCGCGCTTAGCATGGGGTTAAAATTGTTAATTTTTTTACTTCACTAAATTCATACTTATAATATAAAGAAATGGACATAAGTCTTTTGTCTTTCAAGTAGCTATAGTAATTTATTATTCCTTTCATTCAGTTGAACTCATAATTCAGTAAAGTCTATTACTCACTAATTTTTGTTTTTTCCTTACAGGCATACGCATTTTTTTAACATTTCATTTTACTTTATAAAGTTGTGTTTTGAATTATCAAAATTGATACCCAGCGTGGGGTGAAGGTTTTAATTTTCTGCTGTTTATTAAAGGGGACGTTTAAGAACAATATCCTGTTAGAGCAAGGATTTAAGAACACATTTACTAAAATTCGTATTTTAAGTAATAAAATGTAGCATAAATAAAAGTTCCTAATAAAGGCATTTTCCCTCTACACCATTTTTTTGGTCTTATCCTTATAGTGTTATAATCTTTAATTTGTTCCAGGCATTTATTTGGTATGTCTCGTACAAATTTAAGTTGTATAACTATCTGTTTTTGAAGGTGGTAGACAATGGTACAGTGAAAACATCTTGTCGAACTTGCATTGTCTTATTTATTTAATGTAACACGACGTTTCGGTTGGTAAGTATCTCCAACCGTTATCAAGTGTAAACTGATATATGAACTGGTTGTATATCTATGTTGTACACAGAGTTGATGTACTAATTGAACCGTTTCGTATTCCGGTAATTTTCTATTTATTTAAACCAGTTTAAGTAATATTTTTATTTTTCGATAGTTAGGAAAAATTTATGGTAATTTTAAATTATATATTCAAATTTTACAAATTATTTTGTAAATGATTAAAATTGGCGAATAACTTTTAGATCTATAGGGAATCATTTCTTATAAGCAGTTATTATTCCTTCAATGATTTCGAACGGTTTTATTATTTGTTTTAATCATTTGGAAAACATCTAAGAAGTATAAGATTATTCACATACGTATTTACGTTTTGTATGATGAAAATTCATATCCAATATTACTGATCTAGTATTTAGCCCTAGAGCTCATACTGCCTATGTGTACCCGTGTATCGTTTAACAGCTCTGTGTGAAATTTATATACACATTTATTTCATATCTTAGACTATCTCTGTAAAAATGCTCCACTGGTATAAGCCGTAGGACATTTCACTCGAACTTTTATTCTTGTATTTAATTATTTTACTTTTAGCCTTGAAATAATGAAAACATCAATAACTTGTAAATACAATAGGTGTACTTGTTCAGAAAATACATCGTTATAATTATTATGAATCATTTGTTGGAATTACTGCGAAAAGATAGTGGAAAAACAAATACCAGAGATAATCGGGGTTTAAAAATAAAATGTGTGTATTTGTAGGCTTTTCTGTAAAAATTGGTTTTGTGAACTGTTAAAATTGGCGTCCAATGTGGTGTTTTTACTCAAGTAGATTGCGGTTAAGACATTAAAATTTTCGTTTAAACTGTAAGATTTGTTTCTAGTTTTATTTAAAAAAATAAAGCGATAAAAAAACAAACATTTACAATTACTTGAAAAAACTTTGCGAGTCAGTTAAAATTAATATATATAACTTTATTAATATACATTTTTTAATTTTACAGGTGTTGTAAAAAGATGGGGTGCACGTCGTCGGCCGAAGAGCGGGCAGCCTTAGCTAGAAGCAAGGCTATCGAAAAGAATCTTAAGGAGGATGGAGCTCAGGCAGCTAAAGACATCAAATTATTATTGCTAGGTAAGTTCATCTTTTTTCCATCAACGAAAATTTCTTAATAATTACTTTTTCCAAATTCGACTTAAATGATACTCTGCTGATTATTGAAAATGTTTATCTCAGAATGATCACGGAGATAAAGGCAATGGTACAGCAAAAAGTTTAATCTGCTTACATCTTCTAGCAAGATAGGTTAAAGATAAAAAAGACAGTAAGTCAAAAGAATCGATGCGACCATGAATGAGGTTATGTAAAAAGCAAAGGTCTGCCTTCTTGTAAATAAATATGATAGAACCAAGGCCTTCAGATTATAATCATATTCATACTATTCCCTGGTATTGCCACAAAGATAAGTTACCACCCTAAGCTTAGAACGTTGAAAGGCCTTTCAATGTTCTAAGACCCTAAGGCATTTCTTCCGGCCCACACGGCAGCTGTTTTGAATAGCAATAAAACAGCTTTTGACACATTGTTTTGAATAAATGTGTTTAAGGTTAACTTAATGTCAAATATCACTCCAAGATTTTTCATTTTAGTGCATAGTTAGAGTTATACCATTTGTAATCAATTCTAAGTGGTATCATGGATCTAAAAGAGTAAAATTATAATAAATGTAACTTTAAAGCATTTGATGTAGGTATATCCAATTTTTTTTTGCATGAATTGTCAATTGTGCCTAAGTCTTCCTGGAAACTCCTGTACATTATCAGCACAAGCTATCTACAGTGTGTCCCATGCTCAGCGAATTTATACGTAAAAATTACAAAAAATTTCGGGGTTGAAATTTGAGCGTTTGTCATCCAGCCCTGCTTGATTAAAAAATAAAATCTAGCATACTTATATTTTTTTTAAATCAAGCATGCCTTGATACAAGCAACTTTAAATTATATGAGTAGGTAAAGTAGTATTTCTAGGCAAGATGTTAAAAAGTTTATAAGAAAAAGTTGTTTAGAATGCAAAATTATACCCGATTACCGAATTTCATAACCATAGGCCTACTTTAATTTTTACGTTTAAATTATTTATTATTATTATTATATTATTTATATATATTATTTTATATTATTTAGATCGTTGATTTAACTAGTAGATAAATAAATTAGTTAGTTTTTCTCTAATAATTAAATATGAATAAAAAAATTAACTGGTACACAAAACGTAAAAATCAAAGTAGGCCTATGGTTATAAAATTCGGTATTCGGGTATAATTTTACATTTTAAACAACTTTTTCTTATAAACTTTTATTATATCTTGCTTGGAAATACTACTTTACCTACTCATAACATTTTAAAAATACTAGTATCAAGGCATGCTCGATTTAAAAAAAATGAAAATATGCTAAAGTTTATTTTTTAATTAAGCAGGGCTGGATGCCAAACGGTCAAATTTCAACTACAAAATCTTTTGTAATTTTTACGTATAAATTCGCTAATCCTGGGATACACTGTATAACTTTTATATCTTCTGCAAATATCAGAAATGTGGAATGCCTAATACAGGGAGAGAAAGAAAAAAGATTGAAAAACGGATTGATCTACAATGACCAGTCCACACCATTTTCCGACTTTACTCGGTCTGCAATGAAGCTAGACAAATGCACAACTGGGCCTTTAAACATTTAGCTTTTCTAATTCATTATTTAATAAGGAATGACTGAAGCTATGGCAGGCCTTTGAAATGTCCAAATATAATAATAATGATAATAATACAGACCTGACTTAGTTTTAGTGGATCAGCAATATAAGATAACATCTCTTATCGAAGTGGCTATTCCCAATACTAACTAACAATTTAGTTCAAAAGCACGCAGAAAAAATTTCAAAGTACCGCGACCCAGAAGTACGGCTACAGAGGCAATGGCAAATGAATTTTGTTAGAACGACACCAATTATAATGTCGACTACGGGAGTCATACCAAAGATCCTGGAAAGAAGCATTGAAGAATTAGGTCTCAATCAACATATATTCAGAAAACTACAGAAAGTGGAGCTATTAAATACAGCCCGAATTGTATGTAAGGAAATTTCTGGAAACCAACACCATTGATGTCACGACGGGCACGATAACCTGGTAAGGGCCCCCACAGAGCTCATTCCCTTTGATACTTGGATTGAGCGCAAGGGGGTAGAGGGGATAGTTTGTTGATAGAAATGCTTAATATTCCATGTTACCAGTGATTACTTAATTTTAACAGAAGAAAATAAAGTGATATAATAAATTATTATAATTAGCAGAAACTGAGTTGCATTCTTTATTATAAAGCAAAAGAAAGAGTGAAACTCGTTTAATAACCAAAACTATTTTGTACTATAGTTACACTAAACACCAATAATAATTAAAATTTTTAATTTGGATTCTTTAAATCACCAAATTTCCACACACAGCGGCAACGCTGTAAATTTTTCCCAGATATATTTTTGCGATAAAGGTATTTGGCAACTGTGCTCATTGTTTACTTTTAGATGGTACACCTTTCGGACAGTATTTGTATTAAAAGGATGTTTTGAGTGATTTCAATGCGTCTTTTTAATTAATATTAAAACTAAAAACTCTTTTTTGCTGAAAAATGATAAAGAAGTCTGAAGTAGGTCACATATATTGGAAAAAGGAAATTCAAACAAATCTTTCCTTTCACAGGCGAGTTAGGTGTCAATGGTTTCATCCTTGTAGGTTATAATATTATAAAAGACGGCATATTTGTGAAGGATCTATTAAGTATTGGATACCAAAATATTAATAAAAATGTGTAATTTAGTATATTATTATAATCTAGCAAATTTATTGCTTATTCGAACCCGAAATGCCCCAAAATTAATGTGTGCAAAGTGAAGGTAATGTCTGGTCGATATCCAGCGACCAAAATCGAGAACGCAGCATATGTCGTTTGCCAGCAACATATTTATAGTCGGCGCCCATTATTATTTAATCAATATCTCCTGGAATTCCAAAGGAGTTTTAATAATTTTTTGTCTAGATATTAACAATGGATAACTAAATCGGTTTATAGTAAGTAGTATAAACCACGACAAACTAAGGAAATTAATTAAAAGGTTAACTTCCAAAGGATTTGAATTAAAATTTTTTCTGTAATAAATAAAGTTTATATATTTAAATTTATATAATAAATATTTAAACGGATTTAAGATAGTTGCGAACCTCTATAACTGCCAAAGGATATGGATAAAACTTTTCCTTCTAGCCGTTAGGAGTTACATCGCCCTTTTAACATACGACGATTCAATAATTTTTTACCAAAAAACTTTTGTTTGTAGAGGTTTGCAACCATCTCAAATGCGTTTAGATATTTATTATAGAAAAAAGATTAATTCAAATCCTTTGGGAGCCTTTTTCACTTCTTTAACATTCGACTTTTTAAGTATTTTTACAAAAAAACTTTAGTTTGTAGAGGTTTATAACCACTATAAATCGATTTATTTATTGATTGCCAATATCTGGCAAAAAAAATATTAAAATTCCTTGGGAATTTCAGGAGATACGGGCATTATATCGATTAAATAACAGCGGACGCGCACTAAAAATAGGTTGCTGGCAAACGACATCTGATGCGTTCTAGTGATTTGGTCGCTGAATATCGAGCGGGCGCGAGCTTCACAGATATGAAACAATATCTAGAAAAACAACACAGTGTGTTGTTTTTCTAGATATTGTTAACATAAATAACATAATTGTTAACATGTAAGTGGCAACATCGGATCCGTGCATTGTAAACATAGGGGTATTCTACGTTGCCAAGTTGCTTTTTTTTCATTAACTTTTTTGTCAGGAATCTTTTTTTTATTCTGAAACATTTGTTGATTACTCTCAAAGTATATACCTATTATTAGTCAGCAAAATAAACGAGGCTTTTAAAGAATACACTTTTTACCTATTTTAAAATACAACACATTAAAGAAATATGTAGTGGATTAAGAAAATTATATACCTATTGAAAGAAAAATTGAAAAGTCGATTTGACATAATTGTCTGAGAGATGGTGAACTCAAACAACCTCCCCTATGGTTTGCAGCTAGGCTTATTCTAGGCATTCAATGTTTTAAGCTTGAGTACCCTAGGATGAGTGAATGTTTCCCTCTGAGGAAGTGCGGGCCATTTTGGCTGAAAATCATAATAATAATAATAATAAATGTATTTCTGAGGGTCCAATTTTAAGATAACAACATAAAAATGTATTAAAATTCAAAACTTGTTAATGAGAAACAAGTAATTCTTCCATAAGAAAACAGCGAAGTCCATGATAAGCTTTGCTGAGCACCTCTCTGATCATACTTAACCGTTCTATGTAAATCAATTAAGAAATATTTTTAAAGTAAATATTAATACAAATGTGGTATACCTTTCTATAAATGATATAACAGAAAGTGTTGGTTTGAAGGATCATACATACAATAATTTGTACAGAATCCCAGAACATTATTACTATTGGTTGGTCTATTTATAATAAGTTTGGTATATTGTTGCTTGAAAGCAGTGTGATAATTTTTAAAGATTTTCCGGAAAAAGAGTTATACATTTTAACAATCATAGAAAAAAGAGCTGCGGGTATGTGAAATGGTGGTGTTAGCTTACCCCTATATGCGTAATAATAATATTATGAATACCTATCTTCATAAGAAATAGTCGGTTATAAAAATATTTTTGGGCATTGCAAATAATTTTGTTATATACATGGTGATGTACTGCTTTCCACGATATTTAGCCAGTTAGTATCGGCGATCTTGTGAGAAATATGTTCAAACCTGTTTATGCCATAGAATAGCCCCAGACGGGAATTTTGATTTTTTTTTATTACAACATCCCCAAGATCAAAAATTGATAGTAGCAGATAGATAAAATAGATACTAGCAGATTACACAGCATCATTTTTGTTTTCTGAGAAATTACGTGTCTATATTATTCTATAGCGTCTATAGCAATTTTAGTAGCGTCTATAGCAATTTTAGTCTAACAAATTCTGCTAAATGCTGTAGATTCAATGTCGGTTTTTTTGCCAAACAGCATTACGCAATATATATTTGGATTTAACGTAAGAGGTTAAGTAATCTAAGGAGGGTTAGTTCATAGCATTACAGCCCTTGGCAACATCGATCCTGTCGAAGGATAAATAAATTTGGGTGTCATCCGCGTTTTTTTTTTTTTAATAGTTGGACACACTTGGAAGGAAAACTGTTCTGTTAAAACTGTTGAGCTGTTCTAGGAGTCTCCAGGTCGACCACAAATCCATGATTTCTCACTGTTTGTCGTGTTCGTCGGGCAGGAGTCAAAAGTGGTGGAATAATCTGTGCTATTTCTTGGGAACACTTTCCATTGAAGTATCTATGAAAAAGAGATAATTCTCCGACGGCTCTTCGGTGCTTCAAACTGTCAAGTTTACAGGTATATTCAGGATTGTTGACAAGTTGAGGGGTTGCTGTCCAGAAGTTTTAAAACGTTCTTGGGAGCAACGCTCCCTTGGGAGCAACGCTCCAAATGTGCGAGCAATATTCCATGGTCGGCTTGTAGAGAATAAGCAATTGTTCAGATGAATATACATAGGTGCTTCATCCTAAAAAGAACGCCCAATTTCTGAGAAGCACGCTTCGTAATATCTAACAAATGAGTATGCCATGATAGATTTGTCCCAGCGGTAACTCCTAAGAGGCTCTGACTGGTTTTTAAAGGTATTGTTCTTCCAGCCATCATAATGTTGAAATTAAAATCATCATCGTAAAGTTGAAAGGAAAATTTATTAAGACAGTAGGGTAAAAAGCGGGTGTAAATGGTATAAGGGTGGCGATAAAAGTGACCCTTGTGAAATAGTTACAGGATATGAATGAGATGGATCCGTTGAAAAAAGTTTTTGCATGTTAATATTCTTTTATCTTCCATTCGTTCATCTCCCATGAACAAACACTACATGATCGTATTTCGGAATAATGTTGACTATCTGGTCCAAAAGTTCACCCGAATTGTGGGATGGTGGAATGTATATACATCCTACGGTATATGAATTTTTTTGCAGTGTTAAAGAGATCCATACCTGTTCAAACTGTGATGGAATAATATTTATTAGATTTCGAGAGACCACTAATTTTGATTATTTATAGAAAATAGCCACGCCGCCTCCCCTACCTTTCCTATCATGTTTTTCCATGAGATATCCAGGAATTCTTAAATCGTCAGAGTCGATGATACTACTCAGCCATGTTTCATTAACACCCACAACACCGTAGTCTTAGTAACCAGCTGACGAATCTTTAAGTGGGCAATTTTAAGTGAAGACATATTTGAAAAGAATTTATAAATACTATAATAAGACAACTAGAAGAAAATTGTTTTATATTAAGGTATAACAAGTCTTATTCCAATAATTAAATAAATAAATATGCCTTTATATTACGGAAATAAAAAATTACAATAACAATTATAAATGCGGCGAGATCTAGCCTATCCGCACACTTAAAAATAGTACTTCAAATAATATATATATATATAAGTTCAAACTATAAATTAGTAACTATAATTAAGCTTATAAAACAAAACGATCCTACACAGACATAATCATATCATACATTTAATCAAGTAATATAGTTAACCAAAAAGTGAAAAAAAGAAAAAAAAACATGATTTTGGGTAATTACTAAACTATATACTACTATTAAAATGGAGTTTGACAAATTTTTTGAAGAAAGCAAGTGAGTGCTCACACTTCGGATCATGAGGCAATGCATTATAGATTTTAACACCGGTATAGCTAAATAGGGCTTCAAATGTGTTAGTTTTATGCTTTGGAACACAAAAATTTTTAGAATGACGCATATCACGACCATGAACGTTACTGCAGCTTACCAGCTTCTCATACAAGTACCTGGGAACTCTACTGTGAACAGTTTTATAAATGAGACTAGCCATATACACTTTGAATCGTTCTTCCAGCCTTAGCCAGTGAGATTTGATAAATAATGGTGTTACATGGTCATATTTTTACTTACAATAACTAAATTTTAGGCAAGCATTTTGTAATTTTTGCAAGCTATATTTATCTGTTTGAGCAAGGGCTGGCCAGAATAAAACGCTTCCATAACTGATCACTGAGAGGACTAGTGATTGAGTTAACTTTAACTTAATGTTAGTTGATAAAATATCTTTATACATGTACAAGACTTTTAGTTTATAGTAAGCTTTTTGTAAAATATTGAAAACATGATATTCAAAATTAAGTTTATTATCGATAAATGTAAGTTTTTTTCGCAGCTAGTCGGCTGCAGATTAACTCCCTGAATGAAGACATTCACGCCCAAATAATTTAACGCAGGAATCCCAAAAACCAATAGTTTTGACTTAGCAGCATTAAGAGCCAGCTTATGGAAACTAGACACCTGCACAATAGCATCAAGATCAGAATTTATGTTCCATATGGCGGTATTAATTTGATTAATTGAAAAAAGGAGTGATAAAGTTGATCGTCATTCACTTTATTGATGTGACCTGCATGTTTTAAGAAACTCAAGAAAATCAGACGTGTAAACTGAAAACAAAAGTGGTCCCAAAATACTACCCTGCGGAACTCCCTGACCAATAACTACAAATTGCGAAAATGCTGAGCCGACACGTACTCGTTGCACTCTATTAGCCAAATAATAACAAATAAGATACAAAGCTGAGTCGTGTAGGCCAAAATATTTTAATTTGGCAAGCAAAACAGAATGATCAAGAGTATCAAATGCGTTACTATAGTCTAACAGCACCATTGCAGTAGCTTTTTTATTATCCATAGCGCGAAGAATATCATCGCATACATGCAATAGTGCTGTTTCCGTACCATGCCGGCATCTGAACCCAGACTGGGTATCAGGAATAATTTTGTTATTTATAAAAAACGTTTTTAATTGCTGGTGCATGGCTTTTTTCAGTATTTTAGGAAGGGCAGGTAGGATGCTTATAGGACGGTAATGTGAGAGCTCAGCAGGGCTATTTACTTTGAATAGCCTGGAATGGGTAATAAATCCGCCTTTTTCCATTCGCTGGGAAATCTGGATAACGAAAGAGTCTTATTGATGATGTGTGTGATATAAGGAGTCAGGTAAGAGACTAAAAAAAAATCATATTAATGCCAATAGCATCAGACCCAGACTTTATATTAGATATTATATTCTCAATATCACTTTCACTCATCTCCCTAAACTTAAAATTGTTATCAATATTAGGGTGTACTTTATTAATATATTTGGTATTTATTTCTTTATTAAGAGGTGATGTATTAGTTTTCGGAATACTATTAATTAAAAAAAATTAAATTGTTCAGCATCGATAACAGTATTGGAGTGAGCTGGTAACTTTGAATTTTTAGGTGTTATATTAAGACACTTTAAAGTTTTCCAAAAGGAGGCCGGATCCTCTTTAAATTTATAATTTAGAATTTTTTTTTTCATTTCGAACTGCGCTTGTTACCATATTTCTAATTTACTTATATTCATTAAAAGAGTTTTCAGTTTTTTATTCTTTATAAGCGCTTTTTGTCGCAATTTTATCATGAAATGTATATTATCAGTCATCCATGGAGCTCTGGCCTTGGTGAATCTCGAAATTTTAAAGGGTGCATGAATATTAAACACATCAGTCACATTTTGCTGGAAAAAGGAAACCATTTCATCCACATCAGTCAGATTAAATATATCTTGCCAATTTATATTAAAAATGTCATCAAAAACGAAAGAGAAGAAAGTCCACAAAAACGAAATTGGAATAATCTCGGTAGGTATGAATGGGACGGCGTGTTTTTTGCAACTTTAATTCGGTGTAAACCAAACAGTGATCAGAAATGTCGTCCATGTTAATTACTTGGACATCGTATATACAGTAGGACATATGTATAGTCTCAGAAAGGAATCTTATAATTATAATATTCACGACTACTGAGCAATGGCATAAACATAATCGTAATCGTGAAAAAATCCCTGTTCCCAAAAAATAATTACAGGTATTGATACTAGATAGTATAATGTAAATTGCAGTTCGCTAATGTTTTTAATGTATGTTTTTCGATTATCATGGAAAATAAAAATGTCATTAATAAAAATGGCCCCGATTAGTCCTGGCACTTCTTCACGCACTTTTACTAATAGATTGTATCCGATTTATCTAACATTTCACTTATAGATAGTCCCGAGTTTTTGCATAAAATATTATGTCTCGTTTCCATTGTGAGATAAATTCTACTAACACCGGCCGCACTGTATTTTGTTTTCTGGAATTTGGACTTAAGTATTTTCAGACACGAAAACAATGACTAGTTTGGTTTTTTGATAGATCTATGTTCAAATGGTTTATGAACACTTCACATAAACTTTCGATGAGTTCGTTTTCGGGTTTTCCGGTAGTCTGTGCAGTACCAGGTTCCGTTAATTATTATGCTCTTCTCTTTTCACTGATTCGTTTTTTAGAGAATTTATATTGGATAAGATTATTTCCGCTTTAATAATGTTCAGCGATTTAAAAAAAATGATTTATAAATCCAATTTTTTTTTTTAAAGTCGTTGGGCTCGGAAGCTTTGTTTTGAATAATATATTCGTTACGCAGCAGGTCAAGATTTTTTTTTAAAGTTTGCTATGTTATAAACTTAATAGTAGGGGACACGACTGTTATATGTGTTATTCTTTCGTCGCCATCTTCTTTATTTTCATATTATAAAGAGTAAATCTGTTTACTTCGTTTAAATGTTAATGTCACCATGTTTAAAAACCCTAGATAGATTCTTACTCACTAGTAAGTCCAATATTCTTCTATTATCTGACTATGTGTATCTATAATTTAACATAATTCTTACTTACTTGAAAATTGGCTTAAAAAATTGTTTTTCCACGCAGAGTTGACCAGAATTCACTGAATAATAAATGACATGAAACATCCATTTTATATTAAATTCTTCCTAAGGAAAGGCATGGGTACCATCAAGGCCAGAAGAAAACTTATATGGCAAAGAACCTATGATATAAACCATTTCAGAAAGAGCAAAACTATAGTTATATTAACTTTCGCTGTAAAATCAGCATTAACAATATCATTTTAAAAACGACTGTGAACATAAGTGAAAACAGATTGGCCATTTCATTGGCATTTTCACTTAAAATCCCGATCTAAGTTTATGGATTTGCTAATAAAGTCGAAATTATCTTGCATATAACCCAACTCAACTAAACTTAATTTGCAATTTTACAATACTGAGTTAATGGCATTAGTTTAAATTAGACATTTTACTTTTAGGTTTATTACTTAATTTAACAATTTTTTAGGAATTTTTTAAAATTTGTTGTGAGTGTTTTAGAAGTATTTTGCAAAAAAGTTTAAGAAACGTGCTTCGGTTGGGTTGGATTAGGCTGCTGTTTCAAGGATTTGTTACAAAAAATTTAAAGTAATGTGAATATCCCCTACCTTAGGCTTATTCCTGTGTATATTGGGAATGAAATTTAATAATAATATTGAATTTGAGTAGTTTGCTAAACATCATAAGTCATTTCATAGTTGATGACTTATGATGGTTTGATAACTTTTGATAACTTTTTGGTCAAATTTTTCGAATATATTTTATTTTGTAGCACGATTTTTTGTTTTTTTTTTGAAAATCTTATTTTTCACATTTTTATTTATTTTTATTTTCTTACTACACTTCTCCAGAAAAGAAAAAAAAGAAAACAAAAATAAATAAAAATGGCCAAGTAAACTCTTACTTTGTACAGTGTTATGAAAAGTGTGTAAGAAACATTTTATTAAACAGTTTTGGAGTTACAGACTAAATACACACACCTCGGTAATTACATATCATATTTTTATCACTATTCTTGTGAATTGGTGTTAAAAAACTTACCTACCAATCAATAATCAAGCAAGATACCTAATGACTAGGAGAAGATCGAAAAGGTAATTCAATGGCTTACTAAGAATACACACAGTTTTTAATTTAATTCATCGATTAAATCTTAATTGATTAAATTCTTTATCGTTATAAAAAAGCCCAATATATCAGATTTATCGATAGATCTAATAAATAATCTTTATGCCTTGGCATTAACCAAATTTAATTTCAGTTTATTTATAGCTTAGCTAATGAAAAATGTTAATCCAATTAATTAACATGCTTTATAAGTTCATTATCGCCAGTTTTATTTATGAATGCGTATTTGTTTTGCTTATTGATCAATATTTATGCGACCCAATAATAGATGCAATTTAAAACAAAACGACACGGCTTTTAGATAAGCGATAAATGTTTCGTTTTTTAGTTTTGATTGTTGAAACTCCGATCTCAATTCCAATATTATAAATAGTATTTATATTTAAAATAGTCATACGTCACTTATTTTAAAAATGGAAAATTTAAATTACCGTTCTTCCGAACTAAAAGTATTTGGCTTAGCATATGTCTTATTGTTTATTATTTTTGACAATCTCCTACTGTTGATACATTTAACGGTAATATGTGAAGAACTGGAAAATGAAGGAAGTTTGAATGGAGAAGTGCCATTAAAAATGGAGTATTTAAAGATCATGATAGCTGAACTATAGCCTTACCGAATTACGTTTTTTAAACCTTACAAATCAACTTTAAATAACGAATGTTTTATCGTAATTTTTGTATAATAAAGCCTTTCTTGGTTGAGCTTAGAGTATATGCTACTCCAATCATTTTTTTCTCTCTTACTCTAGTAGATGGTAGGTCTTGTGTTAATGTCTTGTGTTAACTCTGGGTTAATTTTCACTTTTAAACAAATAAAGATTAATTAATACAATAAGAAAATACTCAATGATCAAGATTTACTTAATTTTTATTAAAAATCATGATTTACAATTAATGTTATAATAAGACTTGCGGGCGTTTTGTAAAGCCCAAACGAATAATTCCCAATCGTCAGGGCAAGTTCAAGACATAAAGAGGTCTCGGGCACATAAAAGACTTTTTATTTTTATGTAAACTGAATGTCATTGCGGCAGTTAATCATTTTATTATCGCGGTAGGGTCAATCAACCATCAGCAGAACACATCATTACTCACCATAAACTGGAACTTTATGTCCCCTTTTCTATATGTATAAAAATAATTAAATAACAGGAATTTTAATTAACAATCCTTATCTGTGTAAATTGGATTGGGTTTCGAATTTAGTAATGAAATATATGTTTCCGGAAAATAAATTGCGGGATATAACTGAAACCAGGAAATTAGGTCATTTATTTATATTTAAATAATAGACACTGAATAGTACCTGGGTTAGTATTGATTTATAGTAAAAGTTTTGTTTATAATTCAAAATAATTTTGCTCTTAAAATAATCTTTCAGATATCTCAAGGACCAGTTGTGGTTTCTGTAAAGCCAACTGTACAGACCTATCGCCATGACTGTTATGTCATCAGCAAACTATTTTTCCTTAGGCGTCAAAAGAAAGGCATGTAATATGTTAATTTAAAAAAAAGAATAAATCAAGCACCTTAATATGCACCTCCTTGGTTTCTGACACCATATTGCCAACCCTGGCGCATTGAATTATCTCCCTTAGATAAAATTCTAGAAGATTAATACTAGGTTGTCAAATACTAGAGAAGTATCGAAAGTTTCTTGAGAAGAAATTTTTAATGTGTTTTATCAGTCTAAGGTTATATTTATCGGGACATCAAATTTTTTGGACCGTTCCCTATCTCATGTACTTGAAATGTGACTTTAGGATGACCTTGGAGTGAAAATTTCAGGTTTTTTCAAGGTCAACTTTTTAATTTTTTAAATAGAGACTCCTATTTTTAAGACCTGCAATCGGAAGAAATTTTACCTTCAAATATTCAACAGGGTCATATGAACCGGTGACTTTCAAGATCAGGCTCTTGGAACATTGAAATGCTAGAATTAGCATTGCCGTGGAACTATGGGCAGTTTGGTTGCTTGCAACATGATGCAATGATGCCAAAACTCAAACACGAATCCGTAAGAAAATCCAGTCGCCAGTACCTCAAAAGCAACAGCTGCTGATGATTTCAAAAAATCGGAACATTTTACTGAAAAATCATCAGATCAAATGAACGATGAAAATGTAGAAGAAGTTTCAGATTTTGATGACTCAGACGCGGATCCTGACTTTGAACCAGTTAAAAAAAGGCGAAGAACATTTTTTAACTTGCAAAACTTATGTGTCTCCGATGAGCCTCGTTTTATTAATTTAAGTAGTCAGCTCAAGTTTGGAGGAGTTAATAACAAGGAGAATATTAACATAGATGAAGCAACAATTATAGAAAGTGAAAATATACCACAGATTTGCAACGAAGTTCTAGATGGCATATTGGATAAACTCTGTAGCTCTAGTAGACCCCATAAGCAAAAAAAAAGTTATAATGAGAAATACCCTCTGCTTCCTTCTTGCAATGATAAGTGCCGTAAAAACTGTTCGCAAAAAATTTATGAATTGGGAAGAAATAATATTAGAACTATCTTTTGGAAATTGACATTTGGTGAAAGAAGGCTGTTTTTGGACTCGCACGTTAAGCAATTTGGTGTTAAAACCAGGGTACAAGAGGCAATAGCATCAAATAGAAATTATTCCCTTCGATATTTTTTACCAATAAAGAATGATATGCAATCTGGTACCAATCTAATTGAAGACCTGCAGGTATGCAAAACAATGTTCTTGCAGACACTTGGCCTGCACTGATGGAATGATCACCGCTCATTTAAGAGAAAAAAGAAATTCCGAAAACGAAGTTGCCGAAACAAAAGATGATAGAGGTCTTATTGCCAGAACTATTTTAAGCTCTAAAAAATTCGATCACGAAACTGCAATAATTAATCACATCAACACTTTTAATCCTGTTGTTTCACATTACAACCTTAAACATTCCCCAAACAGGCGCTACTTGCCTCCAGATCTGACAGTATCTTTCCTGTGAAAGGATTTTTCTGATTTGGGACAAAAAGTTGGTTATGATCTGTATAGAAGTGTATTTAAGCAACAAAATATTGGATTTTCTCGACCTTCGCAAGATGAGTGTGGTACTTGCCAAATTTACAAATCTCACAAAAATAATGAGACTAATTCAGATTGTAAATGTAAAACGTGTACCAAATATTCCGATCATGAAATGTTTTACACAGAAGCTAGACAGGCATACCAAGCGGATAAGGCCAAAATTCTTACTCCAAATGAGAAACTTTTTAGCGTTGATATGCAGAAAGTGTTACTTCTTCTAAAAATGTCAACCAAAAACTCTTTTTTTGTGTCTAGGTAAGGCGCCATAAAATATATTTTTTTATGGTTTTAGTTAATTTTTATTTACAGGCTCGTTGCTTTTAATGAAACTTTTGCCTCTCTGCAAGATGACGGCAACATCTGTGTTATGTGGCATGAGGCAATTAGAGGAAGATGTGCTTCTGACGTGGCATCGGCATACTTTAATTTGATTAGAAGTCTGAGCAACAAAATAACGAAACTTACGTTCTGAGTAGATAACTGTTCAGCTCAAAATAAAAACTGGACCCTCTTTTCTTCATTCTTCAAATTCAGAATGGGGGCCAGATGAAATTACTTTAAAATATTTTGAACCGGGTCATTCCTATATGGTTGCCGATTCCGTTCATGGCCAAATAAGCAGAGATGAAAAAATATCCCAATATTTACGATTATGATCAACTTTTAAACATCTTCAAAAAAAAACAAATGTTTAAAACTTAATATTTCCGATTTTTTCCCATTTACAGACGGGTGCAAACAACGAAAAAATAACAACATTCTCTCTTTCTCTTAAGGTCGTTCAATTTCGAAAAGGCTCTAACAGCTTTTTTCATTAAAAAAAATTTTTGATGATGTTTTTATTGAAACAAGTTTTTTAAAAAATAAATTTTGAAGTTAAGCTACCAGCAGAACCATATTTGGAACCTTTGGGAATAAATACAAAAAAAAAAGAAAAATATTATAAACACGCTTTGTCCCTTATTCGACGATGAACGAAAAAAAATATTTTGGACTTATTTACCATCAAATGATAAGTCGCGCGATTTGTGTACTTTTTCAGAAACCTAAAATTATTTATTTACAATGTCATTCCAAAGAATTAATAAAATATTTGATTTAAAAATTACTTGACTTTAGTTATCACCTACTATTTACTATATTTTACTTTATTATACAGGGTGTCCCAAAAAAGAGTGTCAAGCGAGCGCCCAGAGATAGAGCAACCCTAAGGAAATCCGAATCACCCCCATGTATATCATCCGATTTTTTTTAGTTTAGGAGCTATTACATTTTTTGTGATTTTTTAGTATTATTCGACTTTTATGCTTATTTCTGTTATATTCATAGTAAATAGGTAAGGCGAATGCCTGATTTTTATTTTATTATTTAGATAAAAGTTGACTCTGACAAGAACAAAGATAATTTGATCCAGAAATTAAAATATTGCTTACAAAAATAAATAAATTGTGACATAAAAAACAAAAGTAAAAAAAGTTCAACAAAGTTAAAGGCGTTTTAAAAATTCAAAACATTTTTTTTTAAACCCAAGTATTAAAAAAACTATCAGTTTATTAGCCTTTTACCGCAATTATTTTATCTAGTTTAATTTATTGCATCATACCTAAAAATAAGTTCAAATATTGTCAAGCCTAAAATCCTTAAATGAATATCTTGTTTTAAAAGAAGTTGTCCGTATTGATTTGAGTAACTGAAAATGCAATTGCCAAAACAAGTTTTTGCTTAAGAAATTTAGTATTCTAAGTATTCTAAACCAAATACCAACAAATAATAAACCACTGGCCTGTTACTGTTTTCACATTCTGTCCCATGCAGTACTTAGTAGTGTACAGTAGCGATTTCACTTACATTAGCGATTTTTGATAAATACGTCTTAACGAACTGGTTTCTTTTACATTTGTGTGCACAAGCACATTGATCTGAATTAGTTTTTTTTATTTTCTTTTTTTAAGTGGAATTTCAAGTTTAAGTTTATTTATTTTGTAAGTGGTAAAGTCGATTTTTTTCTGTACTGTATTTTGTGAATATGGCTAGACGCGCGGCCCCTTTTACAAGCGAAGACATTGAACAAATGCATTACTTTTACGGATATGCGAGAGGGATTGCTTTGGAAGCAGCTAGATTATACCGGAGGCAAGTAGAACGCAGAGGTGATCCAATACCAGAGAGATGGCCTGATCATCGCATGATACTAAGAGTTCGCGATGCTTATAGGGAAGGGCGAGTACCAGGGACTATTCCTGGACGACCGTTAGGGATGAGAGACCCAGATTTGGTAGATGCAGCGGTCGAAGAAGTTGAAGCAAATCCAAAGGTAAGCCTTAGACCAATTGAGCACCATATCGGAATACTGAAATCGAAAGCCCATAGAATACTCCATGAGATGGGTTATCATCCATATCATATTCAAAGGGTGCAACAACTAAAACCCGAAGATTATCCGAGACGTCAAGCGACAAATGAAAATTTTTTTAATTCAATTTTATGGACCGACGAATCGAATTTCAAGCGCACTGGCATTTTTAATATTTATAATTATCATTCCTGGAGTATTGAAAATCCTCAACTTACACGACAATCAAATTTTCAAGAGCAATTCGGTGTAAAACTCTGGTCTGGGATAGTAAATGAAAAACTAATTGGTCCCTTTGAATTACCTGATCGATTGAATGGAGAATCCTATTTAAATTTTTTAACAGAAAATCTCCATGAGCTGTTAGAAGATGTTGATTTGGAGACAAGGAGAGACATGTTTTTTCAGAACGATGGGGCTCCTTGCCATTATGCGATAAATGTTCGAGAATATCTGAATAGGCGATTTAGACACAAGTGGATCGGTCGAGGTGGATCAATTCAGTGGCCGCCCAGGTCACCGGACTTAAACCCAATTGATTTTTTTGTTTGGGGTTACTACAAGGAGGTCGTGTAAAGAGTCAAGAGTCAAGAAACTTAGAAGAACTAAGAATAAAAATTAATGAAGCAAAACAAACCGTAAAAAATAACAGATTAGCATTTAGACAGTTAAAAGATAATTTTTTTCGCCGATGCCGTATTTATATTGAACAACAAGGTCGTCATTTTGAAAACTTTATGTAATAATTAAAGATAAATTGATTAAAACACTTTTTGCTTTATTTCATTTATTAGTAAATATTTTTTTGTTTTCCTTTTAACTGTTATTTAGATAAGATGCGATAAGGGTAGCCCAATGAATTTTTTATAGTGAAAAGCTGATAGACCGATAAGGTTTCTTAAATAATTATGGTTTGAAAAAAAATGCTGTAATTTTTAAAACGCCTTTAACTTTGTTGAACTTTTTTTACTTTTCTTTTTTATGTCACAATTTATTTATTTTTGTAAGCAATATTTTAATTTCTGGATCAAATTATCTTTGTTCTTGTCAGAGTCAACATTTATCTAAATAATAAAATAAAAATCAGTCATTCGCCTTACCTATTTACTATGAATATAGCAGAAATAAGCATAAAAGTCAAATAATACTAAAAAATCACAAAAAATTTAATAACTCCTAAACTAAAAAAAATCGGATCATATACATGGGGGTGATTCGGATTCCCCTAGGGTTGCTCTATCTCTGGGCTCTCGCTTGACACTCTTTTTTGGGACACCCTGTATTATTTGAAAATAGGAAATTTTTTTCTTGCGTCTAAAGAGGCTAGTTTTTGCGTACTTATTTTTGTCAATATTCTAAATATTTTAATCTGAACAAAACATAGTAACTCGCATTAACAGTCAAATTACTTTATTTTTAATGTTTTTTTTTATATCTATAAATTTTCTACCAAAAATGTTAAAGGAAATGCCTAACAGGTAAATTAAAAAACAGTCAGCAGACACAAGTCTAAGCCATTTAAGAAAACGCGCTCTCCTGAAAACTTCTCTAAATTATAGTTACTAGCTTTTGCCGAAGTACGGCAGATCTTTACCAGTGACGTCGTCAAAAAATATTTAGATTATAAATATTTATTAATAGTAGATTATGTCTTAAATTATAAACAATATTAACGTTTATGAGCTCTTTGCGTTTTTTAACGTACTTCATTTTTATGAGAATTAAATATTTTATTAATTATCATAGATTTCTTAATAAGTTTTGATTTAGGTTTATTTCTATGATCCCCTATTTTACGTTTATGATGACGGTTCTCCATTGATATGTTATGACAGTATCGGTATTTACTTGTGGAAAGAGTGGCTTGAATCACCCATCGTGCGGCACAAACGGTATAAGTTTTTACCATTGTAGTAGTTCACAAAAGCATTCAATTGATTTATTTTTTTCAATCAAAAACTAAAGAAAAACAGAACTTCACAAATGCCAAATGGAAACACAAAGGCGTTTCATAAGATGACATCAGCTTTTACTTGCGGTATTGCCATTCTAAATATTTTAGAGGAGATTTTAGGAATAAGAATGTTAAAAAAAATGTTTGCTTTGAAGATGTTATTTTTGCGCTTAGAATAAGATATATCTTTTTCTAGTTTTTATTTTTAATCCAAAATCTAACGCCCATAAGTTAACTTAACATTATTATGTGTTAATATATAGGCGAAAATTTCCTCTTTTGAAAATGTCTGTCTAAACTTCAACAGACAGAGACAACAGAAGACAAAAGAGAATCGGGAATATGTTTGTAAACAAAACACCCTACTCCTTGCCCCTGAGCACGTTGATCTTAAAAAAAGTTGTTGTTTACTAATTCTAGTCTTTCAATTTTCTAAGGTCAGGTTCATATAAACTGAAATAAAATCTAAACGACTGATCAGTGAAACTCCAAGATTAACTTCAAAATCACCATTCAGAATGTCCTTCAAACCCCTAAAACCCTAAAACTTTTGTCTAAATATTTTACTGGAAAATATATATTTTCCCTGATAGATAGCGAAAAGAACAAAATTCCCTGTGAAAAAATATTTTTTTTGTAATGTATGTTCGCCTTACCAAGAAGCTCTAAATGGCCTCTCATTTATCAAAAATGTGCTCTCTGATCTGATCTGACAACATATTGCTTTTCTGGAAAAAGTGACACAAACGCACTTTCAGTTATTTTTATATTTTTTGTTAGAAGCAAATCTATATAGATTTGTTACCTGACAAATTCGCTTCGAGGACTTTTAAAATAATTTAGTAATATACCTTGTAGAATTAGTTCGCTTAATTTTTATTTTTGTTGGATATAGGTCAAAAAAAACATCAGACGATCAATTATATATTTTGTCGACGTTTCGATGTCTATGAGATCGTCCTCGGGACTCTTAAAGATACATAAAAAGAAAATAAAATTATTAAGTTAAAAATCATTGAACCAATTTTATATATGTCACAATAGATAATATTAGGAAGATTCTGTCAAAATAAAAAAAAATTTATATACACTTACATATATTGCAGATCACCCTCGTCAATAATGACAACTGTAATATCATAATCAATATAAGAAATTCATAGATGTTAAAACCATCTATGTTGGGAGATTAATTTGGATAATCGTTTCAAGCAGCCAATCTACTTATCAATACTTTATAAAAGGAAAAGCAAAACATAGATAAGGTTTGTTGTAAATATTTCTTTTTTGAAAAAATATACCTGGCGACTCACATAGCGTTAAATCTTAGACTATGTATGAGGTGTTATTAGATTTTTTATTCATCTTAGATATTAGGTGTTCTTAGTTCTAATTTTTGTTTTACTAAATTTTCCACTTTTATGTTGCTAATTAGGTTAAAATAAGCATTACTTAGATTGTCAACGTCCTGTTTTTTATTAATGCTACTTGAGTGTTTTTTAATTTCAATCAGTTCACTTAAGAGTCTCTTTTTATAATTTTGCTATCTAGATAGAATTTCTGTTTTTTTGAAAATCAAATGGATGTTGAAACTTTTCAAAGTGCTCAGCAAGAGCGGTTTTTAAATTACTGTTAATAAGTATATGAGGTTTTGTACTTCTTTTATGTTCAGAAATTCTAGTCTTTAAATATCTAGAAGTTTGACCGATATAAACACCATCGATCGAATTTTATAGATTGCATTACTTTCAAAGTCATTTGGTGTTTTTAATTTTAAATTTGAAAAGAACCGCTTGGTAGTATTTTCATTCTTGAAAGCAATGTTAGTATTATCGTCATTAAGAATAGAATCAATTCAGAACAAGCGTTTACAAACATCCTTAGTAAGGAGTTTATTGAGTCAATCCATTTTATGCCAAATAACGTACTAAGAACTGAATCTGTCATTCTATTAAATTGGAAGAAAATGATTGCCAGTTAAGAACATTATTAAAATTACACATAGGCAAAATCATTCTATTTACTCGTCATTGATTTATATGGAATCTCAAATTTTCAACCATTGCAAAGAAGTCCTGCTAATGATGTCAAGGCTTTTGACATGATTTGAACAAAACAGAAATTTTTATGAAACGTTCTGGTCTTCTATGTTGTTAGTTCAGTTTTGATATGCACACTCCGATATGTGGTGTTTCCTCTAAAAGCTAAAATAATTATAGCGGATTATAAGAGTGTGGTAGGAGTTTTCTGAACTGGAGTTTATCACAAAGATTACCTGGCGAAATGTATTCAGCTGAGATAAGATCATGCAGATTGCCCTAAAAAATAATTAAAGAAGAAAACATAAAATTCTCAGTTTTACAGTGCAAGACTCTAATAGTGCCTCTGTAAGCAGTAATATTTTAGCAAAGGAAGACTGGACAAGAAATAACAATTGTTGAGTTGAATTGATTTAGACCCCAAGCCATTCTGACATTCTCGGAAATGATCATGATCAGCACGACTAATATAGGCAGATATGGATATAGAAGAAGAGCTTCAAATGGAGGAATGATTAACTTCTCTGGATAAGAGGTAGTTTAAAAGAATCATCCTCTATTTCAACAACAAGAGAAACTCTGCCTAAAAATAGTGAACTTCCCTATGTTTCTATGTAGGATGTTGAATTCTCTCTTATATCTGGAAGTGACTGAAGTAAAATTACTAGTCACCGACTCATTCCTAGGAGGGTCATAAATAAAACTCTTTATCCCAATATGCTCATAGGCTTTGGCTACTAATAGTCGCAGTCTTGCTTGTATTCCCATTCTATATACATTAAATAGAACCATTCCATCACCGCAGTAGTTCTTTTGGACAAAAGGCTCATCATTTTTAATAGCCTGGCTCCTTTAAATACTTTTTTTTTAAATATTTATTAAGTGTAATCAATTAAATTTTAGTTTGGGTTCCTCTAGAGACAATGGTAAATTTATTGCGAAAAATATGTGTATAATAGAGGTATCTTTGTTTCATTTATTTTTTTTAACTGTAAGATTAATTTTTAGAATTTAGTTTTTAGTGAACCTAAAGCTAATAACAAGCAAAATGTCAAAAGTTCAGTGTCTGGAATATAATGAATTAGATTTTAAATTTGAAGATATCGCTATAATGCATAAGAGTAAACAGTAAAAGAAGAATAAAAGAGGGAAAGTAGTCACAATTGTATTCCTTTATTATTACCATATGGCTAGTTCTGATTCCTATCCTTTAGTTTTTAATTTACTGCTATTAAGTCTAAAATTAACACTTAACTTTCTCACATATATTGAATTTGGAAAGTAGTCATTCTTAGTCAGCTAAAGAATAGAAACTGGACTCAAGATACAATAATTGCCTTTATTTAGAAAACACATATTTTTGTAATTTACAACATAAGATGCCACTTGTTCGAGTTTTTTGCCTTGATATAGGCACTTGATACGGTCTGCTACAAAACTCTGTTAAGAAAACTTGGTATTAGAAGTAGCATTTATAATTTAAGCTATTTAGAAAACATATATGTTCAATCACTGGAGTTCAATCAAGTTATGGAGAGGAGAGGCTGCTCGGTTACTTATGTAATTTAGAGATACTTCAAAATTCTATCTTGAATTTTTTTTAAGTTAAAATCATGTTGCTTGAACCAAATACTTTTCAAATAATTTGTATAGCGCTATCTAGAAAGAAAGTAGATATATATTTGACAATTATTTAGGTCCAACCTTCTTAAAAACTTTTATAAATAGCCTTGAGTATAATTTTAAAAAAATCTTTTAAATATATTTTATGCAGTATATTATAGAAAACTTATTGTGGGTTTGTTTAGCTGCAGCCAAGTTATGACTTAAAATGCAAAACTCACAAACCCAAACAAAGATATTTTACCTACAATATACAGCAAATTATGCTGCTTCATTATATAATAAGTTGTTTATTTCATAGGTCTGTTCAATAATTGGAAAAATTCAAAACAAACTGTATTACTTACTGTCTTGTTACGGTTTAATTAGGATTAGGAGTTTCCCTACCCAGAATTTCGATTACGTGCAATCCAAATCGGTTTCCAGGATAATGCATCCTCTTCTTGGCAGATCATTAGCTTTCTCATTATCGGAAGTTGTCTGTCCAGCTTTTTTAGTTTACCAGTCATTCTCATACCAGATTTGGCATTACTTTAGAGTGTCCCCTTAAGATCACTTAACGATTTGCTGATTTATGAAAATTCTCTTATAGTTGCGAAGATTTCTGTCTACAATACCGTAAAATGATTTCTTAAGGTGTGGAAAATCTGTTTCCTTAGGTTAACTTGGAATGTTCTAGGTCCTGTATCTTCATCGCCTTTCATTCTTTCTGTAAACCACATCACGTCAACTGTTGCTGACGAGCCACTCTTCTCTGTCTGGAAATTTATATTATTACAACACATCTATTTTTTCTATCTATTTTTCTGATTTTTGAAATTTGGATCACTATTATGGCTTTTCAGCAAGATTAAGCTTTTTTGTTACTTCCTATTTTGTTACTTCCTATATGTCTTAACTGGTTAGTCTCAACATGTCTAGTGAACTATGTAGACTTATGTTCACAGCTCTGTTAAGATAGTTTACACATCGGTTTTGCCTCAAGGTTCAAGTTTGCGCGCTTTTTTTTTTAATTGATTCGTATTTTTTTTTAAATATCTTAAAAGTTATATGCTGATAATAATAAAATATAATTTAAAATTACTGGCCCATCCGACTGCCTTGTTCTACAAAATGATTTATTTAAGTAAAATTAGCACTTGGTGCAAGAATTTCAACTTAATAATACCTCCAAGTGCGCATATCATGTCCTTCAGACTGAAAAGTAATTCCTTCCAGTCAATTGACAATATGAATATTTTTAAATCATATACACAGGATACTAGTATCTTGTTGATTCCACACATCATACCTATCGTTAACCACATAAACATATAACATAGAATGCTGGATTTTGTTATTCGGATTACTCAAAATTTTACCAACATATCTTAAAAACATTCTAAGATCGATGCTAACAGTTAGTTAACAATTTTATAGACCCGCCGAACTTAATGGGACTTCTCTACTTTCGCTTTTCAATAATAGTTTCAGCAAGAAGCTATATAACACGTCTTATTCAGGAATGGCTAGATCTAATGTAACAAAGTGTTTTGATGGGTACTGTGATGTCCTATTAAACTGGATTCACTCTTCAATGAAGTTTCAGATAACTTTGGAAAAAAACTTAGTTTTTTGACTTGACGAGGTGCCTCCTTTGCCGATTTTAATTTTAGAATTCTGAAAGATCAATGGGTTAAAGTATCATATAGTGACCTTAAAACCTCCTTTTTTTAATGCAATAAATTGAATTATAGCCCATAAATCAATGTTTTAATGCACATTTGTAAATATCAAGGCATTCGCTGCGAAAGCCAAACATCCCAAAATAAAATTTATGTGCTGTTTTAATCCAAAAGCAGATCACTTAAGACCTTAGAACTCGAGTCTGTCTTTTTGAGACATTTTACGACTCCCAAGTGTATCGTGGCTCTGGATTTATCTGTTGTATTAATGCGCAAATAAAGCAAATTATTATGAAGAGATCAAAACTAAACTTAAACGGATTTTCTATTCATTTAGTCATGGCATCAAGGAAGCGCAAATACATAAAGTTTTGTCACGCATCATAAGCAAAAGCTTTTACTACTCACAAACAACTTAATGTCCCGCTGAAACATTCCAGTGTGACATCTGTAAACTAATTTGTTTATAACCAATAAAATTTTACATCCATATATTCCTTATTATCTGGCAACGTTGCTCGCTGCGTCGGATTTTCGTTATCGTCAGCTATTCAGGCGCTGTCTCCTAGCCCGTGACGTCAATTTACATCGGAAACGCTATTTAAGGATATTTTTAGTTTTCATAATTAGGGAATGGCACCGGAGCGGAAAATAAGGTGGAAATTGGACTCCTGTTTGACGTCTTTAAAGGAAAACAGGTTTTTTAATGATCTAAAAATAATGTTAAATCAAAAAAATATTCTGAAGCTATATAAGTCAATTTGTATAAATCGTCTTTATTACCTTTATATTCATTAGTTTTTAAGGTGACAGTCTCTTAGATCTGCAGTTTATTGAATATTTAAGATGTTTTCATCAATATCCAGTAGAGGTATCTAATTATAAACAGAAATTAATGATGATCAGGAAGCATTGTGTATTAGAATACCACTTGGTGCTATTTCCTATTTATATGTCATTGTACTTATATGTGAATTTTGTGTAAAGTGGTAGTAATTTATATGAACTTTTTTTTCCGAAAATTAAGGCAAACCTCGTGGGTAAATAAAATTCAGAATTTATTAATATCGGTGACTTTAACATTCCAAGTTATATAAGCCCTATGTTCAGTAACAATTGTTTAAATCCGCTTGTATCCTTTATTTCTTTTAACAATTTATTCCAGGTAAACCTAATCAGAATCAGTAATGGCATACTTCTGGATTCTGGCATCTTTTGATGAATATGTCATATCATAGATATCTTCATCAATAGATGCAAACGCACAATGCAAACAAACGTTATAAAGAACGTCCTAGACATTGCAAAATTACCTCAACTACCAAATTCCACTTTAGGAATGCTATTTACTGATGTACGATTTCTTTGCCTCTCAGAATTGAAGACATTTTGAAATATCTACACATGTTAATTTAGTCCCTGAGGCTTTTTATTCTACTGTTAATGAATTTTTTAAGAAAATTTGTACCTGTCTCGTCAAAAAAAAAGAACATTCCCAGTGTGGTTTACTATTGAGATTATCAAACTTGTTTAGCTGTGTAATATAAACTTAGTAGTAATAAATCAAAAAATCCAGATCCTTCACAAGAGATCGTTCCACAAGAGCTTCTGCGAAAACTAAAATCAAAGCTACCTCAACCAAGTACTAAGAGACGTGGAATCTGGGTTATGAACAAATCCTAAAATGTTTTGGTCCATTGTGAAATCCTTTAGAGGTTCAGCAGATATCATGGAGGAAATGATATTTGAGGATAGAATTTATTCAGGTTCTCAAAAAATTGCAGATGGGTACGCGATTTTTTTCAGTCCATTTATATTAATGATAACGATTTAACTTGCTGGCCATACGATTATAAGCTGCTATCTTTGAGGACGAAATTTCAAAGGGTATTAACAAAATTAAAGGGAACAAGGCTAATATTCCAGATGGCATTCCAGCTTATGAAGGGTTACCGAAATTAGTTATTGAGATCATTAGGATATCTTTTTAGCATTATTCTCGGAACTTCAATTTATCCAGATAGGTGAAAAATTACAAAAATAATTCCTAAATACAAAACTGGCTCTAGAGATGAACTAATCATCAAATTAGTTTTATGAGCTCTATTTCCAAACTCTTTGAATTAATTATCTTTGAGCGCCTCACAGTGGTCTGAAGTCCAAAAAAATGGACAAAACTCAAAAAATCAAATGTTACCATCTGAGGTAACATACCTCTACATGTTGTCTACATGGCGTTAGGTCCTAAATTTTGGAGAGTCAGGGGGTTTCATTGATTACCTGATGATAGATATATCTCGCAAGGTAACCTATTCCAGAAAGGTCCGTGACTCAGGAGTTTGTCAAGTTTTTTTGTGCCCGCCATTTTCAAAGTAAGCGCCAAAAGTAAAGTTAATTTTAATTCGAATCGCTATTTTTTTACAAGTAGGCTGCCATTTTGTGTTCGCCATTTTCAAACAAATATCATTCTTAAATTTAGCGACCCTAATGACTTTGGGGTAAGTACATTTTGACTAGATTTTTACACGTTTAGGGGTTTTGTTCGGAAATATTGGATTGCAGACCACGGTGCACCTGTTTGATGAAATATCTAGTCACATTACTTCATGTCAACATAGTTCTTGCCAAAAAAAACTTAACTTTGACAAATCTTACCTCATTCTGTCAGTATATCCATGAAGCTATCAATGGTTTTCCATCCCAGGTTGATGTTATCTATACAATTATGGAGAAAGCATTTGATAGAGCGAGACACTAGAGTGTCTCGCTCTATCAAATGCGAGTACAATTTTAAAGTCTTTGACAGACTAAGATGTATTTTTATGCAGGGTGTTTATTTGAAAACTTCCCACCACGGATTAATCAAAAAGCACTGTTTAAAAAACGCCGAAATACGTCAAAAGGTTTGTCAAGGGGGACAACTTTCTAACCTAAAATTACTTCACCCCCTTTCGCCCTCTGCCCCCAGGATCATCCCCTTAAAAATTTTAAATAGCAAGGGGTATCGAGTAATAGCTTGTTTAACAGGTCTTTCAAAGTCTTTAATTTTGACGCTTGATTTTTTTAAATCGGTCGATTCGTTTTCGAGATTATTGTTATACCTGCTTAGTTATTTATAGTTGCTAAGGAAAATAAAGAATTTATTTTGCCGTCAGTTACATTTGTGACAGTCTTGAAATAGTGAAATTTTTTTTGTTGAATTGAAGATTTTACTTCCAAAATGGTTTACACACTAGCCGAAAGAGTGGAAATTATTCTAATTAATGTTGCCCAAAATCAATGTACTCGGCAAACTGCCATCACGTTTAACGCCAGACATCCGGAGAAGATAACTTTGCATAGGTATGTTTTGGACCTTGTTACTAAGTTTACTGAAACTGGATCTGTTGCAAATAAAAAAACGTGATCATCGGCGAATTTTGGATGAAGCCGCTCAAGTTGAAGTTTTGGGTCATTTTGTAATAAATCCTAATACTTCATTACGCAAAATTGTTGCTGCTACTGGTATTTCATTAGACTCTGTTCACACAGTTACCAAACTTCATAAATTTCATCCATTCAAAATGAAAATATTGCAAGAGTTAACCGAAGACGATTTTGATAGGCGAGTCGAGTTTTGTGAAAAAATGACTGAAGCGATTAATGATAATACTATTCATGTAAAGAATATCTGCTTCAGCGATGAATGCACATTTTATCTAAATGGATTTGTTAATAAGCATAACTGTAGATATTGGAGCAATGAAAATCCTCATGCGTTTGTAGAAGGGCATACCCAGTACCCTCAAAAACTTAATGTATGGGCAGGCATTTTAGGAAATAAAGTGATTGGGCCATTATTTATTAACGGAAATTTAAATGGAGACATTTATTTGGATATGTTGGAAAATACCATCAATCCGCCTATCACTGAATACATAGAAAACCAAATTGATGATGATGAAAACCCTATACTTGATGAGGCTAAAATATATTTCCAGCAAGACGGCGCTCCTCCTCACTATGTTCTTCCCGTTCGGCAATGGCTAGACGACGAGTTTCCAGATAAATGGATAGGGCGAAAGGGGCCTATAGAATGGCCTGCTAGATCTCCTGATATAACGCCGTTAGACTTTTTTCTATGAGGTCATTTGAAATCTATTGTGTTTACTCCCCAACTTTCGTCCTTCCTTTTCGTTGGATTATTACAGATACTACCTACATACTTACATTGTTAGTATTTTACAAATATAAAAAAGCATAATTAAGATATTTATCAATTGTATTTCACTCTATATAATATTTACATACACATATAATTTTAACTTTTGTGTGTTTGATTCATTTAAAAATATTTTACACCAGTTTCACAATATATAGAACATCGTATTAAAACTAAATATTTACACTTTGTATTTCATCCTGTATAATATTTACATATATATTTAATTACTAATTTTGTACTTTTCATACCACTATAAATATTTTTAATACCAGTTTCGCAATATATAAGATAGCATATTAAAATGAAATGCATAATGGCATCTTTCCAGCATGTTTGAAAGAGGCAGTGGTTATCCCTCTTTATAAGGGTGGAGATTTGAGTGAGCCTTGTAATTTCCGTCCAATTTCTGTATTATCTACCCTCTCCAAGATAGTTGAGAAACTTGCAAAAATCAGAATTTTGTCTTTTTTGCAACATAATTGGATTTCCAACGGGAAAAGGGACTCATGACGCTGTTTTCGGCTTTTTGGAGAGTGTATGTGTCCTTAAATTCTGGAGAGTCCGCGGCGGCAGTGTTTTGCGATTTATCCAAGGCATTTGATTGTGTAGATCATGGAATACTGCTGTCTAAGCTCAATAATTATGGCTTATGGCTATTATTTTTGCTCTATGTAAATGATTTGGGTTCATTAAAACTGCAGGGCAAAGTGGTTCAGTTTGCTGATGATACCACCATTTTATGGAATCATAGAGATTCTGATAATGTTAGACCCCGGTTTTTAAGGATCTTAAGATTTTATCGGAGTGGTGTGCTGTAAACAGGCTTGTATTTAATGTGAGCAAAACCTTTATTATGGGATTTAAGTGTGATGTTTAGGGCCTTATGTTTAGTGAAAACTCCCCATTGCAATACAAAGAAAGCTGTAAGTTCCTTGGTATTACCATTGATGGTCGTCTTCGCTTCGAAGATCATATCCTAAATCTTGCATCAAACTTATCCTCTGGATGCTTTGCAGTAAGAATTGCGGGGCATGAGCTGGGAGGGGTAGTTGCACGTTCAGTGTACTTTTCTCTTATTGAGTCCCATCTTTTTTATGGCTTGCCTTTTTGGGATTTAAGCAACAAGGGATTCAATTTCGATTCAATTCGAATCACAAAAATTATTAAACATAATTTTTGTGATTCAAAAAAAAAGCAGTTAGATACCTATGTTCCGCTGGGTTAAGAGATTCTTGTAAACCTCTCTTTATATCTCAAAAAATCCTAACTCTTTTTTCTCTTTTTATCTTAGAAACAGCTACTCTTATTCATAAATGTCCTAAACCTCCCTCTACCGCTGGTCATATGACTCGCCAGGTTAACGATTTTCTCTTACCAATCCCTACATCCTTCCTCACCAAGAACTCACTTATATACCTTAGCAAAAAAATTTACAACCATGTTCCTCTATGTATCAGACAAATTTTAGAAGTTAAGAAATTCAAAAAGAAATTAAAATCACTTTTATTATCCAGGGCATATTATGCCTTGACAATTTTTTTAATGATACCTTTTGACCTGTGCTCTGACATCATTTTAGTGTTTTAGTTTTGTTTCCAATTAAATATTTTAATTTACTTCCTCTAAATTCTGTTTTATTGACAGCTTTACTTATTTTTTAATCAAACTTATCAAAAAGATGCTTTTTTTTTAATTTTCTCAATCTGTTTTGTTATAATTAATTTTGGTAATGTGTGTAAATTTTATGGTAAAATGTTTTAGATGTTATGTTTGTTTGAAATTTGAAATTTAAAGTGAATTTGGAATTTTTTAGTTTTTAGGATGCTTGTACACAAGATTTTGTTTTGTCTTACGTAATATAGCACATTTTCTTTCTTCTAATGTGTATATTGATCCATTCTTAATTTAATTTAACGCTTTCTAGTTCTTGACAAAAGTGTATAAGTTACCATAAAAGTAATTGTAAAATTAAAATAAATATAGTCTTAAAGCAATGAATTTTGTCCTCATTTCCCTATAAGTCAAAACACAGTGCGACGTGTAGGTTTATGTATCCTAATAATTCTCATGTAATAAAAAAGGTTTCGGAAAAAATGGGACTTATCGGGATCTGCATCTAGGCAACTGATATACTTGTTTTTGTTCCCCCTTCCTTTTTGAGAAACTGTTTTCAGTGTTTTTTTGTTCAGTATTTCGTTCCTAATTTATCACCATTTCAAGTTTTTAAGTTGTCATCCTATATATCTTAACAAATCCTATGCAATTTCACTGGCTTTTCTAATGTATTTCTGAGCAGAATTAAACTTTAGCAAAAACTCTTAAATGTGTATTTGAAATCAATTATTTGAGTTTAAATATGGCTGGTTTTCACTTTTATGCCATGGCGCCATCTAACAGTCATGCTTTAAAAACATAAATTAAGGTATCTAAAGCCGAAAAGGTAAACCATTCAAATAATAACATGAAGTGAAAAAAAACCCAGACTGATATTTGTAGAGAAAAGAGTCTAAAAATTGGGTGGAATTAAAAGTTTTAGTTAATAAAAATATTAACATTTAATTATTTATTTTTAACAATCCCAACCTAGCTATCCTATCAAAAAATAAAAAAGATCGACATTTTCCATAGCTAAAGCTATTAACGCGTATTAACTC
The DNA here is from genome assembly GCF_022605725.1 of Anthonomus grandis grandis. NCBI lineage: Eukaryota > Metazoa > Arthropoda > Insecta > Coleoptera > Curculionidae > Anthonomus > Anthonomus grandis. Next base: position 17,273,898 of record NC_065549.1, read on the forward strand.
ATCGTTTTAGCTCTTCACAGCTTTATTAGCTCGTGGATGAAGGGGAGCCACTCCACGAGGCTCCCGACAATGGCGCAGTATAGAAATTATGAAGAAGGCCGCGGGCGACGGCAAAATAAAGAGAGGATTGGATAAACTGGGTTAGAATAGAAACATTGGAAACAAAGGGTGGAATGAAGGAAACAGGCGCTGCTGAGCGCTGATGGCTGAGAGCGGTCGATATCTTCGTAATATGGCTTTTGAAAAAAGTGCAGTCGCGTGGAAGCGAACTTGTTGGTGTACAGTGTACAGTTATTATTTATTCAGGGGCTTTTGTTTCGTTGACCCAGTATTATGGGTCTGTTTGGGTGAATGAACTTATTTTTTTTATGGTTTATCCAATTTTTATTACGAAGGATACCGATTGATCTTCCAAATAATTATAAAAGTGACAGCAGAACCATAATGGAAAAAATGATTGAGATCAGTTATTATTAATTAGGATGAAACATTTACATTTTTGTTATGAATGTTAAAATAGTATATTCTATAACAAGTGTGGAATAAGAAAAATTCTACACGAGTAGAAAGCTTCATTCACTGTGTTTTAGCCGTTAGGCAAAGAAATTAGCTCTATGAGTAGAGAATTTTACATTCTGCAAATCGATCTTGATTTAGTGTTTGTTCAATTTTTTCCCGATTATTTATTCAGATAGTTGGGTACCTTCTTGGCTCCAGATACCTTAATTTATGTTTTAATGCATTACTGTTAGATGAAACCAGAGCTTAAAAACCGAGTGTGTCCTGTTTTCCTTTGTTTAAATGGCTAACCTTTTCAGAGCGCGTGACCTTAATTTATGTTTTTAAGCATACATTTTGGATGCCGCCACAGGCAATCATTTCAAAACTCAACTTATTATTTTGTGATAAATAAGCATGAAAGAGATATACACGTCTGGCGTTTCTTGGATTGTAACAAATAAACATGCAACAGAAAATCATAGGCAAATCCTTACGTTAAAAAGAGAACGTTGATGCTTCACCCATTCCCCAATTGCCCACTAAAAAGTCTAGAGTCTGACCTTATCTTCCTTCCAACCGTTTTACAGTCGAATGCAGTTTGTTAGTGAATCTTGTTGATCAAAAGACTTTAATGTTGCCTAAATTTTATACACGGGGTGTCCCAACTCTATTTACATGTTTTTTTTCGCCCTTGTATGTTATGAAAAAAAACAAAGTCTCAAAGAGTGTCTCAAAAAAAAAGTTTTCATTGTCAAGCACGTTTTTTTAAATAGAACGCCCTTTATATTTTTCCAAATGTTTACTTTTTATTTAATTCTACATCAAAAATTTATAATACCCTATGCATCAAATATTGGTGGTTTTCGAGATAAGCTGGAAGAAGTTCCTCTAGCAAAACAACGTAATATGTGGCTTCAACCAGATGGTGCTCCACCTTATGACTCACGGATTATTGAAATTTCCTTGAAAATAGATTAGGAAGGTACTGGATCGGAAATAGAGGCCCTGTCAGGTGGTCAGCGCGGTCACCTGACTTAACACCCCTAGATTTTTTCTTGTGGGGATATTTTAAGCGACAAGTTTACACTGAAGAGCTAAGAAAGTTGGATGACTTAAATTTCCGGAAGAAGTAATAAGAAGTCTGTACCACTAAGCTAATAAAAAAAACGGTACGGAACTCTGCCAAACGAAAAACGGTCAGCAGTTTGAACATTTACTATACGTTTTTTTTAAGTCTTTTAGTTATATAATATTTCTTAACGATTTTAATAGTAGATTCAATAAGACTGAAATAATATCATCTTAATAAGCAATTATTTCAAAAACTATCAATATTTGACGTATAGAAGAAAAGATAGAGCCCATATCGACCTTCAAAATTTGTAATTTTTCAATTTTTTGGTACCTCTGGGCATGGATTTTTTCAGATTTTTTTTTTCGATATCGAACTAACTACACTAGCGTCTTACTTTCATCACATATATCACAAAAACTTGGAAAATTTTCAAAAATGCTATTTTTGACGATTTTTTTGGGCCCCAAATTGGGCTCTATAAATTCAAGACCTCGGTCAATAACAGAGCTATCGAACTTCAAAATTTGGGATTTTTCATTTTTCGGATGTCTTCCGGTATGGATTTTTTACCGAAATTTTGCTTTCGGTATTGTACTAACTACACTGGCGTCTTGTTCTCATCCCATATATCAAGAAAAATATCGGGCTATGATAGGATATGAGCAGAGATCTGAGCGAAAGAGAGCACTTTAAAATTTCGCAAAAATTCAATTTTTGACGTTTTATTTGATTCTCAAATTGCGCTTTAAAAATGCGAGAACTCCGCCAGTAAGAGAGCTTCAAAGTTTGGGAGCACATTTTTACCGAAATTTTGTTTTTGATATTATACTAACTACTCTGGCGTCTTGTTCTGATCCCATATATCACGAAAACACCGGGCTGAGATAGGATATGACCAGATCTGAGGTAATGATCTGAGCACTTTCAAATTCGCAAACATTTAATTTTTTAGGTTTTTTTTGATTTTCAATTGAGCTCTAAAAATGCTCTAAAAATTACGGCCAACAAGAGAGCTTGCGGAATCTCTAGTTGGCTTTAGAAGAATGAAGCTAAGAATAAATCGTTGGAATTATAACGATAGAGCCCATAGAAACTTGTTTATTAAAAAACTTTATTTAAATAGAAAACCACTAATCTAGTACAGAGTTAATTCAGAACTGATTTCTAAAACAATTAATATAAAAAGGTTAAATCGGGTAAAATGCTGAAACATTGAATATAAAATAATGATGTGGTAATATAATATGGTTACTATTTGGATTTATAAGGAATATGATATATAACTCTTCCCCTCTTAGAATGAAGCATCCTGTAGAATGTTTACTCTCGGGCATCCTGGTTGGAGAGGAACATCCTGAAAGGAAGGATCTCCGTCATTGTCTTTGGACCAGTTTCGGTGTACAGAAACTTTCTTTTCTTTATGAGGAAAAGCAATACTGCCACTAGTAGGCCTATATACAGGGTGATTGTCCATAGGCTTGGGATGTAATATTTGCTTGAATATGAGATTTCTTTCACTGGGATTATGGGATTAAGCATTGGCGTATCCACGTGCAAGTTTCTTAGTTGAATGTGAAACATCGGGAGATTTTCTGGTTTGAACTCTAAGTTCGGAACGTCGAGGACTGGCTACCGTAGCTTTTTTCTTGAAAAATTAGCTTTTGTTTTCTGTAGAAAATTTTGCAAGATCCCTCCTTGATTAGAAAGACTCCTTTAAGATTCTTCACGGTCGTTTGAATTTTGCATTGTACTTCGAGGTTTTCAGGTTCGAGGAAAACTGCCATCCTATCGACTGCGCCAATTATATAGGGATGCCACGAACCTTGTTTTATAAAACACTTTATTCAAATAGAAAACGACTTATCTAGTACAGAGTTAATTCAGAACTGATTTTTAAAACAATTAATATAAAAAGGTTAAATCGTAAAGGTAAAATGCTGAAACGTTAAATATAAAGTAATGATGTGGTAATATAATATGGTTACAGTTAATATGATTTGGATTTATGAGGAATTGCATGGAGTTGTTTCACCGACATTTTTTTTTCGATATCGAACCAATTACGCTAGTGTCTTATTTTCATACCTAGCTTAAGAAGTGTAGTATCAACACTATTACAATCTCTTATTTTATTAAAATGACTGAAAGATTGAAAAAATTACATTAAATGCCTGCAATAAAATTTTTTATATTATAAAATCATTGGAATAGGTAAATTACGTCCAGAGCCTGAAAAACATGAATGATTCTAAATGACATCAACGATCTAAAATGCGTAAAAAACTATTTCAAATCCCTGAAAAACTTAGCAAATATCCATAATAAAATGATGATTTTTCTTTTAAAAACATGAAGGACTATAAGTGACAAAAAAATTATTCGAAAAGCTTAAAAAAACATTACAAATTCTTAACTAAATGGCGTTAAGACATGACGTCAAAAGTCTAAAATGTTTTCTAGTGAATTTAGAAGGAAAGTTCTCTCATACGTCCTAACCTCGGCCCTTCCCCTATGGAAGGCTTAAAAAATATAGGCCAAATTTCAGAAAAATATTAAAAAATTAGTTGAATTTTTTAAAACACAAATAATGACATCGAAGACTTAAAATCTACAAAAAAATATTTCAGATCCCTATAAATACCGTCGAATAATTTTTTAAATTCCTGAAAGGCTTAAAAATGACCATAATAGCCTAATAGATATGGGCGATTATAAAAAATCCATGGACATACGAATATTATTACACTATTAAAATGTTATATAAAAATACAAAATTACTTCAAATACTTGATGAAAGACATAATAAAAAATTATGTTCAATGCCTAAAAGATTAATTTTAAAAGAATTGAAGCTATAAAAAAATAATATCATAGATCTGAAATAAAATAAGAAACATGTCTTATAGCCTCGTAGAAAAATTATTTCAAACGTATGGAAGAAATTTACGAAAACTTTACATAAAAGGAATAGAAAATTAGTCTTGGTCTAAGGTCTAAAATATACAAAATGAATAATGGATATTAATAAGTACTGCAAAATACCCCGAATACATAAAAATGTTAAATCCAAAACAACGTTTTCTTTTCGGTAAATTTTTATTTTTCGATATGCAACTACCTACACTAGCGTCTTGTTCTCATGATATACATCTTTAAATTTATGATAAACTTATGATAAACGGTGTTCAGATCCGAATACGAGCAGATCTAAGGGTATGAGAGCACTTTGAAAATTCTAAATATTCAATTTTTTATGATTCTTTTCAGTCCAAAGTTGCATTCAAAAAATGCAAGATCTCGGTCAATAAGAGAGCTATGACCATGGTGAAGGTCTCATTCGCTTTAGAATGACTTAACTAATAAAAATCGTTTGAATCATGGCCATACAGGCCATTTGGTTCTAAAAATGCGAGTTTTTTACCAATAGGGAAGCTACGTCTTGTAAAAGGTCTTATACGCTTTAGAATGACGAAACTAAGAAAAAAACTTGGGAAATATGGCGATAAAGTCCATAGTAGCCGAGACATCGAGCTTCAAAGTTTGGAATTTTTTATTCTTCGACCAATAAGAGAATTTTCGTTTGCTTATATTGTAATTTTTTTACTACCACCTCATCCATCTAATTATGATCTACATTTATTTATAATTGCACTCGCTTCTCATTGTAGCTATGATTTTTTCGATTTAAAAAAATTCCAGATTTTGACTGAGGCTGTTCTGAACTTTCTTTTTGCTGTTTTCATGTCTTCGGGGTATTTTGAAATATTTTTTTACATTAATCAAACATTTCTTATATTTCAGAGCTTTAGACTAATTTTCTATGCCATTCATTTAAAGTTTTTGTAAGTGCCTTCCATATGTTTCTCTATTATAAGTCATTTCTATATCAGGATCTAAAAGACGTTTCTTATTTTATTTCAGATATATGACATTATTTGTTTCATATACTTCATTCTTTTACAATTAATCAATCAATTAACATTAATTACCTCAAATAATATTTGAAGTAATTTTATGTTTTTATATAAAATTTATATTTATAAGTGAAATAATTTTCTTACGTCCATGGATTTGCCACGGTTTTTCTGGAATTTAACGTTATTTTTATGTCTTTCAGAAATTCAGGAAATCCGGGAAAAAATAATTACTTGATTCCCGGAATTCAACATTATTTGCAGGGATTTGAAATAATTTTTTATATATTTTATGCTTTTGACGTTATTACTCTGTCAAGAATTTCAAATACTTTTTTTAAATCTTTCAGGCATTCGGCGTAATTTTTTCCTTATACGTCTTCCAAAGAAATAGAAATAGTAATTTTTTTTACTGCTTTTAAGAGTTTTTAGGCTTCTAGAATATTTCTGTATGTTTTTCAGATATCTCAGAAAAGCTTTTTTTCAAGCTGTGTGATTTTTGAAATAATTTATAGATATTTAAACAAAATCATTTTATTCCATGTATTTGGTATTATAATTTATGTCTTTCAGGTATTTGAAATAGTTTTTTACGCATTTTAGACCTTTACGTCATTTGAGACCATTATTCATGTTTTCCCCTTTTTTTACGTAATTTCTTTAGCTATGCCTTTTTGTAGTTAAATTTATTTTTTAAATTTAATTTTCTAAACTTTCGGAATATTTTTTTGTTTTCACGTATTTTAAGTCTTTTTTAAAAAAAATAATGTAATTTATTACAGATATTTGGTGTTATATTAATTTGTTTTAGGCACTACGGTAATTTTTATATATTACAACGATTTCATAAACTAATTAATTTTGTTGCCGGCATTTAATGTAATTTTATATGTCTTTCACGGATTTTAAAAAACTGCATGTACTGCAGCCCTCAAATTAAGTTTCCGAACTTTCCTAACTCGTGTGTCTAACAAAACACGTAACTTTATAGTCTAAAGCCTGCAATAATTATAGGACCTTGTTTCCTGATAAAGAAAACTGTTATAAAAGGTAAAACAGATTTATTATTATTACAGTAATTACGATACGCTCGGGCAAATTTTTTACAGCAAATTCTTGCGCACAAATAATCGATTTGCTCATATTATTCTTGCACTTTATCATTATAGGAAATAAACTTGCTTTTGAAATTGGCAAATTCTAACCAACTGATTCATTTGGTTCATATAGGATATGAATCACATTTAAAGCGATAATAATTGTGATTAAGCACTTTTCGTACCAGCAGCTAAGTCAATTTTTTACACCAAAATAAATAGGAATTATAATGTGCTTAACATATAAGCATTTTCAAATAAATTGCATGCTTTCACTGCACAAAACAAGTAAATGTAAGGAAATTGATGTTGCTCGTTTAGGTCCATTAATTTGTAATAATTTGTACGTAAACATGTGGAAAGTATAAAAACACCAACAGTATAATGGTGTTATACATAAATAAATAAATAGTTTATTTATGTTGATACAAGTCAGCTCGAATACGTTTGCCATAAAAGTAAAGATAAAGTTTGTGGGGTTATAAGTATAATGTTTAACATATTACAATATATATGAGTTTCCAAAAATATACATTAAAATTTATGTTTTCAATTTTAATAGGTACGTATAGAAAACACTTAAACAACATAGGATTTTATTTCAGGCATTTAATGAATGAATAGTGAATGGGGAGTAACTGGTGATAGTAAAACGTCCTACGATAAAATTAACTGCAATATAAATAGGAGTTATAAACATATAAAAAACGTTATGAACAAAACGTAATAAAGTAAATGGTTCGCCAAAAAACGCAATAGCATACATCAACAAAAAACAAGAAAGCACATAAAACACAATAAAATTTCAAAACACATTAACACAAAATTAATCATGGTTAACGATTAGAGAGATAAGAAGGGAAAGGAAGAGGTTCCTACATCTTGAAATTTATTTTTCAGGCTTGGCCAAAAGTAATGCAGGAACCACAAAATATCTTTCAAGCCAATTTTGTATATTTTTGGCGCTCTCCATTTTTGTCTTTTTATTTTCTAGGTTATCGACATCAATCATCTTCTTTGTTTCTGTATTCAGCAAGTATCGATGTGTATAAATCTAATTTTGTGCTTTATCCTGCTGGCTCAAATATCACTAGTGAGCAGTAGTATTCATATTTTTCATGAAATCAAACGTTCAACTAAAATCTCGTTTTAAGGTGATTTGATCTCATGCATTGGAACTCAACAACATAGCTTAACTTAATAGGGCTGCTTTTTTGTAGATGACACCTAATATCCTCTGGCACTGCAGAGACCCGTCTCTTCTGACGGAACTGTTTGCTTTAAAGAATTATAGCAGATTAAAATTCAGCATTTGGCATTCATTTAACATCAGCAAGACCAGTAAGCTTTAGAGGACAAATGGGTACGATGCCTATTGACAGTAGGAGTTAATTAAGACGAGTGATGCCAATAAAATATTAACAGTCAATAGTACCTCAATATCAACTAAATATTCAAAAGCTGAATATTTTACAGTCTTAAGAAAATGTTCATTATTTATCTCTAGTGTTACATAGATGTGGCGACATAATAAGGCGTTAGGAGAATGAAGGATCTTGTTATTCTAGTGATTTTTTGCTTCATTAATTCACAATAAAAATACCATTTCCTCTTAACGATAAACCAGTAAACCCATCTTAATCGTTAATGTAATTTTAAGTAAAAGCCGATTAGTTTAAACTATCTTAATATACCTGCTACAACTTGGTACCTACATATGTATTTCTATAGTAACGCTTTATCTTAACTAAGTGATAAAGTTAGATAAGGTTTCTTGGTATTATTTTTATTTTTCATTTTTAGGTATGTGCTCATTGCATTCTGAAATGATTTTATGGGAAATTAACGATCAAAGAGCAATATAACAATACAGAGTGTTAGTCTTTATAAGAATTTCTCTAAACTTATTTTTGTAGATCAATCTAATTAACTAAAAAAACTGTAATCTAATCTGATATTACTTAAATTTGTATTGTATTAGCAAGAGAACTAGAGAATAATGTACCGTTGGATAGCAAAATTTGTGAAGGCATCGTCTATGGCGAAGTTTATATGGAAACCCACAACGCTCGGAAATTCCATCTAGTTGATATTATAAGTGAATCATTAAAGGTATCTTTCAGTTGAATATTCTAATAAAAACGATTATCACTGTAGGTACACTGTAGGTATCATTTGAACCAATAACGTTGACAGCTTTGAATACCAGAACTGCCAGGCCCAAGAGGGCATCTTTCATTTATGTTGCTGTGCAGAGCGATAATACAGTATTATATATGTTTTAAATAGTAAGAAAAAAAAGCTTAGAAAAAAACAGGAAAAACTGTAGGTATTCCCTTATATTGGATAACAGTGCCAAATTTTGACAACACACATGTTTTGTTCACAGCTGAGAAGCTTCCATAACTGCTATTTGTAGAGATTAACCCTATAATATAAAAACTTTAAATATTAAAAACTAGTATATTAAACTATATAGTTTAATATAATATAAAAACAAATTATACTAAAGAAATTTTTTTAAGAAGAAGATATATTTGATAATTAACCCTGAATGATTTATTATAAAAGAATCATCACGAGATATACTTAAAAAGTGAGTTTTGACGAATACATTAAGTGTATGAGAACATTTTGAATGTACCTATTGAAGATTTGCAAAAAATAAGTAACGCACCAATTACGCCAAAAAGAAAATAAGATTTTTTCAATGCATTAAGAAATTCATTTTTGTAGGTGTTATCACCCAGAGATTCAATGAACCGCGAAATTACCGACTGATAAAACCCCAATATATATATAACCACGTCATCCTTAGGAAATCAATTAAAACCATTAGGACATGTGCAATAGGATAAGAAAGAGTCCACATTAGCTGAGCGTGCTTTAAATACTAGTCATACACTGTAAAAAATGGCTTTGTAATTTTTACTACAATGCTATGACAAAATCTTCAACATTGAGGTACTAGAAGAATTTACAAAAGATCCAACATTGTCTATTCTGAATGAAGTCACTATGCTAACTAGAATAAGTTTTTTCCATATAAAATTTGAATTTTATATAAACTAGCGACCACTATTACGATAGAAGAATACAATTTTGCGAATTCACATGCCAGCAAATTGACGTAGCCCCTCATTGATCAAAAATGTCTACTTAACTGAACTTTCTTCTGAAATTGAACTTTTGTAAAAATTGGAATAACGAAGACAGTAGTGCAGTAATATACCCAATTTCCAGAAAAGATCAGGTTTTAGGAAAGTATTTATGAAAATGAAATGAGGATAGTTTTTATTTTCAGCAAGACGGAGCTCTTACTTACTATGCCTTAGCAATTCCGAGGTAGCACAATAACGATTTTCAGGAAAATGAATTGCCAGACGAAATGCAATAAAATGGCTCAGACAGATTGCAAATTTTTCACCTCTATAGATTTCTCTTCTTGAGTTATTTAAGAACTGAAATATACAGACCACTCCACCTGTAGATATTCAAAAACTTTAACTATTATCTTAAACTATTTAATTTCAATGGAATATAGAGGCACTTTCAGAAATAAGTTTCGAATAAGGTTTATTATTATCTTGACAATAACGGCGCAGATTTTCATCATTTGATGGTCACCGATTTCATGCATGTTGTTTAGCAGTAATTTACTTACTAAATTGATTATCAAGTAACCTTATGATAAGTAGTAGCATATAGACAACGCTTTTTACTCTTTCTTCGTCACTGAACAAGGATGAACATTTTTCAGTGTGAAGCCAAGTACATAATATTATCACTAAGCCATTTGTTCAATGTTAAGCAAATCATACCATGCCACTGCTTTTGTCATACTCGTTTGACTAAAAATATGCTGTAAAAAAAGCTTGCTTACTTCAATGCTATGAAGAACCGCTATCATTATTTCATAACGAATGCATTCATTCGTGCACTTCAGAATCGTAATGAAATGCATTCATTAAAAAGTTTTCTGGATAGAAAAATAGATTTCGAGACCTCTACTTTCTTCTTATTACTAACACACATATTTAAAAAATTTGTATTTTTATTTCCTAAATTATACTGAAAAAAATGTGTAAGAACAAATGCTACAGTTTATAGTTTTTATAGAGGAATTTTCCTTATAAAAAAAAAGTACAAATAGGGACGGTAATAAATTATTAAAGTAATTTCTATAAAATTATAATTGAAATGTTCTTAAAATTGTGATTTAAAGCGTTGCAATTTGGTAACAAATTTTATACAATGTATCGAGAAATATGATATATTAAATGTAGGAGATACTGTTACAAAATTGAATAATCATATGATGACACGAAAAACAGAAAAATTTCAGATAATATTGAAAAGTTTGATGCCACATCTTATTAGAAGAAAGTTTACTATTTGTAAGATGTTATCTTTCTTATTCGAGAGCCACAAGACAAATTCACTCTCATCATAGTCATCACTAGTCTAGAAAAAATATTTTAATGCATATGAAACTTACAAATTGCTTGAAATTCAACTATTTATTTATAAACTGGCGAAAAAAATCAAAGTGATAATAGGGACCTGCTATAAAACCTCCTAGATTCATTAACAGAATCACAATTTAGGGATTGTCTGTTTGCTATAAAAAAAATCTCTGGACTGTCATGTTAAAAAATGTCATGAATTTCTGAAAGCTAATTGCACAAACCTACAGCTTGAGTTAATGAAACACAAAAATTTCATTGAAATAAAATGTAGTAATATATACTATATTAAACAAAAGCATCTTTTATTATCATTATAATTAGTTTATTCCTTATTATAAGAGCCACTAATTTGTTTCGTAGGAACTCCTTTTCCTTGCCAGATCATTTTCCAGATTTCAGACTCGTGGCATTGATCAATTTCTATTCAGCTGAATTAATCAAGTGGTCTTGATAAGAAATATTATAATTCTTATTTACTTACTTCGAGTTTTTGAATTAGAACTTTGAATAATACTTTTCGTCTCTATCCTTTACAATTCCATTAATATTACTAATATAACTGATGGTGCTGCTATATTGCTCAAGGACTGAAATTGGAGATTCCTATATAAGCATATTTTCTTACTTATCCCTAACAGAGTGTTATGCATGAGTCTTGAAACACCAAGACTGCATTTACCTACATTATTCTTGCTGACTGGTGAATCAATAAAATTACAAGGCATACTGACGTCTAAATCTTCACCCTAAGACCAATATTTACCAAATTTTGAATTCTTTCAAGAATTCCATGTTCATATTTTCCAGACTTTCTTTATCAACCTCATTTTCCAAAATAACCTGTGTATATCATTAAGAATGCAAATTACTATAAGATAAACTATGTTCAGCTGATGCAAGTGTAAAGGCTGATAGACAATCATAAGAATAGGAAATTTAATAAGCAATACAAGTATTTGAATAAGGGATCCTAATCTAGTTATTATATTTTTCTTCTTTAATTTTTAAAAATTAATTTTTCGGTTTTTTTTAAAGTGGCTTTATGGTTTCTGTTTATTTTTTTGTTTAAATCCTTTAAATTTTATTCTTATAACCTACATTTTTTCATTGTATTTCAGCGTTAATAATAAAAATTAAGAAACACTACTGGTGTTTATAACTTTCAGTTAATTCTTATAGATAAAAATGTCTTATACAAATGCTGGAGGAAACGATAAGTATTTGTTATCGAATATAAAAACATTACAATTAGGTATTTTTTTTGCATGAATATACCTACGAAATAGTTCATAAATAATGATTCGAATATAATAAATCTTAAATGTCTTATAATTATATATAATATTATTATAACACATAATATTATTATGGAAATTTATGCCTGATTAATTTGACCAATCAGGATGCCAGAAAAATGCTAAATTAAAGCGGCAAAATCAAATTTTATTTGATAAGAAGTTTCATCAGTCTTATTTAATCATAACATAAGGAAAATAACATAAATAAAACTACCAATTAAAAAGGTTTCTGATAAAAAAATTTTTTTTTAAGTAAATTTTTTTATTATAGAAGCTTTCAGATATTGTGATTAAATAATTCAAAATCGTAAAGAAAATGTATACACATTTGATGACACGTGGTACGGTATGGGGTGCTACATTACCGTATTGAAATGGAATAGGATCATGGAATGATCGGATATATGTATCGAATATATGATCGAATATATCGAATATATAACAAATTTAAAACATATAAATAGATACATTTTTAGTTCTTTTCGCTTGTTTGCTATAGTAAAAAACTTAATACACTTTAAATTAAACCCGCAGCCTGTTTCGTAAAAATTGTAGGATTGATAGAATTGAAACCTATATTTTGTTAAGAATTCTGCCACAAGGCTGTCAAACATAAAATATTACTATTTCTGAAGGTTTTTCTATAAATAATTAATTTACTTTTAACAAGGACTAAGAGTAGACTTAATATATTAAAAGCAATAGCTCTCTCAATCACTTTGACACATTTTCTGATTTTATTGTAGCAAAATATGCGACTCAGTATTGGACTAATTACCACTTGACGAGTTTATAATACTGTCAGATTTGCTTTCATATGCTCATAGGATTTCTTGCTACAAATAAGATAAAATTTACTACAATTTGTAAAAAAAAGGGCGACGCAACATTGTAGTAAATATTACAAAGCCATTTTTTACAGTGTATGACTATTTACATACTGAATTTTTACAAAAATCCTTGGGTTAAGAGAACTCACATAGTAGAGTAATAACAATTTTTCAAGAACAGTTTTTCCTAAATATACATATGGGCTAGTGTAATTTCTGGTCAACCATTTGATATTGTTTGAACTTGTTTGAATAAATTACTTGAGAATAAATGACCAAGAAATTAAATAGATAGACCGATTAGATAAATAGATAACCCCCTAAATCACCAGACGTAATCACTTCAGATTTTTTCCGGTAGAGTTTAACGTATAAAACACCAATAATTCATAGAAATCAACCTATTTTATTTTATTGAATATTGAATTAATTTTTGACATACTGATAACCTCACCTGTCAGATCTATAATCAGGTCATAAAGAGACTTTGAAAAAACAATATAAATTATAAAATGTAACCCACCTAATTTTGAACATTATAAATTTATTGAACAACACAAATATCTACCCTTAAAAATAATATTTAAACTCTTTACAACAATTCGATAAATAAAAATTTGATAAAACAAATCTAATCAGCTTCGTTTTCTTTCTATGCAGCTATTTCAACTTTAATGTATAAAACGATTAATGATTTAGATGAAATATCACTTTACCTATATAAATAAATCCGTAGAAAAAAACAATCTGGCTACATTGCAAATATACAGTTCCTCTATTCGCTCTGGGTCGGGCAGTACCACGGTACTGCGAAACGAACGATATTTAGTCATCCGATACGTAAAAAACGTGAATAATTATTGTTTCATTATGCTTTATGGAATTGGGACATTTCAAACGCTACGGGGGGCGCTTTAAACGTACGTTGGTACTGAGCGCGTTAAATCACAATCGCGGAAGAGGATTTACCATTACTGCCGTTCGCCGGCGGTATTACTAAAGTTTTATTGGATAACTGGTGAAACCTATAATTGCAGTATTGACTCAGTTTTAATTTTATTTAATATTTAATTTACATTTTGTTCTTACGGCCTTTAATTCGTTTTATAGTATATTTGACATTTTATACGATTTAGTGGAATGCATCGCTTTTGTCCCAAATAATAAATGTCATAGACATACAGGGTGTTTCAGAATTATGGGATCAAACTTCTAGGGGTTGTTCAGTGCAACAGTGGAATCCATTTGAGTATAGGAACCCATGTCCGGAAATGTGTCACTACGCCACTACGGCCCTATGATGCGTTAAAATTTATAAAAACATTAATTACCTAAATAGGATCTGCTGCATTTATTTTTACCTTTTGTATATGATACCATCACAACAATTGTTCAAAATGTCTTCCTCCAACCTCAATACACCAATTTAAACGCCGCACATGATTTCGGCGGACTACACTAAAAATTTGATCCTCGTTTTGAATGATTTCAAATGCTGCTATTATTCGTCCAATTAAGTCTAACTTTGATTCTACTGGAGTTTCGTAGACTAAAGACTTTATATGTCCCCACAAGAAAAAATCGAACGACGTTAAATCGGGTGACCTAGGAGGCCAAGAAACTGCTCCACCTCTGGCAATCCAACGGTGCCCAAACCGCTGAGCCAAATAAGGATTTTCTTCGTCCCAAACATGGCTATTCCTACTATTAAAAATACACAACATGTATATGTTGGCTACTACTGAGGATAACGACGAGCCCATTGGAAGTCCTTCGTTCTCGGCGTAAAATCTATGTTTGAAGTGATAGTAGGAGTTACATAGACAAACTTTAAAAAGATTTTCTCCCTCCAGTGGAACTTCAGTGCATTCTGCAAGTGTCGCATCCTGTTTAAATCTTTTTCTGATGATGTTAAGCGGTTCTCTGATGGACCCATTTGTATAAAGACTTTCAACATAGCTTTTCAAAGCTGGGTAGCTTATTGGTGGGTCTGACGTTAGTGGTCTGAAATTTTGACGCACAAATAAGAAGGGTATCGTGCAAGGTAGCCAGTAGTTGTTAGTAATTCCCATGTAGTTGCTGGATAATGCTTAATACGAATTTAGCAAGCTTCATTATTGGCGAATCCTTCATCCCTTCTTTGGGTATTTAATAAATACAACTATTAGGAAAGCAGCAGAGAAAACAAGGATAGAGTCACAGCAACGATTCCATACATCAATGTGAATTTGGAAAGTCTATCATAGGCGAGTTAATGGAAGTCGGGACAAAAGAACATTAAAATTAAGACCCATAAAGGAGAGGTTTCCAGAGCAGGAATATCAGAACACGCTTGGTCCAATGGCCACAATATACATTGGACTGAAGCAAAGATTTTGTGCCAGGAGCAATATCGAAAGAAAAGAAGAATCCTGGAAGCAACTTCATGTTAAACCAAGGAATCTTCAGCCATCCCAGTGTTGAAATTTCCAACGTGCTCTACTCTACTCGGCACGTGCCATATATATATATATGGATCGAATATTAGATTTTACTACTTTACCAATGTTTACACCATGAGTAAATTTTCATTTAAAAAATGGAACTCTCGGTAATATTATATTGATTAAAAACAGAATGCTAAATAACTTTATTTAAAATTCCATTAGTCTTTATGGAATGGAAATTCAACGTATTGATATTTAATGTTAAAAGAGTGTTTTTTTTCGAAATCCTATATAGAATTTAACGTGAAAAATAAGTGCATCTTTTCTCATTCTTCTTCAATAATATTCCAAAATGTATAATGGAAATTCCGAACTTTTAAAAACGTTTATTAATAAATGTGTACATAACCAATTTGCTGGATCCTTTTAATATTATGGAGTTTAAGTAGAGTGAGCAGTCTATTATGATATTATACAGGGTGTTCATTTGAAAACTTCTCACAACGGATTTATCGAAAACCACTGTTTAAAAAAACGCCGAAATACGTCAAAAGGTTTGTCAAGGGGGACAACTTTCTAACCTAAAATTACGTCACCCCCTTTCACCCTCTGTCCCCTAGGGTCATCCCCTTAAAAATTTTAAATGGCAAGAGGTATCGAGTAATAGCTTGTTTGGTCTTTCAAAGTCTTTTATTTTGACGTTTGCTTTTTTTAAATCGGTCGATTCGTTTTCGAGAAAATTAGAAAAATCTTTGTTTATCTTAATTTGTTCAGATAGAAAACAAAAACATGAAAATATCTATTTTTATTTCAATAAACCAAATCGATGATGATGGAAACCCTATATACTTGATGAGGCTGAAATATATTTCCAGCAAGACGGCGCTCCTCCCCACTATGTTCTTCCCGTTCGGCAATGGCTAGACGACAAGTTCCAGATAAATGGATAGGGCGAAGGGGGCCTATAGTAGAATGGCCTGCTAGATCTCCTGATATAATGCCGTTAGACTTTTTTCTATGGGGTAATTTTAAATCTATTGTGTTTACTCCCCAACCTGAAAGTTTGGATGAACCTTGTCAACGCATCATCGACAGCTGCCATGATATCCCACAATATGTTTTTGAAAATGTCCGTCAGGAATTTGAACATTGCCTATATCATTGTTTGGCCAAAAACGGGCAACATTTTGAACACTTATTGAAATAAAAACTGATATTTTCATGTTTTTGTTTTCAATCTGAACAAATTAAGATAAACAAAGATTTTTTCTAATTTTCTCGAAAACGAATCGACCGATTTAAAGAAAATCAAACGTCAAAATAAAAGACTTCGAAAGATCTTTTAAACAAGCTATTACTCGATACCACTTGCCATTTAAAATTTTTAAAGGGATGACCCTGGGGGGCAGAGGATGAAGTAATTTTAGGTTAGAAAGTTGTCCCCCTTGACAAACCTTTTGACGTAAATCGGCATTTTTTTTGAAACAGTGGTTTTCGATAAATCCTTGGTGGGAAGTTTTCAAATGAACACCCTGTTAATAAACCCAATGTTTGGCTAATTCTAATTTTTATATTCCTTCTTACGTATCTAGAAAATTTACAAAGAATAATGTAAAGGAATTATGGTTTAGCCTTAAATTACGTAAACATGTAAGTTAATCTACTATTCGACCCAAAAAAACTTATCTAATGGGACAATCACGCCATATGTGCTATATTAGTAGCATGTAATTACATTAGATATTCCCCCAAAATAATGAATTGAATATTAAATAGGCAGTAAAGTTTTGCCTTAAAAGTGTCGTTTTGTATAATATGAGGGCATATTTTTTGTATAGTGACAAGCTGGAAAAATGACATTGTCTATCCATTTACCAAACATTTATCAACAATACGAGGATTGTCCGTGAAATAAGTTCTACAGAAATTTTATATAAATAAAAACATGTTTATTTTTATTTGAATATCAGTGGGGATACTCATTTCTTGAAACCAGAGTCAAAGAATTCCGTTGCCTGACCGCTCCTTCTTTTTCTTCAACTTGGGGAAAAAGGTGAAAGTCACTCGGAGCTACATCCTGGCTGTAAGCAGCAGCTACAGTAGTTAAAAAATTCTTGACCTGATTTAACCCGCTACCGTTTGTCGTTTTCCCTGAGCATTTTCGGAGGGCTCATCTTGCGCAGACCTTTAAATACCCTAAAGCATTCCTTCACCCAAAATGTTAGCAGTATACTTATCTTACATATCTCTAAAAATGCGCTCTTAAAGTTCTTCCGAGTATTTACTGCTCCATCATATAACACCAACTTTTTCAAATAGCCCCACAGAAAAAAATCGCAAGGGTTAAGTCTGGGGAGCGAGGAGGCCAAGAAATGGCGCCCTATCCATGTGTTCGGAAACTCATTATTTAGATATTCATGAACTTCTCGTTCAAAATGTGGTGGAGCTCCATCATCACACATCTTATTCTGTCTCACATCGTCGAAGAAAATCTAAATAAATTTTATCGGCAGTCGAGGTGGAATAAAGTAGGGTCCAATAAGCATGGCATTTTCCACACCAGCCTAAACATTTAATGAATATCTGAAAATGTTGAAAATTAGATCTTTTTACCTGTAGATTGTCTACTGTCCAAACATGATTGTTGTGGAAATCTTGCACTCCATCTCGGGTAAATGTGGCCCGGTCTGTATTCAAAATTAATTTCGTGAAATCAAATAGTTCATTCTTTTTATTTCAAAAAATAAATACTAACTTTGGACAAAGTTTTAACAGAGCATGGACGAGACGACAGTATTGCTTTGATAAGTAAAACACTCTTATGGATCAATAAAAGATATGGATTTTGCATGGGAGAGACATATTCGCAAATCATTTTACAGGAAAGCGATGAAATTGTTTACTGGAGAAGCAAATTCCTAAGAACAATCAGCAGTATCAAGCAGTACCGCAGGGAGCAAATGATTTGTTTTTTTTTAGTTTTAATTAGTCATTAAAATGTTTGTTCCATGATATGCAGAATGGACAATAAAATTCTCACTTCTTCGGATCTTACAAAAAATCGGACGCCAATTTTAATTTAGATCATCGATTTTACGTCCCTTAGACCTAAAAAATTAATTTCCCTACCGCGGGGCCCACTTGTTACATCTTTATTCCCTAGTAGGAATCAACAAATAATTCAAACGCCCTCCGCTTCCTCCCTATCCAGCCCAATCCACGTCCGGGCGCATGCCCTTTGCCCGTTTTTTCCCCGCCGATTTTCTTTTGTCGCTTTTCGCTGAAAACCGTTCCGGCAATATGGCAACGTCGGCGTTCCGCGATCGCCCATCACCCGACTCTTATGAACATTTTCCACGAGCGTATCTCGTGCCTTTGCTATCGCGTTCCATCGCAATGCAACAGAGTGGAATGGAATAGCGGGAAGGTCATTAAGGAGTTCAGACCCGGTTTTAACAAGAGACCAAGGGAGGGGCCCGGGGACCCCTTCGCACGTATACTAACGTGTGTGTGTCAGTGGCAAGAAAAAGATACCATTTCGACATTGTATCGGTTGGCGAGTTGCCGTATAACCAACAAACGCCGGGTTTTCGTGTCTTTTTATTTTTTTTCCGGAAAAATCGGGTGGTTGAGGGCGATATTAGTGCCTCCCCGTTCCGTACGCGGATCCGCCATTTTCGGATGTGGGCAAATTAATTATTGCCTGTTTCCCGTCACCGAATTAAAAAAAGGTTGTTGAATGTTTGGTAGTGTATGGTTTGCCATTTAGGGCATGTTTAAAAAAAAAGTGTTTTTCTTTGGGTGTTGCTAAGGTAGAAATTATTGTTTTTATTTAACGGGATTTGGTCGGTAGAATATTGAGGATGTTTACTTAATTAAAAGGTATTTGTTGTGTCGATTTGCTCTCTTTTTAATTCGAGTTATAGGATCCCGTCTTTAATTATTTTAAAATTTTCATACTATACATTTTTAAAACCTTCTTAGATCTTTGTAGATCATATACAGGATGTTATAAAATAAAATGCTGATTATTAAGGGTGTTAATCCTTATTAAGGGTGTTAATCCTAAGCTCCTTAATTTTTGAGTTATGGAGTGTTGAAAGTTGTCATCCTTAGAACGAAATTTGGGAGACCCTGTATGAAATTTTTTTAAACTATTTATTATTAGAGTACCTACGACTTGACTTCTATAATTAGAGTTGTTATGGGTATTGTAATGGTATAATAATGTACATAATTAAATAAATAGGTATTACATAATAAATAAATTAATTTTTTCTTCCTGGGTAATAGCATGTTGAGTGAAAAAAAGCCAAGCAATCCATTTTGCCCTAAAATGAAGGAGGATTATAAAAATAGATTTTATTTTAGGTAAAAGCAGTGGCGTACATATTATTTAAAAAAAATACTTAGTCTACCATCTTGGACAGATGCCACTGGTTAAACTTGAACATTAAAAAGTGGCTCTTAATGCTCAGACGGTGAGTGTGTGCTAAATTTCATAAACATATTTAGGAAGTTAATAAATTATGATGACACAATTTTTTGCTTAAGATTTTAACACCCTGTAGCTCAAGAGTTAAGGGGCTTAGGACATAAATATCAGAGCAACAATTTGGGTTTAAAAAGAACTTTACCACTTAGGATGCGGTTGCCTGTTTAACAAATTATATAAACCAAAATTTTGTTCAGGGGAGTAAATGTATTGGAGCTTTTCTTGATCTCAGGAAAGCATTTGACGCTGTGACACACCATATTCTTCTTGACAAATTAGAGAAAATTGGTGTACATGGAATGGTACTGAAACTTTTTCAGTCTTACCTAGGAAATGGAACTCAAAGTGTTAAAATCAACAATTCAATGAGCACATACAAGTAGGTCAAATATGGTGTGCCACAGGGGACGGTGCACGTGGCACTGTACTATTTACAATTTATGTAAATGGGTTATTTGGGATAATTAAAGAGGAGCAGGGACAGTTAGTATGTTTTGCTGATGACACAGCACTGATTGAAACAGGCAAGACTTGGCTTGAAGCAAAAATTAAAGCTGAAACTGCACTTAAACATATAAAATTGATCATCATTGTTTAACACTCAATGCCAGAAAGTCAGTTTTCCTGAACTTTTCAGTTGGCAATACTAATTCATCCCAAGTCACAAAGTTAAAAGTTCATCAGTATGAATGCCAAGATATTGCTCAGTGTCAATGCCAACTTGAAATTATTTCTGTTGATGAATACAAGTACCTTGGAGTGATACTGAACCTAAAATGGCAGGCACATGTTCAGTATATATCAAACAAAATCAGGAAATTAATTTACAAGTTCTGTCAGTTGTGCAAGTTTATAAAGTGAAGAATTTGAATATTAAGGGTGTTAATCCTAAGCTCCTTAACTTTTGAGTTACGGAATGTTGAAAGTTGTCATCCTTAGAACAAAATTTGGGACACCCTGTATGGAATTTTTTTAAATGATTTATTATTAAAGTACCGCTTGACTTCTATAATTAGAGTTGTTATAGCTACTGTAATAGTAAAATAATGTACATATGTTTATAAAATAAATAAATTTATTTTTTCTTCCCTGGTAATAGCATGTGGAACGAAAAAAAGCCAAGCAATCCAATTTGCCCTAAAATGAATGAGGATTATAAAAATAGATTTTATTTTAGGTAAAAGCAGTGGTGTATATAATACTTTTAAAAAATATTTAATTTACGTTCTTGGACAGACGCCCGCCATTGGTTAAACTTTTAAAAAATATAACTTTTAAAAAGTGGCTCTTAACGCTCAGCAGGTGTGTGTGCTAAATTTCATAAACATATTTAGGAAGTTAATAAATTATGATGACAACACGATTTTTTGCTTAAGATTTTAACACCCTGTAGCTCAAGAGTTAAGGGGCTTAGGACATAAATATCAGAGCAACAATTTGGGTTTAAAAAGAACTTTACCACTTAGGATGCGGTTGCCTGTTTAACAAATTATATAAACCAAAATTTTGTTCAGGGGAGTAAATGTATTGGAGCTTTTCTTGATCTCAAGAAAGCATTTGATGCTGTGACACACCATATTCTTCTTGACAAATTAGAGAAAATTGGTGTACATGGAATGGTACTGAAACTTTTTCAGTCTTACCTAGGAAATGAAACTCAAAGTGTTAAAATCAACAATTCAATGAGCACATACAAGTAGGTCAAATATGGTGTGCCACAGGGGACGGTGCTTGGCACTGTACTATTTACAATTTATGTAAATGGGTTATTTGGGATAATTAAAGAGGAGCAGGGACAGTTAGTATGTTTTGCTGATGACACAGCACTGATTGAAATGGGCAAGACTTGGCTTGAAGCAAAAATTAAAGCTGAAACTGCACTTAAACATATAAAATTGATCATCATTGTTTAACACTCAATGCCAGAAAGTCAGTTTTCCTGAACTTTTCAGTTGGCAATACTAATTCATCCCAAGTCACAAAGTTAAAAGTTCATCAGTATGAATGCCAAGATATTGCTCAGTGTCAATGCCAACTTGAAATTATTTCTGTTGATGAATACAAGTACCTTGGAGTGATACTGAACCTAAAATGGCAGGCACATGTTCAGTATATATCAAACAAAATCAGGAAATTAATTTACAAGTTCTGTCAGTTGTGCAAGTTTATAAAGTGAAGAATTTGAATATTAAGGGTGTTAATCCTAAGCTCCTTAACTTTTGAGTTACGGAATGTTGAAAGTTGTCATCCTTAGAACAAAATTTGGGACACCCTGTATGGAATTTTTTTAAATGATTTATTATTAAAGTACCGCTTGACTTCTATAATTAGAGTTGTTATAGCTACTGTAATAGTAAAATAATGTACATATGTTTATAAAATAAATAAATTAATTTTTTCTTAATATTAAATTTACCATGCTTAAAAATGTGTTTATTTTTTCTTCCCTGGTAATAGCATGTGGAACGAAAAAAAGCCAAGCAATCCAATTTGCCCTAAAATGAATGAGGATTATAAAAATAGATTTTATTTTAGGTAAAAGCAGTGGTGTATATAATACTTTTAAAAAATATTTAATTTACGTTCTTGGACAGACGCCCGCCATTGGTTAAACTTTTAAAAAATATAACTTTTAAAAAGTGGCTCTTAACGCTCAGCAGGTGTGTGTGCTAAATTTCATAAACATATTTAGGAAGTTAATAAATTATGATGACAACACGATTTTTTGCTTAAGATTTTAACACCCTGTAGCTCAAGAGTTAAGGGGCTTAGGACATAAATATCAGAGCAACAATTTGGGTTTAAAAAGAACTTTACCACTTAGGATGCGGTTGCCTGTTTAACAAATTATATAAACCAAAATTTTGTTCAGGGGAGTAAATGTATTGGAGCTTTTCTTGATCTCAAGAAAGCATTTGATGCTGTGACACACCATATTCTTCTTGACAAATTAGAGAAAATTGGTGTACATGGAATGGTACTGAAACTTTTTCAGTCTTACCTAGGAAATGAAACTCAAAGTGTTAAAATCAACAATTCAATGAGCACATACAAGTAGGTCAAATATGGTGTGCCACAGGGGACGGTGCTTGGCACTGTACTATTTACAATTTATGTAAATGGGTTATTTGGGATAATTAAAGAGGAGCAGGGACAGTTAGTATGTTTTGCTGATGACACAGCACTGATTGAAACAGGCAAGACTTGGCTTGAAGCAAAAATTAAAGCTGAAACTGCACTTAAACATATAAAAGCCTGGTTTGATCAGCATTGTTTAACACTTAATGCCAGAAAGTCAGTTTTCCTGAACTTTTCAGTTGGCATGACTAATTCATCCTAAGTCACAAAGTTAAAAGTTCATCAGTATGAATGCCAAGATAATGATCAGTGCCAATGCCAACTTGAAATTTATTTTTATTATATTTTATTTTAATAAATTTATTTTATTTCTGTAGATGAATACAAGTACCTTGGAGTGATACTGGACTCTAACCTAAAATGGCAGGAACATGCTCAGTATATATCAAACAAAATCAGGAAATTAATTTACAAGTTCTGTCAGTTGCGCAAGTTTATGAAGTAAGTTAAAAACTCTAAAAATGTTGTATTCTTCTACTGTTGAGTCTATACTTAACTATTGGATTTTGGCATGGGGGGCTTCTTATCAATATGTATTAGAGCCATTGATTATTACTCAAAACTACTTAGTAAAGATCATCCATAATAAAAATAAGATGTACTCTTCAATCCAATTATTTAAAGATGCAGAAGTGTTAACAATAAACCAGATTTATATTAAGTCTATAGTTAGGTATATTTAGGTTGCTCCTATAAAAAAATAAAAAAATAAATTAGACAATTGGTTAATTGTTAATAATGTTATTTTTAATATATAAACATATTTATTCATAGTTCTATTGTATTATAATTATCAAAGTGATACATTTTGTGAAAAAATTATAAAAAGCATAAAGGTTATTAAAATTTGCTATATTGTAAAAAATAGATATATATTAAAGTAATTAGATACCCTTATACACACACAGAGCTATGCTCCATTGTGTATAATATATATTTGGTTCAAGATGTATTATTTTTATGAATGAATACATAAATTAAAAAAAAATAAATAAATATAGCTTTATTAGAACTTTTCTTCATAAGTTCACGTAAGGATTAACACCCTTAAGGATCAGCACCTTATTCTGTAACCCCTTGTATGGTGTATGTTGAATGGCTTATTTATGATAGTGAGGCCACATGGAGGCTTTTAAGCAGTGTAGACCCAGACAGCACAAATTAAATATTTATGACAGCACAAATGAATATAGGTGTAACATCATAAAAAGTAAACCCCCTGTATAGAGGCTTAGAAAAATACCATGGCTTCATTATCATAAATAAGCCAACCAATCATATGGACACCTATAATTGCAATTGCCTTTATCACATTTCAAAAAAAGGGTTAGTAATTAAAAACATTTAAATTTAAACAATAAATACTATCTGGGTGTTGAAAACCCAATAAATAGATTTTAAGAAAAAATAATTACAAGTTAAAGAAAATTGAGAAAGTCGCGTAAAAATGCGATGGTATTAAATTAAATAAAATTTGAAATAATTAATGACGTGAATAAATATTTTACTAATGGAAATTACTAAAATATCATGAGTCGGAATTTTCCCACATAAATATTTAAAAAATGGATTTTTAATATTTTCTATAGACATTTAAAATCTGTATGAAAACTATTACAAACAAATAAAATTATTTGAATATGTTTTTTATATATATGTTATTGATATATGTGGTATATATTTGTCTAATGTAAAATAAATAAAATTATGTAGATAATTTAATATAAAAACATTGTTAAAATTAAAAGTACCCACAAAATTGTTCAATACTAACATTTCCTAAATTGTTTTTGTATTTTTTGTTTTTTGATAAATTTCTAAAAAATGTTTTCCATTATCGATTTACCAAAAAAAAATTTAAATTCAGAAGCAAAAATAAAAAAATATATATTTGTTTAATTTAAAAAAAAAATCAAAATATCACTTTCTCAATTTTTTTAAATTTAGATGTTATAATTGTAATTAAATCTATTATTGTTTTATGTTCATTTGTAAAAGTTTCCCTAATTTAATAAGCAATTATTTAATCTAGAAGGCTCAAAAATTCATTTTTTTTCCGAATTTATCTTTTATTCAATAACTTGTTTTACACTAATTTTTTCATTTTAAAATTAATTTTGTTTTAAGTTAAAAAAGAAAACCATAGTCAGTTAAAATAACAAAATAAATCATTAATAAACATGAGAAATTTTAATTTAGAACGTCCCTAGAGTGTCTGAAACTTGATCCTAATAATTTCAGTATATATTTATATTTTGTTCAGTTCTCCTGAGAGTATTTCCCTGGAACATTCTCAATTTAAACCAGCAATGCACAAAAAATTACTCTTCTTTAGGATATTGTTAGAATGTCTATTGTTATTAGTATAGTTGAATGGTCTCAGGGGTTTAAATATTTTAATGAAAAATATGGCAAACTTAAATAAGATTTTTCAAAAGTAAAATAAATATGATAGTATTTTTTATACACTTATCATTTGATATAAAAACTATTAAAGGGAAATTCAAATCAAAAGTTCTTTTAGTCATGAATTTATCAAATTAATTTAATTATGTTTTTTAGTTTTTTCTTATTTTAATGTTAAAATTCTAATAACAAGTTCTTTTAGATATTTATGGTTTAGATTTATTTCCGGATCTTTTTTCATTAAACATTGCTCCATTTTGTCTGGTGCATCTTCTACATTCACTACATATTTTATAAGGGTTAAATTATTAAGTATCATTCTTAAAAAAAGTGTACCCGTTTTTAAATTGAAATCCTGTTTATGTTATATACAGTGCATCCCAAAAGTTATGTCTAAATTCATTTAAAATTCAGGGGTGTGTTCGAAAAAAAACGCTCGGACCCGTCGATTTTTATTTCAAGTTGCGCATTTTTGTACGTGAAGTTTGTATATACAGGGTTGCTCAAAAATAAATTACGACCATCAACTTCATTTTTTCAAATGAAAGAACCTTTTTTTTTATTTCGTCTTTGAATTTCGCGTGGAATTCTACGTATGTTTCATGCATCATGTCTTATACCTAAAGTCAACAGTTATCGAAAAAAAGACGATTCATGTAACAAATAAAAAAAGAACAAAAATTAAGTTAAATGTTTAAAATGGTTGCCATTCACGGCTTGACAATATCCAAAGCGATCAATAAAGTCTCGTTGCACATTTTCAATCATTTCCGGAGTTATGGCGCGCACTTCTCTGCGAATTCTCTCTTTCAAGTCGTCTAGATTATTTGGCCTATTAACAAAAACAAATACCTTCGACTTGAGGTATTGAGGTATCCACACAAAAAAAGTCCATTAGTGTTAGGTCAGGCGACCTAGCAGGCCATTCGATGGGTCCTTTCCTTCCTATCCACCGATTGGGAAAGGTTTCATCCAAAAATGTACGCACAGTGGCAGCATAGTGCGGAGGAGCGCCATCTTGCTGGAAAATTAGTTCTTCGTCAGGATAGTCTGGGTCCAATGGATTTGGAAATAAAGCTAGTAATGCTGGAACTAATTCAAATTGGACAAAAAATTGAGATACACTTGTCCCGTTAAAGTCTGTTCAAAGAAAAAGGGACCTATTACTTTTCCGCGCACTATTCCACACCACACATTTAGTTTTTGAGGGTACTGGGTGTTTACCTCCATCATCCAATGCGGATTTTCTGTTGCCCAATATCGACAATTTCGTCTGTTCACCCTACCATTCAAACAGAACGTGGCTTCATCGGAAAAAATAATATTTGTTACTAAATCATTATTTAGATTGCACATGTTTTGTAAGCGTTCACAAAACTCATTTCGCCTATCGAAATCGTCATCAAATAACTGTTGCACAGGAATAACTTTGTAGGGGTAATATTTGTGCTTTTTAACTATTCGGTGAACTATAGATTTCACCATGTGTAAATTTGCCTCAATCTGCGACAGAGGAGTGCATGGATTTTCTTCCAAAGAAAGCAAAACGTCAAGTTGTTCATTTTCATTGACCAGATTTCGGCAGATCTCTAACATGACCGAATTCTCTAAATTTAGCCTGTATTCTACTCATCCCCTTTTGACATATCGGAGGACGATCAGGATGGATTTCATTGAATAATTGAGCAGCTTCTCTTTGAGTACGTGCTCTATCACCAAACCCAACCATGCACAGAATTTCTATTTTTTTCTCGTTCCGTTAACTTTACCATTGTGAAAACCGCAACTTTGCTCATACACTTCACACTTGACAATATCTGTTTGGCGTACAACTGTCATACAGTTTCTATGAAAATACACGGTCACCAGCCAACAATAAAAAAAACACGAATGAATGGAATTTTGCTCTGTATAAAAATTCTCAGAGATAAGGTGACTCGTAAGGTGAACTTCAATAATAATGTTTGGTCGTCTTTTTTTCGATAACTGTTGACTTTAGGTATAGGACATGATGCATGAAACATACGTAGAATTCCACGCGAAATTCAAAAATGAAATTAAAAAAGGTGCTTTCATTTGAAAAAATTAAGTTGATGGTCGTAATTGATTTTTGAGCAACCCTGTATATACAAACTTCACGTACAAAAATGCGCAACTTGAAATAAAAATCGACGGGTCCGAGCGTTTTTTTTTTCAAACACACCCCTGAATTTTAAATGAATTGAGACATAACTTTTGGGATGCACTGTATACTATACGATCTACTGTTTTAACAGCAGTGTTTCTATAATATATCTTGATAAAATTATATTTTAATTCTTTTCAGTATTACTTATCCAACCACATAAAATCCTCTGCAGTGTTTTAATTTATATTTGCACTAATCCTTGACATTAGCTACTTGACTAAGCCTGAGCAAAATACAGATCCTCCTGGCCACTAAACTACATGATAAATTAATTAGTTACTTGTATAATAGAAGCGAAAGCTTACAAGTTGCGTAGGTGTAACTAACTTTAGTTTTAATTAGTTTCACACGATTGAAGTTTGTTTAATTGAAAGGGTGCCAATAGCAATGCCAAAATGTTCATTTAAACAACTTAGGGCAGGAATATACATGTTTAGGGTTAAGGGATTAAACAGTTAAAGAAAGTTTTTTTTTGAAAAACATGATTTTGGCGCCAAAAGAAAAACACTTGTGAAACCACCCACTACCACCAACAACTAAATATTTAAATCTAAAAAAAGTTTTCTTATGTAGCCACCAGAAACGAAAAATCTGCAACACTCTGTGATGTTATTCAACATAAGGCAAAAACAAAACTAAAATAGAAAACCAGAAAATTATCAACATATCTTTCAAGAGACTTCTCTATTTATACAACTGAAATTTATTTATATCTACTAAACAAAGAAAAACTATTTTCTAAAAAGGTCAATACAAACTAAAGATAGTCTGATATATAAAAATAGTCGCGTACGGCTTCTTCTTTATTGGAAGAGGTCTGGGTTTTTCTTTGTAACGAGTTCCTTAAAAACCGCCACAACGTCGTGCATCGAGGATTGCGCCATGGGGTGCACCGTTTCGGCAGAGGAGAGGGCGGCCATCGCCAGGACCAAACAAATTGATCAGACGCTTAAAGAGGAGAGCCAGAGATCTAAGAGAGATGTCAAGTTACTTCTGTTAGGTAAGATCTAAAAATATATCGGAAGTTAAATAAAATGCATATAATATAATAATAAAAGCAAAAGAAGCGAGTACACTGTGTGTGATCGTTGTTTTAGGGTAAATACAGTTAAAATTTAAAAAAATAAAGAAAATTATAAAACCTAATGATAAATTATTTTTTGAGTACATATGGTGCCATCTAACATTTGTGGTTAAAAACATTAATTAAGGTATCTGGAGTCGAAAAGGTAAACTATTCAAGGGACCTGATTTTTTCATTGAATATTTTCAACATATTTTTTTTATTTCCTTTAAACGGATATATAACTCATATATTTTTACCAACATTTTATGCAAAAAAACAGCCATCGTGAGGTTTGTTTTTCTAAGTTGAGCACATGCTTACAAATTTCAAACTAAATTACTAGTATACTGGCTACACAGTCCTCCGAAGGAAAATCCGTAGAAAGAAAGAGGTATTTTTTAGATTCCATAAAGAAATGTCTTCAAGAAATCTGACAAATTTGTATTTTACAAATTACATACACGATGAGCCTCAATCTTATGGTGCATCAACACATAAAATAAACTGACCTGCGATCGTCAAGTCAAGTCGTTTATGAAAATTAAAAACAGGCCTCAGACCAGAATTACTAGACCTCATGAATTAACTAGGACTTCAGATTTAGTGCAATCAACTGTGATTTATACGCATATCTAATCGATTATGAAAAAGCATTTAATCGCGTTCATAAAATGATCAATATCCTGGAAAAGGCCGGCTTAGACGATAAAAATATCTGATTAATTAGAAATCTCTACTGGAATTAGACAGCATGCTTAAGACTTGATGGAGATCGGACGGAGTAGGTGTAAATATGGCGTGGGCTCAGACAGGGATGTGCCCTCTCGGGTCTGATATTTAACTTATATTTCGAAAATATTTTCAACGAAGCCCTTAACGGAGTAGGAGAAGGTATCCTTTTGAATGAAGTCAGGCTAAATAATGTTTTTGAAAGTGGTAGACAATGGTAATATAGAAACAGGTAGTCGGACTGACATTGTCTTTGTTTTCGTACAACACGACGTTTCGGTCGGTAAGTGTCTCCGACCGTTATCAAGTGTAAACTAAAGCAATTTCCTATTTTGCAGGCTTATATATGATTGATGGGATCAATGAATCATGAATTCTGATGATGAGAAGAGAGCGTCTGCTAGAAGAGGTCTCCATATGTTGGGAACATCCACACTCGGTTGGCTGAAGACGCTCTGGTTTTGCATTATGTAGGCAGCTTCCAGAAATTTCCTTTTTCGCCAGTGTGATTCATTCCTTAAGTTCCATAACATTCACTGGTCTGAAACAAAAATCCTACTAGTTTCTAGACCAAATAATATTCGAAACGCTGACGATACCATGGTGATAACAGATAGCTTGGAAGCACTGCAAAGATTAATGGACCATCTTGCGCAATACAGTTAAAAATATAGTCTTAATATCAACGTAAAGAAAACGAAACAAGTGATCATCAGCAGGAGAGATTTAAATGGAGCCTATATGTCAACTGAACTTGAACGTGTTTAACAATATTGCTACCTTGGAACCACCATAAAAGCGTAATGGGACAGTGCACAAGAAATAAAATGTCGTCTAGAAAAAGTAAGAATAGTATTTCACAAAATGAGTGCCATCTTCAAAAGTCACAACATATCTCTTGAAACCAAAGTAAGGCACTTAAGATTCTGTCTTTTCTATTTTATTGTATGGCGTAGGATCCCGGACACTTATAGAAACCACTACTAAAAATCCGGAAGCATTTGAGATGTGGCTGTATAGAAGAATGCTCATAATACCATAGACAGTTCACATTATACAAGTGCAAAGAATACAAGAAAAGGTATTGGGAAGAAGACAAACATCATGCCGTTTCATTCAAACAGCCGTTTAAAAAAAAGTTATAATTGCCAACATGAGAAATAGATAAGAACCTGAAGACGAAGAATGGAAACCTTTTGCTTATGATAAGAATTTAGCTACGATAAGGCTACTCCAGGGAGTCCATAATGAGAAAGCTTGTGAAGCAACATTTCCTGATTTATATAATAAAGTGCTTTTGAAAGATCATGGCAAGCCGCTGCAGCAGTTGACCCCTTAATTAATAGCCGAATATAGGCTATGCAACAATTTAAAGATGGCTGATTGGTATTGCAGTTTGGTTGGAATCCATATTAATGATAACTTAACAGATAGTCTGTCTTAAAGGCCTTCTAGAGACACATAACAAGTTTGGTTAAAGGAAGTCCTTTGCCTGGCCCAGATCAGCTCTCCCACTGATCGCTACGGAACCTTACATCGCACAGTGACTGAGCAAGGCACATTTTTGATATTTTGGCTAACTGAGCGGGGAAAAAAACTAGGGAAGCTGGACCAGGGACAGCAAATCTCGATAAGCCAAGAACCTAAAGATAGGGGAAGATAGAAGATAGGAGGATATTAACTGGAATCCTAACAGGTCATTGCAGACTCAAACGACACATGCATCTTTTGGGTATGGTTCCAAGCCCGTTGTACATGGCCGAAGGATATAAAGAGCTTATTATTTCAGATCTCCACATCTGCCACGGGAGGATTACAATAAGCTTTGGAACTGGGAAGCTCTGTTTCTTTATTAGGAGGTCGCCTGTGTAGGGTTATAGAGAACAGTCAGCAATGACAGAGGTTACCGGTGTTTTTTTGCGGCAAGGGAATTTTAGGCTTCCCGCTAGTTTTTGGGTCTTGCGCAAGTTACTACTACGAAACATGAAATTGTCATATACAACGCTTAACTAAAATTAGGTCAAAAGAGCTCCCATAAGTACTCCTAAAGCTAAGTTCAGGATGTGCTTTTGTAAAACGAACAGATGTTGATTTTGGTGGTTGATTTTCATTTGATTAATTCAAAATACACAATTCTGACATTATTTTTATAACCACATGCGCCCTAGAGCATGTCTAGGGACACCAACTCAGCGTTTAAATATTCATTAAGGCGAGGGACTTCACCTTCGTCAGAACATCTGTTAAGCTTAAGTGATTTCTTATCTAGAGAAGAGTCGCTAGCAAAAAATCTTTCTTGTATGTAGTTCAAACAAGATTGTTCTCAGAAGTGAGCAATGGGTACTACCAATGTATAGTTGTTTACTTTTTTCAGTAGATTTTATTAATATATGGGGATGACATTCTAGAATGCTATTATAAGGTGACCAATAGGCCAAAAATTCATACTTCCTGGGCAATTCGTTACATAGGAGTCGCTAATTCAGCTGGATTCTGTTGAAGCGTTCCAGTCTAATCGAAATGATCCTTACAAAAAACCTATTATCAAAAATGAGTATACAAGAAAGGGAATGTGAAAACATTCTGTCTATATCTGAAAAACAAATTATAATATACCATTATAGGATAAAACAAGATGATAGTGGCATTTCTAAACCCCTAGATAAACACCATTGATATAGTCGTATAAATTGTCATATCTGGTTCATGTTCCATTTTACAAATAGCAATTATTCTTGCAGCTAAATTTGGCAAACTCATAATAATCGGAACAACTGCCGTATTATAGTTAGTTATCTATAGAAAGAACCTCAAATATTACTTAGATCCATATTTAGAGAAATTATATCAACCAAATTCAAAAACTTTTGGATCATGCAATATGGATTTTGTAATATGTGATATGGTGTTACTATCTTCAACATCAGTTCCACATCCAGAAATTACAATGAATATCCAACAAGCATTAAAAAGTTCGGCGAATCATTTAATAATTATATAGACTTTTAGATCTAAAAAAAAAAATTATAAATTCAAAGTATTTCAGATTACTATTTTTTCTATGTAAAGCTCGTGGTGTCATCGCTGACATGGCTCGCCCATATTTGACTGTGAAATTTTGGGAAATATGGCTAAAAATAATTAAAAAAACATAATATACCCGCTTGGCCAACTGAGGTCTTGCGTCCGAAATTTAATGTATTAATATGCAATAACAAATTTATGTCGCAAGTAACGATAGCATTTGTTCTACTCTCAGTCGCAAGCGCAAGTGCTGAATCGGGGAACTGTACCTCTAATACAGTTAGTGATACAGTTCCGATTTATTATAATATTTGCAAGTAAAATGTCAGAAAACAAAGAACTACGAATAAATTATCTAACTAGAAAAGCTAGTAGGGGAAGTTTTTTCTCGACAAAAAAATGTTAATCCTAATTTCAGGAGTGATGCATTTTGGCATGTTTATGCTATAGATATATTCTTGTATTGTGACTGTGAAACCTTAGAAAAATGGATACTAGCCATATAGTCATGTAAGTTGCATGCCCTTTTCCAGATACGAGAATTATTTAATTTCACCTATAGGAATTAATCTGGTAGTTGGAAGTTTGGCAAATGCATAATATCTATCCACAAATATAGGCAATAGAAAATTATTTAAAGAGAGAATACCTATAAACCAAATGACACCAGCTTTACTTCTAAAAATTAATGGTAATCGAATGTTTGTCGAGTCATTTGCAAATTCTTTTAGTTATAATTCTTTTAGACTTTGGATGTAGGGCCCATTATAAATTAGGTGGAATTATTTAAATGATCTTATTATTTTTACTAGGAAAAGCGAAATTGTGAACATTGGCATGCTTCTATAATATTTCCACACAAACTTATATGAAATTTAGTAAATCTGGCTAAATGTGATTACTAAAAACCAACTACGGAATTCCAATTAAATTTTGGGATAAAAATCCTTTTTGACATTGAAAATTTAAGTTTTATTTCTTGGAATCCAAAACCAAAGGATTTAGGTATTCATAAATTTCTTAATTAATTAGCAGAAAACTAAATTGTATCTGCTGCTTTTGGAAAAAGCTATTTCTCCTCTTTAAAACTGGCTTTTTTTTATTGTCCTCGGGATAAGCTGAATATATTTAAAACCAGACCATATAATTAAAAAAAGGCAGCCTCCGAGTGGTGTAATTACTTCAATTGTTTACACAGCGAATCATTTAAAAACCGCGCCACTTGAAACGCTCCAAATTGCTTCGGTTTCCGGAAATGCCACTTAAGTCAAGTGCGCGCCTAATTATGTTTTTCCTTAGATGATTCGAAAGGAACTGGGTGCAGTTTTATTAATAAATATCCGACCTGCTATGTACATGTACGCCCTACATGCTACGTGGTATGATTTCATCGTGACATTATTCAGTTCAGCATTCAACACGTCGCAAAACCGTGGAATAAAATCGATAGAACAGCTGTCCTTCGCGTGGATTCAGCGCGAGCGACGTTTCCGTTTTTCGAAAACATTCTAATGAAACTCTGTATTTGCAATAAGCTCTTATTGTATCCAGTAATGGGGTATTTTATCTATGTATGCTTGTACATGTATATCATAGTATAAGCTATATCCTGGGATTTATAGAATTGAAAATTAGAAGTGCTGAAATTATGATAATACGATAATACACATATTATTTACAAGTATTTTGGATGTATCACGCTTTTATAAACTGTTTGTGAAACTTATGGAAATGGATCAGATTTTTGGTAGTTTTTGGGGGTATTAGAAGATTGCTATTTCTAGAAAATCTATATACTATGCTGGCTCCTTTCGTTTAAAAAATCGGGGTCAGGAAGTATGTCAATAATTTATTATATGGTTATATAGCTTTAGTTTGGTTCAGTTACTTTAATTTTCGTGGCCTTTTGCTCTACAGCATTAGACAGGAACTCATGTATAAACTGCGATGTCCACCTGTAAACTTTACCAGAATAAAATTTGTCTTCCTTATGGACTAACCTGAATTCTCTTTTTTTTTATATCTCTAATTGTGCCTAATTAATTCAACCAGTATCAGATTGCGAGTGCAACTACTTCACAGTTTTTAAAATCGTTTTCTTATATTTTTCTGCTTTTTATAATAATCTTAGGCCCGAAACTGGTGGCATGAAAGTATTTGAATAATAGGTGAACTAGTGGATGATAGATGCTCTTATGATGATGATAGATGACTTTAAAATGCTCGCTTTGGCTTTTACCTCATGAAACTAAATCCTGCTCACTGCAACTTGATAAAGTGGGAAGCATTTGATTGTTGGTCGTCGGCAGAAGTGAATTTGGTTCAGAAGATGCATTAATAGCCGATGTAGGAGTTTATTAGGATGCAGCTTGATATTTGACCAAGTCAGCTGGGTATATTCCAGTATTTTCAATTCCAGATATTATATTAGAAATCATCAACTCTTGTCATGTGATTCCGCGCAATTTTGTAAATTTTTCCCATAATATTAATTTTTCTCGATTTCTCTATATTCGTCCTATCGAGTTCCTTTCAAATATTACCAAATGCTTGTTTTAATTTACTTTTAAAGGTTACATATTCAAATTTTTGTGAATTTTATGCAAAAGAGAAAAAAAAAGATATTTATATTTCTTAGAGGTTTATAAAGGAATTAAGATAGTGTCTTTTACCTAATCGAGATGAGCACATTTTTTACTTAGCCATTACAGACAGTTAAAGACATCAGTACATCTATCGTATATTAATTATTATGCACAAGTGAAGCACTGTTTTAAAACATCACATTATAACTAATTAATGGATACTAAACTTGTCTATTCTAATTTGAAGTACTTTTATATACACTATTTCAAATTAAAAGAGGTCTCTAATAGATCATTGTAATGAGTTTTTCCTGTAATGTTCCGTTCAATGATGAAATCATAATTAAGGTGTCTTATAAATTATTCAAATGAACAACATAAGATCTAGCCTGAAAATAGTCTGTTGTCTCTTGCGACGGATATCACATGCTTCCTTTCGTCCAGATAGGACTCAAGCAAAGTATTCAAGTTTATCCAATACGTTTTTGTAATCTGTGACGTTAATAGTCTTTATATCCGTTTGAATCTAACAAAAGGTTATGCTACGTCGTTGGCAATTTGTTCAAAGGGTGCACCAACAAGGTATTGCCATCATTTTCCCTCTGGTCTGGGTTCTTGGACCCTCGGGTGAGGTACATCGCACTGCCAGCACCAACGTGTAACATTTTCTTGATGTCCAATAAAACGACCATTTAAGAACTTGTGGAACACGCTCTCAAGGAAAAACTAGCAAATATGTCTTTTGCATCGACGCTCTCCCTAACTCTTTTCAGCAGTCCATCTTGCATCACCAATGAATTCCATTAGGCACATATGCTTTTAGTTCTGAAGATTTTTCTAAAATATCTATCCATTCTGTTTTAGAATTGTTTGAATCAGGTAAAAAAGTAAGGCCGATTACTGGATCATCAGACTGATCCTGGATTATTCTAATAGTATCCTACTTCGGAATAATGAATGCCAATTACTTATCCACATTATTTATAAGCAAGGTATTATTATTCTGGTGAAATCTTAGATGGAAAACAATTCTGCAAAAATCTGCAATTAAATGCAAGAAGATACCTGCTCTTGCACATCATACAACCAGAAGATGGTTAAAAAAGGATACACTAATTGCATCAGATCATAATGGACTAACGTAATGTTTACTGACGAGTTCAGATTTCTTTTAAATAATATTGTCGGACGTGTTAGATTAATGTTATAGTGGCAATTTGTGAAATGCACACTTTAAAAATAATACGGAATCAATTATGACTTGTGGTGGAAAATACAGCGCGAGTCTGTATCTTGGAATAAATCCGATAATAAATAAATGGGGGCGTGTTCGGAAAAACGCTCGGACACGTCAATTGCGATTGTAAGTTGCGCATTTTTTATAATACGTATTTTTTATACAGGATGTGTCATGTAGGCGGGGCTAATACCAACTTTCTTATTTTAAATGGGACGACCTATAAGTTATATTTTTGGATTCTCCACAAAATTCCAAACATTTTGATGTATCATATGCCATACCTTTCTTCGATTGTTTTTAAGATATAGGGCGTTAAGGAAAACGTATTTCATAAACTTAAAGAGGGGTTGTTTTAAACCTTTTTCTTTAGTAAGTGTTCAAAATGTAAACCATTTACTATTTGACAATGCCCTAAACGTACTACAAATTCATTTTGAATATTTCTGAAGTATATATTCTTCACTCTTGCCTTATTCTAGTTTTCAACTCCTCAATATTTGCCGGCTTGGTCACATAAACTTTGGATTTCAAATATCCCCATAGGAAAAAATCCAGCGGAGCCAAATCGGGCGATTCTGGTGGCCATTCAAAAGGTCCTCTACTGCCAATCCATCTGCCTGGAAAAATAGTATGCAGATAGTTTCGAACAGATCTTGCAAAATTGGGAGGCGCACCATCTTGCTGAACCCAGATGTTTCTATTTGGCATATCCACTTCTATTGGATCAGGAAATAGAACAGCAAGATTTAGAATTGGTTCTTGTAATAACTGTAAGTACCTTGCTCC
Source organism: Anthonomus grandis grandis (assembly GCF_022605725.1). NCBI lineage: Eukaryota > Metazoa > Arthropoda > Insecta > Coleoptera > Curculionidae > Anthonomus > Anthonomus grandis. The sequence goes on from NC_065549.1 coordinate 17,311,165, forward strand.
ATTTAAATTTTCTTCAAAGAAAATTGGGCCTATAACTTGCTGATCTAGAATTTCCCCCAAACATTTACTTTTTCTGGGTGTTGAATGTGGACTTGCCTCATCCAACATGGATTTTCTTATGCCCAATAACGGCAATTTTGACGATTTACTTCTCCGTTTAGCATAAATGTCGACTCATTGGAAAAGAGAATGTTTTCTGTAATATGATTATTATTCTGCATTAATTCCATAAAATGTTCACAAAATTCAATTCTTCTATCCGCATCCTCCTCATTGAGTTTCTGGAGAATTGTTAGTTTACAGGGATGTAATTTTTCTGTTTCAAGAACTCTTACTGAAGACTTGTGAATTATCATTAAGATTTCAATCTTGTGATTTTCACTCAATAGACCATTTCGTAAAAAAATTAAAAGAAACTTAAATCTGATTATCGGACAGTAAAGGCACGTCTTGTAGCAATGTCAAAATTCATAAAATGTCAAAATTATAAAAATGCCACATTTTTTATAGGACATTCATAAAATACGTTACAAAAAAAAACTGTTTACTGAAGAGAAACAGTTTTTTTTGTAATGTATTTTACTGATAAGAAAGTTGGTATTAGCCCGGCCTACATGGCACATCCTGTATAAAAAAAAATTATTATAGAAAATGCGCAACTCCAATTTATTCCAAGTTACAGACTTACTACGGTATTAAAAAGGTCTTTCCTTACCTAGTTGTTTTCATCAAGAGGAGATGGCTCCTTAGAGGTATTCGACATTTAGAGATATAGAATGAATATGCAACTCAGTTCCATTAAAGGTTTTTTGCTTTATTTAGGAACTTCAGTGCATTGAACCCTCAGAGAGAAACAAAGATAATAACAGTTTCCAATTCAGTTGTCTAGAAGAATAATTTAATTTATTACAATTATCCGGAATATTAACGGAAATTCTTAAATCACAACTCCTTCAACTTGATAACGTATACTTCTCAGAATCAGGCAAAAGTATTTTATTGGTCCTAATATTTAAGTTGTGGGCTGGCCAGCGAGAATTTTTTAATACTTAAAATTTCTTTGAAAGTGCTTATTGATATCCATTGAAGAAATTTGACGAGTCGTAGAGGCTCATATACCTACTACTAATGAATATTCGCTATTGATTAAAATCTGGTTAATATTTTTATGAATGGCTCCGATTTTCATTTCGATCAGTGCATATGTCATGTATTTAAAGTTGCAGTGTAATGGCTAAGCCTACAATATAAATATATTTTAATCAAGTCCAACCCACAAACATTTGCCATCACGCTTATCAGTTAATTGAAATAGTGACAAGGGACTATTATTGCTGGGATGGAATCTAATTAACTAATGTACGTAGGAACATATACGAATCTGGTTTAGCAACACAAATATGTGTGTACCCTCAATAAAGCCGAGCGAGTGACGCATTATCAGGATATTAGATTTTATATCTCTCGCGTCCTGAAATTGACAAGAGCGACCGCAAAACGCTTGTTTTAGTTATCATAGAAATTATCGCCCCGAAAAAACCGCTACCTGCATTAACAAAATAATAATTATTATGTATACTGTAATTTAAATTCAAGGCCGGACATGGATAGTCACTATAATATTGTACTGTCTATGTCTATATGTTGTACTGTAATAAACTTTTTATCGAAATTTATTGTGGACAAGATGGCTGTCAATCGTGACGCATATTGTTGAGTAATTAATTACGGTTGGAAATAAAATTAGAATTAAATTTTAGCAAACCTGCTTGATATTCTATATCCGAATAAGCGTGAGTTGTGAGATAGTGGCAATAAAAGCAGTTTCGAAGTCTCTTTTAAGCTCTTAATAGAAATTTTATTTTGTACATTTATATACAGGGAGCAGGTAATAGCTTTTACTTCTGTAGTGACATTTTTGTGAAATCTATGCACACACGAGAGATTTTGAGAGAAAATAGATTTTTCTAAATATTTATTAACCAAGATCTTTGGATATATGATGTTTTCATAATATGGTTAATTTTATGAAATTTGATATTTCTTATTTGATTTACGATATTTTTATTGATTTAAGTTTGGTGAGATATTGGGAAACCTTTGTGATTTCACGTAAGATTGTTGATTATGAATGTCGTCAATTTTATGGAATTAAAAAATAGATTTTTTGATTTCATCAGTGTCTCTATCAAACTATTTAGCAATTGAATGTGAGGTAAATATAAAAAACATTACAATTCTAATCGTGACCCGGAAAGTTTTTTTATCACACGAAATCACCGAAAAGGGTATCAATAATAATATAAGTATTTTTTTTGCAAGGGAAAGATAATTTGTCTTTTCTAGAAGCTTAAATATCGAAAGGTAAATCTAGATCAACACGAATGAAATGAATACTTTTCATACTTCAGCAGAGTTTCCCTATTTTCTATTTATAAAATAGAAATATGCAAACAGCAAACTTAAAATTTTCATTTTTGAAGTAAGCCAACAGGATATTTATCAGGTATTCTACTACTTAAAAAAACCATAGCATTAAAGGTTGTTATAATTTGAATGTTCTTCTGATACCGGCAGTAAGCGAATGGCTTAGTGGTCCACTTTCGATGCTTTTCAATAGATGTTTTAGGAAAGGCGCTTATCCCAAGAAATGAAATATCCCTAGAACACGATCAATCTTCAAGAATAGTGAAAACTTCGCTAATATGTGTACCTTTACTAATACCTTTGAACCAAATCAATCATTGCTTGAAAACAATTTAAATTTCACATGATATCCTGTATGAAAAACTAAAATACTTTTAACACCTTAAATAATACACCCGTGTAAAATTAAATGTTTTGATATATTTTAATCTACTTAAACAGAATGATTACAAGAGCACCTTATGGCGTACTTTTCTTGACCCTCGAATAAACATCCCGGGACCCAAAACTTTAAATCTACTTATAACATATCCCATAATGCGTCTATTGATGAAGCGGAGAAAAACTGGCCAACATAAAGATTGCTTACAGTTGGCTAATACTCCCAAAGGCTTTTAAAATCACTCTGCAAAACTTTTTGCAGAGCGTTTTTTTAAACTAATTTTAGCCTAAGATTCTCTTTGAGATCAGCATTTGCATCAAAGCACTTTTGCTTTGATCGCCTGGTTCTTTTCCAGTTGCTGCTGGACCTCCCAAACGATCCAAAGCCTTACTAAGGGAATTTTTGTCTTGGCGATGTACGAACGTCTTTGGTATTGTCTAGCCTTTAGCACGTATTGCCTTTAAGCGCGTTTCCGCTTATCGCTTCAGCACCGTCTTGCTGAAATGCCCTACTTGAAGATTTTTCTCCATTCTTGTAACAACTTTTGTCCCCAGATTACTTTTCATTCAGATCTTCCATTGACCTTTCTAATGGTCAGCGACTTTTGCTTAGCGACTTTTCGCAACCATCACCATCTACTTTTAGCCTAGATGAGAGAGAACGACTTTCGTTCCTATCGCTATTCTGTAACAAAAGAATAGATAATAACAAAAGATATTTAACAAAAATACCCTAAATCCAATAGTATTTCTTTATTAATTATATGACATCGTGATAATAAATAAGTTATTAAAACAAGTAAGGAAAGTAGTATTGCATTCGATTCATATAAGTGCGGCGAAGCTGTTATATCCATTTATTCAGAGAGAAGCATCCTGATTTACCATCCATATCGCAAAGTACCGTAAGCAAGATCGAAAAATAGTTCGGGGAAAACGGGTATTTAAAACAAACTAAAAATCATCGTCGAAGTGTACTCGAGATAACTCGTAATTAGCCAGTGTTCCGTGGCAAGATTACTTAATGCTAAAAGATCTTAACGCTATAAAAATAAACCTGCAGGAACTCACCGAAGATGATCTGAATAAAACTTCTGAGAATTGCAGGAGGACCTAGTTTCGAATTTTGCTATTTTGTTCCCTTGTCCTATAAAAGCTAACGTCCCGAATAGAAACAACTGGCTCCTCATTTTGCAAGACTTTTCCATGAGTGCCTGCTTGATGTATTTCCAGGTAGATGGATTGGCAAAATAGGATCCTTTGTCTGGCCACCCATGTCTCTGGAACACCTTTGGACTTTTTCTTATGTGGTTACTTGAACAGCAAAGGTTTTAAGACCAAACTAGCAAATATTGAGGATTTGAAAGAACGAATAATACAGGAGTGTAGGTTAATTTCCGGCGAAGTAATTAGAAATGTTTAAAACGTATTTTAGTTTGAAAGACACTTGGCATAGTACCTTTGGAGTAAACGCCGCAGCCCGAACCTGTTTTATTTTAGTTTTGTGCCAATCGTCCAAATGGATATTAGTAATACCCGCCTTCCGACTGGTACCAATACCCTTTAGGTTGATTGTGTAGGGTTTGTTGGATGCAAAGATTGGCGAGGCACAGTCCAGTAGAGGAAGCGAGTTTGTTGCTTCTTGCCAGAGACCAGATCTTTAAAGGCCTATCCTTACCCTTATGTTCATTCCAGTAGAGCGAAAGCGATTCACTGTGAGTGGGACGACTGCCTTGATATACAGGTTGGCGAATAAAAGACTACACATAGGCAATTTAAATGGAACAGCGCTTCTCCCTTATTTCCTGGTTGATAAGAGGCGTGGCAGATTCCGATCAGCAGACCTTATTTTATTGTGTGATTGCTTACTGCACTGTTGAGTCATAAAGCGCTATTTCAACTTTTTTAAATATTTATCATTATGGCTGTTTATACCCCTTCCGAAAAAATTCAATTGATTAAATGGTTTTTTGGAGGCAGTTCGGCAGTACAGAGATTTATTGTCAGTAAATTTTGAAAATAGACCGATTCCTTGTGCTAAAACTATTGTAAATGTCGTGTCAAAATTTGGGACACCTTTTTGCATCCAAGAATATAGAAATTGTCACATTGAAGCGAACCACCTATTGAAAGGGTCCAGGAGATAGAACAACGGAAAGAAATGGTTTGTAGTGCTTTAGTTTTGCATGCAACACGATCGAGCAGAAGCGTTGGAGAGGAACTGGGTATGCACCATAAAACTGTGACGAGTATTTGGAAAAATCGTGGATACAAATGTTTTAAATATTCCAAAACTCAGGAGGTTTTTTCCTGAAGATCAGTGGCGAAGAATGGCATTTTGTGAAACCATGATGGAAAAGGCAAATGAAAATTAAAATTTATATTATTATATTATTTATTTATTTATTTATTATTATTATATTATTTATACTTACGTACTCATTAGTACTCTCAAAAGTTGAATGTTTGGGCTGGTATTTTGGACGACTATATTATTGGGCCATTTTTCATTAATGGTCTTTGAACGCCGAAAAATACCTTGAGTTGATAAAGACCTGACCTTTTTAACAAATACTTTTCCTAACCGCCTTATTAGTGTGACTGGCAATATTAAATAGCCTCCAAGATATCCCGATTTGTCACCAAATTACTTTTATTTGTGGGGTTATCATAAGGAGAAATAGTAAGTCAACGAATTTAGAGGAGTTGAGAAACAAAATTGTTGAATCTGCCAATTCAAGTTTACTTCAAACTCTTTTGGAAGTAAGAAACAGCTTTTACGATAGGCTAACCTTTTGTTTAGCTAAAGAAGGAGGTCTTTTTAAGCATTTTATTTAAAGAATTATTTGTTGGGTTTATTATTTAGAGATTTATTTTCTGTTTTTTTATAATGTTTACATTCTATTGTTATTAGAGTAGCGGCGGTGTTGCAAAATCTCGCTTTAAAAAACGTTCTCGTTAACATAAATCTTATGATACTTGCATAGATCCAATATCTTGGGGAAGAAGGGTCCAGTCTTGCCTATTGTGCGCCTACACTATTTGTAAAAGATATATGCTTTCTGTAATCTCTTTGTAAAAGTGTTAGTTCCAATTTAGTTCCCTATCGAGTATCACACCAAGGTACTGCCGTAAGATGTCTGATATTGGGTGCCAGAAGACATGTTACTTTTTTTCTTTTAGTGATAGCATCATCTCTTTTTGAAGTTAATGGATAGAGAATAATCCGCACACTATTTCTCTATAATTTGAAGAGCCGCTTGCATTCGTTGGCAAAGCGATTACTCAAAATTATCCGTTTGCAGATTTAAAGAGTTAGAGGATATTAATTATTTGGAAGCCACTTTGTAAGTCTCTTCTTTCTAAAGGTATTTTTCAGACACGTAGAAAAACTGTTATATTAAACCCATTTCCAAGAACTGGTGATGAAAAGGATAATATTTGAAATTATCGTCCCATATCAATAATGAATCAATCATTGCTAACTTTTTAATGACCAATTTTCTAAATAAAATTCGAGTAAACAAAATAATTATGAAACAAAATATTTTGTAGGTTTTTATGGATATTACGAGATTTTTCGAGTAATTCTATAATAAATAATATAAAAAAAAATTGGATATTACAAGTTACATGAAATTTTTACCGGAAGAAATTTTTAATGATTATGGTAAATTGGGATCGTAAATCGTTTTTTTTAATAATAAAAGTAAATCGTTTTTTTAAATATTGGTTTCGTTGCGGCCCTTTTAGGTTATTTAAATATTTGTTTTTTTATGTTAAGGTTTATAGCAAAAAAGAAGTTAGGAAAGAAGTTGGTTTGTAGAATGTTTATAATAGCTCTTATCCTAAAAATGATAGTCGCTATTATACGCGATCGATACGGATACGATATGGAACTTAAAAGATCTCTAGTTTTTTTTTTGTTATTATTAATAAGGCAATAATTTAACATTAAGTGTCATTTATTTCCGGTTATATCCAAAAACAAGTTCCTTAGGTCATTTTAAAATATTAATAAAATATTTCAAAATTTGATTGTTTTAACTAAAATAACCTGTTTCTTATGGTATACGTTAAAAGTTACATGATTTTTTTGAATATGTCTTAAGACACTCATCATTTCTTTCAGAAACTATAAACGGTTATTATAATGAAAAGGGGCAAGCCACATCCTTATATATTTTTGAGGTTATTTAACCTTAAAAACAGGAATATCCAATATAACTGTATAAACATACATTTACCACAAAAAATGTAAGTACTATAATAAGAAAAACGCGTTTTCCCAATTACTTTTTAGATCAGGCCGATAAAAACTTACAAGATACCGTTCGAATCTCTCAAGTTGATTGGATAAAATTATATAAGTTTCCCGAAGTTTTTTTGTGTACTTAATCGGATTCTTTTTATTGCGAAGCGAAATCAATTTAGTGTATGTACATACGGTGCGTAGGCGGATAAGAAATTGGCTGACCCCTTAACGAGAGTTAACCAACCGTAATTAAGATCATTAAAAAGTGTATAGGTGTGCCGTAAAATTAGGATCGCTTGACTTTCGCTGAACTTATCTTTAATAATAGAATCAACAACAGAAAAAAAGATTTATATTCGTAATAATAATTTATGTATTATTTGGATTGTGTGGGTGGGTTTTTTTAGGTTTCTAAAATACGATAAATTTCTGGTACAATGATTTATATTGCAGAATATTAGTTGGATTAAAATAACAAAAAAACTTGCAAATGCAACAAATAACATTATTAATTTACAGAATCTAAATCTGCTTGTATATGTATCATTGCTTAAAAAATATGTAAAACACTTTTTTCTTTTTAAGGTTTATATGATTTAATTTAAATCGCAGTTAAGCAGTTTTCAAAATAATATTTTTATCATAATCTGCCTTATTAGGTCTACGCTTTTCAAGAGATACATTATTAAAGGTAGTTAGGAGACACTGATTGTGAAAAACCGCAGAGGTGGATGAATGCCTTGATCTTTATATTAAAACACATTTTATTGTTAAAAAAAAAACGATTATACAATATAAAACAAGATAAAGAAAAAACAATTTAGAACAAAAGGTTGCCATTCAGTTTCTCAGTCAAAAGCGAGAGGGCTATTAAAGCCCATATGCAAAATAAAAACAATTTTGAGTAGGACAATAGAAGAAGAAGCTTTTTTTATAAAGGAGCCACCTTCTTTTGTTGCTGAGAGATACAGGCAGAAATTTTTCATTTTTATTCTGTATCTCAACAAGGCGACAATAAAAATAGTCCCTTTACATTTAGTATGTTAGGATCTGTAAAAGTTAGAAAAAAATACAGAAGTAGAGTACAGTGGTGTTATAGGAAAAAAATAGGTAATCATCCTGCAGATAGGGTCTTTTACTAACTACTCTTTTTTTAAATAAGATAACTCTTTTTATTTTTGATCAGAAAAATCTGTTTTTTTCAATAAAAATAATAGAGAATAAAATATCAACAAAAGCCATAAAAATGCCATGTAATGGCATTTTGGGTAGTTTTATCAAACAGAATATCTCGTTTGAAAGTGACTCACACTCGCTTTAATGTCCCATCATTTTTATATAAAATTCGGTGACAAATATCTTACTACTTAAAAATTGGTACTAAAAACCCCTACGTGCCCTAGAGTCCTCGCACTACCACGCAATTTCTCCAATTATCACAACTTTGGCATTTAAATTAAAATATTAGGAAATTTCTTAGTAAAGAAGTTTGAGTAAATTTGAATTTAATGCGAGTTAGGAACCTACAGGGCATTTTTAGTACATTTTTTTAAAATTTATTTACACTACTTAACAAAGAAACTCTAATAATAATGGGGAAAAAATACATATAAAAATGGTTATTATATGGTAAAATTATGAAATACTTAAGAAAATAAAAGAAAGCAAAAATATCTAAACTAAGCGAATTCTTTTAATAACGGCAAATCCACAGTTGAATATATCACACTAATACTGTATAGAATTCTTCGTATTACAAGCTCTTCGGTAAGGCGCAAATTTGGTGATGTTGGTTCTAGGTTTGAAGACTGCGAGTCGACAGACGAGGGAGAATTAACCTTATAATATATAAATTATGGATTCATTCTAATTAGTTAATTAGAATGAATCTATTAATTATTGTTATCTGCTTTAAAGATCTTAACTGACATTTTTCAAGCAAACGATCATGTAAAAAGCCGACTTTCGGGCACACTCTTTCGCATTTAAACCAAAGAAATTTACGGCAACCTCTTGAATATGGTTCCGATATGTTGACCATACTTGCAAGAGTATTCTAAAATTGAACGAACATATGAAAAGTAAAAAAGTTTAAAGACTTTGTCAGAGGTTTTGAGATCTAATAACAAGGCTTAGCTTTTTATTACTTCTTTTTATAATATCTTCGATATCCACATTAACTCCCAGTTCCTTAACCCTAGCCGTCCCAAAATAATAAGATTTTTTTGGATCCCAGAACCGGGTCAAAATTGACCCTTTTTTTGTAAATTTTTTATTTCAAGAAATATGCGAATCGTAATAAAAAATGTTTCTATATTTTGCTTTACGTTTATTACAAAAATAAACAACTAAAACTTTTTATTCTAAATACACATACCCAAAAAACTTACGAAAAAGAATAACAAACTAAATATTTACTTTTATTTGTATAAAAAATCACATTAGTTCTTATTCTCCATCCTCGTCTTTTAAACAATAGACGCATAATACTACTGTTTTAGAAATTTTAATTTCTGAGTGTGTAGGACAAACAAATTTTTGTCACTTGTCACATTTTGTGGAATATTTGTTATCATTTCTCCGGCACTGAAAACATCTACTTCTTTTTGCGCCCGCATGAGGATTGGACTGCTTATTTTTTACTCGAACTCCCGTAGTTTCAATAGCTACGGAAAACCCTCTATCATCCTCATGAATTTTTTCTGCTCGCCGAACAATATTATCATGGATCCACATGTTACCTAGGTCTTCTAAAAAAAGTTTCCTTCTTATTTTCAAGTTACCATTAGAATTTTTCCAGTCTGGGTTTTTTGTAATCCAGATGACAAAGGCATTATATGAAGCGACATCAAGCCAAGTAAAAAATAAACGTAGAGGCCATCTTCTTGTGCATCTTTTGGAAGAGTACTCACGTACAATTTTATCCAAGCAATCGACGCCACTTTTTGTCTCATCATTGGAGGTTATTATATCAGGTTTAAATTTCAAATCCTCCCCCGCAATGTCATGTTGGTGATGCATTGAAGATAGCAGTACCACAAATTTTTTGGGTTTCGTAACGTGGGACACTAAAGTAAGATTTCGTGTGGAAAGAAACTCTGAAGAATCTATCTCTTTCGCGAATATCCAGTAAGCACTTTGGCAGGTCATTGTGAGGTTTGCGGACCGTCCCCACAATTGTTAGATTCTGGGACAAAAGATCTTCTGCTAAAGTGATGTCGGTGAAAAAATTATCAGTGGTTATATTTTGTCCACTACGATACCAGTGGCTTGCTAAAGTTTTAACAACTCTAGGTCCTTGATTCTTTTCTACTATTCCATTTATTTTTCCTGAATACACGTCAAAATTGCAGCAATACAAATTTTCAGCATCACAAAGGGCCCATACCATACTTTTATACCATATTTGCCCGGTTTACTTGGTATTTAAATTTTGAATGAGCAACGACCCCGGAAAGTTACCAATTGCTCATCAATAGTTTCAAACGCTGAAGGATTGTAAGATTTCCTACAATTCTCAGCAAATATTTCAGTGATCCCACGAATCGGAGCAAGTTTATCCTCCTTTTTTCTCTCAGCCCTTGTAGATAGATCATCGAAACGAAGGGGACGTAAAATGTCAGTGAACCTATTTCTGGACATAGTAGCCTGATAAATAGGCCTGGTGAATGCATTGTTTGTAGTTGACCATAAACTACGTACACTTTCTCTTGATTCTCGAAATCTACCAGTAAGAATAAGGACTCTAAGGAAAGCGAGAAATTCTGTAGTGTCCATCTCAAACCATATTCCATCTTGACTTCATGACTTTCATTATAGGTGTTTATAAAGTCTTTAGCTTTTTTGTTTGTGTATTTTATAATATTATCTAATAGATCATTAGAAAAGAACAGCTTAAAACAGATAGAATTTATATCTTTGCTTTTATCTGTGAGACCTTTATTTTCTTGCAAGATATTGCATGTTTTGGATTTTCCTGTTTTATGTGCAACAGTATACCAAGTGCGATTATCAACATCGTACGACTGTTTATTGCTCACTGTTTCGTATTCTAATGGATCAGGTAAATGTATTTGTTCTTCTTCTAACTCTTGAAATGAAAGATTGCCGTCATGTAGCGGATGAAGAGCCTCTCAGGCTCTTCATCGAGGTGTCCTCATCATCTGACAAATCACTAAATGCCTGTTCCAAAGGTATTTCGGTTTCGCACTCATCACTTGAACAATGCATCAATATTTCGTAGAGTTCCATGTCGGATAAACTCTTATTTTTAGACTACATGGCACTTTACTATTTATGATTGAAAAATAAAATAACCCTCTCATAGTTACGTTCGACAGTAAACTGAACAACAAAGCAATAAATTGGAAATATACGCAACTTATCTTGTTTAGATCTGTAAAAAAGGGAATTTTAGCATATATCTATTTATCCTAAAACTGGGTCGTCGGTGACCCATCCATCATTTTTTGAAGAAAAAATTAGTTTTTTCTTAAATTTTTACCAAATAAAGCATTGTTATGATAAAATTTGAGAATTCATGGACGCTCACTGAAAAAAAATCAGGGAAGCAAAAGATATTTCAGGATTTTTAAGTTTCGGGTCATCGAAGACCCATATTCGGTATACGGCGAGGGTTAAAGGGAGTTCATCTAGGCAGGATCTCATCTTTAATTTCATATTGGTAAGCAATAGTTACCCTACATTTAGAGGCATTTAAAGGTAAATTGTTTTTATTTTGCACCAGTTGTTAACTGATTAAACGATGCCTGAAGTTTAATGTAGTCTTCAATAGTGGCAATTCTACGACACGACTTTTATCTTGCAGCACAAGCTGTTCAGACCTTCTAGACCCAGCAACTTCTAGATCCTTAGAAATATTATTTATAAACGAGTTGAAAAGTCCCAATATAGAGCCCTGTGGTACACCTGCAGAAGTTATTACTTCACACGAGCTGTGTCCAGAGCATGCAACATATTGAAAGCGATTTGTAAGATAGTAAGAGTAGTAAAATGAGATGAAACTTCGAATTGATCAAAAAGATTTGCTGTAAGAATACAATGATCAAGGCGGTCGAAAGCTTTCAAGAAGTTTGTATAGACAACATTAACTTGAGAGTTATTTTTAGAAATTTTGAAATAAATTCTGTTATCGTAATAAGATTAAAGTAGTGAATCTGTCCTTCATGAAACCATGCTGTTTTTTCTGTCGATAAAATGTTTCTTGGGAAAGTACAATGATGAATGAAGGGGTCTTTGTGAGATTTTAGAGAAGTTAGTAATAGTAACTGGCCTATAATTATTGATGATATTTTTTATGGATAGAAATAATTTTAGATTTCTTCCAGAGCAGAGGAAACCCTCCAGTTCTGATGGCAAGAATAAAAAATTATCTTAAGGGGTTTACTAAAAGCATATGTACAATCCGATATATGAAATGCAGTAATATCGGGTCCAAGTATCGCTTCGGCCTTACTAGATTTTAAAGCACTTAGCAATTCATTTTCTGTGAATGATTTGATGTTGATAGTGTTAGACTGTGTATTACCGATTTGCGATATTTTTTTTCTAGGTTGCGTTTGTGTATTATAATAACAACTTAATTATAAAAAAATCGACCGACAGGGTCTGCTATTATTTGAGGGTCAGACAGAAGGACACCAGTTTGATCCTACATATCACGTGGCATTGAATTATTCTTTTGTGAATTTTTATCAACCTCTAAAAGTTGCTCTGTTGTGCTGACGGATTTTGCTTAAGGCCAGAGTAATGAGTTTTGTATGATTAATTAATATTTGCTTTTATTTGTGTTTGTATAGGCTGTGACAGTTATTTAACTCTTGTTGTTTGGCATAATGTTTATATTTTCTCCATGCACTATTTTGTTTTATTAGTTTTATTGTTTGAGGATGAAACTTGGCGGATTATGTGCGCTGTTTTTTCATATATTTTATATTTTTAATTTAAAACTGGGCAAAAGACTTTACAAACATCATGCTATTAAAATATTGCTACTAAAAACAGAACCTCGCATCACCATTTAGCTATCGCGATTTTTCTATTTATATTAAAATACATTAGACATTTTTTAGTGACGCGATAGCATAAGGCTTTTTTCTCAGTTCATCAGAGACGCCATTTTTAAAAATATAATTAAATAGAAAGAGGGATCATGTGATAGATCGTTTGAAAGCACCCACTAAATGCTTTATGGTCCTAGAATATTAAGTCATTACTTCTACCCATAGCAAAATGGCAGCCTTTCAAAATCTTATTTTTCGCATATTTATCTCCATTTAAAATAATTAAACTTTAGGTAACACAGAAATGTAATTATTTCACTATAAATGATGTTGAAAATGTGCACCATTAACTTCAAGACAGTAAAATAATCTATTGGAGAACTCTTCACGAACATTTTGGAAAGTGGCAATTTTAATGATTTATTTAATTATTGCGACATGCATCAATTATTCTTTAACGTAGATCGAAGATAGATTCTGGCTGGGTGACGTAGACTTTTATTTCAAGTAGCCCCATAAAAAAAGTCCAGAGGTGTAAGATCGAGTAAACTGGCTGGTCACTCGGTAGGCCCTCAACGACCAATCTATCCATTAGGGTAAGTATTAGTCAGATATTTTCTAACATTTCTGCTAAAGTGAGGCGGTGCCCCATCTTGTTGAAAAACTGTTTCCAACGTATTTAGTAAAGGTCCCCTGCCACATTTTGGTTTTGTTCAGGTGTAGTAGAATGGTGTGTGCAAAATTTAAAATGTTTATATAAACGTATTTAAAAGATAAGAGGGGGGACAATTAAGAGTCGCACTGCATATTAAAAAAGGCTTGTGCGTGGCCAGACACCTCGCACCACCACGCAATTTTTCCAATTATCAAATTGGAAGTGAAATTTTGTCCGACACATCAGCGGGGTCAAAATCCGAAAGCGCTGCAGTCCGAAGTTCTTCCTTTTCGTTTTTAGGGAACAACCACAGAAATAAAAAAATGTTGTTTATGTTTTTGATTGCAGTGAATCGATCTTTTATTCTCGCGATAATTGCGTCTATGATGGCATGATATGTGTTTCTTTTGAAATCAATTCCTTCGGCGGTCATATTTTCTGCCAAAGCCTCAGGTTCTCCATAATTACGTTTCTTCTTCCGACTTACTTGGAATGTTGACGAAGTATCTGGCAAATAAAGCTTCAACAACAGTTCGACATTCTTCCGAAATTAAACTCTATTGGCTGCGTAATGATTGTAGATCGGCTGTGAGGCTTCCAAGATTTTTCACCTCGATGTCAATCGTTGCTTCTTTTCTTTGTAGATTTAAACTGACATAGTTGATTGCGGTGAGAACCTCGAACCATGTGGAAGACATCAAGATACATTGAAATTTACTGATGGAACTGCCGTCGGCATCGCGCGAGTTTCTGCAGTAAGATTGAGACCTATTAGTTTTTTAAGCGCTTTCCTCACTACTGGTAGATTTTTGGCACAAGCATCAATCCGAGCAGACTATCTTGGAAGCATGGAACTACCACTGAATATGTTGAAACATTTGTTAACTACTCCGAAAAAAGTTATTGCATTGGAACATTATTCAGCGGCATCGACTCCTGCTAAATTGAGAGTGTGAGCTCCGCAGGGTGCATAAGATAATTTTTTTGCAAAATGCGACTCTGAGCTCTTTTGTATTCACCAACTCACCACTCATGTTTCGTCCATTGTCATAATCTTATCCACGGCATTCATGCAGTGAATTCCCATATTTTCCTAAAGTTCCACAAATCAAGACAGTAATAACTTCACCAGACTTACCGTGACAATTAACAAAAGCCAAAAAACGTTCTTTAATCTGATAGCTTTTTCCATCAGGCTGCAATCGCACGTGTCGTAGAATGAAAGTTGTTTGCTTCAAGTGACTGGAATCAGCCAGCATAGTATAATAGTTAACCTCTGTTCTTTGCTTCAAAATAACATCTGTAATGTGACGAGCATAGAGCCTAATGAATTCATTCTGCACATCAGGAGACAGGCAATATACAGGGTGTTACTAAATAAGTGCGACAAACTTCATGGGGTTATTCTGCATGGAAAAATAATGACATTTGCTATATAAACATATGTCCGCGAATGCTTCGTTTTCCGAGATACGGGGTGTTTTTCTTAAAAACTGACGCTTTATTTATTGCTCTGAAACCGGTCGAGATATGCAAATGAAATTTGGAGGGTTTTAAGAGGTAGTTATCGCGCATTTTTTGACATGCAATTAAGAATTTTGATTTTTTGAAATTTGTTTACCATTGGCGCGCATACGGGTAATGATCTCAATTTTTTTTAAAGAAAAAAATGGTACGTCACTGAGATATTTTAAATTAAAAATAATTTTTGAATTCCTCGTTCAATTTGTGACAAAAAAACCTCTCTCACCTTTTTGTCGTATGTGGCGCCGTTTTTATGCAAAAAAAAAACGTCTTGACGCGTATTTTTCATTTCTTTAATACATCAAGATGTAACAAGAACTATCTAATACAACAATATGAAACCAGAACAATAATAGAAAATACCAATACTATAAAATTTTAAATAGGCGCAAAGCTACAAGTGGTCAAAATGATCTCTTCAGACGTTACACAAGATTCAACTCTTCGCCTCATTGATTCTTGTATTCGCGCAAATATTCCTAATGTATTTTTTATTATCTCACAGCCGGCTATAATTCGATTACTCAGGTTTTCAACATTTTCGAAGGGAGTGGAATAAACTAATGACTTAAGAAAACCCCAAATGCAAAAATGTAGAGGATTTAAATCTGTCGATCGAGCAGGCCAATGTTTTGTACCTCCCCCACCTATCCAACGATTTGGAAATACTGTATCTAAGTGATTATATACATTGATACTAAAATGGGCTGGTGCACCATCATGCATGAACCATAAGTGTTGCCTCAGCTGTAGAGGAATTTCTTCAAAAAGAGCAGGTAACCCTTACTGTAGGAAATGAAGGTAAGATTCTCTTGTTAGGCGTTGTGGGAGGAATTATGGGCCGATTAAATGATCGTCAAATGAGCCTTAAAGATTCCATGTGTATTCTCCTCAGCCCATAAATGATTGTTATGGAAATTTCGTATGCAATGTCTTCCAAAAGTAGCCTCGTCGGAAAACAAAATACCATTCAAAAAAAATAGGAATTTGAGCGATTTGATTTGCGGAAAAAAGTCTCTAGGTAGTTGAGCTTGCACACGTTGCATATGAAATGGATACAAATGATTTTCTTTAAGAATTTCAAATACAGTGTTACATTAATAAGTTGCTTACATTTAATATGTTTGCAATTTTCCGAGTACTTGTTTGCTTAACTCTAGAACTGCTTCTTCTAGTTGTACTTTTCCAGGACACCCGCAGTCAGCCGTTTGTTTCTTAAACGTACCATTTTCACGCAAACGTTGGTGAAGACGAGCAAATATTGTGTGATGGGGACTTGGATACAACTCAGCATACAATCTTCGAGCTTGCCGACCATTGCCATTACTTCGGCCATAGATAAAATGCATATCTGACAGTTCCGCATTTGTAAAAATTTCTATTTTTTTTGATAAAAGAAAAATTAATTACTTATTAATAATAACTAAAAGCTTAATAGTAAAGGAACGCTAATTTGACATTTCGTATTTTGCAGATGAATGTTTACATTTTGTATTTAATATAAGATAAATATTAACAATATAACCTACTAGATAATGATTTAAAAAAATGAAAAATACGCGTCAAGATGTTTTTTTTTGCATAAAAAGGGCGCCACATACGAAAAAAAGATAAGAGAGGTTTTTTGTCACTTATTTACTGTACTTGCAAACGCTGATTTGACTATTGGGACTTTCTTACTTTTTCCAAATGGGTATGGAGCACTGGATCTTATTGACTGATCAACTCTAGTATTCCTAAGAAATTTCTTAGTTCCGTTTTTTTTACCAATCAAAGGACTGCTGCCACGCAAAGCTAAGCTTTCACTAAGGAATAAAATGCCTGATGACCTCTGGTAGAATTATAGTATACTATTTTTCCAACCAAGAAACTTTCTAAATTACTCCGGAGTTCGGAGCCCTTTGAACTTCGGGACCGGGAAAAAAGTCCCCGATCCCCCCCTCCTCTCATCGGGCCTGCCTTATTATTAAGTTAAAGTACAAAATAATATTAGTACTTTGTCCAATTTCATAAATCGTACTGAAAATGTGTTGTACATACATGGTTATCATGGTAGACCATGAAAATAAGAGATAAATATTCGGAAAGTCTAATTAAAAGGTCTAAATTTTCGAACTTCGATCAAATTATTTTGATTTTTTTAATTTTCGTAAAAACACACAAAAAAGAAAAGTCGGGCAGCTTCCTTATAAGAAATTTGAAAGGACCTTAAGAAGTTTCAATACTATCAATAATTTCCATAAAAGACAATATTCTTTGTTGATAAAATATACCGATGAATGCATTTAACGTGGCAGAATTATAGTAAAACACTAATTTTTTAGGCTTAAATTTGTGTAGGATTGGAAAAAGTATGAAAAAATCGTCAATAATTCTCAAAGAGACTTAATTTAAATAACAAATAATGTGTAATAATACGTCTTAATTTTCTGTCATCTTGTTGAATGCATTTTAGATGCGAGACTTATTATAATTTATTAAATACTATTATGACTTATAAAACTTATTAAAATTTATGACTAATTTGTTTTTTATATAGAAAAATTAGTTTAAATATGTCTATTAATGCATATTTACCTTACATATAAGAACAAACAAAAAGCATAAATTTAGAAAAGTGTTTTGTCCAACATTTCTGTACATTTTTTCAAAATTGCAAATTAAACAGTAGAACATTAACAAATAAAACCCTTGGGAATTAAAATCTTTGGCTTGTTTAAAACAGGTTTTCTTTTTCGAGAGGTTTTAATTCATTTAAAAAAAAAATTAGGTGCGTTTCCTCGGCTCTCCATTAGATAATGGCCATGTGGGAGTGAAATGCTACAATAAAATTTGAAAACTGATTGATGTTTTTTCCTATGGGAATGCAAACCGCTTTAAAAATAAATTAAGATCATTCTTGTGTAATAAAATGACGTGGGTATCCATTGAATATATTTTTAGATCTTCAGAGATATTTGTGATATAAATTTAATAAATATATAAATGCCTTTTTTTCCATCTCGGCAACGTCGATAATATGATTTTCATTCATCATTCGATCAGAAGCTCAAATGTAAACAGTTAGCCTGCACATTTTGCTTGATATCACGGTTGCTATTGATTTTATAATATTTTTTATCGTAAGTGAAATTAATGAAAATTAAATTCCCTTCAGAAAACTCTTTGAAAACCATTGTAAAATATGGAACTGTGCGTATAATTTTCAAAAAGTCCCAATAACTTTTTTGTTTTTAGCATAATTTTTTTTTTAAAGAGGTTCATGATAATTTTTTTACTTGAATATTGTTTAACCGGCATTGGCAACTTTTCAATTTTTTTTTGACGGCGTTTTTTAATTTTCAAAATTTGAATAGTGAGTTTTAAATTTGAGAGACCCTCTGGACAATTAAATAACATTTTTTCTATGCCTAATTTCTATTTCTAAAATATGATATCGTCATTGGTCATATTCTTTTCTATCACTTTAATTATTCATGATGTGATTTCGAAGCACTTTCAGAAATCTTAAGGGTTGACGTATACCCGTCTATATGATATTGCCCTACGAATTAATAAATATTAAACCATAAACTGTATAAACCATGGAGAATGCGTAAAGTGAGTATTTTTCGCACGGTAGAAAAAAAAAAACCTATCATGTCGGCAACTCCGATAATATAATCTTCATTAATTAATTTTGAGACAGTCAGACAAGCTACGATAACATTTAGATACCTAAAGATAAATTGCGACGTTGCCATCCTGTCTAGGATCAAAAAAGTATCAATAACTTTTCCAGTATTATCATATATAATTTTTGCTAATGTATTAAAAGAGATTTTTGATAGTATTCTTACTTGTGTTTGATTTTTACAGTAGACATTTTCTGTGTTACTCTGATGTAAGTAAGAAACAGAGGCAACGTTAAGACGCCTGCTTTTGTAAAGTGAGTATTTGGTTTGTTATAAATTTCGAAGGAATGTTTTATTAAACAAATTGGATAATTTAATTGTCTTCATTCCTTACAATCTCAAAGATTCCAACTGTTATTCATTAGAGATCCTGTAGACCACAAACTTATAATTTTTCATATTTTATCATATTTTCAATTTAATATTAAAAGTTCCCAATATTAAATTTAAATTTCCCAATTTAAACAAGGTTTGTCCATTACACCCTGTAAATAACGCCCTTTCCTCATAATACCCCTTTATATTGATATTTCCCTACGAACTAATATAAAAATCCATATTAAACTCAAACCTATTATTCTCTAAACGAGTAGGTATAATATTAAACTCGACAGACCCTTTCTAGGAAAAAAGGGGACCATCCAATAAGAACGGCGCCATTTTCAATTCCTGTTATTATACATTATACGACTACGGCTCAATAAAGACTTCGATTTGCACTTTGTCGAGCATTTGCCAGAATTTTCGATATCCTACTTCTGAATTTTTTATTCAGAAGTAACGTATATTAAATGGGTTTCACATAAATGATTTCTTGAACAATAAAAAAATCGACACAAAACATGCGAACTATACCATAACAATATTTATTATGCATAGAGAGCTTGTAATATAATACTTTCACCTACCGGCAGGTAAAGTTTTCGTGTTATGTGAGCTGCACTCACGCAGATATAAAAATATATTGCACATATGCACAATTGTGGCTTTCAAATAGACATTTTTTTTTGGAGATTACATATGGATTTGAAAAAATCGTCGATTTTAAAGAAATATCGGGTTTAAAGAGTAAAAAAAAATCAGTAAAAAATGTTTTACGTACAAGAAACATCAATTTTGTTTTCAAAAGATCTAATAAGTTTTGTTATCCTATCTATAAGGAAAAAAATCAACTTAAGTGTAAAAATG
This sequence comes from Anthonomus grandis grandis, assembly GCF_022605725.1. Taxonomy (NCBI): domain Eukaryota; kingdom Metazoa; phylum Arthropoda; class Insecta; order Coleoptera; family Curculionidae; genus Anthonomus; species Anthonomus grandis. The sequence goes on from NC_065549.1 coordinate 17,331,292, forward strand.
TGTCTTCTTTAATATTGTTAGCAGTTAAACCTTTGACAGTCATCATTGTTCCTAAAGTTCCCGCGTTGCATCTCGATTTTCTTTCCTCCAATTTTAGTATTTTCTCAATATCTACATCTTTTTCCTTTACAACTATTATTTTTTCCCTATGAAGTTTTCTTTCAAGATCCATTAATAGCCCATAAAAACACTAAGTGCCTATGATGTTGTTGCAGACCTTAGCGCAAATCAACTCTCAAAACTTTCAGTTTCGTCGATTTTTTCAGTTTCATTCTCGTTTTTAGCTGCAAAAGACCAAAAGTAAAAATCTTTATCAATGTTAATGAAGGTATAGTCAGGAATTTTGTATTGCCTCATAGTTTGAAGATCGCTTAAAGACTTTGAACAAAACATAAGATTATTATAATCCAGAGACCAAATTACAGTCAAAATACTTAGTTTTATTGAATTGATAGACGAGGTCATCAAAAACTCTTTTTCTGCTATGCTAATCTAAAGATCTAAAATTTAAAATTGAAGCCTAACCTTGTGTAGTAAGAATCTCGAAAACATATCGTATTTACTATATTATTATTAAATCTACGTTTTATGATGTAAGGACTAACAGGTCATGATGATAGTACATCTATTTATCCCTCTATGCACTTGATGCTGAAGATCGCTGAATTTGATAAGAATTAGTTGAGGATGCCATTACGTTTCAACAATTTGGTTAGTATTTAAAGTGACAGCTGGACTTTTTTTGCGATATCTGTTACTTTATAAAGTATCTTTTTGGTTTCATTATTAGCTTATTAAAACACTAAGTGCCTATGAAGTTTTTGCTGACCTTTAGCAATGTGGTGCAATTCAGCTAAAATGCTCTTCTAGTTTTAATAATTGCAGATCAATGGAAAGGATGCTTACCTATTTTCATCAGCATTAATAAGAGCGAGACCTAGGGTTTCTTATTTCCTGATGGTTGATTCTTGGTTGGCTTTGAGCGTAATAATGAAGGAATGTTGGCCATGAAAATGGCCATGATTACCGATGATGATAAAAAAAATGGCTTAATAGATTTTTAATACGTCAATGTAATGTCAGGGGGCGAAATTTTGCTTAGCCCACCCAGCTTTTTATTGCATTTCAAAAAGAGAGAAGAGGAAAAATTACGCTATTGACATTTTATTTTTCTGCCCTAGGAGGCAATAAAGCTGATTTTCGATATAATTACATGTATATGTATGTAAAAATGTTCATTCTATTATCCATATGACTGCACATCCTCTATATATTAATAAATTTCTGATATACTGAGTACTGTAATGGGTATCATATAATATCTAATTTACTGATGCGGCTGGTTGCTTTGTAACCAGTTTTTCAGTATAGCAGGTTGTGCGTAATGGCTAATAAGTCATAAGAAATATTTCATATCCCATATTACTTAAAGGTTGTGAAATATTAAAAACACAATAATGTACTGGGTGTATAAAGTAAGTTCACCACTACTGGTAGCCTTTTGCAGTTATTCGCCACAAGAAACTTGTCAAAATCTTTATCAAAAAGTATTAAATGGACACTAGTGTTTATAGAACAAATACTATTGTAAAAACTAAATCCGTAAATTTTAGGCTTCGAAAATAGTATCACATGGCTGAGACAGTCAAAAGCTTGTGTCAAGTAACAAACACTGTCCAAATAGGAGAGTGCCCTGTTGTCTCTAAGCCCAAACTGATCAGATCTGTAGGTTGTGCGTTCTCAAAAAACTGAGAACTCTAACTTTTAGTTAGTCTTTCTTAATTTTAACAAGGCTTAATATATGGGCGCTTTGTTTAACAAATCTAGGTAGCCATCCGACAATAAGTCATTCACAACATCAACCAACGGGCCCAGAGAAGAAAGGTTTAACTCTTGAAATATAGAGCTTGGCATCAAATCCCAGTCATATTCCGGACTTTAATAGATACAGATAATCTTTATTTAAAAAAAACATACAAAATTGTTGATTGATGATTGTTGAATAACAACAAAAATTTTGCTTGAATAAATAGTGTCAAAAAAAAATTACCAACACAACTTAAGCTAAAATACTAGGTACTACAACTTATTACTACAATAATTATTAAAAATGTGTTTTTAACAAAGTTTTTTTTTTACATAATATGTATATTTCTTGTCAGGTTTTTTTTTTTTAATTTTATATTAACACCAACCATAAATTGACAAAGATAAGACACAATTTTAAAACAGATTTTTTTTTAATTAACACAGTGGAGTCAGAGGCGCCTACAGACTTACGCAGAACTATTTAGACCTAACTATTTAGACTCAGACACTCAAAGTATAGGGTTTCATTAATAATAAATGTTGAATTTTTTTTTGTGTTTTATGACTTTTTAAGAGCCGATCAGACTACGTTGAATCAATTCATCTCCTGTGCGAGGATGTCAATGTTTTCTATTAGACAAACTTTAAAACATTACAAAAGTAAAACTCTAAAGGATTTAGATCTGTTAAACGAACAGGCCATGGCCTTAGTCTTGCACTTCTCTTCTAAAAGGTGAACATTCATTTAGAACTCAATGTAAAAGTTTCATAAATCGGTCCAGTTAAGTATTAAGTATTCACTAATATTAAGAATCACTCACTAAATCACTTCTTGTAATGCCTGCACAGGCTAATTGTGGTAAAAATAAAATATAGAAGTTGATGCTGCAAAATTCTCCATACTGAAGCATGTCCGGTATTTTCCTCAATCTCCTCAGCAACAATAAATCATTATTATGTATATACGATGCATGTAACATAAATGAATCACACACAACTAAATTATTGTCACACAATTGAGGACTTTGTAGCAAAGGGAGGGCCAGATTCATTTTAATATTATTCAGTATTTCAATTTTGCATTTAACTGAGGCAGATCAAATAATAAATAGAGAAGATTATTGAGTTGTGGGTGCTGCTTCCATTTATATTAACTGGATATGCCTATTATTATTTAACTTTGCCATAGAAGGACAAAATAAGACTGAGACTTGGAAAATAGAAGAAATTGAGGATGTGAAGTCTATATATTACATGCCTCCAGAAAAGTAATTCTTCTATTTCAAATAGATACTTCTCTTCTTCTTGTAATAAAAAAACTATAAGTAAGTGTAGCAGATCATGTCATGGTATACCAGAAAGAATTTACCATCAGGGAAATGAGGAAGCAGATAAATTAGTCAAATAAGGCTCAAGTCTCAATTTAATATGCCCAGATTGGTATTGCAGAAGAACTTTTTAAAATGAGGGCCAAAAGCTGAATTCCGCAGCTTTGAATATTCGCAAAAAGGCAGGATACAAGGAAAGTTTTTAGGAAAATAGTTGATTTGCATACTGTAAACTAAATAAACATCTGACATCCCTAAAAATCACGGATACGAGCCTCATTAGGTTCATCAAGAAGAAGCAACATTAAGACTATATAGGCTTAGGTTTGAGAGAAATAGAGCAGAAGTCTTTAGCCTAAATAAAGGGGCAAGCTAAGACAAACAGCTCTAAATGTAGTTTAGAGGCGCTCCCATAACTCTCCAATTCACCTAATCTATAATCTAACATTGCACTCCTCGATTAAAATTACTGGAATCAAAAAATAAGACACACCACAGCAAAAGGATATTGAGCTGTACGTCGACATCACTGATTTTAATACAAGATATATTAACAGTCTTAGGCTGCTCCTACATTGGAGGCAGATGGGATCTGGTCAGCCAACCCGGCCAAATCAGACCAGACCAGACACATCCCGACCAGACCCTGCGCTCCTACACTGCAAGTGGTTTCAGTATGCAGTACAGTGTGAGCTCTCGACGAGAAAGGAAGTTTTTGCCCCAGTTGTGATTATCTGAATTTAAAAATGGACGAGGAACTTTTTGATTTTATATTAATGGAACAAAATTTAGTACTCAATAAACCCACGAGAAAGTGGGTTCATGAGTTTAATGAAGACTACAGGCAAAGCGAATACTACTTAACCTGCTTACCTATGCGTGGTTATCCAGACAAATTTAAAAAATATCACAGAATGACCGTTGAAACGTTTGACTACATCTTGTCACACATAAAAGGGGACATACAGAAGTGGAGTAACTTCAGGAATTGTATAGAGCCAGCAGAAAAACTGTCGATTTTGTTGAGGTAAGTTACTTTAATACCGAGTCTAATACAATTTCGGCAATATGTAAGTTAGAACATATTTATTTCAACAAATTAAATTGTAAAAAAATTAAATTAAGTTTCGCAAGGTAATTGAGATATTTTGAGATTCTGCTTGTTCCGAATTTTCTGGTTGGCATGGAGAAAGAATGGAGCTTGTTGTATCCGAGGAACTGGATGCATACGGTTGATTGGGGTAGTATCCTGTGTAATTTCGTGGAGGGTGAGGTCAATGGCGATGTCCATGGTGTGTTGCTTGGTTCTAGTGACTCAAGCTCAGCGATGACACAATTCAGAATATTTGATCGTAATTTCATTCGTTTTAGGAGTGGTAATTGTTTGAGCGAAGGAAGTAAACTTTTGAAGAATTATAGGTCGTCATCCTCCTCTGCTGAACTGGTCGGTTGTGATGCCGAAAAACGAGATTCCAGCAATTGCACTTTTCTTCTTTCTAACTTTAGTGCCTCGTTTTGAATATTTTGGCTTTGCTTTTTCTTTGGTCCGGGGCACCGAAACTTATTCTCTTCTGTCGAGGAGGTGGTAGTAGGTTGTGGAGCTTTGTTTACTTGTGTAAGTTCCTCAGGCTCATCAACATTTTTATCTTCAGTGTGGACGTCAAAGTCATGTTGTGATCGAGGAGTTTTGCCTGATTCCTGAGTTTCATCAATTTCACCTGATTCCATGTCCATCAGTGTATTTGCTACTTGAGATGCAGGAAGATTTCTTGAAGTAGCTCTTGGATTCATCATAGGAAGCAAGAAGCTCAATGAATCAAAATAAACCCACTTGGACTTGGCAGCAGCACCTGACGTACCACAGTTTTCCTTAATTTTCTTGCGTTCTCCAATCTCAACTTTTTTTGAAAATTGCTCTGAAACGTTGCCAGCTTCGTCACCAATCGATGACAGTGACACTCTGGTTCAATTTGTTCTAGTCGGTGACAATGCGTACCCTTTAAAGACTTTTTTAATGAAACCATTCAGTCAAAGAAAAATTACCGAAGCACAGCGCGTTTTCAACTATCGATTGTCACGGTGCAGAAGGTGTATAGAATGCGCGTTTGGAATTTTAACTGCAAAATGGAGATTACTCTACAAAGCCATGGAAACAGAGGTAGAAAAAGCTGAGAAAATAATCAAATGCATGTGCCTTCTGCATAATTTGATTATTGACAAAGAGTATATTACAATGAATCAACGAGTTCTTGAAGACGCTCTACAGGAATACCAATAAAAACATGAAAGACCAGATCTTGGCGGACGACGATTTAACAGATCCTCTACCGCTGCACAAAACGTGAGAAATTTCTACAAAGACTACTTCAATGGCCCTGGAAGTGTTTCGTGGCAGAATGAAATGGTCTTCAACGTTAACAATAAGAGATAAACCTTAGATACAGCGAGGCAGACAGAATACTGCACTATGGAATTAAACATTATATGATGAAAATGTTTGTTTTTTTTTGTCGTTAATAATTACGGGGCACCCTGTATATACATATTTATTTATAACTAAGTTAATAATTATATCAACTAGTAATAATAAACTTATTACCTTCAATTCCAAGCTCTTTACCAATTTCATCCCACAGCTTTCCCCTTAAATCGCGGTTGTGGTAATTTTTGTCCCTCTCGTCCCACAAAGCCACTCTCTCACGCACTAACTCAATCAAGTTTCCTTTGTCTACAAGTACTACAACAACAATTATTATGATTTATATACACGAGCCAAATGGGAACACCAAACACGAACCAACTGGGAGAAAAACAAACTATTTTGGTTGTTGTCAGACCAGTTCAGACCCGTCGCTCCTTCCCGGCACGACAACTGGCTCTAGTGTAGGAGGGAACACGGCGCCTTTGTGTTTGTTTTCGTCAGACTCGGTCAGACCCGCTCAGACCGTCAAGTCTGAAGAAATTCCGCTTCCAATGTAGGAGCAGCCTTAGAACGGCTAACTGGACACTGCAAAGAATCGGGTTATATCATGATACGGCAGACTATGTGATAAGCTGATGGTAGAAATACTAGTTCTTATAACAGCTTTGAGTGACCTGCACTTACTTACTAAAGAACTGAAACCCTGATCTAAGGAAACACTAGGAAAGAAGCTAATTATTCCGAAATCTTATAAGAAGGCTATTGTGCTAGGTGAATAATAAGCTATTAGATGCAATATCTCAATGCATTTATTTTGCGAAAAGCTCTCAAATATTAAATAATTTCTAATCCGGCTCATCTAATTCATTCAATATTAACAAATCTAACATTACTCTTATTTTAAAATACCGTTTCAAACTCCACAAGGCAAATCTTTCATTGAGAATTTCTAATATCAAATGATGATAATTCCGAAATATATCCAATATATAATCTTTTTCTAAATTTATAGGAGGCATTGACTATAATATATACAGTCGTGGGAAACACATGTTCGGTTAAACTTGTATATTTATGTTACTTCCATTTGACGTCATTTACAAGAAAACAAGTACGTGTTTTCTTTATTTATTTAACGAACGATATAAGAGAAATATTGAATTTCCTTTTTAATGCTACCCTCCCTTCCCCACACTTTTCTAACCATGATTCCATGTGTGGGTAATTTTAATTTAATTAATGATATGTAAATGTAGCTATTTTTGTAGGGTCGGCAATTTTTAGGAATTAAAATTCATAACGCAATGGTACAATTAGTAAAAGGTTAGGTATGTTTTTGTGGAAAAAGCATTGAATTTAGCAAGCTACTGAAGTATTGAGAATGTATCATGTATCACTAGATGTGTGAGTTTAATTACTGAATGAAAAATATAATTAAAGGATTAGGTCGATATTAGTGCGGATAAAAAATATGATAGAGTCATGAAACTATGGGAATAAAGTGATAAATTACAATTTCAATATTAAAAAAGATTTAGTTTGTCAGTGAAAGAGAAAGTAAATCCTATAGAGATGAAGGAAACTCCATAGTTTTTATATATTTAAGTCATGTCAGCAGGTCATGATTTCCCAACCCAACCCATCTCGGACACAAGTGTCATCAAGCATGCTAATTAAATGAGAAATATTGTATATAATAAACTAGTTCTAGTTCTAAATGCAGGAAGTAGTATAGAAACGCAAAGCAATAGAGGTTACGAAAATTCGTATAAAGCATTATGAAATATAAGACCAAAATGATGGTTCTTGGATGGTATGAACTAAACTACAATTTTTAGATGATATAGAAAGCAATAAAGGAGTTTAGAACCAAGTATCATGAAGCGTGGGAATAAAATTATGGTTTTTGTATGTAAGGAACTAAGTTACAATTTCTAACTTATGCAGGCAGTTATATGAGGAACGAAATAGCATAGTGATGAAATAAACTTAAAATTTTTCCTATGAGGAAAAAATTACAAACCTTTTTCGATAGGATTTATTACAATTTGGCCGATGTTTCGGTACTGTGGGTTCGACTTTCTTCACATTTGATAAAAATGGTTATGGCAGTGGTAGTGATCATGATGATGGTAATGGTAATGACAAAAAGATATCAAGAATTACTGTTACATTACATACATTTGTCTGTTTCTTTCTATAAGCCTATTCAGCAGATCAAGTTGATAAATTCAAATTGAATATAAAATATGCTTTATTGCTTCTTAAAATCAAATAAAAGCAAGAAAGAGGCAAATAAATAATGTGTCAAGAAAAAATATATAATAGAACAATATACAGTTAAAATAGTTCCAAAGTAATGCAATAAAGAATAAGTCAGTGGAGTGGGTGTTAACAGTTCTTGATTCACAAGCATTTTGAGGCAGTATGCTCGATAGTCTGCGCTCACAAATATTTCTTAAGGACACAATTTAAATCTCCGCGCGCTAAATTAAATTTAAATGCGCACCGCTAAAAATTTAGTAGCGCAGTTTTATGCAGATTATTCCATGAAATAGTTGTATCATCAGCAAAAGCTGTAATGTATTGAAATCATACTTACAAATTATGATTTGGAAATAAATTGTGACTTTAGCAAATAACATTTAATTGTCAATAAACCGTATTTTACGATTTTTTTTAATTCAATTTTCTTAAGGTATGGATGTGATCATAAATCTACATGAAAAAATACTAGATGTAGTTTCCACAGCTTACGTATTATTTAAAAAACTACTAACAGAAAATGTATTTTTGGATATAATAATCAATTTATTAATAATAATTATCGATTGAGCACCAGACGAAAAATGTAACTAATGATTTTTTCTAAATTTTATAGAAGACAGTATCATTCTTTCATAAAGATTGCAATACCCAATTAGGTGCATAGATTGTTATTAAGACCAATTATTTGGAAAAAAAATTCTCTCTTTAGCAAAAACCCAAGGAGTAGCCCAAAATGGAGCTTAGTAGTAGGCGAAGTAAATATTTAATTGGCTCCAGTAATGACATGCTGGAGTGACACACTAAAGCCGAAGCTAATAATCCCAATCTGGGTAATGACTAAAGATACTGACCAATAACCTCGGTAATGGCATAAATTGCATTTTATGTTAATAGCCTGATGATGCGCGCTTCAAATTAATGATAGAATCCAGGGCTTTAAAGCCAATTACAAGAATTATTACATCCGTAAATGTATATTAAGTAAGAAAAACAGAATTTTAAAATGATTCAGGTACTAATTAATAGAGAACTGAAGTGATATCAAGATAAAAAAAAATTACGAAATAGTTATTTAAATTATTTTAAAATAAAACTAAATATGAACAAGCAGTTAGGCTAAAGAGGCTAAATACCATCATATTGCAACAGGTTCTTATAGACAAGTGCAATTCACGGGTTTCCCGCACTATGGTCGACACAAAGTTAATTAAAGCTTTAACTGATATATGAGTTGTTCCAGTATGGATGAAAGGCAGTTGCCTTGATAGGTCTTTACAGTTTTTCACAATTTTAAAAGACTTCGTGATAACTAGAAGGAATATACATTTAATGCTTCTAAAAGAATTATATGATTGATTGGTTCCGAAATAATTGACAATCCACTTTTAGAAGACATATAAGGAAAAAAGTGCAATCCAATTTGAAAAATCTGATCTATCTGGTTATTATTTGAGGGTGAAGGTGCAAGGGGATATAGACTTGTCAACTAAATATTTCATAGACACAAGCCTAATGCTGTTTTATTTTAAATAAGTTTGAGTGTTAAAGGTTCTCGATCAGATCAACCATTTTCCTTTAGGTGCTTATGAGAACATTTAGTGCAGTAAATAATAGCTATGTACATAGTAATTTCCTATAGACTGCCTGGCTTGGTGTTGGATTTCTTTATATCAAGAGATCAACAAAATCTCTATTTGAACATTTTTGCGTTGCCTATCGAAAGAAAATTGTCAACAATATTATAATCACATCCTAGTAGACCAATATTTCAGATAATCGACCGTCAGAGTATTTGAAATTGAGTATCAAAATGCAGATGAAATATCATCCTTGATGGAAGACCATCACATTACCAGGTTTCTAAAAAGAAACCTGTTTGTTTATAAATAATGAGCCGTCCATCTTCGTCGTGTGCTTTGATCGTGCCATTAAGATAGTAGAAGAATTATATTTCATCGCCATTAATCCAGGCGAATTCTTCAGAAAATATTGTCTGGAAAACTGAAATCTTTTCCACCTTGGCCAAAGATTCAATAGTCAAGGTCATTAACTGATATTGTTGTGCATATAGGCTCATGAGCTATTCAAAAGGATTTATGACCTATTAGGTGTATATCTTAGATCTTATTCTTGCTAGATACTTAAATAACTCGAATCGAAAACAATGTACGGAGGGAAAATGTCTAATTTATTTGTCTAGAAACTAGTAATACGTTAGCTTTCTTTAGACTGGCCAATGGTTATGTTGGGTCTTATATCAGACCTACATTTGCCGATAAATCTGCAATTGCCTGACAGAGTTGAGACTTTTAATGAAAATGTAATGAGCAGTTTTGAAGACATCGGCATGATGGAATAAGTTAAGGATTTAAAGTTTTTATTTCTGAATTCAATTTGGCTTACGAATAGTGAGATTTTAGTAGCCAGTTTTTTTTAATGGCTTCTTCTTAAGATTGACATACATATATGCGCAATGGGGCGATGACATAATTTAATGGAGAAAGACTGTTATGCTGCTTTGAACAATCTAACAGGATGATCTGTGATATGTCTATAATATATGAAAGACAGCTTTGGAACACCACAGGTCATAGTGCAAAAGTTTGATCCATTATACTTCATTTATTGATACCCGCTGTCACCACTAACTAGTTTAGATAAAACATGTACTCCTAAATAAATAGGATTACAAAGTACGACATTAAAAAAACGAGGCATCCATTATGATAATATCGAACAGGTATCAATAAGGAGGAGGGCCTTGCGAATTTACCACTGATAAGCTTATATCCAATTATTTTATAAAGCACATCTATTAACATCGAGGTGAATAGACGCATTTTTCACGTCTTTCTGGAAAATGAAAGTGACGTATATTAAGCTGCTTTATAGCATTTTTACTAGCAGTGGCGTAAAAAGTTTATGACCCAGGAAAAAGGGTAATAAAACCAAATGTTTCACGAAATTTTGTCAATACAGCACTATGGAAAACATTACGATATGGCTGTGTGAACTCAGTTTTATAGGTTATGTGGAGTAACGCACTTTTGGGGAATTGAATGAGTTGTTTGATCAAATATTGTAGCCAATGACCTTAGCTGCCATATAAATCTTTTAAACGTCGGGAATAGTATGTTTATCTTTGATATAAGTTTGACATTTTGATATGTACCTACTGTATCTATATTAAATCGAGATATTATACTAACATATTTATCTTCTTTTTTAGGGGCTGGCGAGTCAGGAAAGAGCACCATAGTAAAACAAATGAAGTAAGTACAAATAATAAAATAATTTAGATTTTTCTTATTCTAATCACATCAAAATCTCTCAAGCGTGAATATACTCCAAGAAATAATTTCTCGGGTCGGGATTTAAAGGGTCGTCATATAGTGTTCAGGTGCTTTTATCTGCAATAATGACAGCAGACAGAACCATCCCATTATCGTACATCCATATCGTACAAATCTTAGTGGTCTTGCATCAGTTGTTCATTCAACAAAATGTTCACATCATCTTGTTGCGTGGACATTTTTGAATTAAAAATGCTTTATGTCGTTTTTCTTCATTTAAGGCTTTCTCCAAAAATCTTTTGCAGCTTATGCCATAATTCTACTCTTTGAACAAGTTCATCTTTGTATTGCTATCAGTTTTCCAACAGCATTGTCCCAGGTTTTCTATAATATTTTGTCTTTACTGGCTAGTTTTGCATCTAAAATATCTTCTCTAATTAATCTGGCGTCATCATTTCGCTTAATTTTTTGCAGAATTTGCTTTCTAGAGTTCTCTTCAGATGACAACTTCAAGAAACATCTTTTTGACTCATTATCCAGACCATCAGTCTGGAATGTCGAAAACTTAATGTACCATTATCAATTTGCCAATATCCTATTATCATAGGTTATCCAGATTTACACCTTCAAGTGGAAAGCCCCTCTTAATTGATCTTTGGGCATCATTTTGTCTCTATTATGTATACAAATTCTTATACATATGTCATATTGGTTTCAGTTGGTTCTATTTCAGCTGAGCGATGATCTTTCATTAACATTAGATTAAAATCTTCTGATATAAGTACCTATGATGTCCTTATACCTTACTCTATAATTCTTTTATATTTAAGGTCTTGGAATCGTGGTAAGGTCTTCTGAATACACAGTCCGCATTTGATGCGTATTTCATATTCTATGGTTATTTTTGGCTGCGATTTTCTTGATTGAGGCGCGGTTTCTAAAAAAAGCAATAGCTCTACTTGCTAAATCTGTTCAACATATTAAGTGAATTCACTCCCATGGCATTAGATACTTTGTCGTTGAGCATATTGAACAACTCGGTTATCTTTTCCAGATCGAGCAACATGTTCTGGTTGTTTTCTTTTCGCAGTCCTACTTATAGCTCATAAACTACTTATAGTAATCTTAGTTGTACATTTTTATATTACTTCTCATTAGTGTAATTTCTACCACTTGTATCTTTATTAGTTTTCTAATAGCATTGTCCCAGAATATCATTAATCATCCGCCTTGATTGATTTTCACAAGATCAGTATATATATAATAGAATGCTTAATTTTTTCTCCTCCTTGCAAAATGTACTTGCTAACTTATCATTTATGAGTTTCTTAAACAGAAATGCTTGGCAACAACTCCTTTCAGTTTAATTCCGAGTCCCTAATACTTAATCTGGACATGTTCTAATGATTTTAAATTTGTTTGATTCTCTATGAATACGAGTAAGGTCTTTATCTTGAAATGTCTCTATAGCTTCTGGCTTTTAACCCTTAACTGGTATGGTGGGTCAATTTTGACCCCATCCAAAATAAAAAAATTTATTAAAGAAAAACTATTGCAAGTGGCAACACTGCCTTCCATGTATTCCTCGGCCGTACTGAGTAGAATATTTCTGGATTTCTGCGTGGCAGTCGCGTTTGAGTTTTTTGTTTAGCTAAGGTCTGCGAATTAAATGGGTCAAAATTGACCCCGCCATACGTTAAACGTAATTTTTTGGGTTTTCTAATTTTTAATGTAATGGCTTCTTTAAAGGATAAAAAGGCACCACTAACAGAGCACGAGTTAGAACAGCTTGCTAACACTTTTTTTGATAATGACAGCCACATTTCTGATGCTGAGACTATCGTTAGTGAACATATTTCTGCAAGCGATAGTGATTCTGAACCGGGTGTTGGTAATTTGCCAGATGAAATAAATTTGGATATTGAACCAGATATTTTGGAAGATAGTAGTGATGATGAGAGTGAAATTGGCATAAGAAGCTACTATTATGGGAAAAATAGAAAAAAATTGTCAACAACTGCTCCTGCCATAAGCCGTGCTCGTGCAAGCAATATTGTTTCGCATCTACCAGGACTTTCTGGACCAGCACGAGTTAACAAACCAAATTCAGCCACAGAAGCTTTTAAGCTGTTAGTTGACGATACAATAATCGAGCAAATTATCGAGAAGACCAATGAAAAAATAACGAGCTTGCAAGCTAGTTATGGGCACAATGCTTTATCCTGCCAATTTTTAAATCATGTTGACGAAACCGAAATGTTGGCATTTTTTGGTCTCCTCTTCGTGGCAGGCGTATTCAAGTCGAACCACGAAGATATTAATTCCCTTTTCGCAACTGATGGCACGGGTCGTGATATATTTCGTTCCGTAATGACTGCAAAAAGATTTAATTTTCTCCTCACAGCTTTGAGATTTGATGATCCAGACACCAGAAGTCAGCGCATTGAAGCCGGAGACGAGCTAGCCCATATTTCCGATATATTTTATCGCTTCGTGAATAATTGTCATACAAACTATTCATTTGGGTAGTATGTAACTGTGGATGAAATGTTGATTGGTTTTCGCGGTAATTGTAGATTTCGAATGTTTATCAAAAGTAAGCCGGGAAAATACGGAATCAAAATGATGTGTCTCTGTGATGCTCGGACGCATTATTTAGTAAACGCCTTTGTTTATACCGGAAAAGACACTCAAATGCAGAATCCTAAGAAGCTAGCCATACCCTACCCACCCTCAATGTTCTTTCTTTAGTTGAAAAATTCTAACCGAAATGTTACTGGGGATAACTGGTTTTTTTCTTTAGAGCTTGTCGAAGAGCTACAACGCTGTAAACTTACCTATGTCGGTACTATCCGAATAAACAAAAGGTACCTACCAAAGGAATTTTTGCCAAATAAGCAGCGACCGGTTTATTCTTCGATTTTCGGATTTACCAGAGACGTGACTTTGCTATCTTACGTTCCAGTAAAAAATCGAGCAGTATGTCTTATATCAAGTTTTCATCATAATGATAGAATTTTGGTTAGAGAAAATAAACTTCCAGACATGATAGATTTTTACAATATTACCAAAGTAGGGGTAGATGTATTAGATCAGACGTGTGCAAATTATAAAGTTGGTAGACGCACTAGAAGATGGCCGCAAGCAATTTGGTTTCGAATGATGGATATTAGCGCTGTAAATGGAAGTATTTTATATAATAATGCTCATCCAGAGGCTGAAATGACACACCAAAAGTTCCTAGTTACCTTAGGAAGAGATCTAATACATAACCAGTTAATTCGCCGATCTCAAATGGAAAATATTCCCAGGGAATTAAAAGCGCTTATTCATCGAATTGGTCAGATTCCAAAGATAGGTCCAGGCAGAAATGAACATGGGGAAAGACCACCTAAGCGTGCAAGGTGTTCTATTTGTCCACGCAATGATAATAAACAATCACTTATATGTGATAACTGCCATAAATACGTTTGTAAAAATCATTGCGTAAAAAGAATTCGTTGCAATAATTGCCAATAATAGACGGTTCAAACATGTTTGTTAGTTTTTTTATAAACCTTTTTATGATTTTATTTTTAAGTGTTTTGAACGTTTTCACATTTATTTAAGAACATCTTCTTAATTTTTCACCTAAATTTTGTGTTTTTTAGTTTATTTTCGAGTCATTTTGAAAAAAGCCCATTTTTTAAAAAACCTTATATTTTTTAGTCTAGCTTTATTTTAAGTGCAATTTTTTTTTGGTTTATATGCCCTCAGAGTTGTTAATATATTATTATTTTCATATTTTTAATTTGTTTTTGTTTTAGTTTAAAAAAAAATCGAAAGGTCTAATTTAACCCCACCATACTTGGAACGTGATTTTTTTCCGCCATACCAGTTAAGGGTTAATATCTTTTACACTCCTGCTGTTTGACCATTCAAATATTGCTATACCTTGGAAGTAGTATTAGCTGTCTTAAGTATTGTTCCCCTAATCTTTTGTTTAAAGTCAATAGCTAGTTTAATTATAAAACTGTCATAGCTTATAGAATTTCTAAAGCTACTACTCGTAGAACCACTTAAGGAACCACAGAAAGATATCGCTTTTTTTCGATTTTTGAGCTAATAACTGCTGGATATATTCCACAATATATTTCACATATTTTGCAAATATCTCCTCATACGTAGAAGATTTTATGCAACTTCTGTAAGCGCTATTAAAAGTTGAAACTTTTTATTCAGAAATCTTCATTGAATCATTTGAAAAAATACTTTTTTTTTCAAAAACTTTCTGATAAAATATTTAATTGGTCATTAATCCAATAGTGTTATCGGAATTATATCATATTCATTCTAAGTGTGATATTTCATATTTATTTATGACGGTTTCGTAAAAGAATACCCTTTTTTTTCGAATACCAAGTTCCAATTTCCTAATCCTTACTAATTCATTACTATAGGTGCTCGCTCCAGAATCTTTAAAGTATAGATTTCTCAGCAGCTTTTTACTTAATCCTGTTATCCCTTACATTAATTTCATTAAAAAATGTTTATCTATGAATTGTAAAATTTTTATTCATCAGGTCCGAGTCTGTTAATTAGGAGACCAAGTAAAAAGTCCTACCTGATCAATCCAATGTTTTGAAAAATTATTTCTAGTAATGGCTTTTTCTTAATCTAGCTCGGCCCGTCAATGTGATAAGTTTGATGGTTATCTGACAAAGTCAGTTCTTAATGAGTAGGATGTAAATGATTATGATTTGCTGAAATCTTATAAAGAACGACGCTAAATACCGTAATTCAGCATTTTTTTTCAAGTCAATAGCTAGCCTATTTAAGTAAGTAGCAGTACTTGATTTCCTACTTTCTCATTTTTTACTGCAATTGTAATTTTGACATCTAATGTTCTAGAAATGTCTTGTTCTCTTTTCTGTTTAACATTTTCCTTTTTGTTTTTGGTCTCCTTCGTTCTGTTTCTCTCCAGTGTTGTTTCTTTTATTCTTGTTAATTTGTAGTTTCGAAGAAGATATTTTAAAGTTTTCTTAAAATTGCCTGATACCCTCTTGTATCAGAAATAAATCCAAAGTGTAATTTTTATCCAGTACTGACATATATCTATTAATGACAGTTACAAAATCAAATAGTCTATTTTTTAATGTATAAAATTTTTATTTGACAATTTCTTGCAACTAATTTCTCAATTACATCTTTCCAACTCTCTTCAGTTTGATAACTCGTCAAACTTTTTACTTAATCTTTAGAATCCTTAGCTTCACTAACAATTACCAAATTACAAATTAATATACTGACCATATTAAGAAACCACTAAAACCATATTGAGAAACCGCTTTCGAACAAGTAAGTGTTCAAAAGGATATCCTTAGCATTTTATCGGTTTAACCAAGGACTTACCTTGTAATATTGTGGATGAGTTATTCAATATCTCATTACGTGACGGCCTGATTATAATTAGTTTTCTTTAAGAGTTCCTGAAATATAAAAATTCATCGGAGTTAAGTCTGGCCGTGTAGGAGGCTAAATACTAAATTTCTTTGCTAATCCAGCCCCACTCATGTCATAAAATTTAATCAGTCTACAGTTGTTCTGCAATTTTTTGAATACTAAGCTTCTCGTTAGCCCTAAATATCTGGAAAATGTTATTAAAATTAATCAACTCATTCGGATTCTTCATTATATCTTCCTTTTTTTTGAAAACATCTTAAACTCTCTCATCTCAACTCTGATGCTGATAATTTTCTAATCAAACCTTCCTCAGTGCACCTATTAAAATTCCAAACTACACCACTTGTCCTAATTCAACTGTTTCCTCATTCAACTTATTCCACGTCTAACTTAAGCGTTATTAAATGTAAGTAGGTTTCAGACATTAATCTAAACAGATATTCGGCCTACAACCAGCTCTGGATGAAATACATATATTTTTTTCCTTGCGAAATCATTAAAAATAACTTCAGGATCCTCAAATTTTCTCATATAAATCTCCTACGTATGTAAGTAATAAGACTGTGGGATGTCGGTAGATAAACAATAAACATCTGCTATTAAGCAAAGCAGTATCAGTATTGATTTCTCACACACGCCATTTCCTCATATCGTTTATGGTTTTTTGTTAGCTTTGATAAAGCTTAGTTAGCATAGATAAAGAGACATTATTCATAAACGTTTGGTTTAATCCCGAAATTGTAGTGGGGCTTAAAAGTTTTCGCGAAAAGCATTTAATTAGTGGGATATTTTTTTACATGATATTTATAGCATGTTTGTATTCGTGTAGGTTTTTATTCGAATTTTATTGAGTATTTTATTTAATTCTCGAAAGTGGATGTACTCAATAAATGGAGCTTTACTTTATTGTCAACTAAAGGTCGGCTATTACATTAAAAGCCTTTTTATAAGATTGATGGATATATCTATTTTGCTGAAGAATTCTGTTTAGATTTTATTTTTTTAGCAGTTTTCTATGATTTTGGGTTCATAAACGATAAAAATATTACACACATAATGCATTTGAATTAAATGTTTAGGAAAGAGTAAGAGGTCATTTATGCAAAAATCCATTTATAATTTTCAATATTTGATAAGAATATACTATTAAAAAAAAACGTTTTTTTTAACTTTTCTATCGGTATTGACATTTTCTAAATTTCGGTTACGTCATTGCTAATGTTAAGGGAGAAATGAATATATTGGAATTATAGGAAAAAAAAGTGTAGAATACTTAAAAGTGTGTCAGGCTCTGTTGAGGGCTAAATTGTGAAATTTTTAATCTAGATTTCTGAAAAATCTTAAGGGTGTGATAATAACACTCACTTTACATTTTTCTAATTGCAATTATCATAAACCTTCATATAGAAGCATTTCAGAAAAAAATTTGAGTTTCTTATCAAACAACTGATCAAAGATTCCCAATTATCTTAGTCAACGAGTCAAAAGCCTTGAAAAAGTCAATATAAATAGAATGCACTTATGTACTCAATAGAACAAATAGTGGGTATAAGTGAGAAGGATAAATTTTGAATAATAAATAAATAGTAAATTTTCCTTAGAAAGAAACCCGAATGGTTCTGGGATAATTGATAATGAATTATGCTCCTCTAATAGATTTGCATGGAAATTATTTATGTTAAAACTGTAGTTTACTTATAAACATTTAATTCACACCTTTTTTTTAATTGTTGGGGTGTACCTTTGAAGATAATAGAAATTATAATACTGGTGTCTGTCCAAAAATGTATTTTGTAAAATATATAGAATATATATGTTTTTCTGGTATAGTTTACCCCACTACGAAGAAAATACATATTTTATTACTATTCTTTGTTTGTTTTTTATTTGAAATTACCTCTGTCCTCTACTATATATGTATATCAATCCTGATTTTGTTTTCTTTGTTAAAAACGAAAAATGGACGTACACAAGAAAAACAGTACTGAAGGCTTTATTACTAACAATAATAATCATAATATATACAATCATACGTCCGGATGATAAACTAATGCACTTAACCTACAAAGTCGAACTGAGGCATCTTACGCCTCAAATAGACAGGAATCTCCCATAGCGGAAAATCTAAAGAACTGCACGGTAGATCTTGTAGAAATCTGGATAATGCGTCTACGGATGAGCAAGCTTCACTTAGATGGCTGACTCAGAGGTATCTAAATCCAGAAACTAAAGAAGCCCTAATTGCCATACAAGTTGTCAAAACGGAAAACTATAGCAAGTTAAACGTACAAAATGACAGATGTAGAAAATGTGTTGAAAAACCCGAAACCATAGATCATGTAACATTAGGATGCAGTAGACTACCAGAAACAAAATACATTGAAAGACATGACCCAGTAGCAAAAATCGTACATTTAGAAATCTTAAAAGCGCGACAAATTCGAAACAAAGACACATCGTACTACCAATATAAATCCAACACTGTTGAAGAAAATCTTGACTTTAAATTTATAATACGACTAGCGAATACTAAGAAATAGAACAATACAACATAACAGGTCGGACATAATTCTAATTGACAAAAACAATAAAACAACTTACCTGATCGACATAACCATCCTCAATAACCATAACATTGAGTTAAAGTATGAAGAAAAGGTCCAAAGATATGAACTAGTGCCACAAGAAATTTGGCAAATATGGGAAATTAATGGTTGACACTGTTCCACTGATTAGCTTAAGCGTTGGCGTGGTACCTCAAAACTTGAAAGATAAACTTTATAAAATAAAAACGCCTCGGAACACTTACGTGCAAATGCAAAAGTCAATAATCATTTCGACAACGACTATTCTGAGATTCTTTCTCAGTGGTAGCTCCAGCAGTGCTTGCTTGGTCCCATCGTGATTTGTGACTCACCTAAAAAAATGAAACAAAAAAAAATAACCCTCAATCTTTCAAGCATAATGTAATGGTTCCATAAGAAGAAGGAGGAAGGGGCTTTTTTGACTTATTATAACACAACAAATTAAATCTCTACGAAAGTACTTCCACATAAACAATAACAATAACCTCTTTCAAGTTATTATCAATGCCAACAGCAAACTTACACCACTAAATCTAAGTAATGAAGGAAAAAAAGCTCCTCAGCATGACACTTCATGGAAGATTCCAAAACGATCTTCAGTAAGATGGAGAACAAGGCTGGATGACTGCAATGGTTGAAGAATGGTGTAATCTTTTCTTAAATAGGATAGAGATTAAATAGGAAGGATTTATGATTGGCATGATAATTTTGTAGATACTCAAAACCATCGAAAATATAGGTATATTGAAAGAAAAAATAGACACAGAGAAATTCAGAAAGTGCAATAACAACTCTATGACAATAGAACATCTCTATTTGTCAATGCTTAGCCATCAATACCTGGAGAGACACAATACAGTTGCAGCCATAATATATAAGGAACTGCTTAAAATACACAATATTTCATAAGAAAATGGGACTCCATACTACAAAAGCCAGCCTCCTCCACTGTCAAACTATATTGGGACAGAACATTGCTAACAAATAAAACTGTGAACAATAAAAGAGACAATACAGTAGCTAAGAATAAAGACAAAAAGCCTAGTTAATAGATATGGTAGTACCAATACCCTGAGTGATTACAATTTAGACATAATAGTACAGAAAAGTAAATAAATATTTACCTCTGTGTTGCAAAATCAGTTATGGAATCTGGAGAACATTCAGGTTGTGCTGCTTGCTATCAGTGCCATGAAAATAATACTTAAAAGCTTTAAGGAAAATCTAACCAAATTACTACGAAACGAAGAATTGCAGACATGTAAATCAGACACAAGAATAAAATTGAACTCCTGGGTATATGTATTTTGATGGAACAACAAATTCACCTGTACACCAGGCTATTTTAAACTAAACAAAATCCTGACCCCGCTAAAATTATATGATGCAGAATATAACTATGGTTCAAACTACTCTGTCTCGACACTACTAGAATAGTTGGAAATAGAGCTCCATGGTCGATACCCTAACATGCTCGATAGTATTTACCTCCATAAAAATGCTTCAATTGGATGGCTAAACTGAGGAAACGTCTTGCCAGAGACTGAAGGTTTCATATGTGCTATCCAGGATCAGGTCATACCCACTCCATCATACCTAAAACATAGCAGTAAAAGATCCAAATATCAACACAACGCAATAATAAAATATTACTAGAAATGCAAAAATCAATTATCAAAAATAATTATTTGTAAAACTTTACTTCAGAGTGGTGATTGATCTAATCGGAACGATCAACTATATCTTTATGATATGCTTTACTAAAAACATTTTATTCCAAAGAATAAAATTGAACTCGTGCGTAAATATTTTCTTGATCGAGCAACAGATTCATCTCTACTCCATGCTCTTGTGAAGCTAGACAGAAACCTAACATCACTAAATTATATGTCGCAAAATATAATTGTGTCTGTCTTGACAGAACTAGAACAGGGGAAAGAGAAAGAACTCATCATCTATAAAACATATTTCCAGAAACTCAAGGTTAGCTATGTGACGTCCAAGGTCAGGTCATACCAACTCGATTATACCTAAAACACGTAGTAAAAGATGCAAACATCGACACAACGCAATGTAAAATATGTTTAGAAAAACTTGAAAATGTTGAACACCTTCTAAGTGGTTGCAAAATGTTATCTCCAAAAGAATACACTAATCGCCATGATAATGTAGCAAAAATCATTTAATGTCTGAAGTTGGTACTTGCTCAAGAAAAGTTCTCTGCTACAGATACCCATCCCAACATTTTCTAGAAAATGCTTCTATTGTACTGGGACACAGACATCAAAGCTGACAGGCCCATCCAATATAATGAAGAATTATTTCTTGTTGAAATCGCAGTCTCAGCATCTGATTATATTCATAAAAATACAGAGAAAAAACTGATGAATACTTACGTCTCTCCGAGTATCTGAAAGCTCGTGGCAGTCATAACAAATTAAAACTATTCCAATTTTTGTCGGAGCAACTGGAGAAGGAGTAACGAATAATATCTTGAAAAAACTTGGACTTTAAATATGAGAGTTGTATAATGATTAGCTTGATCGGTATTGGGCTTCCAGCATAAGTTTAGTTATTGGCTTTTGTATGCACTATAATCATCAATAAAATTGAAAACAGTGAACTACTTCATTCAATAACACCATATATCAGTAATGATTGCACTAATGAATAATACATAGCATACAATTGATTCTAATTGACTGTATTAAACTTTATCTTTGTGAGGAACTAACCAGCTTTGTGGTCTATTAAATAATGTTAAGTTAATGCTTAATTTTTTTATAATTGAGGAAATAAATATTAGTTGATTTGTTCAGATTTAATGAAAGTAAATTGTCATTTAGCTATGCAACAACCTTCTTAGTATCCATTGAGACTCCTTAGTACTGTAAATTCGTTATGATACCTCAGACACAGATAGCGATATAAGAAACTTCCGCTTTTTTTGTATATCACCATTTCATTTCGTCTTATTCAAGTCTTAGCTTAGGTACCAGAAATTAGTTGTTTAAACTTGAACAGTCTTATTAACTTTTTGAATCTTATTTGAAATTATTGAGCTACAGATTATACCAGCATATGAAGTCACTCAAATTATTCTAAATCAACTGATATTGAATGTAAATTAGCCATTTCAGAAGCTGTTCGTGTTCAATCCCTCTAGATTTTCAATAGTTTCTCCAAGGGTAAATGCACAGAATCCTCAATTATGTTGAATTTCTTATCAAAAATCACTTCCAAATAGATAATAGTTTTTATTTATCTGACAGAATTTATGAATTTTAACTGTTTTTCTTATACATTTATACCTAAAATACACTTCTTCTCTTTTCAGAATTATTCACGAGAGCGGTTTTACACCAGAAGACTTCAAACAATATAGGCCAGTAGTCTACAGTAACACTATTCAATCGCTAGTGGCCATCTTGCGGGCGATGCCAAATCTCGGGATACAATATGGCAACAATGAGCGGGAGGCAAGTGTAGGTTTAAGTTTTTCTAATTTTTTAAGTGTAGAGAGGACCTCGCCCCACAGTAGGCACGTGGTGGTGTTGAATGACGCACACGCCCTTGGTAGAAATCGTAGGCTGTGGTCGTAAGGGTGGTGGTAGGTTAGCCCCAAGGGTCAGTAATGTAATTAAAAGTTTTTTTTTATTTTATGTTTTAATAAGGGTATGTGTTGTTTGTTAGCTGAAAAGTATAGAAAGGAAGTAAAATAAAGGGTGATTTCTCATGCATATATGATAGGTCCGGGCTAAGATATACAAATTTTGCCTGTAAGAACTTTATTTTTTTATGATTTTTTCTGCTAGACATGATCTTGTTCCGAATTACAATGTCCAAACTTTAACAGCTGATTCTGTGTTCAGAATAAGCCCTCATTTTATTTTTAAATACAGGCTTTTAAAATTTTAAGAAAAAAAAATTATTTATAACTTTCTTATTACTTGAAATATTTTTATGAAGTTTGGTGCAGCGCTTTGGAGTAACAAAAGACATTTTTTAATCTGAAAGTTTTTTTAATTTTCTATCAGTGGTTACCGTACGGGATTTTTAATTGGATTCTTGAAAAAAATTGTGCGCTACCGCTTTTCCTAAAAATAAAAATTATTTCTAAGATCCTCCTTCAGTTTGGAGTAAATCTGAATATTTGGCTTTTGTTTATACCAAGATTTTCGAGTAAAAGAACCATGTGTGTTCTGGAAGGATATTCTTCATTTTTTCCAGAGAAGGATAAGACAAGCCCAAGTTTTTTGCACCTAGTCCAACAAGTGATACCAAGATGACTCATTAGCTTTTCCAAGTTTGGCTCTGATAACTCTTGGTGAAGCTCCAGAAATCCATCAGAATCCTTAACTTCTGCTTATTTACAGTACTTCAAATGAACAAAATTCTTTCATTTATCAGTCGTTTTTAGAGAGCAAACTCTGAGTTTTCTAAATTGCCTATCAGAATATCATCAATGCTTACGAATGTGAGTTCCAGTTAGAATTTCCTAGATTGCCTTTTAGTATCTCATCCATGCCCACGAATATCAGCTTCAGTTATAATTTCCTTTGAGAAGTTTAAATATTCTATAACAAAATTCTTAATTATAAGATAAGCTCAAGCTCTTTAGGCCTAGTCCAAGACGTAAAACCAAGATGAATTATTGCCATTTCCAAGTTCTTTTGCCTCTGATAACTCTGAATGAGTCTCCAGAAATTCATCAGGGTCTTTATGTGTACTTATGGTTCATGGCAGTACCTTATAATCTATTTACGCTTTACGAGGACATGAAAACCGTGAGATAAGACACTTCATTAGCTTTTCCTTAACTGCCTTTGACCTCTGGGAACTTTAAGTGAAATTCCAGTTATCCTTCTTGAGTCTTATAAGAAATGTTTCACATTTTGGTCCTAAGAGTACTTAATTTTATTTTTCTTACAAATGATTTAGGCCTTTGAATAGAGGTGCAGATTACATCCAATATATCCAGGAATTGTTCATAATTCAGGTGGCTTCAGTTAAATTACACTAATAATCATTTAGATATTAAAGCGTTTTTATCTTAGTGCACTTTTCCCATTCATGGAATTCATCAATTGCTTTTGACAGTCAATTATGAATGTCTGTCTCAGGATCATAAATACAATGCATCTCATCTTCAGTAATTTTTTCTTTAGGTAGTGCGGTTCTTTTGCCATAAAACTCCTATTTCTATGTAAACTGACGTAGTAAGCTAAGTGTAAGGTTTTCAGTTTTTACTCGAAAACCTTGCATTGTACAAAAAAAGGGAATCAAATTTGCTTCAAATTGATGAATTAATGGTGTACCATTTTTAATCAAACATATTTAGTTAAAAATTCCTCTAATAATAAAAAAATTCCTCTAATTCCCTTTTTATTACCCCAAAAATGAGTACTAAATTTCTTTAAAATAGTTTAAATAATAAAAAAGATATAACCAAAAAATTGTTTTTTCTTTAAATGTTAACTTCCTGTATTCGAAAACGAAACTTTTTTCGATATCTGCTAACAAAGAAAATTTAGCCTTATTCTGAACACAGAATGCGCTATTCAAGTTTGGACACTGCAATTTGGGACACCCTGTATTTGGTTTATAAAATGTAATGATAAAACCTCTCTGAAATCTCTTTTAATTTAAATTTGGTAATTTTAATTTTGTCATCTTTTATATGCAATGTTTGTTCAGGTTTTAATTGACTATTCGATTTCAAGAACAGACAAATTTAAGTATTTTAATAATTAAAATCATTCGCATCAAAAGCAAATATATTTTTGTATATAGGTAATTCCACTAAAATCGGAAAGTTTTCGGTCCTATAAAATATTCTGGGAATATTTAGGTAATAAATTCTAGGAATGTATTTTGATAACATTGAATTTCCCAAGAAAATTGTTTCATTATTGTCAAGAAAGGCATTAGAAAGAAGGCGGCAGACTTTTGCAAAATAACTAAAAAAAATTGGGATATTTTATTAATTTTAAATACCTTATATTTTATTGATATTATTGAATTACATTTATAAAAGATAATTAAATTAGATTAAAAAATATATTTTAAATCATATTATAAGTTAAATAAAAGTAAGATTCGAAAAGAACTTTAGAAATTAAAAATATAAATCTGAATTAATAATAATATGGAATTAATATTACGAGTAGGAAAAAATATATCCAGGGTGCTTCATAATTGGTGGGACAAACTTGGAGGGGTTGTAGAGAGCCTCAAATTAAGCAAGTTTGTGCAATAAACCCCTATCCAAAAATCATTAGATTTTAAGATACAAGGTGATAAAATTTTAAGAAAAAATTTTGTTTTTTACGATAAATTTGACATCCCTATAGATATTCTTCTGAAAATTAGTCTTTAAATTAATCTTAATTTAATTATGGAACCTAGTGAACTAGAAGAATTTTTATTTCAAGAATTTAGAGTAAATTTCCTCTTTTGGCTTTGTTTTCTCCGACGTATCGTTTTCGCATAAAAAATAAAATCCATTGCTCGATATTTATTTCTCGCTAAAATTCAAGTTTTTAGTTTCATCCGTTTGATACTATTTTCGGTATTTACTATAAGGAAAAAAATTACTTGCCTTTAATGGGGAATTCGGTACCAGAAAGTAACTTTTTGCCATTAATAATGTTAAAAATAAGATTCTTAGATATGTATCTCAAAATCTAATAAATTTCGGATAGGGGTTTATGGCGCAAACTAGCTTATTTTGAGGCCCTCTACAACCCCTCCAAGTTGTCCCACTAATTATGAAACACCGTGTATATTTGATATAGTACATACATCCCACTATCAAAGAAATAAAAAAAAATTAAGCATCTCCATATAAATAAATAAATTAATTCAATACAAGTTGAAAGTGCCTATGTAAAGGAATAAACAATTAACAGAAAAAAAAACTTTCAGCAATATTAAAACAACAAATAGTTTTTAACCTCAATTTTAAATTTTGTTGGTTCAAGACTCAGCAGGAATACTATTAACGGTATATAAAAGATTATATTTTAAAGCTTTAGAAATTTGTTTTTGTTCTAATTAGGAAACAAATAAATAGAGTTAGAGTTCATACATTTTAATCATTTCTTTGTCTAAAATCGAATATTCAATTAAAACAAAAGGACTTTACATAGAAAACAGTAAATATTTATTGTTCGCTAATCAGTATAAAAATAATAAAAATATCATTGAGGTAAATATTTTGGCTCAAATTTATTGATATAATTTTTTTTCTGCAGGTTTTCAGTCGTTATTATTTTTGAGTTTTTCTTTTATTAAAATAATAATTAAGAAAACCTTAGCTTCTTTTAACGTAAAATGAAAGGAATAAATACTAAGATTATATTTTAAATGATTTTTGTCAAAATCATTAAAAATTATCTAATTACTTAAAATTAAAATATCTCTAAATGCGCATGTTTAAAGTATTATATTGAACTTTTCGTTTTTCTGCTATTTAAATTTATTGTAAGCGTATTTGAATTGATTTAATTTCAAAAATCTAAATCATTTGTTAAATTTTGCAAAAATCTCCCTAATGCGAAAAAAGAAGTTGAAAAAGAAACAAATCTCTAATATTTTAAAACAGAGCGTTTAAAGTTTGTATTCTTTTATAATTTTTCTTTCATTAATTTTATTTTCTCATTTAGTTTTTATTGTTTCCTTATTTTTTATAGTATTTTATTTTTACTTAGTATTAGCCATTTTTCTTTTCATTAAAAAAAAATTCGTTTGAATTCAGTTCATAATCTTAAGCCTTAAATAAAGTTTTAAAACTAGAAATTTGTAATTAAGGCGTAGGATGTTAGTTTCGACTTTAACCTTTCAAAACTAATCACTTGTTCCTAATGCATTAAACTACAAACTTCTCTGGGTTAGAGTAATTTATGATTATACCAAAAAGAATATTTAAAAAAAAATTAATATTTCACAAATAAGACTTTGAACTAAGGTTATTCACGCTTAACAACTTCTAATTACTAATTAATATTATATTGGTTAGTAAATATCTGTGAATCATTCTGTATACCGTTTTTTCAGACCTTATTCAAATATTTACTTATTTTTGGGAGATCTTATCCAAATATATTCTAAAATATGCTGTGCCCTGCCCAGATTATTTATAGCTCTAAGATAAGTAACTACTGTAAACTACTATAAATAACAGGAAACATATGAACCCTAAATAGGGTTTGTATATGTGTAAATAAACATTATTGGTAACTCACCAACTACGCTAAATAGAAAAAACTTTTAAAATTATACAAATTCCAAATCGGAAACTATTATTGCCCCCATAAACGGACTTAAAATCATATAATTTGCATGATACCTGCGTAGATACCTATTATATGTTCTTTCATATCCTTTTATGTATTTCAAAGTATATTGTCTTTAGACAATGGTAACCAGTCAATGCTTTTTCTCTTTATTAACTAAATTATAATTTTTTTGTTAATATAGCTTGACGGTAAAATGGTCTTCGACGTGATCCAAAGAATGGAAGACACCGAACCCTTCTCAGAAGAACTTTTGGCTGCCATGAAAAGACTGTGGGCGGACTCGGGGGTGCAGGAATGTTTCGGACGGTCGAACGAGTACCAGCTCAATGACTCGGCCAAATAGTAAGTATAAAATTTGGATGTTCAAGAAAATAATTTTTTCTTTGATATTGACATTAAGATCTTCTTTACCTCAAATAATCAAGATATTTAACGATAGAACGCAACTTTTAGTGTCCTTAGAATTTTATTAAGGTCGAGCAGCTGAATAAAGAGACAGGTTTTGGGTAAGAAAATTTTATCAGAACTTAACTAAAAAAACCACAGAGCAGATTCTAACAATAAGATTTTGAATCATCATATACAGGGTGATTTAGCGCACCTATGCGCATAAACTTGGGAAATGGTGATGAAGATCAATAATGAGTAATAATGAGAAAAAAATGTAGTAAAATATTTTTGGTTTCCGAAATAAAGTTAAACAAATTTCAACAGAACGTGTATCAGACGAACTTATTTTGTTTATTAATAACTGATAGTAAACAAGTCATAATGTTTGGAATTTGTTGTTTGGAATCTTTAGCAATACTTAGTTTGTTGGTGGCTGTGATTGTTTTTGATCGTTATTTTCACACGAACAAAATAAAAGCGTCAAATGTAATGGCGCACATTTTTATAAACGAAAAACTTATTGACATGGTTTTGGTTTACGAAGAAACGCATCAGAATGCAGTGGCAGCAGCTGATCTGTATGCCCAAAGATTTCCCCGAAGATATCACCCGAGACGAGGGGCTTTCTTACGTGTTATTCAGCGGGGTAGAGAAACTGGCAATTTGCGGCCGCGGCCTGGACAAGAAGGAGGAGCTATTAGACCTAGGCACATTCTAAATCTGAAGGAGGATATTTTAGAAGTTATCGAAGAACAACCTGGAATTAGCACTAGGACAATTGCAGCGCGGTTTGGAATATCGCAATCTACTAGTTGGCAAATTTTAAGGCACGAGTTGCTGTTTCATGTGCAGAGGGTACAAGCTCTACTTCCAAGAGATTTGCCGCTTCGAGTACACTTTTGTGAGTGGTTGTTACATCACCAGCAGTTAAGCCCAAACTTTACCATGAACATTTTAGTTACTGATGAGGCATATTTTACGCGCAATGGAATTTTCAACTTTCATAACACTCATTACTGGGCTTTGGAAAATCCGCATATTACACGGAGAACATACTTTCAACAACGTTTTTCTGTAAATGTATGGGCTGGAATTCTGAACGGGATGCTCATCGGACCTTTTATTCTGGAAAATCGTTTGACTTGTGCTCGGTATTTAGAATTTTTACGCAACAATTTACCAGTGCTTCTTGAAAAAGTGAATCTCAATGTTAGGCAGAACATGTGGTTTCTTCATGATGGTGCTCCACCCACATTAGTTTAAATTAAACATGTTAAAAAATACACGTTTTTATTTAAAAAAATATGGATATCTCCAAAACTAAAAATATTTTACTACATTTTTTTTTTCATTATTACTCATTATTTCTCATCAGCTATCATTTCCCAAGTTTATGCGCATAGGTTAAAAATCACCCTGTATATGCAGAATAGGTGGTAGGGTTAAGTTATAAATATATGCGATATTAAGTAGATGAAATGTCTTGTCCGTAAAGAAGATTTATTCATACAGAGTGACAATTTAAAAACATAAAATGGTCATATATTAGGAGTGAAAAACGGAACAAAAAAATGCTAAAAACAGTTTCTATAAAACGAAGGGAGAACAAAAACAAGCATTTTAAAATTTTTTTAAGTGTTGCTTCATAAAGGCCAGATTTATTTATTTTGTCTTACCCTTATCTGTAACCCCTTAGGCAGGGTGAGATACACCCGTAAAATCTTAAATAGAAAGGGGGGTTGAGTGATAATCTTAAGGTCTTGAAAAATGCTTTCAAATGATACCATAGAAAGCCACATTTCAGACAATTATTCTCTGTTTTCCAAGGAAAACAATAAATAAAAACACTATTTTGAAATTTTTATTATTATTTTATTCAATGTTGAAAATTTATAAAAAATCCGTTATTTTGAAGACAATAAGAAAGTCTCAGAAATGTTTTTCTGGATATAGCACGGCATTCCTCAACTATTTTATGCTAGAGTTATTCTAGTGACTCAGGTTGCGTTTTAAAAACCACAGATTTTAGGTGACCCCACAAAAATATGTCAAGAGTTATTAGGTCCGGGGGTCTAGGTGGCCATTCAATAGGACCTCTTCCTCCAATCCAATCTGCTGGAATTATAGCAAGCGTTCTTCTAAAGATAAATTTCTGTGTATGTCCGTCTGATTTTCTAATTCCCACACAATGAGTGGTTCGATAGATCTCTGTCAGCATACATGTCGCGATTTAAATTTCCTGGTATAAATCTTGGGCCGATAATACCATCTCCCAATATACCAGCCCAAACATACCTAAACCTAAATACGTGTGGGTCCTCGTCATTCCAGTAACGACAGTTTTGCTTATTAACACGCTCATTTAAATAAAAGGTACACTTATCACTAAAGTAAATATTTTTAACTAGTCGAGGTTCTGCCGTAATTCTATCTGTCATTATTTAATAAAACTGGATTCCTTTGTCCGAGTCGTCGATACCAAGTTCTTGCTATATTTGCAGTTTATAGAGATAACACTTTTGTAATTTAAGTACCTTTCTCACTAATTCACGAGATAATCCAGTTGCTACTGCTGCTTCAGGAGTTGATAAAGTTGAATTCATTGCAACTTCAAATTTGCCTACTAGTTGGCGAACATTATTCCGAGCCTACATTTTGACCTGGATGCCTTTCGTTTAAACGTTAAGCTGTCGTCTTTCTTTGGCAAACAAATCATAGCAAATAACCTAATACAAAATACCTACGGGCTTGACATGTTTCGAATTCTGAAGAGACATGCCAGTATATCGGTAGTCATCATTTTAAACATTAATAATTAAATAGGAATAAAAAAAAGTAAAGAATGTGTTTGCTGAAAAACTGAAAAATGCGCTGGTTTACTGACAACAACATTGACCTGCCCAGTCCTCAAATCCAAGTCCCATTAAGCTCCTTTGCGGAATTTTGAAGCGTAAGATAAAAAAGCATAACCGTCATAATCATAAAAAATAATCGAAACATCAAATGAAGCAGGAATGCAAGGCAATCAGCAGAGCTGAATGCACCAAGCTTATACGAAGCATGCTCCATAGAATTGCTGATGTAATAAAAGCAAAGGGAGAATTATAAAATATTAATGTATTTTGATTATTTGTATCTAAATAAAGTAGTTCAGTCAATAAGTTCAAATCAAAATAAATTTTTACTTAAATCTTACTTTAAAAAAAATATATTTTTACTTAGATCCTTGGCCCTTAAAACATTGAAAGACTTGAATTAGTAAACAACAACTTTGATTGGTGTTAGATTTTGGATTAAAAATTAAAAATAGAAATAGATATATCTTATTCTAAGCACATCTCCAATCAAAAAAAAATTATTAATATTCTTATTCCCAAAACCGCTTCTACAAAATTTGGAATGGTAACACCAGAAGCAAAAGTTGATGTCAGTGAAAAGCTGAAGTTCTGTGTTTTTTTTTTAAGTTTTGGTTGAAAAAGGAAAAAGGTTTCATTTCAGTGTTTTTGTGAACTGTTCCGATAGTAAAAACTTGTGCTGCAGCATGAAAAAAAGGCAATTAAAGCCAATATTTTCAAGTAAATATCGATACTTTCATAACATCACATCATGGGGGAAGCGTTTTCATAAACGTAGAATAGGGGATCATAGAAATAAACTTAAGAAATCTATAATAATTATAAAATATTTAATTTCCGTAAAAATGCTTTTTATTCGATACCTTCACTCTAAAGAAGTACGGTAAAAAAACGTATAAAGAGTTTATAAACGGCAATATTGTTTATAATTTAAAGCATAATATATTATTAATAAATATTTATCATGTAAATATTTTTTGACGACTTCCTGGTAAAGATTTCTTGTGTCGGTGGAATTAACAATGCGATCGAGCGACGTTGTTTTGTTGTTGCGTTTTTCGCTAATACCGTAAATATACGTTATATATTTTATATACGTTATGGTATACGTTATCTGCATTAAATTAAATTTGAATATTGACTTTTTTATCGAGTATCTAATCATATTTTATTTTAAAAAATGCTTCATATTTTATTAAAGAGGAACGGTAGTATTTTTGTGCCTGTCAAACTAAGCGAAAAATGTGTATGATATTATAAAGGGTTTTTTGCCATTTCTACATAAGCATTTGACATCACTGTATCAGATGTTGCAAGCAAACAATATCTTTTTAAATGTATTGATTGTCGTTTTTTAAATCTATAACCTAAAAAAAATTCATACAAATATATATATTCATAAAAATCTGTTCATCAATAAATAATTCTTTTATATATTAAAAATAAACATAAACTGGCTTAAGCATAAAACAATATATTTCAAATAAAAAACACCCATATCTTTAGTTATTAAAAGTAATATTAATATAGAAATTTCGGTAAATATTTATATTTTCCTTCTATTCAAATTTAAAAAAAAAAACACATATTTTGATAAACTACTCAAATGTTCATTTTTCCTAATTAGACTTTTGGAATGTATTGTTTTTGATTTTCTATATTTTGTTTTTATAATGTATCATACTGTTAATTTTTAAAAATACTGTAAAAGAATTATAACAATGGACAAAAACGTAGAGCTACAATGAATTACCAACCTAATTTTCATTTGGATGATAATACCTAAAAAAAAAGTATTTTTTTAATTAGGATCTTTCGTATCATCTATCATAATTACAAAAAAGATCACAGTAAATTACTTTAGATTATTTTTAATTGGGGTCGCAAACAGCAACTGTACCATGTTTACGACATTACTGTTGACCCAATTTTTCTCCCCCCCTGAAAGGGATAAAAATATTACACCCCAGAGGCAGCTCAAGAAATATCCTAAATATAAGTTGTTTGTTGTGCTTAGTAGACCTTGAACTCTCACGGGCTCAGTTTTGGCCGGATTTATTGGTGGAAATAACAGGGGATTTTTTTTTCCGAAAATACGTTTATTTTGTATTGGGTATATTTACATTTATAAATCATTATATTTACTTTTATAAATCAATACCAATACTCATACGTCCTTTTCAGTTTCTTAGACGATCTAGATAGACTAGGTGCAAAGGACTACCAACCCACGGAACAAGATATCCTCAGAACACGTGTAAAAACCACTGGTATTGTTGAAGTACATTTCTCATTCAAAAATCTCAATTTTAAGTAAGTTCACCACCATATTATGCTCCATAACAATCCATTTATATTCCTGTTAATAATTTCAGATTATTCGATGTTGGAGGTCAAAGATCGGAAAGGAAAAAATGGATTCACTGTTTCGAAGATGTAACGGCGATCATTTTCTGCGTAGCAATGAGCGAATATGATCAAGTCTTACATGAAGATGAAACGACGGTAGGACGATTAGCACAAATATACAGAAGAAATTAAAATTTTTTACTTTTAATTATAGAATCGGATGCAGGAGAGTCTGAAACTGTTTGACTCGATTTGTAACAACAAATGGTTCACGGACACTTCCATAATTCTGTTCCTGAACAAAAAAGACTTGTTTGAAGAGAAAATTAGGAAATCACCACTTACGATATGCTTCCCTGAATATACTGGTAAGAATCTCTAGGAGAGAAAAAGATAAATTTGAATATTTGACAGAAACTTTTAAACTGTATGCTTATTTTTACTCGGATTTTGGAGTTTTACATACTTTAAACTACCAATGGTTTTAAATAGTTTCGAATCAGTCATCCACTATCCAGTGTGGTACTAAAGTAGGTTCCAATATTTTGCGAGAATCAGGATTTTAGAAAAAATATATCTGTAGGATGATCTAAAGCGTTTTTGAAGGTGGTAGACAATGGTACAGTGAAAACATCTTGTCGGAGATAATTACCAACCGAAACGTCGTGTTACATTAAATAAATAAGACAATGCAAGTCCGACAAGATGTTTTCACATGATCTAAAGCCTTGAACTGTATTAATAATATTGAATAATACTTGGAATAATAATCCGACTGTGCCATTTTATCATTATTTCAACTATTTCTCCATGAAATATACTTCTGTTATAAATTCCGATGAATAGCTTTTATTTGCAGATGATCTTAAACTTTTTAAATCAGTTTTATCTTCAGTTAGTTTTTCTGATATTATTTCAGGAAAGTGTATGCTGTAGTGATTGAGAGTTAAATTAAACTCATTTATCACTTATTGATCACTTTTCATCCCTTTCAATTTCCCATTATAGCAAGGATGTTTAGAGTATGCTACTTTAATTATTGTGTATTATATGCCTTTCAGCATAAGTGTGAAGATTTCGGTTCAAGTTGAAATATAAGAATATATACCGGTTGATATACCTACTGTTGAATGATCTCAATCTTGAAAAAATGTTCCTCGAAAGTTTCTTGAGAAACGTTCATAAATGAATGCCTTAATTTTTACGATTATGTATTTTATACATATTAGGAATAAATAATGTCTGTTGAGTTCTGTGAACATTTGGAGAATCTCCATGATGATATTTAGATATGTATCTGTGAACTTTTCAGGAACATTTAGGGTGTGATATATGTTATCAATTTGATAATTTCTGAAACGTTCCCTGAATAATAATTATCACACGTTTTACAATTGTTGCCTGTTCTACAGGGTGTTTTTTATATATTGCGACAAAATTCAGGAACGTGTTCTTTGGACAAAAATTCGCAAAAAAGTTCCTATACACATAGGTCCTAAACCTTTTAGATTTTGAGCTACAGGGTGGTAAAGTTTTAACAAAAAAATGATTTTTTTTCGATAACTTAAATACCCCTGTATATATTTGTCCAAAGATTGGTATGCAGGGTCTGTGTATCCAGAGCCATTTACCAACATACTTTTAACATTTTTATGTTCTCCAGTGGCGTGTGTGCGGGTTTTCCGCTAAATACTTTTATAAAGAAAAATGGTACGCCACTGGTTTTTCTTCTATTAAAAAATATTTTTAAATTCCCCGTTTTATTTGCAACATTTTTGATCCCTTGGACTTTGTCCGTTAGATGCACGGTTTTCGCACAAAAAATTAAAGACCCTGGACATGTTGCTCAGATTTGATTAGACTTTCTTTATTCTAGTAATTATTCGTTTTTTTTTAGTTTATTGCAATTTTAATAATAAATAATAAAAATTTTATTAATTAATTTAGTACAAAAGCCAGCCCAATTTAATAAAATTGTAATTGAGGATTTAAAACTTTTGCTTCTACAAACTTTAATTTAAAATACAAGTTTTTAAGTGATAAAAAAATATTTCATTTTTTATTATTTATTTAAGTAATATTATTATTTTTACAAAAGTTGTTCAAAGTGTGCTCCTCCAACATCAATACAAACATCTAATCGACGTCGCATTGATTGGCGGACACGTTCAAATTCCTGGTGTCTGCCGAATTATGTCACAAGACGTTATAATGCGATTACGCAATTCCTCCACATTATCAATTGGATTTCTATAAACCAGTGATTTAAGGTGGCCCCACAAAAAAAAATCCAGCGGATTTAAGTCGGGAGACCGTGGGGGACAAGGGTGAATACTTCCTCGACCTATCCAATGATTTGGATACGTAATATCCAAATACTGCCGAGCCACCAAACTAAAATGGGCTGGAGCACCGTCATGTAAAAAAACATTTGCTGTCTCAGCTGAATGGGGACATCTTCTAACATCGCTGGTAATCCAATTTTAAGAAATTCTTGATACACTTGTCCAATCAACCTTACTGGTAACTGAAAAAAATGGTGCTGAGGACGGTTTTCTGCCACAGCATGTGGGTTCTCATAATGCCATATGTGGTTATTGTGGAAGTTCATAATTATTGCGTCCCTGGAGAAATTAGCCTCATCGGTGAAAAGTATTTTTCTTATAAACGGTGCATCTTGCCTGTGCGTTCTTTTCGGAAAATCGCCTGGCAAAAGTGCCTGCACCCGCTGAATATGATACAGGTATAAAAGGTTTCTTTTAAGAATATTCCAAACTGTAAAGTTACTAATGTGTACCGTCTGAGCAATTTTCCTAGTGCTTGTGGTGGGATCTTCCTCGAATTCATTGAGCACCTGTTCTTCAATTTGAGGAGTAACTGTTCGGGGATGTCCTTTTTCAGCGGTGAGTTTTTAAAAGCTGCCGGTTTCACTTCGACGTTGGTGTAAACGCGTAAACATAGAGTGATGAGGAATAACACGATTCGGGTAACGTTCAGCATAAGTGATCAATGAAAGTGCATATTGCACATTTCATTATTTGTGTAATTGTTAGCCATTTTTTTAACAAATTAATCTTGTCATCTGGCGGACAGTGACTATGATTTAAAATTTAAAATATCACAAAATCTTTAAAAATTTCAACTTTATCGTGGGCAGAGGAAGAATGTGGTAAAAAGATTAAACTCTTAAACAAGAATGTGATTAAACATGTTAAATAAAGTGACATATTATGAACTACAATGAAATTTTAAATAAAATTTAAAAAAAAACTTACTTTTTATAATGATCATAGAAGAAATAAATTTTAGCGATCAGTCAAAGTAGAAAAATGTTTTTTAATTTTTTGTGCGAAAACCGTGCATCTAACGGACAAAGTCCAAGGGATCAAAAATGTTGCAAAAAAAACGGGGAATTTAAAAATATTTTTTAATACAAGAAAAACCAGTGGCGTACCATTTTTCTTTATAAAAGTATTCAGCGTAAAACCCGCACACACGCCACTGGAGATCATAAAAATGTTAAAAGTATGTTGGTAAATGGCTCTGGATACACAGACCCTGCATACCAATCTTTGGACAAATATCTGCAGGGGTATTTAAGTTATCGAAAAAAAATTATTTTTTTGTTAAAACTTTACCACTCTGTAGCTCAAAATCTAAAAGGTTTAGGACCTATGTTTATAGGAACTTTTTTGCGAATTTTTGTCCAAAGCACACGTTGCTAAATTTTGTCGCAATATATAAAAAACACCCTGTATATTTAAATGTATTATTAAAGTTATCGACTTAATAAATCTGTTCTATGAATTTATTTTGTTAAATTTGTTAGCTGTATTAAGAATTTGTAAATTAACCTTTATTCTCAATATCCCCTTCCCTACAACAAACTCCTTCTTCTCTACATATCCATTTAAATGTGGTATTAATTTATACTTAATGATGAAAATAGTAGGTTTTAATTGGTTCCAGTTGAATTTCGAGATAGTCTTACATTCTTTGTCTTCAAATGGCTGTCAATAATTTCTCTTTCAGTTTCCTTCATTTGAAAGATATTTCTGTATTTTTATAATATTTCTCTCTATTTAAACTATCGAATTTTTCTTTTCATTGAACAAATGACTTACCGTCAAATATAATCAATTATATACATCTGCAATTCCTTCGCAATTTTTATAAATGAAATTTACTTTTATTTCTGATTGAAGGCAATGAATTTATTTTGTACCTTCGATAGCAATTAATTTACTTCTTTTATCTTCTGTCATTTTTATGATGCTCTATTCTTATATTTTTTCCCCTTTTTTTCATTTCGCTTTTTCTGTCTCATTAAGTATACCATTACTTCAACTTGTTTTGGGTTTGTACGCTTAAATAAGCCTTGAAATGTTAATAATTTTTGAAAATGAGATTGAGATAATGTAGTTTTAAAAAGTGAAAAACTTTCCATTTTTCTTGACAGAAGCACTGGATCTGGCGGGTAGAACTTCGTCTAGCTCTAAGAGTATTGACCTATAAATATGGAATTACACATTTATACATGAAGAATTTTGTTCTTTATTTGTGTGAAAACTAACTTTATGTAAGAACCTCAGAAAGTTTTTTAATATTCTTAAAAAACTTAAAAACTCACTAAAAAAAATTAGCCTGAAACCAAAGTTATTTTAGTTCATCTAATTTTTAATTAAGGATCATATTTTTTAACAGAATTAATCGATAAAATGCACTCTATAGTAGCATAAAGAAAGTTTTTGAAATTGCAAAAATGTCTGAAATAGCTTGCAAGTCATTTGAAATATATCTTCCAAAAATTAAAAAAATCAATGTTTTGTGTCTTGGTGAGCAAAACTATTTTTAGGCTTTCTTGAAAAATGTTTAAGAATAATTAATAAAATCAATGTTTTCCTTTTATTCCAAAAACTAAACTTTTTTCATACTTATCTTCCCTATCTCAATTTATAGTTAATAAAATTCAGGTGTTTTTTTCTTCTTCTTTTCGGACACGTGAATTAGCTTGCTCGTTTTTTGCAATAAAAATTTTCTATGCAGGGTACTTCAAGTAGAAACTATGGCGTCAACATTAATTTTTTTAATTGGAACACCCTGTATATCATGAAATTTTACGATATATTCTGAATACTTTTTGTATAGTATCTCATATGCCTAAATTCAGCGCTTTGTCAAATTTGACGTAATACACTAATAAAACATACTACATTAAAAAATAAAAATGTATACAATATTTGAATTTTGCAACTGATCACAATCACTGATGCGATCGATTAGTCTAATTTCTTGTCGAATTATTTGCTTTAAATCATCAACATTATTTGATCTATTCACGTAAACTTTGGACTTAAAATAGCCTCATGAGAAAAAATATAATGGGGTTATATCCGGTGACCACTTAATCGGTCCTCTTCGTCCACTCCATCTGTTAAGAAAAGTTGCATCAAGAAATTGTCGAACGGCGATGGCAAAGTGAGGAATTGAACTGACTCTTTTTCAAACCATATCTCGTTACTAGGTAGGTATGTCAGCCTCTTGTGGATCAGGGAATAAAACAACTAAAGCAGGGATAAATTCAAAATGTAGAAAGTCCAAGTAGTCCGTTTAAAATGAGTTTAAAAATGATACGTGAAATGCCAACTAATATGACAATTATATTCACAAATGCATGACAAACCGTTATCAAGTAGGTTTTAAAATTGTAAACTGGCCGAAAATAATAAGGTCTAATTACTTTCTAAGAAATCACATAAAAAATTAATGTTAGCGTAGTTTCTACTTAAGACACCCTGTAACCAAAATTTTCATTGCAAAGGACGCATTGAATCAACTAGAAAACTGATTAAACATTAGTTGCAATAAATCTAAAATACATTTTTATTTCATATTATTCCTTAGTCTGATTCATCATATTTGACAAACCATTGACTTTAGGCATATAGTTTCCCATACAAAAACTATTCAGAATATATCATAGAATTGGAACACGTCATATTATATAGGGTGTTCTACTTAAAAAAATTAATGTTGACGCCATAGTTTCTACTTAAGGCACCTTGAATAGAGATTTTTTATTTCAAAAAACGCGCAAGTGACAATACTAATCGATATGTTCAAAAAATAAAAAAATACTTGAATTATAAATGAATTTGTTCCTTTGATCGTGAATGCACTGTCCTATAATAATACCTTGTCGGAGAAAAGATGATAAAACCCTAAAAGACTTTAATTTTTTTTAACTACGTTAGCTTAATTTTGAACTACGTAATATTTTTTCTCAAAAGTGTCATATAAATCATGTTTATATAACTTTACAGGAAAAATTACGCTGAAAACACAATTCATTTACTTAAGTCAATTTTTACTCCTAGGATAATTTTTTTACTAAGAATTCATGTACAAAAAATAATTAGTTAGTTAATACAAAATATTAAAATATTGATGTAATATGGTATATTGAAGAATGTCTAAAAACAATAAAACAATTAACTGCTTTTAATTTGTGTCAAAAACCTCACATTTATTGAGCATTGGGTGGAAAATCCTAGTTGTAGCTTAAAAAGATTTATTATTTATTAGATTCACAAAAACGGGTCGTATATGAAATAATTTTTGAGAGAATTATTTTCTTTAATTTATTTTAAGATATTAATTTTATACATATATTCCAAGAACTCACCAAATTATTTTATTTTAATTACAATCTTAATAACTGACAATTTAACATATAATCTAAGCTTTAGTTTTCTTTTTATGATTGACCGATAATTTTTTTTCGTTATGCTATGTTTAGTTTGCTCCTATTTGCCAGTAATTTAATTATTTTGTTATTTTTGCATTTAATCGAATATGTGATTAAACTCGAACCAACTCTTTTAAACCTTTTAAGAAATAGTTATGTTAATAGTTATGTTATTTTTTTTCTATAGTAACATTCCATACTTATTCATCTTTTGATATCGGCTATTGTCCGAATAATCTTATTGACAAAGATTTAATAGAATTAAAAAACTGGTTTTATAAAAATGATTTAACCTTATACATACAAAAACCTACTTCTTAAAATTGCCGTTAAATAAGAAAATCATGAAATACAAATATAAAAATTGATAATTTGTTTAAATTGAATTTACATGTTGATGAAGAGGTTCAAAAGTTAAGAGAACTTCACTTTAAATTTAGACTCTTGAAGCTTCTTAACTACTGTATGTACATATTATATATTACTCATCCATGTCAAAGTCATTTAATTTAGCTGTATTCTTAGGTGGAAAGGTGTCACTGAAACATATCTGCAAAACTAAAAACAATTCAGAAATGGTTTTTGAAAATAATTTTTGCTAGAAACAGCAAATATTTAAGGTATTAAGTTTGCGTTAAATATTATGATAATGTTAAATAAATAAAATTTAATATTAAATTATTATTATATTAAATAAAATTAAAATAAACTAAATATTATATAACATAAAATGATATAAAAATAGTAGATATGGTTTTAAGTAGACAAGCTTTTAATAATTTAATTAATCTTAAATACTGCTAATAAAAAATGCTTTTTAGTTCATACTTGGTCTACGCGTAGTTTTACCTAGAAATACCCACACTTACCTACATTTACCCAATAAGAACTTAAAGATCTTCCTTTGTTCGATTATAGAAACATAAATCACAATCAAGTGTTATTCAATAATTTTAAATATACAGGATGTCCGAAAAGTCAACGACATTAGCAACTCATAAGCATTCAGAAAAACATAAAATGAGCTAAGTAAAAAATCTATGGTCTTCCAGATATTGGCACTTTAATGAAATTCGTCAAAATCGTACTTTTGCATTTTCGATTTTTACTCCTCAAAAATTAATATTTTTTAGATTCTGATTTCAGTTTTGCAACACTAAATAGCCATTTCATTGATCAACGATCAACATTAAACCAAACGGTCAATATTTTAAAGTGAAGTATGGCTTGTTTTTCTTTTTAATCTCATAACTTCGACTCCTCATACTGAACAAAAAAACGAGAACCTGGCTAGAACTTTGGAAAGTTTCCTCCTTTAATCTACTTTTTAAAACTACCTGTTATTTAAATAAACCGTTTACGGTTATTCTCTTAGAGTGAAGGATAAACTATCTACATTAGGAGATCATTCTAAAATTAAACAAAATAAATTATGTTAAAAAAATATTTTTATTTACGTTAGAAAAATAAAAAATCAACAAAGTAATTTTTGTCACCATGGCAAAAAACAACAAATAAATTTTGGTATATTAGTTTGGTTGTCTGTTACCTTCTGCTTTTGATTTGTTTGTTTTGTACATCAACTTGACATACATACTTTTTCTGTGGACTTTTTGTGTTGATTGAGCTATTTGTGTTGTTGATTAATTGTTTTAATTTGTCCGTGCCATATACCGCCCAGAAGTATGCAAACACGCATCTCATTTATGGAGAATGCAGAGGAAATGGTCTAGCAGCAACTAACAACATTCATTAAGAAACACTGGACGATTTCAATATCACTTGCAATGGGTGCAAAATCTCCTGCCTCGGGACTACGAGCCACGCCTACGGTCTTGCCCCAGAATATTGTAAAAAATTGAAAAGGATCCGAACTTCTTTAGATAATGTACTGGGGTTGGATGAAACTACATTTTAAAAGAATGGCTTCATGAACATGCACAATTTACATTCTTATGCGTTGGAATATCCCCACCTGACTTGAAAAGAAAGGTCCGAGTACGGATTCAAAATAAATCTGTGGACCCATATCTTGAGCGGATGGGTTCATTCGAGTTACCAGAAAATCTGAACTGGCAAGCTTATTTACTTAATTTACTTAGATTAAAGTGGCAAACTGTCCAAGTATTAGCCAGGTTAGCGTATGAATTTTTTTGTCCAGGATTTCTTATCAAATATTTTAACCGTTTAGTTAAATGTTGGTGTTTGATCAATAAAACTGAAATCAGATTCCAAATATTAATTTTTAAGGTGTGACAATCGAAAATCTGATCCAAGAGTACGATTTTGAGGAATTTCATTAAAATTCCAATATCTTGAAAACCACCGATTTTATACTTAGGTCATTTTGTGTTTTTCTGGATGCTTATGAGTTGCTCCACCAGCTCTTTAAATATTATCATTGACTTTGCGGGCACCCTGTACACAGGGTGTAACATAAGTGATGACTT
The DNA here is from genome assembly GCF_022605725.1 of Anthonomus grandis grandis. Classification (NCBI taxonomy): domain Eukaryota; kingdom Metazoa; phylum Arthropoda; class Insecta; order Coleoptera; family Curculionidae; genus Anthonomus; species Anthonomus grandis. The sequence goes on from NC_065549.1 coordinate 17,373,531, forward strand.
TAATTTTAAGAGGTAATTCCTTGTAATTTGTTAATTAAAAAAGTTCATATAAACATACACAACAATCGTAACTTACGCAATTTACATCTTCTTACTATTCCTCGACACAGAAAAGAACTTTTTAAACGAAGCTTTTCATATAATTTGGCTTCCAGTTTGAATTCCTTAAAGATTACATCATTTGATCTGGCCTGTTCTACTTTTCAAAGAAAAACTAAAGACATTCTGTTTTTACGTCAGTAAATAAAGTTGGTCTTTTATTTTGATTTTGATTTTTTGTGTGATGTCGCTGAATGTGTTTTTGTATTTTTAAGTTTCAACTGTTATGATCTGTAATTTGAAATATTGGTACTGGTTGTAGAGCAAATTTTTTTAATGTTATATTTTTTACATTTTTTTAGAGAGCGCCTAAACAGTATCTGTTCTGCGTACCAGAACACTGATGTAACACGGCCTTTTATTTTTCATAGACATTGTGTATTTCTTAATTTTTATATTGAATTTTGTACTTGTTTATGAAAAGTAATAAATTTTGTTTACTATTATTATGTCCGAAGATGCTTCGTTTTCGAGATACAGGGTGTTAAACTTTTTTTGTTAAATCGATTTTTCATTAATATCTAAAAACCACGTTTGTTTACAGATATTTTTACAGTATGTTAATAACTTTATAAGGTATTCTTTGGCTTATTTGTACGTCGCTTAATTTTTCTGAAAAATAATAAAAACTTACTTGAGTTTTAAATATCAAATTTTTATTAAATCAAATGCGCGAAATGAGAACTACAACTGTCAATACAAGCATACAATCTTCTTTTCATCGATTGTCGCACACGTTGGAATATTCTTGGAATGTTGCGTATGATATTAGAAGAATCTACAATTTTATTTCTTAAATCATTTTCATGAACAACTGGCGTCACATAAGCAAGCGATTTCAAATATCCCCAAAAGAAATAGTCCAGAGGATTCTGGTCTGGGGATCGTACTGGTCATAGCTTTCGGAGCTTCCGGAGGTTTCCCCTGACCAATCCATTGCTGAGGAAAAGTGTTATTAAGATAATTTCGAGGGACAAGACTAAAATAAGCAGATGCATCATCGTGCATAAACCACATGCAGGAAAATCTCTTGGCAATAGTGCTTGCATTCGTTAAACGTGCTATGGATAAAGTAAATTTAAGTGCAAAACCCTCCAAACACTTTGGTGGCTAATGTCAAACTGTAAGGATAATCTTCGCGTACTAATTATCGATACGTTTACTAAATAATCGGAACGTTTTCCAATACTTGCAGAATTGCGTCCTCTAATTATTGAGTCATTATTATTCTCTGTCTACCAGCGCGCTCAGCATTAGCAGTTTAAGATCCAGTTTCGCACAGTCGGGCATGGAGTCTTATGAAAGACCTTTCTGATGGAATTAATCTATTGGGAAGCGTGGTAAAGTCGACGGACTTCTGCAGCATTTCCATCTGCAAGCATATAAATAAAATGCACTTGAGCTAATTCGTCGTTATTCATAGTTATCTGCACACTAAAACACTTTCAACTAAGAGTACCTGGTAAATGTTAAGCACTTATGCTAAAAAAGTCAGCACTTATGTTACACCCTATATATATTGTTTCATCATCATGTAGCCTTTTTCACGTTCATTGTTGGAAATAAAGCTCCTCCAAGCATTTCTAGTTCTTTCTGATCCTGACTGTTGCAACCCAATTTGTCGCTATATTTTTCAGGTCCTGTCCATCGAATGGGAGGTCGGCCTTGGCTACGCTTGTCAGCTCTTTTCGGTTTCCATTTCGAGTTTTTTGGTCCATCGCCCGTCCTCCATTCTAGCAAAGTGCCCAGCCCATCATTCTGTGTAGTGATTCGTTGCATAATAATCATCTTCTCCAGTACATCGGCGTATTTCTTCGTTGCTCACTGGATCCCTCAGGGTCAGGCCAAGCATTGATCACTCCATTCGCCTTTGTGTCACTCTTAGTTTTTCTCTGGTTTTCTTCTTTAAAGTTAGGGTTCTCTCCGCCATAGGTCAGAAGCGGCAATACATACTGTTTTTCGTTTGAAGCGAATTGAGATAGTTCCCTTAAGAATGTCCTTAATTTTACCGTACGCTGCCTCTCCTAGGATAATTCGTCTGGTTAGCTCGCAGGTTTGGTTGTCTGTGGTTATTCTAATATCATGAGATAAATGTATATACTTGTCAATCAATTCTACTTCGTTATTATTAATTTGGATTTGATCACTGGGAATCATGTTTGTCATGATTTTGGTCTTTTCAAAATGTATTGTCTGTCCACTTTCTTGTACGATATCGTTAAATTCTTGGAGCATGTCTGTGGCCTCCCCAAATTGTCTGACAAAATAACGATGTCATCCACGAAGCATAGATTATTGAATCTCTTTCCATCGATGAGCATTTCGTTTTGTTGCCATGCCACTCCCGTTTCCATCTTGTGGCTTGTAGAGTCTAGATTTACAGTTGTGGCATTTTCATATATACTCATATATAGTCGAGTCTACAATCTTGCAATGCGCTTAAGATGGCCGCTACTTCTATTGTATCGAAAGCCTTTTTAAAGTCAAGAAGTATCAATGCTACAGGGAGGTTATATTCAATGGTCTTTTCTATCAAGGTTTTCAAGCACTGCAGGTGGCCTTTTGTACCGTAGCTCGAGGGGAAACCAGCTTGCTCCCGTGACTGATGTATTTATTTGTACTTAATAATATGTATTTATTTTTACATTATTTTTATAAAAAAATTAAAATTAATAAAACTTATCCTTAAACAGGAGCCCAAGAATATGGCGAAGCAGCGGCGTACATCCAAGCCCAGTTCGAAGCAAAAAACAAGTCGACAACCAAAGAGATCTACTGCCACATGACGTGCGCCACAGACACGCACAACATCCAGTTCGTCTTTGATGCAGTCACCGACGTCATAATCGCTAACAACTTGCGCAACTGTGGCCTGTATTAAGCCCCCATAATCAGGAGCTAAAGGGATAAATTCTAACTATTATTAAGTTAAGAACGTTGTTGCCGGTCACAAAAGAGCGCGTGCTCGATGGGTGGATGTTTGTATTTTTATTTTTGTTTTCGTTTTCTTTTTTTTGGTATTTGTTTTGTCTTTGAGGCCGTGTAAGTAGGTACGGATATTTGGAAGTAGCTACTGTAGAAAATACGCTTACTACAGTATGTAAGGATATTTCTAAAAAGTGAAGTTGCATAAGGATTTTTGTTGGTTAAAATAAGATGATAAAAATTCGTTGGGCGATCAATTTTTTATGGCAGTCGATGTTTCGACTTATAAGGAGATTACCTTCGGGAAATAAAGTGAACTACACTTAAAATATTTCCAAAATAGTTACAATGTTAAAATAGTTTGTTTGAATTAACAAACTAAAAAACAATATATAACACTGATTGCGTACACACACAGTAAGTATAGTAACATACGTTTTTTCATTAATATTTTCTAGTATGAAAATCATTTGTTTTTTGGAAAGAATTAACTTAGAGATTAAAAATCAAAATTCTCTTGAAATATATCTGGTATTATCCTTTAAAAAAATTAAAAAGAACTTAAGCGCCCCATGACTAGCTGACAAGTGAACAACAATAAACATTTGATTAATCAAAGGTTTTTTCTCAATCTAATAATAATAAAATCCTTGTATGAATATTTTTATGTTGGTACTTGGACTTTAGTAATTGTATTTTGCAGTCTAAAGTACTTTAAATATTTATTTTAATATAATGAATTTATCATAAAAACTCTATGTATCCATTCCTTATATGCCAAGTATGTACCTACTTCGATTGAGTGACTACTGTAATTACAAAATCACTACTTGCACTGCCTAAATTTTGACATATTTTAGTCTGTGTTAAAATGGACAATTTTTGGTTAGTTTTTTGGATTAATATCCAAACCGAGTAAGAGCAGTGAATAAATGTGAATTAATTTTTAAACTATTTAAAAAAACCTTTATGTTAGTTTTTTTTTTGTTATTTTGGGCAGTGAAACGTGGAGAAGCAAAAATATTTTAAAAAATTAAAGTAAATTAAAAGTATCCGGTAGTTTTTTCGTTCTAGTAAAGTATTTAGTATAATGTGGTGTGAGTGTGTATACAATTATACAGGGTATAGTCAGAAAACCAGCAAAAAAACATTTAGAACTACAAAGAAGATTATACGTGCTTCCTTATTGTCTCACTTAATGTGTTCGAAATCAACTTTTTTTTTTCACATTTTACTGCCCCAATTATAAACCTACATGAACAATATTTTAATATCGCTTTAAATCACCCCTAAAACGTTAATTTTCTAATCTACCGCACTTTTGCTTCGAGCGTAAAACGCACATGAGCTAAACCAGGTCTTTGTACAAAAAGAAAATAATTGTGCACAAAATTTTCAGTATTGATTGATTCTGTTAACTTTTTTTTATGTGTTTTTTGTTTTGTGAATATTTTGTACAAAAAGTGTCTTTGTGCCATTCGCAAGGAGGTTGCATTTATATATTATGTATTTCTTTTTTTGTAAATTATTATATTTTTATTTAGGATAAGTTGATAAATAAATGTTATATTTCTTTTTTTTTTCTCACGTTTATGATAATTCTGTTTTTTATAGTTTAGTCTAAAAAGTTTCTATGAGGAAAAAAGTTGGTTAAATTGGATTTTTTGTCAAATGAGAGCGCACATGCGATTTGTACCATGACAAAAATGCGCTAAGCCCTTGTTAAATTCAAATACTTGAAAATTATTATGCTACCTACTTGTATTTATTGGCTTTACTTTAAGATGGCAAACCGACGCCGCCAATTTTTTTCCAATGATTTGTGTGGACCCAATAAGATAATTTTAAGCTCAAAAAGTAGTGAAGGGTTCGAAAGTTTCGTTGGAAACCAACCAGAAGCTCATTTAGTACCATCAAAAACACTTTTTTTTCACAATAAGATACTTTTTATAGACCTCTCAACTTTATCGATTTGTAGATGAAATACGTACTTTTGGTTAGTTTCTTACAAGCAGGCCCCCAAAAAAAATATTTTTTTGCTTAACCCAGAAGAATTTTCTCAATAATGAAGAAAGTGTTCTGTACGTCATAAGTACCTAAGTTCTTGGAACATTTCCCCTAAAATGATGTTGCAAAATATATACCTAATGTAAGTGTACATAAAAAACTATATGGCGCTTAAAATTATTAATAATAAAAGTAGCTTTCAGTCATTTATGTAGATCGTACCTAGTAAGAAAATATTCATTTTAAGCAAGGAAAAAAAACCGCATTTGCATTGTTATATTTATTATATGATAATATTAAGAACCAACTACATTAGCAGCGATTTTGGTATGTAAATGGACATTCTTTTTACATATTATTATATCAATCGCTGTGTGATTTTAAAACGTGCATTTTATGTAAAACATTCCTAAATAATAAAAAAAAAACAAAATGTATTTCTCAGTTTTATATAATCGCTCTGTATATTTGTGCAGTATTGCCATTTGAATTATTATCACCTTAGAGGTTTTATTTAAAACAAAAAAATATAATTACGCGACCTCAATAATTCGATGACTTTTTAAAGTGTCATAAACAATCATAATATTCATTTTCTAGCTAGGGAAATTAGTATATCATGTGGTGTTGCAATTTTTTGACGACTTCAGTCAGAAAAATGCGACATAGCCATCGTTTGTTGTGTATAAAAAAAACTAAATTAAAAAAAATGTTAAGTAACTTAATGTTGGGTAGAAGTCGAGTCATGATTTATTTCTTTTTTTTTTGTTTAATCTAGTCAAGTTTTGTTTATTTAATTTACACGCCACAACTTTTTTTTGTAAATTATTTCGAAATAAATCTACTGTAATAATATTAGTTTTGAATTAGTTATTTCTTATGTAATTTGGATCTTTGCAAAGAATATTGGTAGTCCAAAATGGACACAAGATATAATATACTTTAGTTCTTCTGTTTTCTTTTTGTAGTCCAGATACGTAATAATCGTTAAATGTATAAATAAACTCCCTTCAAAAGAAGCAAAACAGTTTTTCATGCAACTAATGTACCGTTATACCCCTAGAAATCGGCATTTAGTATGCTGAAAAGAAATAATAATAGGGCACGTTATGTATCTTATGTGAATACAAAATGTATTACGGTTGTACTGTATTACACCTTTATTATTAACGACATTTCTTTCGGTCATTTTGAAACTGAAAAATAAGGATGGCATTTTAGAAACCAGTAGTTTTTATCGATTATCGAATAAAAACTTCATTTAAGTAATTTTCAACGTAGAATTCCTAAATAGTTTTGAAGTCCTATTGAAAAATGGCAATGAATGATAAAAGAATCCGAGATTTTAAATTTACTTTAAAAAGCTTGAATCGGGTGAGCTTCGGGTGTTTACCGGCAAAACTGTTTGCCAAAAAATATATGAACCACCCATAAAAGTAGATCATATATAAAATTATTTCTTAAATAAAAACTTTCTGATTGAGTAAAACGCGCATTTAAGTGCCTTATAGAATTTTTAAGTGATTTGGATCTGGTGATTTGTTTCTTTTTAATAAATAGGGATAATCCAAAATAGAAACAAGATTTAAATATTAATCTAAATCTAAAAAACTGAAGTATTTATCCTAATTTGAATCTTTTTGAGCTAAAAAAATACAGATTTTAATATTTTTCTGGCTGGTTATTTAAATCACATTTCTACGGGTGAGATATTAAGCTATGGTTTGTAAGTTTTAAGGATAATGTTGTGAAAACTAATATATGGAAAGAAATTGGAGAAAAACTTCACAGGAAAGGTAAGGGCATATTTATTATAAAAAATAACACGTTTCATGTATTGCACATATAATATTTTGACAATAATAATATTACTCGACACGAGACACCATATTGCCTTGCCATGGTACAGCCCCAATAGTATTAAAATAGATTTTAAAGGTATCTCTAACCTCAAATGCTTCATATGATGCTCTTTTGTCGCAAGTGGCGGTTAACTTTAACATACTTTCTTTTGGAAAATCCGGAACTCTATTGGTATTTTATTTTGGACAAGAAATGTTTGCCTTTCGAAGCATGTTGGCAATATACAAGCAGAAACTATTATGTTGTTAGCTAGCTACCTCTGGAGCCACAGCTATGGGTGTGTAGAATATTCTAAAGTACTGACACATTATACCAAATGCATTTTCTGATGTTCTTCTGGCCCTGGAATGTCTGTAGTTATAAATGGCTTTTGTCTTGTCATGCTTTGCTTGATTTTGTGAATATGGTTTCATCATATTTGTTCTTAAACTGAATGCCTCGTCCCCCAATATTACATGAGGTTGCTGCATATTAGTACCAGGAATAATTCTTGAAGGAGGTAAATTAAAACAGTTAGTAGCAATCTGCTTTCTTATATTTGATTTTATAAATATCCCCGCATCGCCTTCTCTGCCATAGGATCCTACGTCAATTGCCACAAATCTATACCTTGCATCGACGACTGCTAGCAGATCAATTGAATGAAAGTTTTTGTAATTAAAATAGAGAGATCCTGCATTGGATGGACAACGAATTCTTATGTGTTTACCATCAATCGATGCACAACAATTTGGGTAAGTCCATAAGCTATTAAAAGCTGAAGCATTTGCCTCCATTTGTTCTTTACTAGGCTGAGGTAAATAGATATGAAGCATACGTTTAACAATACTTTGAAGAACTTGTTTTACACATATGCTAATCCAACTATGGTGAATTCTGTATTGAAAGGATAGTGACCTGTATGACTCTCCAGTTGCCAAGAACCTGCAATAAAAATATTGCGCATTAGTGTACTAAAATTCTTCCGATGACTTATTCTTGATTGGTTTTTAGATGTAGAATGTAAAAATAGGTGGAAGTCTATAAGAGATTACTACCAAAGAAAGAGAAAGGACTACACCAAAGGCACGGGTACAGGATCTCAAAGAACAGATGACACTGAGAACTCATTCCTGAAGAAATTTTAACACCTCCGCTTTTTGGATTCTACATCATTGGATGAAAGAAGGTATTTACTCAAAACTTTCCTTAAAAATCCTTAAAATCCCTCTGCTTTGATAGTGGGAAACAATTACATTTTTTTTATTCCAGCACAATAAGTAATACCCAAGATAGCATTCAACAAGAATCGGACGTTTCGCAAGATGAAACACAATCTGAGCAGCTGGAAAAGGAAAACCATGAGGATGAAATGGAAACAGCAATATCTGAACATACTGAAACCTCAAATAGTTCAAAGCGATGTAAGGATACTGAGAAAATCAATATTGAAACTCCACAAAAAAAAAGAAAACCACACATTCAAAAGACAAAAACATGATAGTTCTAAGCGAAATTAGAAAGGGACGAGAAGAAAGAACTGCTCTTTTACGCCATTTATTAGATAACGAAAAAACTGCAACCCAACCAACCGAGTCAATGGACCATGCAATAAATATGTTTTTTAATAGTGTGGCATCAACAGTTTCCAATTTTTCACCAATCAATAAAGCAAAAATCAAAGCCGAAATTATGTCTCTCGTTTCAAAATATGAAATTGATGAAATTACGCAACAAGAAATTTAATCCTTTACTAATAAACAATGGTCCAATACATCAGCGCACCAAGGATACTATTCCGATTCAAATTCAGCATCAGATGCCAATTATCGCAGCCAGACTGCCGCATCTGGGGCCATCTCGAATGTTTTTTCTGAACTTTTATGAATATTGTTAAACATGCATTTAACATAAATAAGTTTTATAAATAAAGTAAAAGTGCTTTATATTACTTTTATCATTTACCTTTAAGTCAAGCTGAGTTTTTCATCTGGGCTAATTGGATTTTGACGCCTGTTGTAAGGATGTTTGGTAATATCAGCTCTTATATAATCTAACACTAATTGAAATAATTCTGTGGATAGTCGAAAATATTCCCGAAATTTGTAGTCGTTTCCAAATAGTCTTTTTTCTATTGTTACTTTATAAGCCCCTTCCAAACATCTATTAGAAAACATTCGATTTTCAGTTTTGTTTTGGGTAACTAATTAAACTCAGAAGATCCAATTCATGTTCTTCTTCATCAACAAGCATCGCCAGCAAAAATTTTTTAGACATAATGATTATTCTTATATTATACACTATAAATATATGAAAATGTGACAAAATACGTTTGTCTCCATCTGCACCTACCAGCATACAATTAGGAACTAACAAAACACTTGTATGAAAACTACCGTGCGTCGATCAAGGTAGATTCTGTTGAACGTTTATGCTATGCGTCGCGCAGTGTTCTAACAAACCGTAGCTTTAAACAAAAAAGTGGGATCTAAATTATATTTACACCTCAATACGATATTTTTGAAATATTTTTTGTGCTGAAACTTAATTTTTTGGAAATTTAACATTCTTTTGTTGTGCCTTTTTGTGGAGTTGCTCTATTTAGGTGTGTAAACAATGTAGAAAGAAAATTTGAGTGTATTTTTAGGTCATGACTAGTTAGGTCTCCTAATGAATAACTAAACTAGTTCTTGCAATATGCGTTTTGAGTTTTGTCTAGCTCGGAAAGATTTTGAGTTACAAAAGAATCAGGCTCATATGGAATTTGAGTAAGAGCTGCTCTTCTGTGAGACCCTTTTAAGGATATTCTAAGTATGTCGTGCGATAATCAATCAATAATAGTAAAAATTGATTCGACAATTAGCAAAAAAATGCCCTAACCAAAGCTTCTCTTACTTCCCAAATCCTTAACCAAAAATCACGCGTTTACTCTTGAATCCAGAACTTGAGAAGTCCGATGTATTAATGTAGAACAAATATGAAAATGTTTAAGCGGCTGTCCAAAAACGTCCGCTAAAGAATAAAAAAGTGGATGAAAAATAATGTTAAATCAAATTTGTTGGCTTGTCAAGTGCAGTGTTTTTTAACTTATGTAAAGTTATTAGAAAAGAAATGCTCTTTCGTTTTCTAAACCTTGTTTAAGACCAATGTGTTCCCTTTTTTCGTTTATCTAAATCTGCTGCACCAGTAACATTAAAATTCCATCAGTTATTCTGAACGTCTAAAGAATTACAGGGAAGGATTTACATTATTTGGGGAATTGAAGATTACGTATTGTCGCAAAATAATGGCAACACGGCTTCATCTCATCCATGAGCGGTCGCGTCCGGTGGTAGGTATTTGCTGTTTTTATTTATTACAGAGTAACAATATTAATATCTGCATACGTCATTTTGCTGTGTGACTGCACGCTCCACTTTTGATACATTCTTTTGTCTTCAAAATTGTCATAAATACACTAAATTGCAAGAACCTTCTATTAGAAGCGTCCAGAAACAAGAACGACTGAAAGAAATGGCTTGTAGTGCCCTAGTATTCAACGCGATTAAGTAGAAGTATTCGAGAGGAAATGGATATATTCATTATTTAAAACAATATGTTTTTTTTATATTGTAAATAACATTAATTTAAATTATCAAAATCCAAAAAAAAATGGCAGTTTTTATGTACTTATCTAAAGTTTTTGACAACGTCTTACATGCTATTTTATACCAAAGACTTAAAGATCGTGAAGTTCAAAATCGACCTCTATATTATAATTTAATATAAAACCATCTAAAATATTGAAGTCAAGCTGTAAAAATTAATAAAACCATAAGCGCTTCTAAACCAATTGAATGTTTGTGGTGTACCAGAAAGCACGGTGCTGAGGCCCTTTTACACTTTCGACTAGTTAATGGGGATTTAAAAAGGAATGTTGCACCGAGTTTGCTCTCGCTTATGTAGTAGATCATATTGTTCGTGCCACTGACAAGAAAATGTTGAGTACTCTTGTGATTTTATATTTCAGGTGCCTTTGATACCATGAATTATAGTTTGCAGCTATCAAAACGTAAGTATTATGGTTGTTTGGAGAGATCTTTTTAATTTATGAAACCTTTCAATTAATAGATATCAAAAAATGTCATATGACAATATTTTTTTGTAAGGAAAATAAAGTGTAATGTGCCACTAGGATTCATTTTGGGTCCTTTACTCTACTTTTTAATATACAGGTTGGCGAATAGAAGACTACACATAGGCATTATAAATGGCAGTACCACTTTTCGCTTACTTTCTGGTTGATAAGCGGCGCAGCGCGGCGTATTCCGATCGTCTGATTTGCTAATTTCGGCACGGTACAATTAGCCTCATTTTGCTGTGTGATTGCATACTGCACTGTTAAGTCTTAAAGTGCTATTTTAATTTTTTTAAATATTTATCATTATGGCTGTTTATACGCCGATTGATTAAATGGTTTTATGGAGGCAATTCGGCAGTACAATGCAGAGATTGATTCTCAGTAAATTTTGAAAATAGATCGATTCCTTGTGCTAAAACTATTTTATATATTATCTTTTTGCCTCCAAGAATATAAAAATTGTCACATCAAAACTCAAGAACCACCTATTCAAAGGGTCCAGGAGATAAAACGGCGATAAAAAATGGTTTGAAGTGCTTTAGTTTTGGATTCAGCACGATCGAGCAGAAGTGTTGAAGAGTTGTTGAGAGGAATTGGGTATGCACCATAAAGCAATGACGAGTATTTGGAAAAAACATAGATACAAATGGGTAACTAAATTAATAAACAATAAATTTAGTGGAGGATGACCGAAGCAATTTTAGTTACCCATTGACATATTAACTCCACTGCAAGTATGGACTACTTCTTCATTTTCAATAGATACAAATGTTTTTTTTAAATATTCCAAAATCCGGGTGGTATTTCCTGAAGACCAGTGGCGAAGAATGGCATTTTGTGAAACCATGATGGAAAATGCAAATGAAAATGAAAATTTCTTAAAAAATATTTTGTTTTTAGATGAGCCCTCTTTTTCATAGCATAACAAACACAATCCTTCCATTGTTCATTACTAGTCTCAGGAAAACGAGCACAGAACTTTTCAGTTCCGTACTCAGTACCCTTAAAAGTGGATTGTTTAGGCTAGTATTTTGGGCGACCATATTATTGGGCCATTTTTCATTGATGGTACTTACGCCAAAAATTACGTTAAGTTGCTACAAAACCAAGTTCTTCCTGCCCTGTAACTCCTCCCTGATATAGACCTGGGGTCTATTTTCAACAAGATGGCTGTCCTGCTCATAATACAGTTAGAGTAAAAGAATTTTTAACAAAAATGCTTTTCCTAGCCACCTTATTAGTGGGACTGGCAATATTAAATGGCCTCCAAGATCTCCCGATCTGTCACCAAACGATTTTTATTTGTATGGTTATCTTAAGGAGACTTTTTATAAATATTATAATAGTAGGCCAACTGTATTTAGAGGACTCAACAAAATTGTTGAATCTGCCAATTCTATTTTACCTCAAACTATTTTGGAAGTAAGAAATAGCTTTTACAATAGGCTAACTTTTTGTTAAGCTAAAGAAGGAGGTCATTTGAGCCCTTTGTTTAACGAATTATTTGTTAGGTTTATTATTTAGAGTTTTATTTTCTGTTTTTTTATAATGTTTACATTCTATTTTTATTCTACTTTATATTTTATTTTAATAAGAACAACGCGCTTTCATTTATAAAAATGTAATTACGAATCTATGCGGGTTTTACACAGGTAAATATAGAAAAATATGATTGATACCACCGACGTCAGAGGCTTACTAAAATAAAATTTAAAATAATCGAGCTCGAACCTCCAACACCAGCACACTGTCGAGGCGGTGGCGTTGCAACATCTCGCCTGTTAGGAACTTTATATGTGTAGTGATCCATCCGCCAATCTGTATACATCGCATATTATATATCATACGCCGATGACAGCCAAATATATTTTTTAAGATATAGTTTTAGCGGCAAAATTTATAAATGTAATAATAATAAAATTATACCGAATGAGTTTTGGGAATTAAAGCAAAATAATATTAGTAAGGACAATATTGAGATCTATTATCTTTAAAAAAATGCTATTTTTAAGTTTAGATTATTACTCCCTAACTCTCTTATCTATAGTTAATTAGTTCACTTTAATACTTCTAATACTTTACTCACATTGCTATAGATGAATCGCCCTCTGCTTATAAAACTTTTTCCAATATTTGGAAAAAACATGGAATATCAGCGGCGAAGAATTTAAATTTGTGAAACCATGATGGAAAAACCAAATAAAAATGATTTTTGCTCCGAAATAGTCTGATAGTCTAGATTGTCCGAATAGTCTAGATGAATCTTCTTTTCCATTACTTGGATACACAATCCTTCCGTTGTTCGATATTGGTCTCGGGAAAATGAGTACACAAGTTTTTAATTCCGTATTAATTCTTAAAAAATTGAATATTTAGGTTGATATTTTGGGCGACCATATTTAGGGTCATTTTTTATTTATGGAATTTAAAGCGGCCAAAAATACCTTGACTTGCTGCAAAATCAAGTTTTTCCTGCCATTTAAATCCTGCCTAATTTAGACCTGGGATCTATTTTCTACAAGAGGGCTGTCCTGCTCATAATGCAGTTAGAGTAAAAGAGTTTTTAACAAATACTTTTCGTAACCGCCGTATTAGTGGAACTGGCAATATTAAATTAAATTAAAGGCCTTCAAGATTTCCCAAATTGTCACCAAACGATTTTTATTCATGGAGTTATCTTAAGGAGACGATTTATAAACATCATAATAGTAGGCCAACAAATCTAGAGGAGTTGCGAGGGGAAATACTGTGGTATGTAAAGCCTGCATAAGGCGCAATTCACACAGAACAGGCGTATGGCGGTGGCGTGGGACTCGCATGGAGCTGGAATGGAGCGGACGTGGCGCGCACAATTCACATAGAAAGGGATTCAATGTAATTATTGTCATTTATTTGTTACGTACATGACTGTGTAGTAAAGTTACAATGCTTTCGGATGACGAAGATGATCAAGATATGTTGAACCTTGTAAATTTAGCTAACATTCAAAGGCAAAGGAGTTACTGAATACATCCCTTGTGGTTAGATAAAGAAAAGACTGGTGGTTCGTTTAATGTTATGCGGGAGTCAATATGTACCCTGAATGTTTTCAAAGTTTCTATCGAATGTCTGTTCATGTTTTTATAAAATACTAGTAAGGGTTAATATTGAGAAGAAACCTACAAATTGAGGAGAACTTGTCAGTTCAGAAGAAAGGTTGTTAATAACGCTGAGGTAAGTTGAAGAAAATATATTTAAGTGAATTTATTTCTGTTTAATCTAAAACAAAAAAAAGTAACGATAATGTTACCCTAATATTAATTATTGTATTGTATAAATCTACTCAAATGAAATTCATCCGTGTTCCTGTGCGGTACTGAATCTAGATTTCTATTTACCGAATCTTTAATCCAAGATTGAGAACTATCCATTGTGATAGTAAAGGCTTCAGGAATGGTTTAGGATAGTATTTGCTTGGCTAAATTCAAAATTCCAATTTTGAAGCGCTGCTTCTGAACAGAATTCATGGACTTAAAAACGCCAGGTCTGGGTCAGAAGGATTGATTGTGGCATTCGTTTTTCTGCTGTTTTGGATCTCTAGCAATTGTTGCTTTTTTGCAAAGTACTGGTAAGCTTGCTGGTGGAGCTCATTAATAGCGGTTGAGGCTGCTAACTTCTTTTCTTTTCTAAAATCGTCTTTCTGTAGTAGTGTTTCAGGCGCTTTCATTGCTATCGGTTGATCATCGATAGACGTACTGGAAGATGGTACAGGTGACCGAGAGGAACGACTGGATAGAATGTTATAGGGTGAGAGTACATCAGCATTGGAGTTGTCTTTAGACTAATTAGATTGTGACCCCGTTTCAGCTGCGTGGTGGCTCGATGATGCGTCGGCAGACGCTTGATCCACGTTGCCTTCGCTCTTACAAGACTTTAAGAAAGGATCCAAAAAGGAGAGATGTGGGGCCAAATAATATTCTTTGACTCGTTTTGTTCCTTGTCCTGCTTTTGTTTTTAATTTAGCTTTATATTTTGAGTAGCTTCCTCATATGTTTTTCCAGCGGTCTTTACACTCGGTTAGTGAAACAAAAGTATAATTTTTAATGTAAATACGAGTTTAAATATCTTTTGTTAATAAACACGTACATACTTATCATTTTCACTGAATTTATTTGTTATTTTCTCCCATGCTTGATCTTGTGCACTTCTATTGCAGTAATCCGACCATTTATAGTCGTATAGGTCGCATACTGTTGCACGTCTTCACAGAACTCGTATTAAATAAATAATCATCCCGCATTTTACCAAATAGACAAAAGAAGCAATATAAACCGCTGTTTGGTATATGGCATTTACCACTAGTGTAGGCCACTCGTGGCTTCGAAGTAACGTGGCGGTGGCGTGACTTATCACGTCTGTGCCACGCCATTTCTATCTGTATTGCCCCATAAGCAAACATGCAAGTGGCACATGCGTCTACCACGACAATCCCACGCCACCCCCATACGCCCGTTCTGTGTGAATTGCGCCTAAGAAAGATATTCTTGAAATGCCTGAACTTTCGCGTAATATTTTGCGAAATTTGATATAAATGCAAGTCAACATTAGACGCTTACTAACATCGTACTGAAACAACATGCGCGCACGTTGCCATATTTCGCCTTTAAGCACCTCTCTATGCGTTATGATCCGCATTCCCCAACCTGTATATGTATTCAAGGAGCTAAAATATTCGTTCCTGGTCCTGTAAACATTCAGATAATATACAATATTTCAGAAACATTTCCTTAAGATGTGGAACATTGGTAGAATATAATAGGTATGTTCCTTTCCTGCGATCTCTTCACGGTATAGTTTTGTGTGTACATAAAAAATATTCAGAAATATTATTTTTAAAATTTTCGGATAATAACATATTTAACATACCTATAGAAGAAAAATTATTAAATTAATATACAAAAAAAAATCGCTACAATATCGAAGCTACAAACGTTTCACTGTGCACTTTTGTCGCGCTGTAATATACGCAGGTAAGTAAGTACTCACTTTAATTCCACTTTCTGTCACTCCTCTTCGCTGGTCCTTGCTACTTGACACTCTTGACATGACATTGACAGTTTGAGTTGGTGTTTACATATACATTTTTCATGTGTTGAATATCGTTAAAAGTATTACAAATAAACCGAAAAAGCCGAAAATAGATGTTTTTTTATACCAAAGAATACTAAAAATAAAAAATTAAGGCAGATTTTATCCTCCTAAATAAACCCCTTCTCCCGGCAAAATGACCTCAATTATAAAGTTGCAGGTCCTTTCTGGGGCTATGGACGAATCGCCCCCTGCTTATCTGCTTCAAATTGATGATGTTAAAATTTTACTGGACTGCGGTTGGGATGAAAAGTTTAATATGGAATTTATTAAAGAAGTTAGAAGGTAGGTTCCGGCCCTGGAAGATTTTGCAGGATGTATTATACAATTAGTTAAGTTTTACACAAGGCAAAAAAATTAGGGATTCTTAGAGTTGTTTTTTGTTTCATATGCTCTAATTGAAAATTATTTTCTTCTATATAATAATAATAATAAACACTCTTTGCATGTTGTCAAATGAAATAGTGTTACACAAAAAGAAAAAAAAAAGATAAAAAATCTATTAACTCTTAAAATACTCATGAATGTATGGTTTAATGTTTAGCAGGAGTGTAAAGCCTGATTCATAAATTCTGTATGGTAAGCAGTAAGAAGTAGTAGGTATGACAGAAAGAAAATAAACTTCAATTTCATTTCTTGCATCATACTTCTTACAGAATCGTGAGTGATTGGCAATGTTCAATAATATAACCAATCAAAAGGGTAGGCTAGTAGGGATTTCAGAGAGGGAAATATTCAGAAAGAGAGACAGGATGAATTTGGATTCATTTTTTTACTTCTTATGTTTTTATATTATGAATTCGAATTATAGAACATAAAAGAAGTGTCAGACCAGAAAATCTTTTAAAAAAAATAAAATCATAGCTCTTGTAAAAATCTTGGTTAAACAATCAAATTATAAAAAAGAATAATTTCAGATGTGATCAATGTCAGAAAGCATAATAAAGGCATTAATGAAAAGCAAGACACAGATAATTAAGTATATTGTATTTCAACCTTATTAAAACCAAATGGCTAAAATGTAATTCAGTATACAAAAAAAAATCTAAAATAACAGTCAAACAAAAAAATCATAACAACTATAATATCTAAGGAATCTCTGTATACCTAAGATTGAATAATTTATTATAAAATATGGGTGCATAGAAACCTTTTTCTGTTTTTATATCATGAAACTTAATAATATAATAGGAATATTACTGTTGTTACTGCTGAATATTTTCAAGAAATTTCTACCCTGCAAGTTTTTGCTTTATATGTAATAGATAATCACAGTTGAATTAAGTTTTACCTTCATATAGTTGTGATATAAAGTTTTTGATGTACTTACTGATTTAATTTTAATATTTACTATATCCAAGCCATTAATATGGATTGTTGTTGAGCCTCAACAATATCCCTAAACATAAACAATGATGTTTACAATAGTTTCAATGAGTTATGTATTTATTCCATAAAAACTTATGCATATTTATTTTTAGAAGGTTTAATTATATAAGTATTCTAATTTGATAAGTATTATTGAAACTAAACACATAAGGTTCAAAGGGCTTGAAAGCAGAGTATAGTCACTTCTTAGTATTTTGATTGATTCTGAGCCAGGCAGAGTACCCAAGTTAAAAAAAAAGTGTTAAATTTGCAGGTTTGAATCATTCATACTCTGAAATATCTCATAAAGACAGCCATCAGTAGAGTAATGATCTCTAATTTAAATTTGTATGTTTCCAAATTTATTAGGAGCAGTTCAGCCCCTTGGAATTTATGCAGAGATTATATGGAAAAGCTGAGTTATTTATTAAGCAAAGCTCATACTTTATCAATAATTCTTAATATTGAGCAATTGTTAAGAGCAAGCAAGTAATAAAAAGATTGATCAAACTATGTTTAAGGAATAACACATTCATTAAATTAATCTAGAATGAGATGGATATAATATCTTTACTGAATTTAATTTTTAAAAAAAATTTAGATAAATTTTTTTTTTTTGAAAACAATTTTATATTACTCAATAATATACATATTATTCTATTTATAATAAGTCTCTAAACAGTGCTTGTAGCTCTGGCCTCGAGATTAATACAAAAATTCACATATGAAACTAGTGTACACAATAATCATAGGTAGGTTATATTAATTAATTATAATGTAAAGTAAATTATAAATAAGGTATCTCATTACATAACTAATTTATACTAATTTTACAACTTGACTGATTAAATAGAAAAATATTCGTTGAGTTTTGTAACAAATGTTTTAAATATTTGAATATTTCTTAAATCATTAGGTAGCCTATTGAATGCTTTAGATGCAGAATACTTTGGGCTATTCATTCCAATCATTGTTCTATTGTAACTAATATATAAATTTAATTGACCTCTGGTATTGCGTCTATGAACGTCGTTTGAGAATGTAAAATTTATATTGCATTTAATTTTTTTGTTTATAATTTTATATATGAGTTTACATTTTTCGAACTCCATTAACTGATTCAATTTAAAAACTTTAAGCTCCCTATATAGAAAATCTGTATTTGTAAGTATATTATATTGAAACAATATTTTAAGGACCTTATTTTGTAAAATTTGGATATTGTCAAATTTTGTTTTAGAACATGTTCCCCATATAGGCATCAAATATCTAAAGTGGGACAAAAAGAAAGCATTATAGATATTCATTTTTGTATTATTTGTTAGGTAGCTTCGGCTTTTATATCTACAGGGTATCATAGAATTTATTTTGGATGTAATTTTGTTTATGTGAGTTTGCCAAGTCAATGCTTGATCAATATTTAAACCAAGATATTTAATAGAGGCAACTTTCTCTAGGCTAATTCCATTTATGTTTAGTTGAATATTATTTACTTGTTTGTTTTTTTGTTTAAACAGCATATATTTGGTTTTGTCGACATTTATTTTTAACCTGTTGTAAACTAGCCATTTAAAGTACAAGCTCAGATCAGCATTGATAAATTGCGCTAACTCCTCTTCATTTTCACCTTCATATACAAGGGCCGTATCATCTGCAAAAGTAAAATATCGAGCACGTAACCTGACAAATTTTAGACTTAATACGTATAAAAGATATAATAAGGGTCCCAATACAGAGCCTTGAGGCACTCCATATTTATTCGAAAACAATTCACTAGCTACTCCCTCCCAGTAAACATATTGACTTCTATCTTGTAAGTAGGTTTGAATCAGTTTCAAAAAGAGTTTTCCAAATCCCATGAGCCTAAGCTTTTTTAATAAAATATCAAAACTTACTACATCAAAGGCTTTCTGTAAATCAATGAATACCACAACTACAATTTTTTTGCTATCTAGGGACTTTGAAATACAACTAATAACGTCAAATGTTGCCGAAAGAGTACTGCTATTTTGAATAAAACCATACTGATGACTATCCAGCAATGTATTTTTATGTACAAAAGACATTACTCTTTTTTTAATAATTTTTTCTATTATTTTTGATAAAGTATTAACAACAGTAATGGGTCTATAGTTATTCATTTGATCCTTATCGCCAGATTTAAATATGGGAGTAATTTTATTTTTTTTTAATTCATTGGGATACACACCAGTGTTAAAGACATTATTTATTAGTTTCGCTAATATATTTATAACATAATCTTTTAAATTAATTATGTCCAACACTGTTATGCCATCCTCGCCTGGAGAACAATTCCGCCTTAATCCCATGATGATTTCACAAACCTCATCACAATTTGTTGGTGAAACATTCAACATACTATCACAGTTAACTTCATCAAATATATTTTCGTCATCAATATGTTAAGTCTGGTTTACAAGTTTATTAACAATACTCTCTCCGACTTGGGAAAAATGTTTGTTTAAACAATTAACAATATCTTTTTTTTCTTTTATAATTGTTCCATTTAAGGTAAGAGAATTTATTTGAGTAGTGTTTGATTTATTTGTAAAAAACTTGTTTATAAATTGCCACTGTTTTTTTTGACTGCCGCCTGCATGTTCCCATTCTTTGCGAAAATACTGATTTTTTAATGCTTTTATTTTATTTGTTATTTTGTTTTTAATTGTACGAAATTCTTGATCATATAACGCACTACCAGGGTTTTTTATTTTTCGTTTGTATATAAAGTCGCGTTTTTTCATCATTTCTAGCACCTCCTCATTGATCCATGTATTATTTTCTCTTATCCTAAGTGATTTAATGCGTTGAGCTTCATTTTTTGATTTCTGGATCAAATCGGTCAGTTCCTGAAATGATGATATGCTTACATTTTGAATATTTTGTTTAAATTTATACACAAATTTTTTATAATCAATGCTGCTAATCATATATTTTATCTTTGGTTTATATTCTTTGGTGGCATAATTTATATAAAATAACAATTTCTTATGATCAGAAAAAGAACAAGAACTAACATTTAGGTTTTCGATTAAATTCGAGCTGCTCTCTGACAAAACATGATCTATAATAGTATGACTTCGCTCTGCGACTCTTGTAGCGTTTTCATACATAATTTCATTATTTATTTTAAAATTATTTTCAATTAACAAATTTTTATAATTAGTGACCAATGCAGAACTTTTTAACAAGTCAATATTAATATCACCAACAATAACATGCTTTTTGGGATACTTTATTAAAATTTTCTCTAAATCTTTTAGGAACTCTAAGTTATTATAAGAGGGTGGCTTATATATTACACTAACCTTTAAATTAGACTCGCCAACACATACACAAACCCAGTTAACACTTTCATTCGGTTTTGACTTTTCCACTTCACGACACTTTAATGTGTTTTTTATATACACTGTTGCTCCGCCCCCTCTGCCATCTCTGCATGAATGTATAGCGGTGTAGTTGTTTAAATCATAAAAAAATTTCTCAGTTTCATTTATCCAAGTTTCTGAGAAAGCTAGAATATCACAGGGATTGTTGATCAGGTCACATTTAATTTCATCGATTTTATTTCGAATGCTTTGAATATTCATATACACTACCTTTATTTTTGTTTGAGGCCTTATTAGTTTTCCAATTCCTTTTCGGAGTGAACAAGTATGACTTTCGATGTGTCATTCTTTCTTAGAAATATCGTACCATTGCTAATCCATAGGTATTTATATTCATGCTGCTTTTTAAATGCCCTAGCAGCTGTAAATAGCTTGATATTTTCTTTTGTTAAGTCATGGTTCATATATATTTTGTGGTGGTTTCTATATCCTAAATCCTTTGAGTTTAGCTGATATCTCTTTTTTGATTTAAAAAGGCCCTCTTTTGTTTTTAAATTCTCAAAACAAACTTTATTAGGAGAACTTTTGGTAGGTTCCTTTCCCAACCGGTATGCTATAAAAGTGTTTTTTTCTATAGCTACGTCCAATGTCTCTCCTATTTTGGTGACTAAGACTTGCATGTCTTCATTTTCCTCATATGGTACTCCTTGAATAATAATGTTTTTGTCCAGTTCCTGTTGTTCCTTTTTATTTAATTGGTTTTTAATATCAGCCAATTCTTTTTGTAAATTTGCATTTACTTTCACCTGCTCTTCATATTTTAGAAACAGACTATTATACTTATTGTCCATTTCATTTAACTTGGCCATAATATCTGCCAATGTATAATTTTTAGCTTGTTGATTCTGCTTTTTTTGTTTACTTTTTTCAGCTTCTATGCAGGGTTCGCAATACCAAGGCTCTTTTAGCTTGCTGATCTGTGTATAGGCTTTCTGTGAAATAGATGCACATATCCTGTGCTTCCAAACATAGCACTTTTCACATAAAAGCGCCTCATCATCATCACTAACCTTTTTATTGCAGGTATTGCAGGTCTCAGACGCTTTTGTTGGCATACTGGCAACAGCGCGCCTGTTCGCTTTACTGTTTTCGGTATCCTTGACCAACCTTGGCAGTACTGCATGCAAGTTTTACACTTTAGTAATACCGATTTTTGTGTTTTTTGACTGATTTCTCATTCAACTCTTTTTCCACTTATAATCGAGTGACTATTTAATCGATTTTGATACACTTTACTTAATTTTTCTAAAAAATACCGACAATTTACTGGGTTAAACGTTTACCGCATGTACTACGTCTGTGTACACCGTTGCCACACAAATTATTAGTAAATAATTAATACATTTTTGATAAATTTAACATTTAAAGCAATCTAATTTTTATAATTTTTCTTTTGAAAAAAAAATAGATTAAATTAAACTTCAGATATTGATTTTTGCCAAACTTTAAAACTCTAATCTAAATGGGTATTTTAACATGAGGAGAAAGTGACTTATGTAGTATACATTGGTACATTATTGAGATTTAGTATCGTTTTACTTTTTAATGTTCTTGTCATTGTTACTAATTCTTTGGAACTATTATTCACATTTAATATCTTACTTAAATACATTGAAGATATCAATGAACCTATTTCAATCATGATACAACTTATAATATTGATACTAGGTTGCTTAATGAATGATTCTTTTTTAAAAATGCAAATTAAACTCCTGAGTTTTTCTAGGATACTTAGTATTGAATGTTTTATTAAATATATTAGGTCTACAATCAGAAGCATTGTAAGGTATACTTTTTACCTGTATCACAAGTAAAACCTATTTCCTACTATTCATATGCCTAATAAATGCAATTTGAATAGCAGGGTCTAAATCTTGTCCTATGATAAATTAAGCTTCTGTCACTCTCATCAACTAGAATTGATTTCATTATAATTTGTCTCTTAATTCGGCAATAAAATGTTAATCAAAAATAATTTAGTTTTCCTTTTTATTGAAATTTAAATATTTTTACATTTTTTAAGGCTTTTTTGCTGTAATTTTTTAAACTAACATCTAAAGTCTTTGCTATTAATAAGGAATAGATAAAGAACTGTTGCTAAGTATATATATTCCTTATATTATGAGCCCTAACAACTATATATTGGGACAAACTAAAATACATATGTAATTTAATTTTTAATATACCTCTATTTTTTAAACTTGCTTTTTTTAATGTAATATTGTTTAAACAGTTAATTAATAACAAAATCGATTCGTTAGGAAGCACAAAATATCTATTCTATCACACCAAATTATTTAAAAAATGCTAATATTGGGTGGCAACTAAATAATGAGACAGTATCAAATCGAGTTAAAAATGATACCAGATAAGACAAGTTGGCTGCAAAAACAATTAATAAACAATGTTGCCAGGGGCGACAGACACATTTATTTTGAAATTGCTTCGCTGTCAGTTTGGGTAACTCAAACACTTCTTTATTAATTAAAATGGTGCGTGGTATCTCGACAAATTCAAAAATTCGCGAGTTGGTGGTTAAAAATTAAACAAAAGAATACGTGAAGTGGCGGATGAACTAAATATTCCTAAAAGTACTGTGTTTAATATAATAAAGCATTATGGGAAAACTGGAGAAATTTTACATAAGAAAAGGAATAGCCCAGGTCGCCCAAAATTAGTTTCTGATAGGGATTAAAGAATGCTTGTTAAATTACGCAAAAAAGGTCGAAGAAATACGGTACGGCAGGTAACGGCAGAATGGAATCATGAAACTGGGCATAATTTGTCACAAGTCGAGAATGTTGTCGCAAGTGGATTCATAAATGCGGATTGAAGTTTTACAAGGCTATTGCAGATCTTACATTAAACAACAAACTTTTTCAATACATTTTTTCTTATAGGCAAAGGAAAAACCGCTTTTAACAGCAAAACAAAAGAAAGCCAGGCTGATATGGGCAAAATCTAAATTGTCCTGGTCAGTAGAAGATTGGTCCCGCGTAATTTTTAGCGATGAATCAAAATTCGACGTATATGTGTTGGTGATTACCGAAAACGTGTGATTCGCACAAAAGATGAGGCTTTCCATAAGGACTGTTTAAAACGCACCGTAAAGTTTCCTAAAGGAATAATGATTTGGGGTTGCATGACACTTGGAAGATTAGGGTGTTTTGAGTTTATAGAGGGCACCGTAAATGCTGCAAAATATCAACAAATTCTACAAAATAGCCTACTTCCAAGTATCGCGAAATTAACAGTTAATGAAAATTACATATTTCAGCAGGATGGGGCTGCATGTCATACGGCCAAAAAAGTGGTTTGGGGACCACCACATAATCTGCCTTTCTTGGCCTTCTAACAGCCCAGACCTTAATGTCATTGAAACAGTATGGGATAAAATGAAACAGACATTAAGGAACAACCCTCAAAGAACATTGCCAGAACTTAAGGCCAAAATAGAGCAGATTTGGAATGAATTTACCCCCGAACAGTGTAAGGCCTTAGTCCAATCAATGCCCAAAAGAATTCAAGCAGTTATACAATCTAAGGGCGACGTTACTCCATTTTAAAAATTGAAGTTCGCGTTTGTCCCATTATTTAGTTGCCACCCAATATTAGCATTTTTTAAATAATTTTGTGTGTTAGAATAGATATTTTGTGTTTTTGCGTTCCTAATTAATCGATTTTGTTATTAACTAACTGTTTAAACAATATTACATTAAAAAAAGCAAGTTTAGGAAATAGAAGTATATTAAAAAATTAAATTACATGTGTATTTTAGTTTGTCCCAATATATAGTTGTTAGGGCTCGTATATTAGAATTTAGCTATAGCTAAATAACATCTTTTGTTGGCCAAATTTCCTTTCATAAAGTTTTGCAATGACTGACTTAATTCAAAAAATTACAAGAAAAGATAATAGTCAAAAGTCTAAGTCAAAATAAGCTTTATTGTTTAGAAACACAAAATGTTTAACACAATGCTATCATAAAAATATTATATATAACCAGTAAAAGAAAACAACAAAAATACACTCAAAAAAGAGAAAAAGAAAAGCTGTGGATACCAAACACATTTCTTAATATACACATTTCTTAATATACTACACATGTCCAGTAAAAAAGTGCTCCAGTGCTGTAGTAAGCTTTTTCTAACATCAATTTTTTAACTCCTATCCTAGATAGTTTATAAGATATAGTCTTTTTAAGTGGTTGGTTAAAAGGATTGGAAAAAAAGATGGTTAAATATCTTCTTACTGTGGTAAATGATTAAGTTTTGGGTTCAAGACGTTGTGGAAATTGGCAATTTAATAGTAAATGATAACCAGGTGGAATTATTACATTTATTAAATGAATGATTGAAGAATAATTTTTAGGCATTAAAGAAGCATCCTCAAGTATAAAAATCGACGAGAATATTAATATGTATTTGTAAACTGGTAAAATATGTCTTATAAGATTCTGATCAGGGCCAAATATCTTACGGCACACTTTTGCGGTATAAACACTGAATCGATTAATATTAGTATTTAAGGAGCCAAGCTCATCAGTAAATTGTTATTAAATAAGAACTTATGAGGATTTTGACTTCAGATAAATAAAGTGTTTTTCATATAAAATTAATAATAATTGGTTGTAAAAGTTTTCTTTATATTTGAATATAAATACCAGAAAATTGACACTCTGCTATCACAATCCATTTCATTTTAATTTCGATTCCAGACATATACACCAGATAGATGCAGTGTTAATATCTTATCCAGATATTTACCACCTCGGGGCTCTTCCGTATCTAGTAGGTAAGCTAGGTCTGAACTGCCCAATCTACTCTACCATTCCAGTATATAAAATGGGCCAAATGTTCATGTATGATCTCTACCAGTCCCAATATAATATGAAATCATTCATGTTATTTGATTTGGATGATGTAGATGCTACTTTCGATAAAATTATACAACTTAAATACAATCAGAGTGTACCTTTAAAAGGTAAGTCAGTTTAGTGTAATAGTTATTTTACAGTAATCATAAATTAACCATTTTTTAATTTAAATATGATTTATAGGGAAAGGATATGGTTTGACAGTGACTCCTCTCCCAGCTGGTCATATGATTGGTGGTACAATATGGAAAATCATGAAAGCAGGGGAAGAAGATATCATTTATGCAAACTCATTTAATCACAAAAAAGAAAGGCATTTAAATGGTTGTGAATTAGAAAGACTGCAGAGGCCTTCTTTGTTTATCACTGATGCTTTTAATGCCAGTTATCAACAGGCCCGAAGAAGAGCAAGAGATGAGAAATTAATGAGTAAGTTTACAATCTATTTTTATGTAGGAGGATAGGAACTCTAAAATTGTAAATTATATAATAGAGTAAAAAGATTTACTTAAATGATTGAATTGTCATCAATAATTTGCTAAAATTATTTTAGCTAATATTCTACAAACACTAAGGAATAATGGAAATGTACTTATAGCAGTAGATACAGCTGGTAGGGTATTGGAATTAGCTCATATGTTAGATCAGTTATGGAGGAACAAAGAGTCTGGATTGCTAACTTATTCCTTAGCACTAATAAGCAATGTTGCTTATAATGTTGTGGAGTTTGCTAAATCTCAAATTGGTAAGTGTCTAAATTTATTTTAATAATTTCACCTTTTATAACAATCACCTGGAACGTAAATATAAATTATTTTTATTTCTTATTACAAGTTAATGTTCTTCTTAATTCTAATTATTCTAACCTTTTAGCATTAAACTTTTAATTTATAGTTTTTTCTACTTTCTTTTTTTGTTTTTCTTAATTCTACCTGAAAGTGTTGCACCATTCTCAACTTGTCAACTGTTTCTTTTGAAGATATGGTTAAATTAGAAACAGAAAAAGAATTGAACATCAGGCTAAAATTTATGAGATAAAAATTGGTTTGATTGGGGTACCTATCACATACCTACCATTACACTGATCGACATCTAATCTTTTTCTAAATAGAAAAAAAGTTATACATTTAGTCACACATAAGATGTTTTTGGTACAATTTTACAAGGAATCCTATGAGTCTACAAGCCAGCATATAATTTTTCACTCACATTTTTTGTCTAAAAGGAGTGTCTGGCCACTTGTTAGGAACTAAAAGACACTTTTTTAATATAAACGAAATTTTGTTGTGTATTTTAGTGTAATTTGCTGTTGTTTATTTGATATTTGTAATTTAATATAGAATGGATGAGCGATAAACTAATGCGCAGCTTCGAAGGGGCCAGAAACAACCCTTTCCAATTCAAACATTTAAATTTATGCCACAGTTTAGCAGAACTGAATAAAGTACCTTCTCCTAAGGTAGTGCTGGCGAGTAGTGCCGACTTAGAAATGGGATTTTCGAGGGAATTGTTTCTTCAATGGTGCTCCAATAGTAATAATAGCGTTATTATTACCACGCGGTAAGATGCTGTTCATTAAAAAACATTAGAGGTTAAAATATATGGCTTTTTTTATTTTAGTACTTCCCCTGGTACTTTGGCAAGGGATTTGATCGATAATAATGAAAGAGGTCGTAATATCGATGTTATCGTCGAAAGGAGGGTGAAGCTCGAGGGTCAGGAGCTGGAGGAATTTGAAAAGAGGCAGAAAATGAGGAAGTTTGAGCCTGTGGCTAAAGAGTAAAGAAGTCGGAACTGTTGTTTACATGTGGGAGTAATCGAAGTAAATTTTTAGAGAAGGTGATTCGGATTCCGATAGTGACATAGAAATGTCGGTGATATCTAAAGGCAAGCATGATATTGTAATAAAACAGGAAGGCAAAGTGGGAGGTGGCTTTTTTAAAGTTACCAAGAAACACTACCCTATGTATCCTTTTAAAGAAGAGAAAATTAAGGTATTTAGTTTATACAATTTTATAAGGGGTTTCACCATTGCTATTTTCTAAAAAAACTTAGTGCAATAAAAAAAGTTCATCAAGAAAGTTAAAGAAAATTAATTATTCACGTTTATTTTTTTACCATTGAACTTTAACACAAATATTCAGAAAAAAAAATCCTATTTTATTATGGTATTGTAGTTTTGGGGTATAAGTATCACTGTACACGGTAAAATTTTGCCACAATTGTATATACGTAACACGAATTTCTGTATTTTTTTAATGTGCTTGCAACAAATCTGGAAATTTCATAAATTTTAGTAAATAGTTAAAATCAGTTAATATATTTTTTACATAATTATCAAATCTTGGTTAATGTATTCTGCACCTTTTACATTTATGAAAACTGTTTTTTTACTGCAAATAAATTAATAACAATTAAACTATATAAAAAGATATATACCGTTTATACTAAGTTTCACTCTACCATTAATATTAATGTGATTAATAGTGTTACAAAAATATAACATTTTTTTGTACACCCTGCTATAAAGGTACTATGAAATAAATAATAGTTGAGTGTATGCATGCACAAAAACTTAAATTATTTACAATTTTACTGTATTTAGATTCATCTAAAGTGTCCGTAGATATCGCGTAGCAAGAAAAGATAATAATGGGAATATAACTAGAATTCTATGTAATTTGGTTCCTAATGGTAAATATAGTTTTTTTTTTATATTAAGGGACTTAAATGTATGTAACTCTTCTGATCGTCTTTCAAATCATTGTCTTCATTATATTGGCAAGGAATGTTATTTAATTATTTTTCAGAATTGAAAATAATATCTTTCTTTATGAAATTAGTCGTTTTGACAATGATTGCTTGGCTCATAGTAATCTTAACTTGTATTTAATTTTTTCTATGAATCTCTATATCTATTTATAAGAATTGCATATTTCATACCTTTAAGGAGATATAGAACTTGAGAATTTCAAAAGTGGTTCCCCTCTGAACTAAGAAATTTGACTAGGCACAAACGTATGTACATTTAGTCTATATAAGGGACAATACAGATGGAAATTATATGAAATTCTCTCGTCTTAAGTTAGAATAAAAACATGATTTCCTTCAGAAGCTATATTGACTATTTAACCTTAGATCTAGATCATTTTGAAAATTTATCAATGGTAAGAGATCAACTTTTACTCGGCCTTTAGTTTGCCTCCAGTGATCTGGAAATTGCAAACTTATTAAATTAGATTCCTTTCAACTCTCCTGGTATCAGTAACCATCAGATACCTAATTATCAGGTCCTTAGAATATTTGAATGTATATTAGCTCACTCCCCAAAAAGATTATTGCCCAAATCAAAATTTTCTTTTAAAAAACTACCTTTTATATTTGGTTTTTATTACCTCCTTACAGTCTACAACATGGTTTTCGTAAGAGTAAATCTACAACTACTAATATGGTCTGTTATCAATCTGATCTCATGAAAAATCATCGATTTTAGTAGGATGTTTGATTGTGTCGATCATCAAATTCTTGTTGTTAGGTTTTAAATTGATTAAAAACTCTTCAACTGACCGAAGAGTTAAGATGGATGGACATGTTCCTGATCCTATAATAGTAATATTGGTTGTTTATCTTTAATATATTTATTAATGATATAGGTAAATTGTTTCCTAAAGTTAAGGTTTGATGTTTGCAGACCATTTTAAATTTTGGAAGGTTGTTGACATCAAGGGTTTCTGCAAGCAAATATGGATCGTTTAAATGATTGGTATAAGCAAAACCGTCTTTAGTTAAATATAAAAAAGTTATGATTTTTCTTTTAAGTTCAACCCATTTTAATTCAACTACTTCATAGATAATGAACCTCTTATTGAGGACTTATTTTTGATGAAAGGAGGGCTTTGTTGAACATACAAATCCAATGTCTATAAAACCTTCAACATTGCTAGGGTTTATTATAACAAACTGTTCGAATTTTTGTCTATTTTGTGTCAACGCCGTAATTTCTCTGATTCTACTTTCATTTCTTTCATTTTTTAGGCCTGCGGTGTAATATAACTTTAAATATTCAAACAACCTGAATATTAATTTATTGGACATAAGATTACTGTGAGTCAACTTGAGAGATTGCTGGCTTTGTGATTTATTTGTGACAATACTCTGTTTTAATGTTGGGAATACCTTGCATTGGAATCATTTTGAGAATCGAATAATTTAAGTGGTGGCTCTCGATACCGTAAATATTTAACCATGCAACCTCCCAGTATCAGTGCGTTTCCGAGTGTCGTGTTTGATTTCAAATTATCTGGGACTGTGACTTTCATATTTAATATACGTTAAAATAAGAAAAAATATGGATCGCCAAGAACGCCGTTTGTGGATTTGTCGATTTTTCTTTTGTCCAATGTCGGGGTTCTTAATTAATTTTTTTAATGAAACTATTAACTCTTATGGAAACATAGAGATATTTTTTTTTTTAATTTTCTCAAAGTGGTGTACACATTTTTTTTTGTGATCTTCCTATAGTAATAAACCAATTAAAATTAATTTAAATAAATAATTAAAAATTTATTGTTGATGTATTATCAAGCGAAGATTAGTCTGTTCAGAGAAAAATAGTATTCTCGCTAGAACGACGATTCTGGTTACTAATAAACATCAAACTAGCAAAAATGTAATTTGAGTTAGATGAAAATGCAGCCAATGTCTAAAAATAGTTATTAGAAGAGCTGTCTTAGGTAATATCAGAAAACCGCACAATTGACCAAGTAGTTGCAACAGAAAATATTGCCGATGCTGATTCTCTAGGTGCTACATTAATTTGCTTATTAATTTAATTTTAATTCAGAAAATACATTTTTCGCGCTTTTAATAATAAGGTTTAAGCCAAATTTCAACATATTACAACTCCAGCGAAAACAAGCACTATACTGTTAAGGCAATATTTACAGTTACCTACCAGAACAGATCCGAAAATACTCTTTTTTTTAAATTTTGGGAAAAACATAAAAATAGATTTTCAGAACTCAGGTCTTTTCAGCCTCCTCGAAACACAGTTCTAACAGAACAAGTTTTTTCTAAAAGTGGCCACTGGGCGAAACAGACTAATTCCTAAAAAAATTTGGATATGATTATATTTTTAAATATTTTCTAATAATATTGTTTATAAGATTAGTTTATGTATTTTATGGATATTTTTTATTTAATCTTGATTTTTTATACTTATAAATCTTATTATTAATGTTTATAGTAAGATTATTTACTAGTTCCGATATAGCATCTACTGTTTTTAATCCAGAAGTAAAGCCAAACTTTTTTGGTGACAAAATTAAATAGGGTATTATACTTATCGGTCGATAATGCTCCATATGCTAGTTTATCGTCTGACTCGTACATTCGACTTAAATAGACACTTTAAATCGGATTGATTTCTTTTAACTTTATTGTAATTTATCTGTTTTAAATAGATATTATTAGGTCATTAGAAATCCATGGCCTAATTTTCTTTAATGTCTGTTTTCTCCTGAGATTACTGTATAATATCTGTCAATTTTCTTTTTTAATTAAAATTTCTTTTTTTTTAATTTACGTTATACCTTTATTTTAACTTTGCCAATATTCTAATATACCGGGTGACACAGGAAAAAGTGAACGCTTAAGAACTATTTTACTCTTCAAGATAAACAAATGACATTTGGTAGATTGATGGAATTGTTATAAGAACATCTTTTGACATATCGAGTTGTCTCCATCACTTAGCAAATGCAACATCACGAACAATGATGCTGCATTTGCTACTTTTTGTTTCATACTCGTAGAAAAAATCAATTTTTAAAATTTTTAATCAAGTAATCACGGAAAAATAGATTTCAATGCATTTTATGACTTAAATTTTTTACACGCCTATTTGAAATATTCAAACCAGCAATTTGGGCATTTAATTTAATTTTTTTAGATATCTCGTTACTGGTAACAATCACTTTTAAAATGCAGATTTTTTTCCGTATAATTTGATATGGTTAGTTTTTAGTTTTTAAATCGGTTGATAAATAAGCCCATAAGTAAGAAAAGAAGATGGAAGTTTGGACGCGTTCTTCAATTATTTTTCAATTGACAAAATACATGACATATCAAGCATAATTTTAGTGTTTATTAATATTTCAGATATTTACTGACTATATTTTTGTAAAACTGCATTTCAATAATGGTTGTTCATAATAAGGTGCTATTTAAAAAATAAAGGAAATGCCAAAAAACTACTTTGTCAACACAATCAAGTATTCCCTTTTTAATGTGTCACCCGGTATATGCATTGATTTAAGCAAATCAAATAAAAAATTAAACCAAATTAGTAAACTTCATTTAAAATTGCTATTGAAAGTTATTAGTATCCCAGAAAAAGTAATATAAACTATAAAAATTACCAGATTACTTAGTAATTATTATGTATAGTTAGTAATTATTCAAATAGTGCAAACTTTTTACCACATAAATAAGATTTCAATACAAAAAACCCTGTACCTATAGCTCACTGTAAAATAATAAGAACGTAACTTATTTGTTCATGGTAATATACAGGGTATCTCGTAATTAATTGGACATAGGTTGATGTAGGATACCTGACATGAAAATAAACCGTTTGAGCTCAATATCGCGTAGCAAAATTTTATTGGTTTTCTTTCTAAAGGGTGTTAAAACTAATATTTTACCAAACATTTATTGAAATATTTTGGAATCCACTGGACAGATTAACCTAAAATTTGGCGTACTCTTATTATTTGGGATGAGGAACGCGAATATGATATCTATTTTGCCATTGCTACTAGATGGCGCCACATACAATAACATTGAGTGATTAAAAAGGTCATAACTTTTTTGACCTCCCTGTACATAATAAAACAGTATTAAATTCTAGTCAAAAAAGGTATACTTCTTTGATCTCCAAAAAGTAGACCGTTTTCGAAAAAAACGCATTTTTTTTTAGGTTGCGTATGAAAACCTAATCTAAAATTTAATTAACAACGATAAAATTAGAAAAGGCTGTTGATTATAATAATTGTTCAAAATGTTCACCATTCACTAGGACACATTGTCTAATTCTTTTATTTAAATTTTGCCTGACTCCAAACAATGATTCTTCTTGGGCCCTGATGGTTTTTGACTCCTTCCACAATCTTTTGCCACAATTCCTGACGGTTATATATTTTATTTTTATACACAAGTGATTTCAAGTAGCCCCAGAAATAAAAATCTAAGGGATTAAGACCGGGACTACGCGCAGGCCACGGATATTCACTACCTCTACAAATCCATTTATGAGGATAAATTTCGTCCAAGTAATTTCTGACTTGCAGTAAATAATGTGCCGGTGTACCATCGTGCATATACCAACTGTCACGTCTTAAATTTAGGGGCACATCTTCTAGAAGAATGGGTAGATCATTCCTCAAGAAATTTAGATAACGTTCTCCATTAAGCTTAGCTGGCAATTCAAACGGTCCCACAATACAATCCCCAAAGATACCACACCAAATATTCATTGAAAACTCATGTTGAAAATGGTGTTCTTGGAAAGCATGAGGATTTTCCATCGAATAGATATGATTGTTACGCCAATTAAAAACACCTCTCCTTGTGAACGTGGCTTCATCCGTAAATAAAGTTTTATTACAAAAAAATGGACCATTCAATTGGCGCTCTTTTAAAAATTGACTGAATTGGAGTCTTGCAGGAAAGTCTTGAGGAAGAAGATTTTGAACTAGAGTGAAATGATACGGATACAGATTTTCTTGGCGTATAATTTTGGACACCGAAGATTTCCTTACACCAGTGGCTGCCTCAATACGTCTTGTGGTGGTTTCAGGACTTTCGATAACACGAACCAAAATTTCATCTTCCATATCTGCTCCAATTATCCTTGGTCTTCCCGCATTTAGTTTTTTGAACGAAATGAGCCCGTTTCGCCTAATCTATCGTACAACGCTTTAAATGTTTGATGATTTGGCTGCCTTCTATCCGGATACAGATCTAAATAACGCTGCGCTGCTCTTAGACTACGAAAATTTTCTTGAGCATATACGCATACCATATCTCGCATCTGAGCATTAGAAAAATCATTGTGACGCGGAATTTTCAAGCGAAAATAACACAACAAGAACACGAGCTTTAGCCAAATTAAAGACTTCCTTATTAATACTTCACCTTGACAGGTCGTAGTTATGATGTGTTCATCCTAGGCAAAGCCTACTTTGTAAAACTCCGATAATAATTTGTTCATACGCAACCTAATACAAAAATGCGTTTATCTCGAAAACGGTCTACTTTCTGGAGATCAAAGAAGTATACCCTTTTTGACTAGAATTAAATGCTGTTTTATTATTTTCACTCGCAAATGTGCGTACAGGTAGGTCAAAAAAGATGACCATTTTAATCACTCAGTGTTGTTGTATGTGGCGCCATCTAGTGGGAATGGGAAAAAAGATATCATATTTGTGTTCCCCATCCCAAATAATAAGAGTACGCCAAATTTTAGGTTAATCTGTCCAGTGGATTCCAAAATATTTCAATAAATGTTTGGTAAAAAATTAGTTTTAACACCCTGTAGAACGAAAACCAATAACATTTTGCTAAGCGATATTGAGCTCAAACGGTTTATTTTCATGTCAGGTATCCTACATTAACCTATGTCCAATTAATTACGGGACACCCTGTATATGTATAAATGTTTTCATTTAATTCATGAATGTAAACATAAATATTTTATAAATTATGTCGCTCCAATATCTCCATACAGCATCAGTTCCACTGTGAGGCTAGTAATAAGTCTTTTTTTTTAATTTAGTGCGACGAATACGGAGAAATAGTTAAACTAGAAGACTATAAACTGGCAGAGGTAAATCCAGAGATAGAAGACAATAAGGAAAATCTGGATATTAAAAGGGAAGAAGACGACGATGACGTCAGTGAGTTTAAAATTAATTTTAAAACGTCAGCAGCAAGTATTCTGTGCTTTATTCATTTTAGTTGAAATCCCGCAAGTTCCCTCCAAGTGCGTAGCATTAGAAAGAACTATTCAGGTAAATTGCCAGGTGCAGTACATAGATTTCGAAGGCAGGTCGGATGGAGAATCACTTATTAAAATATTGTCTCAATTGCGGCCTAGAAGGGTTGTTGGTAAGTAAGAAAATTAAAATTTATTATTATTGGATTATTGTTTAAGCAACTTTTTTAGTTTTCGTGAATTCATATCGATTGTTATATTTATCAGAATCGTTTTAAATATAGGGGAGTTACAAAATTCAATATAAATTTTTAAGGGATAGATTCCTGAGACAGATTTCTAATCGTAAATTTTGAATTACGGTTGCAATTATTCCCCAATTATTCTGAATATTTACAGTTTACAGGCTTGTACTTTCACTAAAACTTACCCCCTAAGCTACAAATATAATAACTTCCTTAAAAAATACACCCAGTATAGGAGATGAAAAGATCTCTGTAAAATTTTGAAACGTTGCACAGGATTTAATCCTTAAACCACCATCATTTTTCTTGATTTAACTAAGGCCTTTGATACTCAATTGCTTGCTGACCTACCCTACTCTATGATATAAGTGGTAAAACCCACAACTTCTTCGAATCATATTAAAAAAAATTAAACCCAACAAGTTGAAATTGGTGATAAGATTAGTGGATTTGTCCCTCGAGTATGATGTACCTCAGGGGACTGTACTTAGACCATAGCTATGAACTACTGCTGTGTTGGTTATAAAATTCCTCACTCTGATTGTCGAGGTATCTTGTAGGTAAAGAAAGATGTTATTTGAAAACTAGGATAACAAAACACAAAAGAAGCGTTAAATCCGAAATATTAGTTCGCTCAAAAAATAAAAGGGATCTCGCACAACATGCAGCCTTAATAACCACACCGGTTTAATTTTGATCTGTTAAGATTTTCGCGGTCCAGGTCACGTAAAAAACTGTCGTGAAATAATGTAATGTCCAAGTCATCTGGAACGTAAAGAAAAACAGATTTAATTTATTTTAACTTTGATTCAATGGTTGGAAAAAAAGGGAGACAATTGTGGCTTACCTTGATCACCAATTAAGCCCGTAATTATAAGATAATTTTAAGGTAAGTCGCAATTTTCACGATCCCTTTACCAACCATTAGGTCAAAGTTAAAATAAACTTAATATCTTTTTTCTACGTTTTAGATGATTTAAATAAATTCCAATGCTTCTTCGATTTTCGCTCACTTTTTTTAATAACCTTCGATGGAATTTTTTTGGATAAGATTTGCTGTGTAAACCTTAAGGTCGTTTAAGTTTAGCTTCTAGTTGAGAAACAACGTCTATAGACTCTGGTAAGACTTACTAAATTTTTTTCACGAACCGTACTTTTCGTCTCTACTATGTAATTTTCTTTTACAATCCCTGACATAATAAATAATTTGTAATAATTATATTTGTGAGAGGAGGGAGTTTGTATTTACCTTATATTATTGATTAGAGCAAGTGTGACATATTTCTTTAAAAAACATTGTGGGGTAGATGTAAAATTTGTTTAAATAAAGTCTTGTTGTTTGATTGATTTGATAATTCGAAAAAATCAATCAATCAAAAGGAAGTAATATTAATCTAAAAAAAATTGTTGTCTATGGATTGTCACAACGTTTAACCTATAATTGTAGCCACAATTCAAAAAGTTTACGATTTTTTTTTGTGCGAGTTGCGATAGATTAGGTGAATTTTAAGACAAGTACAAAGCAAAAAATGTATTCAGGAATACGCCCCTAACAATTTTTTATTGAATTTTATAACAGTCTGTATTTTAATACCCGTTTTGATCTTTCAGTGGTACATGGAACCCCAGAAAACACAGAAATCATAGCAAAACACTGCAGAGACATTAACGCCAGAGTATTTACTCCAAGCAGGGGAGAAATTGTTGATGCCACCAGCGAAACACACATTTATCAAGTAAGAAATTATTACAACGTAACGTTTTAGTGTTTTAGATTCATCTTATGTATTATCTCTTGCCTTGCAGAACAAGCCAATATAATACTATACAAAATATACTTGTTTGTACACAAATCTGTATTAAAAAGTACCAATTTTGGTCTACTTTTACAAATATCACTTCAAACAAGTAATGAGTGATATTATATTTAGTAAATTTGTTGTTTTTTTTTTTAATTTTTTTGTCATCGGTTAGTTAGCTGAAAAACTTTCAGTAATCGATTTTTAAGTTTACTTTATTACGCTACAGTTCCTTCTGTGCCTCAGATAAACTCGATAGTTATCAAAATTATAGTACAGTGAAAGCTCCCATAAGCGGACACTTACGGTTCCGTAATTTTTGTCCGCTTATGGGAGGTGTCCGTTTAAAAGAGAGTATGTGAGTATAGAGTATAAATAACGGGGTATATAATCATAAGGAAATGAGGTTATACATAATCATGAGAAAATGAAACAGAAACTCGCCACATTTTTAAAGTATGTATTTATGCTATATATCTATATGTATGTATACGCATACAAAAACATAAATGCTTCAATACATGGTACGAGAATTTAAAAAAAAACATTATTCTTTAGCTTTTTGAAAAAAATTTAAAATGTTTGTCTGACGAAATTTCACAATCTTTTGCTGAAGGAGACAATTTTCGTAATAACTTTCTAAGATTTTTAAATGTTGAAATCCAGTGAAATCATCTTTAGCAAATTTTTTCAATATAGAAATATGATTTAGATCTTCCCCATATGAATTTATAGTGTTTGAACCTTTTAATGAGTCCACCAGTTCCACTTCTTCTTCTGAGTCGTTTGGACTACCATATTCAAGTTGGCCTGGGCATTCTACACCCAAATTCGAAAAGTTGTCAATGGAATTTTCTTATGTTGTTATGTTATTGTCTAAGGCCAGGAAATCATCTACTTTCTGGGGGTCTGCTACTCCTAAATGTTTGGCATGTCGCAGTAACTGAGCAAGTGTCGCTAAGGGCAGATCGTCTTCAGCATCGCAATAATTTTGCTCAGCAAATTCTGAGCTACATCCACTTTTTCTGAATCCAGCTTTGCCAAAACAGTTCTTAATTGTAGAGGAATTTACTTTATCCCATGCTGTTTTTATAAAATACAAAGCTTCTAACACATTAATAGACTTTGTAAGCTCAGATAAGCTTTGGACATCGTCAATTTTTGTAAAAATATGTTTTAAAATCAGATGCCGATAATAAAATTTAAAGTTCTGTATAATACCTTGATCAAAGGGCTGACAAACTGAAGTTGTGTTTAGCGGTAAAAATATAATTTTCACATTTTTGATTTTCAGATTACGAGGATGAGAGCATGCATTGTCTAAAAATAAAAGAACTTGCCTTTTTTGGATTCCCATTTTCCGGTCGAATTCCAGTAACCACTCAGACATGATTTCTCGGGTCATCCATGCCTTTTTGTTGGATTTCCAAGTCGCTGGTAGATCCTTAATAGCAACGTTTTTTAAAGCAGGGGGACGAGCCGCTTTCCCGATCACAATCAAATCGCATTTTTCACCGGCCATATTTGCACAGAATAAAATGGTTAGTCTATCTTTAGACAACTTTCCACCCACACATGTTTCTCCTTTAAGGGAGAGCACGTTTTCTGGTTTGTAGCCAAGCAACATGGACGGAAGTTTCTCCAAAAATTGTGACACATCAACTTGATTTACTGCAGCAGCTTCGACAGATATGCATTTGAAACTCACACTATGCCTCTTGCGCCACTTTTGAGCCACCCGTCGGATGCACTGAAATTGTTATAGCCCAAAGTAATGGCGATTTCTTTAGCTTTCATTTTCACTAACGGCCCTGAGATTGGAATGTTCTGACTTCTAGCTTTCACAAACCACTCAAAACATGTTTTGTCTATAGCAAAACCTTCCTTTTAAAAAAAATCCTTCTTTTGATTTATATTAGTTCCTGATTGCCATTTACTCCTGATATCTTCCTTATTTTTGGCAATTTCAGCTGCTTGCGTTTTCCCAATATTAAACCTCTTTGCCAAATAACGAACTGAAACACTTTCTCTGTCTAATACGTTAACAACTTCCATCTTTTCCTTTAACGAGAGCATCCTTTTTTTGGTGCCATTTTACAGGTACAATAATAAAATATCTCAATCAACTACGAATTTGCCTGAACTGAAGATAAACCACAAGATTACATACTGGCTAGCCAACGAAATGCGTAAATGGGGAATGACCCCATTATCATCCCATAATATAAATCGGGGAATTACCGAATTTTATGTATGTAGATATGTGCATTGCAATAAGCGGAACTAAAAATCGTCCGGGTATTGAGTTTCGCGTCCGCTTATAGAAGTTATTTTTATTTTATTTTGACTTCACTTGGGATTAATGGGGTATTAACTAAAAAAAATTTAGTTCTAGGAGCCTATTGGTAAGATGTTGAAAGAAATATTGAGGACTAGAAAGGACTAGAAGGTCCTTTTAAAAACACATTTTCTTTAAAAAGCTATATCTTTTTAGTTAAACACGTTTTAAGATGCATGTAATGCTGAGTTTGTTCAATATGAACCCCATGGTGTAAAGTAATTAAATTGAAATTTGTTTTGCATGTATCATTAATCCTGATGAATTCGAAACGTAATCCCGGAAAGATTTTCACCCCGCTTTTAACTCGATCTTAACTGTTATTTTATGTTAATTTAATAATCTGAAAAAAAGCTGGTAAGTTTACTAAAATGAATTTGAGACTGGTATTTATTTACCATTAGTACGTTTAATTAAAAATATAAGTGTTAAAAAAATTTAAGGCTTAGCAATCCCAAATTTTATTCTATATTTACCTTATTTCAGAGCTTCAAAGCGCAATCTCCGGGCAACAATAAACAAAAAATAAAAAATGAAAAGATTTTGCATATTAAATAGTAAGAGAATATTCAATGTACATGACATGATACAAATTAGATATTTTTATAAATATATGCAGCAATAATTGAAAACCAGAAAGTTAGCCTACAATGAATCTGTTTTTTTAAATAATATTAATAGTAGAGAGAGATCTATCCATACATAAGTAAAAAAAAAAGAAATTTTAAGTTTGTGCAATATATCATCTTTACCGTTAATTACACCATACATCTAATTTTAATTTTATATAGCTTGCACCTGTTGTTACCTATACTATGTATTACAAACGACTGTCTTCATTGCAAAATATCAAAAATATTTTACTTGAGTATTACATCTAAGTAACACCAATTCACAAGAAAGGATCATTAGAAGATATAAACAACTATCGAGCAATTTCAATCTTACCAATTATCTTTAAAGCCTCAAACCATTTTGAAGCTAAAGAAATTTTGCACGACAAACACTTTGTTTTTAGAGCAAACAGATCTACCTCTGATGCTGTAAACACTTTTATTGAAACCAATGTTTCGCGATTTAAAACAGCATATTTTGTAAGTGCTCTTTTCTGCGACCTTAGTGAGGCTTTTGACTCTTCCAAAAACTCCAATTGGTCCAAATTTCTTGTGCCTTTATGAGGCGCATTTGCGGATAATATTTATCGATATTCGATAATATTTATTTACATAAGGTTTCTTTCTGATTTTTGTAACCGATCTTGAGGGAACCTTGGATGGAGCTTTGCTTCTGCTCTTTGCTGTCGGGGCAACTGCAATAAATTCCACCAAACTCGAGCACTTTGCAAAAAACGGAGTTAAGAGACTCAGCTTGATTAAAATATAGAAAAGACAATAGAAATCACATTTGGCTGAGTATTGACTGTGTGGCAAATGAGTTGGCTAAAAATAATTTTATTATTAGAGGCCTAGACTTGTCAGTAATTTTATAATCCTAATGGCGTACCATTTCCTTATTGCCTCCCATTTTTAATATACGGGTATATAATTCAAAGTATTAATTGAATAATTCAAGATTTGCTTATTGAAATTTTTTGAAACCTTGCACAAGGGTTTGGCCAGATTGGTTCTCTTCAAAAAGTTATCTTACATTTTTTCTATAAAATGTACAGGGAAGCCAATAATTGATCCCCTTAAAATTTACATGGGTTTTCCTATGTTCCGCTCGGCGACGCACCACCCGGTATATAGACTATTAACCTTTTATTGTTTATATATTTTTCATTGCCTTTAAAAATACTGAAAATTATCTTCACGAATATCAATATGTAATAGACATCAATCTGATTTGCGTATTAAAAATCTTGGATGAAAGACTGCTTTGGACCCAAATTTTTAAATAAAGTTAATTTTAACTGATTTTAATCGGGAATTGAACCTATTGGGAAAGATCCTCCTTAGAGTTTTTTTGGCAATTTTTATTGGTATTTAATACGTAGGTAACATATAAAAGTAATATATAAAATGTAAAATTTTATGCGCTTTCCAGCTTATCGTTTCCTGCGGATGCAGCTTTGAAGTCATCAAACCGGTAGCAATATAAAATACAATTTGAGATTTTAAAGACTTCAAATTTTTGTCTTTAAACCCTTAAAAAACTACCGAAACTTGGTCCTTGGCGAGGACTAAGAATATAGTTCATATTCTCTCTTGCTCTAATTTTTCGAAGGCGTAAACCACAAAAAAGTGAACAACTAGTAAAATATGTATCCACCTATTTTGTCTAGGTCCGACTCACTGATGCGCTGGTATCTCAGCTCGACTTCCAAAAAGCCAAAGATGCGGAAGTCGCATTCGTTAATGCTCAAATTTCTGTGAGGGAGGCACAGGCGGACGCTAAAAGGTTGGATTTGGATAACGAACTCATGGAAGGTCAAATTAATTTTTTTTTAAAATTTACATTGTACTAATATCCAATTTTTATTGTAGTGGAGGACGAAGACGTAAAGGAATTAACGCTAGAGCCTCATTCAGACGAACATCTCCATGACCCAGTGTTCGTCAATGAGTTGAAGCTCTCAGATTTTAAACAGATTCTGTCAAAATCCAATGTTAATTCAGAATTCTCTGGCGGTGTACTTTGGTGTTGTAATGGTACTATAGCTGTGAGAAAGGTAAGTAATAATATGATTTTTATAGATACAGTTATGATGTGTTTTTTTTTAGCTGGATACTGGCAAAATTGTTTTAGAAGGCTGCATATCTGAGGATTACTACAGGGTTAAAGATTTGTTGTATGACCAGTTTGCTATATTGTAGTTTTTGTTGGTGTCTAGGTTAAGACTCATACTTGTGTATTATAACCTGTAATTATTTTTATTAAATCGTAAATTATAATAACTAAATCGTAATAAACTTTTATAT
Organism: Anthonomus grandis grandis; assembly: GCF_022605725.1. Classification (NCBI taxonomy): domain Eukaryota; kingdom Metazoa; phylum Arthropoda; class Insecta; order Coleoptera; family Curculionidae; genus Anthonomus; species Anthonomus grandis. The sequence goes on from NC_065549.1 coordinate 17,415,603, forward strand.
TGTCTTAGCTAGTTCATTAAAGTAATAATTAAAGGTTTATTGTTTCATAAAAATATTCATAAATAGAAGCCAATGTGTCAGACTTGCCTGCAATGCATGTTAGTTCTACACGTCTAGAAATTTAACTAATTATAGTCCTAAAGCAAAATGTTAATTATAATACCCATGATGTGATAATAATTGTGCTAAAGATTATTACTGATTTTAATACTGAAGGCATTATTGAGTGTTAATAATTTTGTTAAAAAGCAACTTAATAATAAAAAAATAGTTTAATTTTAGCTTAATAAAAAAATTAGGTTAAAATTAAACTATTTATATATAGTACAAAACAACTGCATACTATCCAATAAGTACTTTTCAACATAAGTGTCTCCTTTACATGCTTCTTGAAAATTTTTTCATTTGATCAATTTCTTACTATCATAAAAAGTCTAATTGTATGTCAGGGCTGATGTTATTGGTAAGACAATTTTAAAAAAGAAACGAGTTTGGTTGCTGTTAGAATTGACAACCGAGGAATATTTCCTGTACATTAGGCAAACTGTTTTAAGAATAAAAATTGACGTCAGTGTTTTTTCAACATTTTTTCAGCAATAAAATACTGCTTAGAGTCATTAAGGGTAAGTGTGCGCATGTCATATATCTTTACGAAAATAGTAGGGAGCGGAGATCCGTTGCCATGCAAATCAGTACGGCTAAATCACCTTTAAGAAGCAGATGTTCGGTCGGTTATTACCGTCTTTCTTTTTCAGCCACGTGCAAAATATAAATTTTAACCTATTTCTTAAAATTTTTTGGCAATTTTCTTTTTGTGTTATAGGTTGTGTATAAAGATAAATCCGGTAAGTTTTAATTTAGTGTATAGAAGGTTCAATAGAGAATTATCTACCTCCATTGGATTTTTATATGTTTTTCTTATTTTTAAAATTTTTATACTTTATCTTTTTGTTGTTGTCTGGGGTAAGTATACGCAGGGTATACGCGTGCACACTTGCCCCGTCTTCTTCCATTTACTTATATTTCTTTATTTTTTAGCAAAATGGCCCGAAATTACCAAAGAAAAAAACCAGAAAAAACGTTAGTGACTCGAGCCCAAATAGACGAAGTGAGAAACCTGATTGGTCAAGGTGTTAGCCAAAGAGGAGCCGCAGAACGAGTTGGAATTAGTGAGTCAGCTTTAAGAAAAAGACTGGCCTTAAAGTCTGTTGCACTTTTGGTAGACCGCTTTAGACCGACATTTACTGACGAGCAAGAGCGCGAAATCGCTAAGTATTGCTTAGCTATGGACAATATGTTTTATGGTATTACGATCCACACCTTACGCAGATTAGTTTTTCAATATGCCGAAATAAACAATATTCGTAATCGATTTAACAAAATTTCTAAGATGGCAGGACGCGATTGGGTTGCAGAATTCCTGAAAAGACACCAGCAATTGGGGCTACGCCAATCAACGCCTACAAGTCTTGCCAGAGCCATAGGATTTAATAAGGCTCAAGTGGATAGATTTTTCATTAAATTTAAATCTGCTTTATGAAAAATATAAATTTGTTGCTAGTCGTGTTTACAACATGGATGAAACTGGGATTAGCACAGTTCCAAAGAAAACACCTAGAGTAGTGTCAGCAAAGGGCAAAAAAGTAGTAGGCAAGGTTGTATCTGCAGAAAGAGGCATAACAGTAACAGCGATATGTTGCATGAGCGCTACTGGTCAATATGTGCCTCCCGCTTTTATTTTTTCCCGGGAAAAGAATGAAAGGTGAACTTCTTGATGCAGGGCCAACTGGCTGTGTTGGTATGGTATCCGACTCAGGATATATAAACACAGACTTGTTTAGGCAGTGGCTGTATCACTTTAAGGATCATGCCCGTCCCCAAAAAGAAGCGCCAGTTTTATTAATATTGGATAACCATTCATCGCACATCAACCTAGAGGCATCCAATTATTGCAGACAATTGGGAATTGAAATTCTTACACTTGCTCCACACACCAGCCATAAGATCCAAGCCCTAGACAGAAGTTTTTTTTGGTCCTCTAAAAGCTAAATATTCTGTAGAATGTGCGCGCTGGATGAATCAACATCCTGGAAGAGCAATAACGCAGTACCAGATAGCTGGCCTTTTTAACGAGGCCTACAAACAAGTAGCAACAGTTGGGAATGCTGCATCTGGTTTTTCTGTCACTGGGATATTTCCGTTTCATGACGGCATTTTCCAAGAACATGACTTTCTACCCTAAAAAAAAGAGACGTAAAAAAGAAAATTTTAACTGAAAATATAAAACAATATTTTTGCCCACTTTGCAGTGAAAAATTTGAAGAGCCTCCGAGTGAAAATTGGATTCAGTGTTCCGAGTGTTCGGAGTGGTGGCGTGAAGCATGCACATGGTACGAAACTGGAATTTTTGTGTGCGATTTGTGTCAATAAACTAGTGCCTACACTTATACCTAAAGCTGCGAACACTTACCCTTATTCGCGGACAAGTGTGCGCAAACTGCCTTAAAAACTTTTTTTTGTATTATCTGAGAAATGTTTAAGTTTAACTGTATAATATGTTTATGTATTTATTAGGCATACCTAAACGTAATAAATATTCTTTTTATACAATTTTGACTTTTACATTTTTTATTTTATGCGATAAAAAACACAAAAGTGCGCACACTTCCCCCAATCGACTCTACAGGATTCCCTACCGCCAATATTTCATAAATACCTTAATGCACGCTTTTACAAGACAAACAGACTGAAATCCTCTAGAGCAATTTTACCAAAAGCTGTTCCCATAACACAAATGGGAGTCGATTAATACAAAAAACACTTTTTGTTAAGTTCGCTCCTAATGGTCCTTATAGGAAAACATCCTGATGCTAGCTTTAAAGACATGTGTTCGACATGGTTACCAAATTTCAACTTATTATCTATTATTAGACCCGAAAACGACTTTCGAGGCATACAGAATTATTCTTCCTGATGGACTTTATTTTTTCTTAAAAAATATTTGTATACGTTACGTTAACATAATGTTAACAACCGCTATTAGCATATTTGGTGTGCAAGTTTTAAAATAATATTGTTTTAATTAATTCATGTTTCGCACCCATTGGACATGCTGGGTATCCTATGCAACAATAAGATGCGCGCCAAGATAATGAAAAATATAAGCAAAGAAAAATAACGGCAAAAGTCGTCTTAAAAAAGTCAGTCATATAAAGTGACCAGTGCTTGACATATTATCAACCATACCATATACACTAATATATCAATTATATTGTGCCTTACATCAACCACGTCCTGGGATCCCAGAGGCGACCGGACAACGTGAGATAAGGTAAGTGCAATCTATTCTGTATGGCGCCGACAAATTCTATTTAATTTAAATTAATAATTAAATACAGTACACATTTTTAAACATATAATTAAATTACGCTAACCGGCCTACACACACAGAATATTTGAGTCTGGATCAAAAGAAGATGTGACGAACTATAGGGCAGTCGGAATTTCCTAAATTACTAGACTACCTTGTTTGGAATTATGAGAGGATCGACTGATGTAAAACTTAGTAAGCTCCATATGTTCAGTTTATTGAGAATAGACCGCAGGTTGACTCTGTCACACTGATTTTTCTAACGCCGGGTGAACCACATCCTAATGATTCATAAATTCAGTTTACTAGGCATTCAAGATCCATTTCTGAGTTTTATAGGAGGTATGATGGAAGAGAGATTAATGGTGCGACCTTTGAGGAAATTGAAGTTTCTTCAGGATTCCCTCAGCGATCATATTGCGGACCATTATGCTTTCTATATATTTTTAATTGACTTTGTGCTGAAACCATTATACAAGTTAACAGTAAAATTCAAACAGTAATAAAATTCTTTCTGTCTTTAAGTCACTTATTGAAGTTGTGCAGCTCCAAAGTTACATTGATATCTTTTGTAATTGTTGTAAGTAAATAAAACATAATAGTAAATAGTTGGATTTGGATGCTAATAAATGTTATACGGGGTGTTCATTTGAAAACTTCCCACCACGGATTTATCGAAAACCACTGTTTAAAAAAAAACGCCGAAATACGTCAAAAGGTTTCTCAAGGGGGACAACTTTCTAACCTAAAATTACTTCACCCTCTGCCCACCAGGGTCATCCCCTTAAAAATTTTAAATGGCAAGGGGTATCGAGTAATAGCTTGTTTAAAAGGTCTTTTGAAGTCGTTTATTTTCACGTTTGATTTTTTTAAATCGGTCGATTCGTTTTCGAGAAAATTAGAAAAATCTTTGTTTATCTTAATTTGTTCAGATAGAAAACAAAAACAGTTTGTCAGTCAGAAAATATCAGTTTTTATTTCAATAAGTGTTCAAAATGTTGCCCGTTAGGGTTTGCCAAATCTACAATTCGTTTATAATTTAAAACGGAAACTACCAACATAAACAGCAATTACGAAGATTAGACGTGGAAAAAACTAAATAACAACCTGATTTTTTTTCCGCATTCTTTTCATCAACACAGATATTCTGGGCGAACTGTGTTTATTGTTATACCTGCTTAGTTATTTATAGTTGCTAAGGAAAATAAAGAATTTATTTTGCCGTTACCATTGTGACAGTCTTGGAATAGTGAAAATTCATTTGTTGAATTGAAGATTTTACTTCCAAAATGGTTTACACACTAGCCAAAAGAGTGGAAATTATTCTAATTTATGGTGCCCAAAATCGTGCTCAAAAAAATGTGCTCGGCAAACTGCCGCCACGTTTAACGCCAGACATCCGGAGAAGATAACTTCGCATAGGTATGTTTTGGACCTTGTTACTAAGTTTACTGAAACTGGATCTGTTGCAAATAAAAAACGTGATCATCGGCGAATTTTGGATGAAGCCGCTCAAGTTGAAGTTTTGGGTCATTTTGGAATAAATCCTAATACTTCATTACGCAAAATTGTTGCTGCCACTGGTATTTTATGAGACTCTGTTCACACAGTTACCAAACTACATAAATTTCATCCATTCAAAATGAAAATATTGCAAGAGTTAACCGAAAACGAATTCGATAGGCGAGTTGAGTTTTGTGAAAAAATGACTGAAACGACTAATGATAATACTATTCATGTACAAAATATCTGCTTCAGCGATGAATGCACATTTTATCTAAATGGATTTGTTAATAAGCATAACTGTAGATATTGGAGCAATGAAAATCCTCATGCATTTGTAGAAGGGCATACCCAGTACCCTCATAAAATGAATGTATGGGCAGGCATTTTAGGAAATAAAGTGATTGGGCCATTATTTATTAACGGAAATTTAAATGGAGACATTTATTTGGATATGTTGGAAAATACCATCAATCCGCTTATCACTGAATCCATTGAAAACCAAATCAATGATGATGGAAACCCTATATTTGATGAGGCTGAAATATATTTCCAGCAAGACGGCGCTCCTTCTCACTATGTTCTTCCCGTTCGGCAATGGCTAGACGACGAGTTTCCAGTTAAATGGATAGGGCGAAGGGGGCCTATAGAATCGCCTACTAGATCTCCTGATATAACGCCGTTAGACTTTTTTCTATGGGGTCATTTGAAATTAATTGTGTTTACTCCCCAACATCGACAGCTGCTATGATATCCCATATGTTTTTGAAAATTTCCGTCAGAAATTTGAACATCGCCTATATCATTGTTTGGCAAACGGGCAATATTTTGAACACTTATTAAAATAAAAACTGATATTTTCAAGTTTTTGTTTTCTATCTAAACAAATGGCTCATGTTATTTTATATAATGCCCACCACATTCACAAACCTTAAGAAAAAAAAAACGATTTTTCGAATACTAAGTTTTGATGTAAAATGTTTAATTTGTTCGCAGTTATCAGAAAAAAAAAACAAAATAAATGTTAAGCTTTATCACCCTATATCAGTTATTATCAATCTTTAAATATAGGTAGGTATGATTAAATGGAAATATTGTTGTATAAGAAGGCTGTGCTTCTTCCGTATACCATTAGCGGAGACCTTGAATATTTACATGAGGACAAGGTTCAATATATGTTGGAGTAATTAAGGACGTCTGGACGTCAAACTTTACTTCCTATCTGATTAATTACGTGGTAAATTTCGTAATTTAAATTATAACCAACAATTCAAATATCTTTTTTTACTCTTATAACAATAATAATATATACTATCCCACAGCTCTTTTAACTTAATCCAATCATTACAAAAGCCAGAAACGATGAAAAACAACTAAAAAAGCATAATAATCTATTCAAAAAAGTAGTCGATTTTTCTTAGAGACCTCCTAATAATACATATTCAGAGGGGAAGGCATACAAAGTCAACAGTATGTTTATTTTAAAAAACTATGACACGTGTCACACACTTTCTTCTGTTTAGTTTTAAACGTGATAAATGTGAACGTCAGCAACTTCATTTTAACTTAAATGTTTGTGGTGTTAATTTAGTAGTTTTACCGATCTGATACCTTAGGGCAAAACACGTGTCATAAAATAAACATACTCTGACACCGTTGACTTCGTGTTCCTTCACCCTCTGAATATATATCAATTATTATATATATATAATAATCGATGTTGTTTTTTGTTGTTTCCATAGAAGTTCAGAAGTTGCTGATCGAAGGAATTGGTAGTCTCAATTGACAATAAGTTAATTATTATAATATCCTATTTTCCTTAAGTTAAGAAATTCTCGCTTGCCTAAATTATAAAAACGTCTTGTTATTGAAAAGCAATTTTAATGGGCCACAAAACCTTAAAATTTATATTCAGACTTAAAAACCACCAAACTTCACCTATATTTAGAAATCATAATTTTCTGAAACCCTTTGGGCAAAATTTAAAAAACTTGCTGGTAATAATTAGGAATCTTAGGAGGATAATGGAAAAAGTTAGAAAAAAAGTCATCTCATTTAATTTTTTCATCTTAACGTTACAATTAAAAAATTTTAGGTTTCTATCTGCGGAGGCGCTAAGCTCTGGTACAATTTCGAGACAGCCGTTTGAACAATTTGTTGAAATGTTTCATCGCTAGGGCATTTTACATCCTGCAAAAAACAATATTTGAGCAATAAACAGTTATTTCTCGCAGTTTGATAGAGGCATTCTTACCAAATTTGACAAATCAATATCTGCCCTCTTATCGTTCACTGTGACGTACAACTTTTCGCCTTTAAATATTTTTGGAACGGAATCCTCGCCAAACATGTCTTGAAGCATTTCAATTAAACATTCCTTCAAAATAAATTAAAGATTAACTAACGAGTTACTACTAAGTTCTAAAAAAAAATAAAACATACTTTTCCGGTACAATAAATGAGTACCTACTAATGAAAATATATAAAATATTGAAAATGCATTTATTAAATTAGGAAAAATGTGAAAAATAATATATCACTAAATTGAAATATGTAATAAGAAAGAGTTACATTATTTTTTAAAAAAAATTAAAAAGCCGATGAATAAACAAAAATTGTTTTATTTGGTGGAATGGTTATCAGATGAAATTATTAAGAGAGAAGTTTATAAAGGTATAGCGGAAAATTAAAATCATTTTTTTAATAGCCAAGAGAAACAATTTTCAGTTTTCCCCGACGATATATAATATACCCCGACCATTCATTTTTTAGTTTGAGACATATTTAATGCCTCACACAAGATGTAAGGTAATATTGTAATAAAAAAGGCAATACCTGAATATCTATTAGAAGAGTAATTCAATTGGGACAAAAGCAATATATGCATTGACAGACAAGAATATGTTTAAAATAGTTTTTTTTTTAAATTTTGTACTTTTTGACTTTTTTCTATTTTTAGTTTTTTTATAAATTATTCCAGAGTTTAAAGCATTTATAAAAAAAAGTAGCAGGTAAGTGTATTAGAATATTGCATTGTATATAATATTTTTTTTCATAGTTATCTGTTTCCTAGTTACCAAAATTTTTGTTTTAAGACTAAATGATTTCAAATAAATCTAAATGAGGTATTCCGATTAATTTATTATAATTATGCTACTCTAACCGACTCTGTATCTCTTGCCCAATCAATCTCAAGGTCTTTGTTATTTCGCCGGTGAAAAGCGAATTTAATATACAAGGTGAGTCCGGAAGAACGCACCAAACTCCAGGTCAGTATTGTATTCGTGAAAATAATCTTAAAAAACTCATATGTTCTTATTCGATTCCAATCTCCAGATCTCACACCACTGGACTATTGTTTGTGGGGCTGGTTTAGAAATGAAGTGCAAGACACTCGGAAGGCCCGTATTCGACGCATTAAAAATCCGGCAGTGTTTGTCAAAGAAAGACATGAATCACTTAAAAAAGTCATGAGGGCCCTTCGCAGATGAACAAGAATGTGCTTAGAAGTTAATGGCAGTATTTTTGTTAACACAGTGCTATGTTAATGTAGAAAATTTTGTTTGTTTGTAATTACGCTATATTTTGAAAGCAAGTGAGAACCGCATGAGAACATATGGTTTTTTTAAAATTATTTTCACGTTGACAATACTCAACTGGAATTTAGTGCATTCCTCCCGACTCAGACTGTATGAGATCTTTTAGATTGTGTTAATATTGTGGCCGGTATTTGGAATGTGGATGTAAGCCAGACAATAATCATAAATTGTTTCAGAAAGGCCGGTTTTTGAATCAATATTTTTAACGATGAAAAGGATGAAATTTCTTTAGCTGAATTAAGGAATAATATAATTTAAAAGCGACAAGTCTTAAAAGTTGAAGAGCTATCTAAAAAAGTTATAGACGCGTGTATTATAAAAGATGCAACTTCAATAGCTAATTTTATAAACCTCGATGAATACCAACCAAATTCCAAGCGATTATAAAATTATTAGCAGTGCAGTCAACCAACAACCAGAACTTTCTACAAGTGTTTAACTCGAAATTTCCACAAGTTGAAGTAAATTAGCAGTCACTTGAAAATCGAGTTATGATTAAACACTGTAACTGACATTTTGTTCTTGTTAAAAAAATAAATAATATAACTACATTAATATCACGTTAATAGATCAATGGGTAGCTAAAAATATTTCATTCATCCTCCACAAAATTTATTTAAACACTAATAATTCGACATGTTTCAGACATATAACATGTTCATCACCAGGGATAATAAATTAAGGCGTTCTGTTAATACATTTTAAAGTTCTAGTGCCTCAGACAAGGTTAATACGAATTTTGTCCCATTCTCATGTATCTTAATTCGTTTTAACCTTGTCTGAGGCACTAGAACTATAAGATGTATAGACAAAACCCCTTAAATTGTTATCCCTGATGATGGACATGTTATATGTCCGAAACATGTCGTATTAATAATTTTTAAATAAATTTAGTGGAGGATGACCGAAATACTTTTAGTTACTCATTAAAGTAAATTTTATTCGCACATAATCTAAATTCTTACCTAAAAAATATCACTGATAAGATTTTAGGAAATTCCAATGTTTACCTTAAAATGCATCCTGTCAACTTTTACACTGGCGGTCATATTTTTGGCGGGAGTGTCAAGAAGGTCCGCTTGCAATATGGCTGCCACTATGGCATCTGCGTACATATCATTGATAGGATTAGCCAACCACTAGAATATGCAGAAAAAATATTTTGTCAAACAACCAACAATGTATTATACTTGTACCTCCAAAATAACCATTTTCGGTTCAATAGTGATTTCTATAGCACCAAATGCTTTCAACTTTTTGTCCCCGTCTAGCGTCTCCATAAGACCGCATACTTGAGCTAATAAATGTCTCAGAACTCCAGGATTTCCTGAATAAGAGATGCTCTGTCTCTGGGTTATTTCACTCAAACTGAGATCCGTATATTCTGGAAAATTATTGATTAGCGATATTTTTAAAAATCGATCCCTTCACTTACTGGACAAATCATCGGCACTCAAGATGTGATAATTAAAGTTCCTCTTAACCAAGACACCTTCTATCACTTTTCCAGGTTTTGGCTCCTCCACAGCCAAAGAGCCCATGACTTTAGCAGTTTTTTCTCCCCTAAAATACAACTCGACTGTATGTGTGTTCCGGGGGTTATGAAGCTGGATAGACATGTTCGGGTCTTCTTCGAATTCTCTTTGTAGGGCGGCCTTAAGACGCGACATTTCGTTTTGCTCCCCATGTACCAGGACCTAAAATATGATTTTTGGGATGTAAACAAACGGTAAAGAATAATAAAAAAAATTGACCAAATAAAAACACAAAATTAAACGAAAACTTACTGAAATGGTGGTACTTTCTTGTAAATCTAAGACTGCAGACATCACAGAATTAAAATAAATATGAAAACGTAATGGGCTCGAAAAAATAAAACTAAGTTAAATTATTTAAGAAGTTATCTTTATGATGTAACTATTAATGCTCGTATCAGTTAAATATGGTAATTCAAGAAATCCATTCATGATGCTGTTTTTGGTGTTGTCTTAACCGACTAATGGCCAATGGTGCGTAAACGCGATCTTTTATTTTAAATTTTTTTCTAATAATATAAATGTCTTTGTTGTTTTCAAAATTATTCATTTTGTTTATTCTACAAAAATGCCACTATTTAGAGATTTATCTACACGATTAGAAAAATTATTTTTTTTCTTATTAAAAAAACATTAAAAACAATACCTAAAGCGTGAATAAAATTCATATACAGTTTGTACCATAAGTATTTGGCTAATTGCAATTTTGATATTTTCTTCAAAATTGCCACGTTTATGTAGAGGTTGTCTCTAACCAGGGGCGCACCGAGGCTAGAGGTGGTCCGGAGAAGAACGTTCAGAACACTCTCTTTTAAATTAGCGTATTTATGAATGACAAATAAACAACAAATGCAATAAATTTTTTAATTTATTTATGTTAATAACAATATCATTCAATAGTCATATGAATGTAAATTTTAAATTTTTAGAAATCTAATGCACACAGCACAATATAGCTTTTGATGAATGTTATAATTTAATGCGCGCGTTTCCATGCTTGTCAATTTTATTTCTTTTTTTATTTTTTTATTCAGCAATTGGCAGTTATATATTTCATTAGTTGGCAGTTGTCTTTTTCGAGGCAGTTGCAGTTAAAAATATTAGTTCGAGATGATTAGTACAAACATTGCTACACACACAGCGAATGACCCATCTATCCACAAAACCTAGAAGCCCCAAGAACAAACGGCGGAGAAAAACGTCGACTCGCCCCCCATCGTCAGTGGGGGGCAAAACCCACGCCGAAAGAGAAAAGAGGACGAAAATAAAATGGACCTATCTGATGGATACCAGACGGACAGGTCCACGAAAAGCGAGGATTACAGATCAAGAAGCAGGCAAGAGAGAGAGCGGGGTTTTTAAGATTTCGGACGACTCCTCAAAGTTCCTAAAACCCCAAACAAAATCCCGCACCGATACCAGATTAGCCAAAACACTCAAAACCACTCCAAACCCCGACCTGGGAGCTGGCAAAGCGCCACCCCAGAGTACGGAGTTGAGGCAAAGTGAGGAAAGAGTACGCAAACTCGAGGAAATAATGCGGAAAAGAGATTTGCTAATTGAGAGAAATGTAAAAGAGATACACGAGGTTAAACTTATAAACTCTGAGCTAACTGAGAAATTACAACTATCCGGCTATAAGATAAATAAGTTGATCTCAGAAAACCATTCTCTTAACAAGCTGATCTCGGAGTTAAATTGTAAACTCGAGGGAAAGGTGAAATAAATCAAAGCCCTTACTAACAAAAACGCCAAGCTCGAAGAGCGCCAGACGGCGCAGGGAAGGCTGGCTAGCGACAAAAACCCAAGCGAACAAAAAAAGAAAAGCGGGCATGTCCCCGCCTTCACAAGACGGTGACATGCCGGCCTCGGAACCGGTTAAGCCTGAGAAAAAAACAAACAGGGAGCCAGTCCCCTCAACATCGGCAGACCCACACCCTATCCAAATCCCCATTGCAAATCCCACTCTCAAAAGAGACCCATTATACATGCCCCTTAACAACCTCTCCTTAGCGGGAAAAGGAAAGAGTGCTGATCCCAACATAAACAAAGTACCCAAGGTAGGGTTAAGAGACACGAAAAACTGGGCCACAAAATATAAATTATTTTGTGAAAATAAAATTAACATTGCAAAAGTTCAAAAAGATAGATTGGGATTAGCGCTCTTCCCCAAAACACCCAAAGATCACAGAGCACTTACAGAACTACTCAAGGAAGAGGGAATGGAATTCCATTGCTATTGGCGCTGCCCAAAAAACCCGAATATATAATAATAAAACCCGAACAGAAACATAAACAAACAAACAAGCTTCGCCGAGACCTTGAGAAAGACCAACACGGACTCTAATACCAGGAGGGCGGAGCCAAAGGATGGCACTACAAAATCGCATATGAAACGTCCCGAGTTTTCAATCAATAAGACGAGCCTCTTAAATCTTCTAAGTCTTCTTGCCTGAAGGGATGTTGGAAAAAAAATCGACACCCTAATGACAAAACTCGAGAAATTAAACTCAAACCCGGCGTTTAAGCTATTACTAGGAGCCGAGATCTAAGTCCCCACAGTGTCCGTTCATTTTCTTCTTGGGTGCTCAAATCCTAAATCCCATCCGCACTAACCACAAAACCCACATAAAACCCAAACCTAACGTCATAACCCAAACATCATCCAAAACACCGTTAAAGATTGATACGTTCATAGCTCCGCCCGACCTTTTCTCACCAGCCAAAAAAAGCAGTAGTCTGAGGGGCCGTGGTCTGCTCCGCAGGCTCGCGTCCAATAACATCACACCCAGACCTCATAAATACAAGCAACCAAACCTAAATGCGACCAGTCGGTTCCTATTCTCCGAGTGAGTCACAAGTCGAAGCACCTAGATGCGACCCAGAATTATAAAAAGAAGGCGCCTAATCTCGACAAAGGATCTATTTAAAAGACCGGAAAGAGCAGTACAAGCTACTCCGGAAGTACAGTGTAAAACATCATCACATCATGCATGTCAAGGACTAAACTCTCTGATAAATTCTTCAAAACTGATTGAACTTGCCTTTTCATGCTCAATGCTGATGGTCATCAGGTGATTCGACTTGTCTTCGCTCATTGTGGACCGTAATTTGTTTTACATCAGAGCAAGTTTGCTGAAGGCTCTGTTTCCAGAAGCAATAGATGGTGGCAAAACAAGTAAAAGTCTCAATACAACAGAAACTTGTGGCAAACATTTCTCGTAACCGCACACAGATATGAGATTAAGTACCTCTAAAGCAGAATTTGTATCCCATTTACAAATCACTCCCAACAAAATTATTTCGATACTCTTTGCAGTGCAGCAGCAGAAGTGGTAGATAGCCCTTCAAAATTAGCTTCGGTATTTTCATATTTATCTGTAGCATATTCAAGGTCACACCGGCTCAATGATGGATGTAAAAAACTTTGACAATTCCGATATTCTAGAGTACAGCGCGCCAAGCTCATTTAACAAAAGATTTACTGGTGGAAAGATGACTTGAACTTTGAAGTGTTCCTCAGGGCTACAAAATTCATGCCCTACGCCCGATTCTTCATCATGAAATTGTTTTTTCTTTCGAATGCGCTTTTGACTTTCCCTTAGCTCAAGTATCTTCAAATTTGATGCAATAAGTTTGGCTCTATCAAAACTGCTCGCTAGGAATCTCTTAAGCGACGTATGTGTCAAAAGTTGATTAACACTGCAAGCTGCTTGTTCCATTCTTAGTTTTGGATTTTGTAGAATTTTGTTCGTGATGTCGAAGCATTGCAAGTTTGTACCAAATGGTTGTCATAAGAATGACGTGGAAGGACTGAAGCCACTTGAGCAAAGTAACGCCTACCTGAATTTCTGGTGTGTAAATCAATTTTAAGAACTTTTTCTGAAGAACCAACGATAACTTTATAGTTGTTGATTAATGGGCGAACGGCTTCAATCCTAGAGCTCCATCTAGTTGTACATACTGCATAAAGAGACAGTTGCGGAGCTTCAGTTGAAATTTTCCACCTTATTGGGCTAAAAGCGAACATCTTGTTAGAGGTTTTCAATATTAGCAAAATATGTTTTCGCCTCATTGTTAGTTAACATTGCATTAATGTCACAACAGCTCTGGCTTCAGAAAATTTGCCGGATATGTTTAGAGCGTTGTTGTATCCTTGACCTCTGCACAACTGCAAATCGATCTTCGAAGCAATTTGTTCCCCTTGCTTCTTATCACAAGATATCAGTTTAATAAAGCTTTCGCATATGGTCCATTCCAAATATGTATTGTGAACATAGTGGAGCATAATAATAAGTTGCTTGGTATGACATAAGTCATTTACATACTATATTTAATTTGCAAACGATTGACCTTAAATTTTTGTTAAATTTGCAGAAAACTTGATTATTCACATTTTTGAATTCGAAATACAAAGTGTGTCAAATTCTTCTTCAAAATCATATAATATTCGAAGCTCATTATAAAAATGTAATGAACTCGTGCGCAAAATTAGGATACAAACAGGGCCGACTTAACAGCCACCCTACTGCTACGTAACATACCAAATGTTGATGTCAATCAAAAATACTTGTAAATAATTGTTCTTAGTTTTCTGTAGACAAAACGTAGTTATCTAATCAATTTTATTTCCTTTGGAGGAAAAGTAGAAAATACAGATCTTTTTTTTTCTAGCAGTTGTATCAAATCATAAGCAACATAGAATCTTTTTTTTTAACCTTTTTGATTTCATCTTCAGTTTTTGTCGCCTTAGAAGAAAATGAGAAAGTCACACAGCTAAATGTCCAATTGAACAAAGCTAAAAATGAAAGAGGTTCTTACAGTTGTGCGTTTGAAATCGAAGTGGTGTGATAAAATGATAATTTTGTTGTTACTGTAATAAAAAAATATTTTAAATTCTCACTCTAATATTAAGATGAACCGAAGTCAGCCCAATTTTATTCAAAAATATAAGAAGTACATGAAGCACTTTCTAAGAGCAATCGCAAATTTCTGCTTACGAATAGGGAGCAAATGATAGTGACCGTTCTAATCTTAATAATTACATTTGGGGATGCTTAATAAAAAATTAAAAATAAAACCTAATGCTAGAAAACGAATATTGCCAAATGTTGGATTTTTTCTTCTTCAAAGGATGCAGAATCATCCAAACGTTTATAGAAATGTAAAAATATTTTTTCACTTTGGATTTTATCCACAGGGGATGTTATTAAAGAGTTTGCTTCATTTGCCACAATTGTTTGACTTGGGCCTCTAAAGAAACTGGATCACCAATTTGACTAAAATAGTTACTGTCTGATGAAGAGTCTTTATAGAACCAATAGACCCTGAAGTTGTAATGAACTTTAAATAGGACGAGGTGCTAATCTCTTAACACATAGACATCAAGACAAAATTTAAGATTTACATTACGCATAAGTCGAAAATAAATAGCAACTGCCTGATGAGTACAAGTCTATAGAACCCAGGCCCTGAAGCTATACTGAATTCTGAATAGAACAAAGTTCTAATATTAATAATTATGTTTGCTGATGCTTAATGAGACGTCGCTATAAAGAATAAAATAAATATTGAAATTTTCTTCTTAAAAGAGAGCTGGTTGTTAAATCATCCAAATGTTTACAGAAATCTAAAAATATTTTTGCATTTTGAACATCATCTGGAAATATGAATGTTGTTAAATTATTTGCTTCAAGTCTCAAAATTGTTTGAATTGGAGCTCTAGAGCTTGTGAACCTGAACTGAAAATGACTGAAATAATAATTGCCTGGTGGATACGAACCTTTATAGAACTTAATCTTTTAACTCATTTTTAAGTAAAAAAGGAGATTATACTTCCACGGTTCTATAAACAACACAAAGGGTTATAGATAGCACAGCTATTTAAAATTTCAATGCGCGCGCTAGAAAGAAGTACAGTTGAGTAAGATAATATAAAATCACTATGAATTATGGAAACAATTCACTGACTGAGTCACTGACACAATGAATAAATTGGAATTTGAAATTTTTTATTACAATCAAAGGTTGAACTAGAAGTCGAGATTAAACTAAATTTAGAAAATTATAATAAAGTATGACGATGTTGAATTCATTGATGACAACTAATCTTAGAACTGCAATCAGAAAAACGGTGGCTGCAACTTTAACAGACTGCAAGTAATAAACACATTTTGCGATTTTCAAGCATATTATAAATAATTTTATTCTTACATATTTTGCAAGTGGCAATAGTAGTATAAGTAGATCCGTTATCATTTTGAACAGAGAGATGAAGTGTGCGATAAAGTTCTACTAGTATATATTACTTTTTCATATAGAGGTAATGCCAATATTTTTCCAGTGAATATATTTAAATTATCCAATGTGCAATGCAACTTTTTTAACACGTAATATACAAATATGGAAGACAGTATAGTGGTGAATGGCTGGAAAATACAGAGAATTGAAAATGATTCTAATATTTCTTAACTAGCATATAGATCGTGCCTGGTGCGTACTGTACTAAGTTTAGTGGACAACCGGAAAATAATTATTTTCCTAATAATAATATAGGCCATATTATAACTAGGGATGTGAATAGTATTAGAAGAAAATGTAGGTTGTGTCAAAGTAACACTATTTAACTATGTAAATAACATAAACATATTATTAACATTGTTTTGTTAAATATTTAATTTTGGTATTGGCCAAAAATCCATAGACGTTTTCTTTCTCCTACTTTAATTTTTTCTTTGTTCGTGACAACTGAACACTGAGTCCATTACTTTTCTGTGTTTTTGTCCGTATCTAATTAAGTGCTACCTGCAGTTTTAAGTTTACGATGAAAAATTCACTATTTCAGTAAGGAATATTTTAGCAAGGAAGCTAAAACTTCCATTTGTGTATGCGTTCCTTAATTTCACTAACTTTGTGATTGTTATTTTTTCGTGATTTAAAATTAGCTGCTGCTTATTGTAAATTTCTGTTTTTTAAAGAGCTCTGAGGATGAATTAATTATAATTTTAACCATTGGCAAAAAATAATTATTTTTTTCTTAATTCTTTGACCAAACACCCACAACATCAACACCTCTAAAACATAATAAAAAAACATCATCCATTTTTCCCTAAGAAAGCAGTCAACACAAAGAGAAAAACAGAGAGAGTAATCATAATTGAGATCTTTGCTTTTCTTTATACTTAAATATAATGTAAATTGCGTAATTTTTGCACATTTTGTAGCTAGAAAGAGAAAGTTTAACTCACCACATGAGGCGGTTTCAAAATCTTTATGAACTCACTGGTCTGTTGATAATCTGTATGAGCAGAGAAGGAAATATAATCAACGGACATTTTTAAGGGTAGTTTTTGACCGGACATAGTAACTATTTCTTCTGGCTCCGAAAGTATCGTTTTGGCTAAGGTTCCCTCCACACAATAACCTAAAAATATTTAGAACTTCAAGTGTAAGATAAAGTTTCTAGATACATAATCAATAAAAAAAAAGTTGAAAAAACTTATTCTAGTATTTATAAAGTAGTTTATTAGAGGTTTATAATGTTAATTAACAAAATTGTTTATCATTATGTATTTATCTATGATTGTAACTGTCACTTTATAATAGATTTTAAACATTTTTGTCATTCATAATAATCTAATAATAGTGATATTTATTATTATTTTTAAATATTTTTTTGTGTCGCTTCTTTGGTGTTTATTAACACATCATCCTTTTCTCTTTTTTTACTTAAAACAGACACAAATTGATTGCCGAAATGTCGCCAAATTAAATAAACGTTTGTATAAAAACTTATTCTTTTCCGCTATCCTTTTGTGCTTATCGTGAAAAGAAACTTTTTTAGGACAATTTATTTTAAAACTTGTTGTTATAAAGCTAACGTGTCGGCAATAATTTGTGCCGTTTTCAGGGCTTCACTAAAATATAAAAATTTTTTGTAGGAGATTGAAAATCAATATTTATAGTGAAATTACATATTTATACAATAAAATTGATTGTAGTTATAGTGCAAATATTGATTTAATTATATAAAAAATGTTTTTATTTTATTTTAACCTCAAAAATAGTAGAAGTTAGTGTAAAAACGTTGGCTTTATACCAACAAGTTCTAAAACAAATTATCCAAAAAGGTGCTTTTTTTACATTACAATTATTGGATGAAACAATTAAAGGAGATATTGCGTTCATTTCTGTACACAGAACAAAAATCAATTTACCTGCAATTATTACCCCATTTTTAGAGTCAGTACACCACGATTCAAACAATTCCCTGGACAAACCGCTCTGCATCATACCAGGAGAAGCCATGATGACACAAGGTCCGATATCTTCAAAGTGGTCAATTCCCTTTAAAATTCTCAATATTACACTTAATTACAAAGTTTCACAATAACGTTTCCTCACCTTCAAATTGGAAATATGCTTAAAAACGAATGGATTATTTATAGCTATTTGCCGCTTGATTTTGTCGTTCATTGCATTAATGTAAGTCTGGTAGACTGCCATGCATTTCTTGGCCAAAGATGAGGCATAGTAAATAGGAATATCATGCAACTCTGGATGCTGGCTCCAATATTCATCTGAAATTAATAATTAGATCATTAAAACCTAGTATTAATCATTTCATAAAGTCTATACCTAAAATTAGCAACAATTCTTGAGCTCTACCCAAGGCAAATACTGGTATAAGGCATCGGCCTCCTCTGTTTACAATGTCATGTACCAAAGTGGTAAATCTATTCTCTCTATCTTCTCGGTTTTCATGGATATGGGTGCCATAAGTAGATTCCTATAAATATATTATTTTTTAAAAATAATCATAAGTAACATTTCTTGCTTACAGTAATTAATACATCTGGCCTAACAGTAGGAATCTCAGCTGCCATCAAATGCCTGTCCTCTTGGCGTGAAAAATCTCCGGTATAGAGAATCTAAAACACCAAATAAGTTTATATTCAAGACAAATATATTTCAAAAATCATTACTTTAACCCCAGCAATTTCAATCATAAACATTGCAGCTCCTAAAACATGGCCTGCATTATATGCCCAAAATTTAATACCAAAAATGTCTTTTTCTTCATGGAAATTTATGGTTTCGATTTTGTCCATGCTTGCTTCCAAATCAGCCTCCGTATAAAGCATTTGTTCTGTGGCAATATTGCTAAAAATCAAGAGGAAATCCCATACAGTAAAATGCTCCGTGCAATTTTTATACTAATTTTTGCCCTTACCTTACTTTAATATAATCAGAAAGGAGCCACCTGTAAATTGCTTTGGTTGCATGGGTCATGAAACATCTGCCCTTAAAGCTGGTTTTTAATAAAAACCATGGTAGAGCTCCTGAGTGGTCTAAATGGAAACTAAAATATCAATTAGTCAAAGTAACTTGTATTATTTAATTGACTTACTGTGAAATAAGCAATAAATCTATTTCATCGGCTTCAATTAAATCCACAAATGGAAGGGCGTCCATACCATTAAGACCTGGATGAATCCCGCAATCAAGCTGAAATGTTTACCAAATGATGATAAAAGAAAGTGTACGAGTTAAAAATTGATTTTTAAGAAAAGGTAACCACTGTTGGGATTCAACCTCCACAAATAACATTCTGGTACTATGATAAGATTCCGAACGCCAGCCAATTTTTTTTTAATTATATATTTAAATAAGTGGTAGCATTTTTATAATTACAATTAAGAAAAACTAGACTACCTTTTCACTATAAAATTGTAAAGGCGATCCAGTTTAACAAAATTTTTAAGGTTAACTAAGTGAATAAGTTTTAGAACTAATTTTCACTGTATTATTGCTTTCAGATCTGTACTATAGCTTTTCTTTAATTATCAGAAAATTATTAATTTTATTAAAAACCTTAATATACGATTTTATTTGTTTTCTTGTTTTAACTAATTCCAAAATACAAATAATGCATATCATAACTAAAATTTCATCACACTGACACAGCTATACCTCTGGGAATAATATTTTGACAACACAACAGCCTTTAACATTTCTAAGTATATTGTTGAATAAAGACTGAAATTGGAATGAGAAATAAAATGGATTTATTACTATGCATATGTGGAGACTACATTGCTTTATAGTTTGATGTTCTGGGGAAAGTAGATCAACCATTGAGAGAATATTTTTTATTTAAAAAATATTTAATATTTGAAAGATTGTACTCTGCTTTTTGTAAACCTCAAAATCATGATAACTTGTTCAAACAATAAAACTTGTTATTATTTACTACAAATGAGGCTGTGAGTTATGGAATAATTAATACTAGAAATGACAGATGCCTAGTTTTACCAAGGCATGGTACAGCACTCCTAGAAAGAAGTTTTTATCAGTGTAAATGTGTATAATGAGTTACTGGAGAGTTTTAAATTTAGTACAAGCAGAAACAACTTTAAACAATAATTAAATTATTCTTGACTAAACATCCTTTTTATTCCATAAATGAACATAAAACTGAGTACTGTTGCAGATAGTTTGGTAGGTTACTTTAATTTCTTCTTTTTTATAATTCCTAACTATTGCAAAATGTCTTGTATGCTCTTGGATCATTTTTATGATCCAATGTTGCTATGTCTAACTAATAAGGTAATTTATTGATTCAGATTTGATTTCATGTGAATTTGCCATAATATTACAATCACATGTACTGACATAATACACTGATCACACCTCATCATATGATGCCTCTGTTTACCTGCTTTTTTTTACATGTTACAGTTTATCTTTTTAATACTTTAAACCCTGTATTAATGACAGTTTGTATCTACAAAAAAAATTAAAAAATATTTTTACAAGAATTATTTGGATATTGTGTCAGTTGTGAATGTTTTACAATTATTTTTGTATTGGTAAAATGTTGTTGCTATACAGAATCCTTATTTATTTACTTCATTTTTCGATGGCCAGGGTTAATTATAAAATCCATACATTTAATAATCAAATATCTTTAAAATATATACATCATAACAGTGCAAAATTAATTACATAAATACTAAATTATTAGCATATTATTATAGCAATAAATCAAATTTAACAAACAATGACAAAATCAATAGAAGCTGTCATCTGCCTCAGCAAAACTATATAACAAACCACTCAATTTCAGAATATGGATTACCCAGTCTGGTAGTTCTAGAGATAAATTTATTCAAGAGATAATTAGTGAATTGGATAGTAAAAACTAATATTGCCTCTTGATGGAACATGCAAATCAATTTTTTTAAAGTAATTCAGGAGCTGATATCCTATTATGCAGACTTGTATAAAGGGTTTTCTTCTTTGATAACATGGTGTAATAAAGACCATATTTAGCAATTCAAGTATTTGGGATTCTTCATAGTTATCTAAAATATTTAGCTTATATGCTACTGGTTTAAGAACTTTAGCTCAACCAACTTGAAGCTGTTAATATACCAGATCTTCTATCTGGTCTCCAGACTATGGAAAACTCTAGGTGAGGAGGCACAAAGGCACAGTTGAGGATTTTTTATGACATTGGTGCTGCTTCTGATAAATCTATGCATCTGAAAGGCACTAGCAACATCATTATCCAAATGAACATTAAACTGGAGCTTTTATTTAGTGCAACACCACAACGTCTCTGATAACAGAGATTCTTTCAAGACTGTATTGGTTAATCTTATTGAATTCTATTTATCGTCTAGTGCGGAAAAAAAGGTCCTAGTTTTACATTCAGAATTCAGTGACATTTCATCTCTTAAACACCAGTCAAATAAGTTATCCAGATTATATTGTAATTTTTTACAGTCCTGCTATTATGAAGACATTCAAAAGGAGTGTAAGCCCTGAGCAACACCAGATGGGATCCCTAGACAGAAAACTACCAAATCAAATGATAAGCCTTCTATTGGATAAGTAACACTTAAACCAAGACGATAAAGTTCCATCAATCCCAAACAGC
This sequence comes from Anthonomus grandis grandis, assembly GCF_022605725.1. NCBI lineage: Eukaryota > Metazoa > Arthropoda > Insecta > Coleoptera > Curculionidae > Anthonomus > Anthonomus grandis. Next base: position 17,437,554 of record NC_065549.1, read on the forward strand.
TTAAGTTTTTGAAGCAACAGGTTGTGTGGGATTCTATCAAATGCCTTGAAGAAGCAGGTGTACAGGTTTTTTTTTAATATTACGAAAAACTTACAAAAAAAATGCTGAAAATAGAGTTATAAAAGTAATGCTTGGATTAAGATAATTAGATTTTCACATTATAGCTATTCAGAATAATGCTTTTTATTTTGTTTATGCAAAAACCGTGCATCGGGCAAAAAATTACCAAGAGACCAGATATGCTTTAAAAGAAATAAAGAATTCAAAAATATTTTTTATTACAAGAAAAACTAGGGGAGTACCCTTTTCTTTTAAGAAATATTGACTTCAAATCCTGCATAAACACCAATGGAGAATATAAACATTTAAATTGTGTATAGGAAAAACGCTATGGATGTTTAGAAACTATGTAGAAATTTTCAGAATAATATCTACAGAGATTAAATTTATTGAGAAAAGTTTTTTTTCTTTCAACTTTACCACCCTGTAGTGTAAAATCTAAGATGTTTAGGACATATATTCACAGGAACTTCTTTGGTTGATTCCGTTCAAGGAACATGCTCTGAATTTTGTCACAATATTAAAAAAAAACCCTGTATATTGTGTCCACCTGAAGTCCCTTCTCCAAGGCATCCAATGTGAACTCCATGTAAGTAAAGAGGTGTAGATCTACAAGGTCTAAATCCAAATTGTTGTTGCAACAATAATAGATACAACAGTGGGGACAGAAAGTCACAGACCAAACATTCAAATGGGATGATAATTAGTAATTAAGACTCTATCATCTGACTTAAAGATTTAGGTTTAATAAAGCTCTATTGTAATGAGCTCACTTTTAATCTTGTTTTTTATTGTTGGTTAAGTTGGATATATTCGGTTTAGAGTAGAGTCTGTAGTGTTAATGTAATATTTGTCTTCATGAACAAATAATGTAAAGAAACTGTATTTGCTGAATAAAGATCGGTGGTACATTTTTTTAGTAAGGTCTGATTAGTAAGTTTTCAATAAGCAAATTACAACTAAAATTAAGGCTTAAATGTGTGTAATTTCAATGGAAACAATATTCCAATGGCGCAGTAGTGAAGTTTTAAGTAGTTTTTTTTTCCAAAAAAAAAAAATTAATTTTGACATTATATATTTTAATTGTACCTGGAATTATTAACTCAACCCAAATTTCCTGAAAACCTCACTTAAAATTATGGGAAAATAGGGTATAGTTTTGAAGATGTGAGGAAACATTCCTATTATGTCATTTTATGCTAATGAATACATTTTTTACAGTAATATAAGTTCTTGAAAATTGAGTAGGGTTGAGTTAAGTTGGAATTACATAAATTTTAAGCATTTTCTGTTTAATTCCTTGGTCAGAACAAGATTGCTTCATGCTGATCCTTGTGGTTTTCTTACTATAATGTGGATGTTACTAGACTTGAATCTGTGCAATACAAATTCTTAAAATACCTATCATTTAAGACTGATCATGTCTACCCAATTAGGGGTTTTGACCATCAATTACTCTTAAACCTTTTTAGCTGCCTATCACGGTGTAATGAAACTCTTGGTGCTAATCTCGCTTTACAAAATTTGTAATAACATGGTTGACTTTCCAGAGCTTGTAGCAAGGACAAACTTTTCGGTCCCATATATCAACACTCACACACATATGTTTACCTGCCCTCAGTGACCACAAATCTTGCCAAGTAGGAGCCTATCTATTGGGCTTGTTCTTGGTTTAATGACCGAAATAGGGCAATTGACATTGACATTTTCAGCCTACCCGTAATTGCATTTAGAAAACTGATTGTAGGTGGTTGGTTGGTTCTTTCAACATGCAATAATTGCCCCAGAATGATAATTCGGTTAAAACCAAAAAGGTAATTTTACAGGAGATGAAAATAACAAGTGTATTAAAACTAGTTGTACTTTTACCTGCAAATTATTATTTAAATGCTTATTGAAAGTGTTTTGAAACGTTTTTTAAGCTAGTTTTTTTGTTCAATACTACTAATATTAGAAAAAATAATAAATTAAAGACGGATATACCTAGTTGTCATTCTGTATTTACAAAACATCAAATTAAATTGACAATAACATTTTTTTATTCATCACTACTCTCGGATAAGTCGGTTTCACTTTCCTCCTGTTGTTGCTCTGTTGTATCCAAAGAGTCATAAAATCCATGATATATTGCAGGAATGAAATCTTGAAGTTCCTTTAAGTTTTGAAGTTTTTTTGGATTAGCTTGAAGAGTTGTAGTGTAGAGTTGGGCCACATTCCATTCCTTTAAAGCAAATAAATCTGCGTTAGATTTAAATGCAATAAAAGTTTGGTTTAGACTTTCAATATTGTGGCATACAGAAACGGTGATTTTTTTATCCTCATACTTAAAACTTTTGTATTTTGAGACGGTAAAGTTTTTTATGTTTTTTTTTAAAGAAAGATTGGAAATATAAACGAAAGTTTCCTATCATCCGTGGCAGTACATTGATAACAGTAAAAGTTTTTGAGGTTTTTGCCACTTTTGAATACCATTCTTCCGGCAAGTAAAGGTATGTGACTTTGCGTTTTTCCTTTTCAATAAGAGCAAATTTGCGATCGCATGATAGAAACGAATGACCTCTCTCAGGAAATCGATGGTAGATCATTTTAAATCTTCCAGTGGCGACTAATGAACATAACATCTGGACAAAAACCATGTTTTTATTTTGCCCAACACAGTTATCTGTGAATAAGTACAAGGTCTCCACTGAAGGATCAACAACATTGTCCACATAATGTTTTAAGAAAAATGTTGTCTCATTTGCACCTTTTTTTCCTTCGACTTCATTGTACATGTACATATAAGAATGGCCCGTTTTTGCCGAGTAAAAACACTGGTTATAAACCCAAAGCTGCCTTTTATAAAAAATATCACCTATTGGAAGTACGGGTACTGGTAAATTTTGTTGATAATCAAAGCTAATAACATCCATTTTTTCATCCGTTTTAGCTCAGTGAACCGCTTAAGGTCGTCGTAAAATTTCTGCGTCTTGGCTTGATGTACAGAGTGTTCTTGATTCAATCGAACTTTTTCTTCTGGATTTTCCGCCGCATCTATTTGATTCTTGAATCTGTCACATGCATTGCAGATGTCCAGTTTAGGTTTTCCAAATGAAAGATCAAATTTGGTATTAAATATGTGTAGATAAAAATCATAGTTGATTTCAAATTTTGTTTTGTTATCAGCTGTCCACTGTCGATATTTCTCACTTTCATACTTTTCCACGTACAGCTCATGCATTTTCATCACACTTAAGTCGGGCGAAAGAAACTTTCTTTGACTGCTATTTCTGGTGTAGTGCGAGATGCCAATAGGAAATTAATTTATATGTGATTCAATTTGTTGGATTAGAGCTTCTGGTTTTTTAAGTACCCTGGATCCTTTAGATTAACCCCTTTTGTCTGTCGGAGGAGCCCAATTCAATCAATCCTACCAAATTTTATGCCATGAAGCCCCGTTAAAGCTTTTTTGCAAACCATTATTTCACGTCTGGCTGCTAATATAATCTAAAATAAAAAATATTGTTACATACATACTATCAGTAAATAGGTATTCGCATAACTAACCTTATAATGAAAGGATGAGTTTCGTTTTGATTGATTTGAATTAATTCATTATCAGTTCAATCGGATGGCTCTTTCCAAGAAGTCACTTTTTCATAATGTCTGGTCTCCTTCTGAATAACAAAAATATTTAAAAAATTACCTAATTATTGTATCTTTGGTTACTTATATTTTCTTACCTTGCAACAGACCTTACTGTTATCAATCCAAAAAGGTAGGAATCTTGCACATTTTTATCAGCGAAGTTGTTAAATTTATCAAGAATGTTTGCTTTTTCTTCAACTGAGATTTTACTTGTACATCTATTTTTGCAGTCGCATTCATAACCTCGCCTTGCAGGCATATTTATTCCAGATTTAGATGTGTCTGCTAGTCCTTTGAGGTTAGATTTCCTTTGAACACTTTTCCAGAGATGTTTATTTATTTTTCTTTTTCTGGTTTTATTTTCCTTAACTTCATTATCACTGTTAGCACTATCACTATAATCTGGGTCTAAATCATTGCTCATTACTTCGATATCACTGTCACTAGACATCATGAAAATGCTAGCAAATAGTCAGCCGGTAAAAAACAACAACCCAGTGACCAAACACTTTAACGACTTCACTTAGAATAAAAACTGGGTAAAAACACTAAAAACCGGATATACCGACTTTTCATTCTCAATGACAGAAATGGATATATATTTGCGCCATCTACTGGCTAATCTACTAAGCTGATATGTTCAGTTCTCACTCTAATACGTGTATTAGGTCTACATGGTTGGAATCACGCAAAAACCAGATTTTCGTAAAAAGTGGTTTTTACCGACTTATCATTCTGGGGTATTTAATTTCTGTAATACAATGTGGATGTGGTAGTAATATAGGTGATTGTATTGGGGACTGGCTGGTGAGATTAGATTGGATTTAATGATTTAGTTATAAAATAAATAAGTATAGTTTTTAAAATAATAATTTTGCATGCTGAATTTATCTATTCTCTGGTTTATTTGCTTTTTATGTAGTTCATAAATGGGATATAATAGTATATACATATTTTGTATTTCTTATATCATTTAACCTTAAAACATTTTTTAATTGTCTTCTTATTGGGGTATTCCTGTTAGTAAAATTTTGAATTTTCAATAATTTTAGGTGAGATTTTCAGGAAACTTACTAATCTTCATTTTTTTGTAAGCAGATTCATCAGAACTTACCATAATTTTTTTTCCCTTAAACTTAATCATGATACAAGAGCGGCCCACTTCCTGTCCTGCACCACTAAAAAGAAATATTCTTGGTTAATTATAGCAAGTAAAACAAAAAACGGGCCTACTTACAGAGGCCTTATTGTAAGTTGATCGCTTTCTTCAGCCGGAACTTGAGAGTCCGCTTTTCTTTTATAAGACATATTTCAAGAAATTTATAGTTGAACCACTGAAGGAAAAATGTACATTTAATTTGCTATTTTATCCAGTTTCTCCGGGATTCCCTTTAGTAATTAGTTTCCCTGTTTGTTTTCTCTTGAATTAAACCTTCGGGCTTAACCTCACTTTTTCGGAAATCCTCTTCTCTTAATGTGTGTGAAGCTAGCGTCCGATCGATAACCAGCAACCAAAATCGAGAACGCAGCATATGCCGGTTGCCAGCGACCAATTTATAGTCCGTGCTCCCTGTTATTTAATCAATATAATGCCCGTATCTCCTGAAATTCCCAAGGGATTTTAATAATTTTTTGTCCAGATATTAACAATGAATACCTAAATCGACTGACGATGGTCTCAAACCTCTACAAACTAAGGTTTTGTTGTGAAAATTAATTAAAAAGTCAAATGGTAAAAAAATGAAAAAGGCTCTAACTCCCAAAATTCCCAAAGGATTTGGATAAAACTTTTTTTTATAAAAGATAATAAATATCTAAATTGATTTTAGATGGTTGCAAACCTCTACAAACGAAAGTTTTTTGGTAAAAAATTATTGAATTTTTAGATGTACAAAAAAAATTTAAAAGCTATAACTTCCAAAATTCCCAAAGGATTCGAATAAAACTTTTTCATGTAATTACTAATAAATATCTAAACCGATTTCGGATGGTTGCAAATCTCTACAAACGAAAGTTTTTTGGCAAAAAATTATTGAAGTGTTAGATGTAGAAAAATATAAACGGCTATAACTCCCAAAACTCCCAAAGGATTTGAATGAAACTTTTTTTTATAAAAGATAATAAATATCTAAATTGATTTTAGATGGTTGCAAATCTCTACAAACGAAAGTTTTTTGGTAAAAAATTATTGAAGTGTTAGATGTAGAAAAATATAAACGACTATAACTTCCAAAACTCCCAAAGGATTCGAATAAAACTTTTTTATACATTTAATAATAAATATCTAAATCGATGTGACACGGTTGCAAATCTCTACAACAACATATACAAATTCCTGGATGAATTTCCAAAAGGATCTTAACTGAGACCACACACTGCTACAAACGGGGCCTATGTAAGTTTTCCTTAAATACAATTAATGAAACCTCCTCGGGTATACTTTCTACGCATCCTGGTAACAATCCAGCCAGTGGTTTTAACGTCATTTTTGATAGGACCTTTATGGAGAATAATGACTGTTGTCTCCTGAAAGAGAGCGATTACCTAAAGGGAAGACCCGGACTCCCTTTGTAGCACCTGACTGTAGTATCGACGACTTAGAGCTACTAGCCCCGATGGTTTAATTCCATACTACTATTTGGCTGGACTTGGATCTTGTATTTCTACTCAGAAATCACTATCTTTGTATTTGTTATATAAAATAAACAATTGGAAAATTATTATGGTCTTTTGATTGGTTTAAAATAACTCAATTTAATTAGTTTAAATAGAGAATTTTGCAACATGTCTTAAATCTCATCACTTAAAATGTTTATTATTAATATCAAAAAAAAGTTTTATTCAAATCCTGTGAGAGTTTTGGAAGTTATAGCCTTAAGTTTTTATAATACATCTAACAATTCAATAATTTTTTACCAAAAAACATTCGTTTGTAGAGATTTGCAACCATGTCAAATTGATTTAAATATTTATTGCTAATTGCGTAAAAAAGTTTTATTCGAATCCTTTGGGAGTTTTGGGAGTTATAGCCATTTATATTTTTCTACATCTAACATTTCAATAATTTTTTACCAAAAAACTTTCGTTTGTAGAGATTTACAACCATGTCGAATCGATTTAGATATTTATTATCAAATGTATAAAAAAGTTTAATTCGAATCCTTTGGGAATTTTGGGAGTTAGAGCCTTTTTCATTTTTTTACCATTTGACTTTTTAATTAATTTTCACAACAAAACCTTAGTTTGTAGAGGTTTGAGACCATCGTCAGTCGATTTAGGTATTCATTGTTAATATCTGGACAAAAAATTATTAAAATCCCTTGGGAATTTCAGGAGATACGGGCATTATATTGATTAAATAACAGGGAGCGCGGACTATAAATTGGTCACTGGCAACCGGCATATGCTGCGTTCTCGATTTTGGTTGCTGGTTATCGATCGGACGCTAGCTTCACACACATCTTCTCTTATTGTTTCTATGAATAGTATGAATTAGGAGCTTGTGGTCTATTATACGTAACAAGTAAGTACTTGTTGATTGACGAATAGTTACAGATTTGATAACGCTTACACTTACTAATTTGCTATAATTAATAAACAAACACATTTCTTATTATTAGTTATTCATTATCATTACTTAGTTATTCACTCACAAAGTTTAGACCATTTAAACCCGGAGCTCGGATTCACACGAAGAAGAATCAGAGAGAAATGTCATGTCACTGATGACTCATTCGTTTGTTGTGCTTTTTTGACAAACGTAAACCAAAAACGTATTTCTACAAAAATAATCAAAACAAAGCAAAAACAGTGATTTTTCAAATTGCAATGAATAACTTATTATTGTTATCGTCTGATATTAAATAAGAAACACGATAATGGCTTCGGTAAAAGTAGCAGTACGTGTGAGACCCTTTAACCAAAGGTAAAAATCGCACGGATGGATGATCAAGCACAATAAAACTTCACTTAAACCATATTAAAATCTCTTTTATTAACTTTTAGGGAAATTGATATGGATGCTCAATTAATTATTCAAATGAGAGGAAAAACCACTGGTATTCTAAATAGCAAGGTGAGGTTTCTTTTAAAATTTTATAGGGAGTTTTATCTAGGGCAAGAGGTCAACAGTTTTTTGTCGGTATCTCTGCAATTTTAACTTTAAAACTATATTGAATAGAATATTTTATGTGGTATATTTATTACAAAAACGGTTTCTCTCAAAGAATTCCACTGACTGTCAAACAAATCTGGAGATAAGATTTTTTAAAAATCTGTATTATCTCATTGCTTCCTCTTTCCTTTATTATTATCTTTCATACTTGTGATTTATTATTATGAGCAATAATACTTGGTTAAAAATTTTAATAAATAGGTAGCTAAAATATTTGTTCAGTCATTGGTTATTCAATCATATAAATAAAGATTTTTCAATTATTATCACTTGAGATATCTATAGATGCGTGAGACATCCATAGGTACAAGGAGTTTTGATCAGTCTATTTTCAGAAATAATCTATATGTAGGTGTATCCCAAAATGCTAATAGGGCCCAAAATTTCTATTTTGTAAATATGATTTTATTTAAAGCAACTTGTTTTTTTATGTGGATAGTATTTACTCATTATGAACTAAAGGCATTTGTACATTGCTTAGGTAGCATTCATTTTTATTGCTTAAAACTTTTTTTTATGATAAGCAAGTTCTATTCATTATTTATAAAGCACTAATTTCTTATAATATTGGACATAATAGTTGGAAATAGTTTAATTTGCATCAAATATTTTTATTAAATTCTCTTTGTATTACCTACAATCTTCCCTTCAGTAAAAAACATTCTTTGTTGATACTTGAAGATAAGGAAAGAAAACAAACACATATATTTTTTTTTTGTTGGACAAAAATGTTGGACTGTTTTATATTCACAAAATATTTCTTGGCATTTACTTTACAAAGAGTCAAAGAGTGTGTATGAGAGCATATTGGTATTTTTTATAATGGTAAAAGGAAAAGCTCTTTCTGCAGATTTTGCAAATGAATTATTAATTTGTGAAATATCAAGTGTATCACAATACATATTAAAAAACATAATTATAAAAAAAAATTAAATATATGATAATGTGATTCCAAATAGAAGTTCAGGGACACCTAGAAAGGCAACTGCATATCTGAACTAAAAACTTAGTTGTTTGTCCCAAAGCAATCGATTCATGCCTACAGTGAAAATTCTGCAGATAGGTACTTGATGAAACAACACCATCTGGTATATGTGATAGAACAATAAGGTGTAGGTTAGCTGAACAAGGTTAGCTATAGTGTGGCCCATTACACCATATACATATTACATGGAAAGATGGATTGTTTTATGTACAGAGACATTTTTAGGGATGTATTGGAACCATTTGCATTGGCAACCATGCTAATAACTTTTATTTTCCAGCATGATAAAGATCCAAAGCATAGATCGACACATCATGAAATCAAGTTGCTACACTGTACAATACTATGAATAAATATAAGTAAAAGATATGTCACATCAATAAATGAATATTTTAAAATGTTAGTTAAAACCATTATGTCCAATACAGTATATTTGGCATAAATTTCTAAAAATAAAGGCATTCATATTTTTTACATTTTATTGAATTAGAAATGTTATTGATATCTCACTTTTTTGTTTTCATCAGTTTAAAAAAATACTAGTTTAAATGGCTCTCTTCTTCTATGTGTCATATTTTATATAAATCTTTGCCTAATAATGCTAGGACCTAGGGTTCTTTAGAGGATAAAAACCATGTAATTACAATACAATTACAAGATTTAAAATAAAAAAATAGCAAAGGAAAATAGACTTATTTATGTATTTCAATGAACTCTGGACTCACATTTTTAACAATTTTTTTTTCCTGGTTTAATAACATTTACTTTAAATTTAACAGATTTTTTTTAATATACTGAGGACATTCGGTCTATCAACCCATGAGCAGGTTAAGCTTATTTATTCTTTTCAATGTCCTACTTTACTCTATTTTTTGCACTGCATATGAAAAAACCCTACCTAAAATTCTCATAAAAATCATCATTTGTTGGAAATTTCCTCTAATTTTAGCTATTTATAAAAAAGTTAAATTTCCATACTAGAAATATGACAGCTTTCTTTGGTTTTGTTGAGCACTACACTTTTATTGTAATAAATGCATTTGTTGAGGTAAACTAAATGTGTGGCAACATTTTTATTTTGTTTTGTTATTTATCTCTATTGTTAAATATATTCTTATCATTAAATGTAAAAAAAATACATGCTTAATAAGGGTCAAAGAAATACAAGATATAAAAAGACATATTTTTAAGTGGAAAACTGTTTCTAATGTAGATTATTTTGATAGTCCTTCAAAGTTTCACAGTGCAAATTGAGGAATTTCTGTAAAAGATATTATATGTAGATATTTAACTATGTATGTATTATATATAGATGTATAACTGTTAGTAAACAGTACATTTTAAATATTTGCCGGCAAGATCATAATAATAATAATACATGCTCATTAAATTGCGTTGGAACACTCATATTTTTGGCAGACGACACTGCAATTTTTTATTAAGGAAATACATGAAATGGTGTTAGATATATGGCGGAGAGTAGCTTAAATCTCATAAATAACTGGTTAAATGTTAACTGTTTTTATCTTAATATTTCTAAACCGAAATGCATATCGTTTTCCATCTACAAATCAAATCTAGCTGATTTCGACTATACCACTACCACTCAATCAATAATTAATAAAAAATAAAAATGAGTAATAAAATATCCTGGACGAAATTTTAAAGTGGAAAGATCATTGCCTTTACGTCACAGACAAGCTTCGCAAAATAATAAACAAATTCTACTCATGTTTCATAAAGTTGAACATGCTTAATTACTTACCTTTAGGGATCTACACATATTTGAAAACATTGCAACACATTGTTGAATACAAAAACTTTCTCACACTCAGTATGTCTCAAGGTTTGTCATAAGCAGGAAAATAAAAACAAATCAATACTTAAAAACCCATGTTACAAATTCGTTGGAATTTTTGGGTCCATTCTACTACAATCGGGTCCCAAATACCTAATTTTAAATCATTCTCTCTCTTTTGAATATTATGTGTGTGTCTGATCATTGGTTCTCTGAGAAAATGATATTCCTCTAACAACAATTTGGATCAGGTTTTTAATTTTTTTTTAGACTAAGTAAAATGTATTATAATTAATGGTTCTAAGCGCGACAGAAGCCTAGGCTTAGGCGCGAACTTAATTTTTGTATTTAATATTAAGTTGCAAAAAAGTAATTGTATATCATATAATTTTGTAATATACAGGGTGATTTTTAAGTTGATACTTTTTTTTTAACTGTGTATAGAACTCGGTAAAATAAACATTTTTTTCAAATAACTTTATTCAAAAAACCGAAAAATAAAAAAATTGCATTGCCAAAATGTTATAAAATGAGTCCAATACGGTCCTCTCTAATTTAAATAAGTGGTTCAAAGTTGTCACCATTAACTTCAACACAACGATTTGCTTGACGTAACCACTGTTCCGTAACAGACGCACAAAACAAGCTGTCATATTTCTAGAGAAATCGGTTTTTGTCTAACTGTTGTCGCAGCCTGCTCAATACGTGCTATTAGTTCTTCTTGTGTGTCGATAAGCGTCTTGAAAACTAAACTTTTCATATACCCCCACAAAAAAAGTCACATGGATTTAGGTCTGGCGACCTTGGTGGCCATGCAACTGGTCCATTTTGGCCAATCCACCGATTTGGGTAACTTATATCCAAAAATTCGCTCACTTCTGGTCTAAAATGGGCAGGTGCTCCATCCGGAAGGAGCCACATAGCCTGATATTCAGTGGCATGTCTTCTAACAGAACAGGCAGATTATTTTCTTTATTCCTATTAAATAAACATCGCCCGTCAAATGGTCTGGTAAGATAAATGGTCCAACAAGTATCCTATTCACAATTCCTGCGCACACATTACCAGAAAAGCGGTGTTGAAAATTGGTTCTGCGAATTGCATGGGGATTATCAACAGACCAAACATGCGTATTTCGGAAATTGTTAATTCCGTTTCGGGTGAATGTTGCCTCGTACATGGCTAAAATTTTGTTCGAAAAATGTTGATCATTTTCATGTTGTTGTAGGAACCATTCACAAAACTGAACTCTGCAGGGGAAGTCTTCAGGCATGAAGGGATTAAATTGATTCTCGCGCAATGTTGTCCATACTTTTGTTAGACTTAATCCGTCCTGCCCTGCAACAACTCGAGTACTTGTTGTTGGATCTTCTTCGATGAGATTTAAAATTTGTTCTTCCTTATGAACATTTTCAGATCTCCTTCCTCTTCCTGCATGCCCTCCACGATGTTCCCGTAAATCGCCAGTATCCCTATCCCGTTGAATAAGATTTATAAAACTTCTGGGTGAAGGATGATTCCGCAAAGGAAAGCGGTCTGCGTATAATACCGAAGCAGCAGCACTTTGAAGACACTCTCCATAAATAAGCAACATATCCACAAGTTCATTGTTTTCATAACGATGTGTATTTTTAGGATTTGCAAATTTAAAATTAACAACAATAAACCAGAAGTGTCTAAGACTAACTGATCGGTACAATCCGTGATCGATAATACAAAAATTCGAGCAAAAACTAAACCTAAACAGACGATGAAAAACAAACCCATATTCACTTTTTTTATTCTGTATGTCCCTTGTTTTTGAGTGTATCGAAAAAAGTTATTTGAAAAAAATGTATATTTTACCGAGTTCTATACACAGTTAAAAAAAAGTATCAACTTAAAAATCACCCTGTATAATTTGAATAGATATATTAACTGAATTGTAATTTAACTTTTTCAATAGCTTTAGCATAGATTTTTGTTGCTAAATTTTCTGAGATGCTAATGTTTTATATCACATAAGATACTCCTAGTATAATTATTTCCTTAATATAATAATTAGGTAAACTTTTTCAAAACGTCAGTTCCTATGCCATCTTTGAGATATGTGTTTAGTTTATATGTACAGCAGCAAAATGGAAAATTATAGATAAATTCTAACAAGTCTGAAATTTTAAGAATGTTACAAATTTAAGCAGATTCAAAATAACAAAAAATCATATGATTACATAAAAAAGACATAAATTTCCAAGGTACATTTTTTTCGTTTTATTTCACTATAAAGGTACAAATAATAATTATTTCTAAAACTTTTTATTTTAACATTAGCTAATCAATTAATTGAATATATTTTTATAATATGAGTTACATGTACATTTTTGTGTTGCATAGCACCTCAAGTAGTATTTTAAAATAAAGCGAACAAATAATAAGGAAGGCTTTGGAAAAAGAGAAAAAAAAATAGCATCTCAGTTTTTTTTTGTTCTTATTTTATATAAGTTTTCCCTAATGAGTTGTGACAACCCGAATTAGTTATAATTTAAATAGTAAATATGTTTTTCTATGACTATTAGATGTAAAACTATTGCTGTATTGGATTCTAACAGGCATTTTCTATCATTGTTTTAAACTTTTTGTGGTGTAATTTAAAAACAAATTTACTCTCTTTTTCTTTAGGCAAATGCAAGAGATGAAAGCATCCGGTACAAAGAGTTCACCTTTGACCACTCATATTGGTCTCACAATGATAAAACTGACTATTATGCCTCTCAAGAAACCGTTTACAAAGACTTAGGCACTGAAGTTGTTGACTGTGCCTTTGAGGGATACAATGCTTGTGTCTTTGCTTATGGCCAAACTGGAAGTGGAAAGACGTTTACTATGATGGGCTCTCCAGTGAGTTTTAGAAAATATTTTAGTTATAATATTGTTTCGAATTTCTTCAAAGCGAATATTGTTTAATATAATCGCTTTCTTTAGGACAATCAAGGTCTTATACCAAGAATCTGTAAAGCCCTGTTTGATCGGATGACGGAAAATTCAAAAAGAGGAACAACACACAGAGTGCAAGTCAGCTATTTGGAAATTTATCAAGAGCGAGTGGCCGACTTGCTTTTAGACAAACGGCAGAAAGACGGAGGAACCCTCAAGGTTAGAGAACATCCCAAAAAGGGCCCTTATGTTCAAGGTTTAACTACTTGCTGGGTAACCAATTATGGACACATTCAAGACTGTATGGCTAGGTTAGTTTTACGGTTTTTACCAAGAATGTTTTATTATTTTTGGGATTTTTAGGGGCAATTCTCATAGAACGACAGCATCAACAAATATGAACGATGTAAGCAGTCGAAGCCACGCTATTTTTACGATAACTTTTGTGCAGGCAAGCTATTGTGATGGGGTGCCTAGTGAGACTGTTTCCAAGGTATGAACATTATATAAAGTTTTTGTATGCAAAGTCACGAGTAGCAAAAATAATATTTCTTTCTGTAGTAATTCCTTTTTTCTGCCTCCCTTTATATACATAATATAGCCTGGATAGAGTAATAATAAAAAATGGTCAAGAAGTTTATCAGTGCTTTATCAAACAATCAAAAGATTGTTTGATAAAAATTACATATTTTCAACTTGGTTTCATAAAATCAGAAAGTACTAAAACTGCTCTTTTCGTAACAAAATTCTCCTGGTACTATATGCCCAACATAGTGTCATCCATTAGAACCATTTGGCGCTTTACATTTATTATTATTTTGAAAGAATGCATGGACATTCCTTTAGCTCTTGTAATAATAACAGAACACAATAGGTGTTCTGTTATTATTTTATTTAACACCATTTTCATTAACACCACCAAAGAAGTGTGGCGCCTTTGACTTGCATTAAAAGATGTTAATCGATTGCGTTAAAGGTCGAGTTGCAACTGTCTTGATTCTCCACTGTCCATTTATTTATAGAACTTCTGTTACACTGGATGGTGTAAAGCAACACTACTTAAAATTAATCATAGATTCTTCAAAGGCTTTTGATGCCATAAACCACAACACTTTGATTGGAAGATTTTACTTGGGGAATAAGAATCAGTCTGTCATGATTGTTCATCAAAGAAGATTCTTTAAATATATAAAATAATACATGGTGTACTACAGGGATTATTTTTATCTTATTTAGTTTTATCTTACCTTTGCCTTGTTCAGCATGCGACGGCAATACCTATTTATAAATTCCTCAAATATATTATAAGGTTGGTTTATTACATAAATTAAATAGGTATGCTTTTCCTGGCTATTTTTTTTATTAAGTATTACCTTAACAAAAAAAAAATCCTTTATTTTTTAAAGTTAGTGAGTTTGTTTATAAGAACAATCGCATTTTATATTTACATTTAATAATGTAACTGTTTTAAAACTATCAAGGATACAATTATATAGGATGATTGTATTTATAAGAAAAGTATATACATAGGATTTTTTATGGACTAAGAATTGTCCTTGGCAGAAATTTAATTTTAAGAGATGTTTGTGGTTTCTATGCTCAAAATTTGAGATATGTAGTTTTCTCTAGTTTTCCATATTCAGCCAGTTAGATTCTATAATTTTGTGAGTAACATGTTGTAGATTTTTGCCAGAATTTAAGTGTAGCTTATGTTCAGCAGATAATGATTTAATTATCAGCGTTTATTTTATCCGCTGCTTTTTGCGGTTTGTTATATGAAAAGAAACATAGATTTGTCTGTTATCATAGAATACCTTTAGCGATCGATTGCCAAAAAATTAATTTACTGATTTAACAGATTACATGCCGAAACATAATATTTCAGCTTACTTAATAGGAAACGGTGATCCGGAGTATCGAAAGCCTTTGAGAAGTCTAGAAGTACCAAAATACTCATGTAATGTTCATCTATACAGGGTGTTTCAGAACTATGGGATCAAACTTCTAGGGGTTGTTCAGTGCAACAGTAGAATCCATTTGAGTATAGGAACCCATGTCCGGAAATGTGTCACTACGCCACTAGGGCCCTAAGACGCGTTTAAATTTAGAAAAAATATTAATTAAATAGGATCTGATGCATTTATTTTTACCTTTTGTATATGATACCATCACAACAATTGTTCAAAATGTCTTCCTCCAACCTCAATACACCGATTTAAACGCCGCACAAGATTTCGGCGGACTACACTAAAAATTTGATCCTCGTTTTGAATGATTTCAAATGCTGCTGTTATTCGTCCAATTAAGTCTAGCTCTGATTCTACTGGAGTTTCGTAGACTAACGACTTCACATGTGCCCACAAGAAAAAATTGAGCGACGTTAAATCGGGTGACCTAGGAGGCCAAGAAACTGCTCCACCTCTGGCAATCCAACCGTGCCCAAACCGCTGAGCCAAATACTCGCGAACTTATACAGCAAAGTGAGCCGGCGCTCCATCATGCTGAACATTTTCAAGGAGGTCTGGGAGAACTTCCTCCAAGAAACTCAGATAAATAGGTCCTGTTAACCCTTCCGGTAGAAGGTATGGCCCAATTAAATAATCATCAACAATGCCTGCCCATACGTTGACAGACCAACGATTCTGATGTTTTCTTGGAAAAATTGCATAAGGATTTTCTTCGTCCCAAACATGGCTATTCCTACTATTAAAAATACCGTCTCTTGCGAAAGAGGCTTCATCGGTCCACAAAACATATCGTAAAAAATTTGGTTGTGCAATGATGTGATTCAGAAGCCATCGACAAAATTGAACTGAAGATGATAATCGGCTGCAGTCATACCTTGAACTTTCTGGCAGTGGTAAGGATGGAGCTGTTGCTCGTGTAGTACCCGCCAGACAGAAGCGTTACTCGTATTCATATTCTTAGCGACGTCACGTGAGCTATTTGATGGTTCATCGGCAACTCGCTGAAGCACCTCTTCTTCAAATTCGACCGTTCTTACGGTTCGAGCAACACCAGTATCATGCATCTTGGTCTTAAACATGCCTGTCTCAGCGAGCCGCCGATGAACCGCAATAAACTTTTTGTATCCAGGATGCTGTCGTTCGGGATAACGTTTATGATACAACCGCGATGCTGCTCGTGCATTCCCGTTTGTTGCTCCGTATGCCAAATGCATATCCGCCAATTCTTGATTGGTAAAGTTTTCCATTAGCAATAAATGTTTAAAAATTGTAAGCTATAAAATGTTTAAACATGACATTGAGAATTGACATTGATAAGCGTTGATTTTAAACAATTGTTGTTATGGTACATGTACAATAGGTAAAAATAAATGCAGCAGGTCCTATTTAGGTAATTAATGTTTTCTATAAATTTTAACGCGTCTTAGGGCTGTAATGGCGTAGTGACGCATTTCCGGACATGGGTTCCTATACTCAAATGGATCCTTCTGTTGCACTGAACAACCTATTTTATATCTCTATAGTTAGCTATTGTTTATAAGATGACACTCAAAGTTATTTTCACTCAAAAAGATTTTACTATGATTTTGAAACCTTATGCGAAGAATTCAAATAAAATTTTGATGTTTGTGCGTTTTTTTTATCGAAGAGACTTAAAATAATTTCAGATATTTTATAATTCAATTTAATTTAATTTGAAATATAACTTCAGGTTTATTTCATTACAGAACATACTATTAAATTATCTCACTTCAAAATTTGAGTGATTAGACACTGACAAAACTATGTAACTTGTAAAACGTTTTCAGATTCATTTGGTGGATTTGGCTGGAAGTGAAAGAGCGGATTCAACTGGTGCTACTGGACAAAGATTAAAAGAAGGGGCTCATATCAACAAATCACTTGTAACTTTAGGTAAAACATAGTTTATTATTATCTTTTGCGTTTCATAATGTCATATTAAATCCTTTTTAAAAAATAAAATGGCATTTTAATGTAAATAATAGCATGTAATTTTAAACAATATTCAGCAAGAAGATTGCGGAAGACTCGATTTTAGAGTTTGGAATGGTAATCTGTTTTAAAGCTTTTAGGATATTTTATGATTTTACTTATTTTCACTTCAATATAACCACATTGATATGCAGTTCTTTAAAATCCCGAAAGGGTATAAGTGATTCTTAATAGGCATCGTCTTTATCGTATTTTTTTTAATAAAAACCTACAAGTTTCTGTTTAGGCCTTCTTAGATCTTAGAATTGTATTGTATATTGATCTTAGAGTTGCCTTCTGCAAGATCAGCATTTAATTATGGGCCGCAACAATTCCAAAAAACAACTCCATTAGTTCATTTGAAACAATCCTTATCATATATCATAACCGCTTCCTAATTTCTGTCTTAGTGCTAAAATTTTTACAAACCTTAGTTTGTTATCTAGGGATAATCCAAGACATCTGATGCAGTTATTTATTTAAAAATTTCAATCTTTATTTGGTCTGTTCATAGAGGGTGGTCATTTTAGTATATGCACCCAAATTTTGTAGCGGATTTGCAAATCAGGAAATTTTACGTTTATAACAATATTTTGAACTTTGTTATCGTAACCTTGAGTTAGGATCAAATTACAAAAAGCTGTTTACTAATGTTTCTGATTTAATTACATATTTTAAAAATACTGTAGCAGGTGAATCAAGCAGAAATGTTTAAACGAATGCGATCTTGCATGTTGTATCGCGTCGTAGGTCGTTGTTGAAAAACAACATTCTTCAAATAACCCAACAAATAAAAATCTGGAGAGGTCATATCGGGTGAGTATGCGGGCCAGTTAATCGGACCACCTCATCTAATCCATCCAGCTACCTTTTCAAGGTTACGATAACAGAGTTTGAAATATCATTTTAATCGTAAAATTTTCCGCCTTTTTCGCATCCGCTACAAAAAAATTGCGTTTCCCATTTTAGAAAATTACTCTGATTTTAAGCTCTCAAACCTTTTTCTGTATCTTGCTTATTTTCGGAGCAACTTGGCTATATTAAACATATAATAAACCTATAGATTTAAAGCTTAATAATTTAGTTTTATCTACATTCAAATATAAAAGATTGACGTAACACCAATTATAATATATCCTGGGAAATATCATGCATTAATGAGGTTTTTTCACTCCTATTCCATAAAATGGTTGCGTCATCTGCGAAAATTGTAAAATTATGAAATCTTGTAAATTGATAGTTATTGAAAAGGAATATGCCACCAATAAGAACCTTTTGAGTATAAAACGTACAACTCATGAAACGTACAATCCATACTTCATAATTATAACTAAAGTTATATAAAACCAACGTTTTAGGCTCAGTGATATCTGCTTTGGCAGAAATTAGTACCTTGGACCCAAAAGAACAGAACGGGCAAAAAAAGACTCACTTTATTCCTTACCGAGACTCAGTACTAACCTGGTTGCTTAAAGATAGTTTAGGCGGCAATTCTAAAACTATTATGATAGCCGCCATCAGTCCTGCAGGTATACATTTCAACACTCCTTTTTGAAGAAATACATTTAATTTGATTGTGTTTTAGATTGTAACTATGGCGAAACGTTAAGTACGCTTCGTTACGCAAACAGAGCTAAAAACATAATCAACAAACCCACGATCAACGAGGATTCAAATGTGAAATTGATCAGGGAACTCAGGAATGAAATTAGTAAATTGAAAGCTCTTATGTTTTGTGAGCAGCGATCCGATATGCTCGCGCAACAGATACATGAAAAGGAAACGCGGGAAAAGGAACTGACAGAGGAATGGACGGGGAAATGGAGGGAAGCACAAGCGATCCTGAGGGAACAAACTGCATTGGGACTAAGAAAATCTGGAGCTGGTGTAGTTTTGGATTCTGATAGACCTCATTTGGTGGCTATAGACGATGATCCTTTATCTACAGGAGTCACTTTATATCATTTAAAGGTACGTAACCGAATTTAGGTCATTAGATTTTGAAATATGTATACATTTTTCAAATAAATGTAGTACATACTTTCAAATTTGCAATTATATGTAGCATGATCGAATTTTACAAGTGTGTGTATATTAGTCAGCCTAAGCTTCTAGGCAGTATTATCCATTATCAATTCAAATTTTAAAAAAAAGTAAAAAATTTTGTTTAATTGTATAGCATTCTGGAGCACTATGGACAGAATTTGTGTGTGCTTAAGAAATTACATGGGGAAAGCTTTACAACAATATTTTAAATACATAGATATTCTCAACAAATTTTAATAATAATAAATGTCACAGAGATAAGAAAAAAAAGAAACCTTGAGAATAGCAAAAAGACAGACTATTTAGGCATGTTACATCGTATAATCTCAAAGTTATGGATAAGCCTTAGAACATTCTTGTTTTTAAAAATTAGAAGTACTTGATAAGTTATTTGGAAGTTTTTTTGGGATGGTAAAGTATTTTTTGAACCTGACCTAAATTAAGAATTTTTTTTCAATGATGAACAAGTTAGAGTCTTGGATATGATATCATTTGAATTTGCAAGAAATTTGCAAATGCAAGAAATAATTCAAAAACGTAACTAAAATTAGTATATTCGACTGTTTTATTAATTATTGGTTCCTGTGATTAGGTATACATTTTATATGAATTACTGATTAATTGTAATGATGTCTATCTTGTGACTAAATAAATTTAATTGTATAGGAAGGTACTACGACTATAGGCTCAGGAGACTCCGATACTAGGCAAGATATTGAGCTAAGAGGTAATAAATCAAAATTTCACAAACCTACACGAATATTTATTACCTTTTTTGTGTCTAGGTGCTGGAATGGAAACAGAACATTGTACCATAACTTTTATAAACGGTACTGCAACACTTACTCCTAAACCTGGTGCCTATGTCATGTTGAACAATCAAATGGTAGAATGCCCAGCCAAACTGTCCCAGGGGTGCATTATATTTTTAGGAAAAGCTCATGTTTTTAGGTAATTACCATTAATATAAAGAAATTATAACCCAGTTCTTGGGTTATTTGCTAATTTCAGATTTAATGATCCAGCTGAAGCAGCCGAACTTAGGAAAAGTGAAAAAGCTCCCAATTTATCCAGACTTAGCCTCCTTAGCTGGTCCACGCCAGATTTAGCAGTCTCAATGGAAAATTTACAAAGGTAAACGTTATATCTCCATAATCTTAATATTTTCTTATCGTAAACATATTTTAGCGCGGAAGAGGACAAATCGGGCATAGAAATTCAGAAACAGACCCTCGAAAAAGAAAAAGAGCAATTCGAAAAGGAACAGGAGCAGTTCGAAAAAAATAAAGAGGATTTTGAAAAGCGAAAACGCCGTCTGGAGGAGGCACAGGCTCAATTAGAGAGTGAAAAACGGTTGGTTCAAAAAGAGCATGCCGAACAGGTAAAACATTTATAATATTCTATTTTTCACGTCCTTTATTCACTAATTAGATATAATATATTATTTATCATCAGTCCTAATAACATATAAGGAAAACAAAAAAATTTCTAAATAATAATAAATCATAATAGAATTATCCCTTAAAAACAAACAGTGATGTCTTAATAACCAATGACTAATAATTTTAACTTATTGCTTAACGGCACAATAGTACTTACAGTATATGTACTTTAAGTTTTTTTGTACAACGTCTTAATTATAAATATGTAACTTTTAACTACGTAATAGTAACTTTTGACGAAATAATATTTTTGCAGACATATGTGTATTACTGGAGTAAGATAGAGACCTTAACTAAGTTCTAGTAAAAAAATTAGTTTAATTCTGCCAAAAACGAAAAAGTCATTTAACTTATGTAAATTAGCTATTTTTGACTATAAAATATTTTATAACCGGTTGTGGACACTTCTGGAAAAAGTTATATTAATTTTGCAAGTTTTTACTTGCTCATTATCGATTTTGTATCGTTTAATTCATGGCTTATTGGGTTTTTTTAAGGTTTATGTATTTTTTAGAATTTCAGTTATTCAAAATACTAGAATTCTGCAACATTTGAATACAAAAATATACCGCAAAATGTTAACACCTCCCTTCAACCTTCGGTCAAGGCTCTGTCCCTGTACAGGGTGTTCAAATTCGGACTTACAAGTTTATCTCGCATTACTAGTCATGATATTTTTTGCATTACTCTGCTACTTTTTTATGAGCGAAGTATTCCATTATCAAAAATGTTACAGGTGTTATAGTTTTTAATCTACAGAGTGATTTTGCAAATTTTGAATTTTGGGATCCCACTTGTATCTCCATTATTATTTAACATATTAAAAAGGTTAAAAATGGTTTTGATAGGGGTTTTCCATAGAATTTCATAGAATACACAAATTTCACATAATGCATTTTATCGAATTTAAAACTATGATGGGACGTTCAGGCAAATTCTGTGTAGCTGTTATTATTGATTGCTGTAATTGTTCAGAATTTGTATTCCGCACAAAAAAAGTTTAAAATGGAAATCGGATCGGGATATCTCGCTGACCACCTTATAGGACCATTGGTTCCCATCCATTTTTGCGGAAACTAATCATCTAGGAATTGCCGAATAATGTTAGCATTTTGTCATGGTGCACCATTTTCTTGAAAAAATATATTGTTTAAATTTGCCGAAGGAATATTTTCTAAAAGCTCGGGAATTACTTGTTTTAGTATGTTTAAATACCAGTCTGCTGTTAGCACTCGTTCAAACATTCTGAAAACTAGTTTTACACCCAAAATGAAACATGCAAAGCTAAACTTGAACCTCTTCTGCCGTTGATATTCAAGGTATTACGAGGATTTTCTTGGTGCCAATGTCTGCTATTATGCCTATTAAAGATTCCATCTATTGAAAAATACGCTTCATCGCTCCATTTTACAAATCGGCCAAATTTATGTTCAATTGTGTCTGGGCAATATACCGATTACAAAATACTGAGCGACGATTAGCGTTTCCAGTTTAAAACTGTTAAACAATTTCTTCCTTGTAAGGATAAAATTTGTGTGTTTTTAGAATCAAATGGTCCTCTACAAGGTGTTGCAGGTACGCATGTAAAAACATTAATTTTATCCAATTGATTCACCTTTTGATAAGTAAAATTTTTATAATTTATTTGTGCTACCATTCTATCTCAGATACACGGCCATGGCCTACTATTCAAATTAAAATAATAAGCAATAATTTTACTAAAATTGCCTTTTATTTAGTAATTTTTAACTATAAGTCCATAATAGGGTTTTATATTTTTAAAAAGGAAAAAATAAAGCGGATTACTCTATTTAAAAGTTTATTATCTCAATATTTTATCTCAAGCTCCTAAATTATTAGAATAAAACAGATTATATATTCGTGTTCTACCGAAAAAATCTCATCAAAACCATTTTTTTAATATGTTTTCAATATATCAAAAATTTTCAAAATCACTGTAGATTTAAAACTATGATAGCTGTCAAATTTTCGACAATGGCATATTTCGTTTCATAAAAAAAGCATAGTAATGCGAAAATCATAAGATTCTATCGATGGAGATAGCTTCTCAGACTCCGTCGAGGAGGTCAAATTAATATAATCAACGATATTTAACAGTTTGTTAGATACGCCCTTTAAGCGTTAAAACTTAGGTGCCCACTACTCTTTTCAATGATTCACTAGAATTTATAAACGGAAATTTACATTACTGGTGACTAATCACGCACAAAAAAATGTTACCGAGCATTATTAATCTAATATACTTTAATCATTTTATTGTCAACATCTAAAATATCTGTACTAATCTGTACAAGTTTTTTTTATTGAAGGCATAGCAAGAGCATTAATTCAATCCTGAGCCATCGTACTTCTTAAAAAACACTTAATTCTTTTTAGGGTTAAAAAAATTTTCACACTCACAAGTTGTCATTGGAGTAGCACAAATAATTTCTAAAATTTTGTAGGTTTCAGAAATATGTTCCACTATTAATAAATAGATAAGCGCTACTGCGCTAATTGTCGCATCAAAGTTTTTTATAGCTCTAAAACATCTAAATATCCTTTAAATTGGAATTGATCTTTTATTTGTGAAATCAAAATATCGCAGTATTCTTTTAAAATTAGTCTGTTAGATTAAGGAAATTTAATATGTTGTCGTTTAATCTTTTTTGTCAAATTTAATATTGAGGTGGACATTTATTGACAGAAATTCCGTTTCTCTGACGTCATCCCCTCACCCCCCAGAGCCTCCATATAAATTTTTTTAAATGGGAATAGGGGTCGAGTGATACCTTGAATTAAAGGTAATTTTATTCTCTATATAGACCAATTTTTATTTTATTAATTTGTTCTCAAGAAATATGAATAAATGTGGATAAAAAATAAACCTATGTTCTAAATAGTGATGTACAAGATTCTTGTTCTTGTCTTGCTTTTTCAAGTAAGTATTTTTTTTAAGTATTATTAAACAAAATGAGTTAAAAAAAAACAAAATAAATAAACATTAGATTTATTCAAAAAATATAAATGAACAAAATGGGTAACAAAATAAAGGTTTATACAACAAAAAAAAACATCAATATTAAGAATTAAACAACAAACGTTTAACTCTAAAGTTATAATACAATTTTTTTAAAATAAACAACACTAGATTACTAGTAAATATATTTTTTATTTTGTACAGTGCTTTCACGATGAAAGCAACAAATTTATTTAAAATTCAGGATTTTGTTATTGTAAAAATTTTGAGACGCGTTGACTTTTGGGTTTTTTCAAGAGTTTTTTGCAGTTTAAAATGTGTATACAGGTGTAGTGTGTGGCGTTCAGATTATTTGCATTTCACGTTAATTAAAAAACAACATTTATTTGCCAAACACAGTAATAAGTACAGTATAAATTATTAAATTAAATAGTATGACGCCATTGCTTGCGTCGTCAGAAAGTCAAGAACGAGAGAGTCCGTCGTTCCCACTTCTACACCTCGCGCGGCGCTCTCCTCGCGCATGGTGACGTCGTGATATGGAAGGGATGCGGTATTGCCAAGCGTTTACAAAAATAACTGTCGACCAGACAACCAGACATATCGCCCCCCTTGAAAGCCTCCAGGCTTTAAAAATCATAAATAGGCAGGACAG
The DNA here is from genome assembly GCF_022605725.1 of Anthonomus grandis grandis. NCBI lineage: Eukaryota > Metazoa > Arthropoda > Insecta > Coleoptera > Curculionidae > Anthonomus > Anthonomus grandis. Next base: position 17,462,193 of record NC_065549.1, read on the forward strand.
CAATCTTCGTAACTGGACGCTTATACTCGCCAGCAGCAGTCCTCACTAATACTGTTCGGACAATACCATCTCCTCCAGGAAATATTTGTACCACTCGGCCAGTTCGCCATTTTAATGGTGGTAATCCATCCTCCATGATGAGCACAAGAACGCCTAGTTTCAGGAGCTGCGGGTAATTCTGCTTCCATTTCGTACGTATCTGGAGTTCTGCAATGCATTCCTTGACCCAACGAGACCAAAAATGTTGCACCATTTGTTGCCTATGTTGGTATTTTGATAGTCTGTTCTCTGCTACTCCCAGTAGATCAAATTGTGGGCACGTCGTCAATGGTTCACCAATAAGAAAGTGCGCAGGAGTGAGAGGATTTGGATCATTCGGATTATCAGAAAGAGGACATAAGGGTCTGGAGTTTAAACAGGCTTCTATTTGAGTAATTATTGTAGAAAAATCTTCAAAAGTTAATGATAAACTACCAACTACACGCTTAAGATGAAACTTTACCGATTTAACGCTGGACTCCCAAAGCCCACCAAAGTGTGGAGCGCGAGGCGGTATAAAATTCCATTGTATACCTTGATTTGCTAATTTATCCGAAATAGTAGAAGAGTGTTCTTTGAGAAACGAATTTAATTCATTTAATGCACCCACAAATGTTGTCCCTTGATCAGAATAAATTTGTATGCACTTGCCTCTTCGTGACATGAATCTGTACAAAGCGGCTAAGAAACATTCGCTAGTAAGATCACTTACTAGCTCTAGGTGAATAGCCTTGGTAGCAAAACACACAAACAATGCTATGTATGCCTTGTTAGTTCTAAAATTACGTCCTTTGCGATCCCTAAGGGAGAAGGGCCCTGCGTAGTCAACACCGGACACAGAAAAGGGTCTAGAGGGTGTAATTCGTGTCTTGGGTAAATTACCCATAAGGTACTTTGTCGATTTTGCAACAAAGCGAAAACAAGTTAAACAGTCATGATAAACCTTTTTAATTAAGTTCCTGCCATTGATTGGCCAGAAGCTTTCACGAAGTGATGCCAATGTAAGTTGTGGACCAGCATGAAGTAGCTTAATATGTTCAGAATGTGCGATCAAAAGTGAAAGTCTATGTTTAGGGGGTAAAACTATAGGGTGTTTCTTTTGATATTCATAATTAGATTGTTGCAAACGACCCCCAACTCGAATAAGATTAAGAGTGTGGTCAAAGAAGGGATTCAAGGTAAGGAGTTTGGATTTATTAGAGACCTTATTATTATTCTTCAGTGCTTTAAATTCTTCAGAAAATGTCGAAGCTTGTACCAAGCTGACAAGTGTATTCAAAGAATTCTCAATTTCCAGAGTTGAAAGCTCTCTATTAAAAAAGTCAGATTTAGATTTTAATTTAAGGATGTTTTTAAAGCGTAGCACAAAGGCAAAAGTACGAACCAGTTTAGTTAGATTAGAAAATTTGTCAATTAAAGTAAGTAAGTCATTATTGGTATGTTTTTCGATGGACACATGAAAAGAAGTGACATTTCGTAATTCAGGAGTATCAATATTTGATAAATCTACTATGTTGGTTGGCCACTCATCTTCAGTCAGCCAAGGAGGTCCATGAAACCATAAAGTCGAATTTAACAAGCTTAAAGGTGGAATTCCTCTAGTAAGTAGATCAGCTGGATTGTCTGCGGTTCTAATATATCTCCATTCATCAATATTAGTTATGGATTGAATTTGAGCTATTCGATTAGCAATAAATGTCTTTAGACGATGAGGAGATGATCTAATCCAGGCAAGTACTATTGTAGAGTCACACCAGTAGTGCTTAGAGTCCAAAGTAGAGGGTATTGAAGCTAACACAGTTTTAGCTAGTTCTGCTAAGAGTAATGCTGCACAAAGCTCGAGCCTAGGAATAGTCAATTCTTTAAGTGGAGAGACTCTAGTTTTTGCACAGAGTAGTTTAGACGAAAAATTGCCTAACGAATCCTTTGAACAAAGGTACACGCAGGCACCATAACCTGGCTCCGCAGCATCAGAGAAGCCATGTAATTGCAGCTCAATAGGATTACCGCAAAGAGTTAGTCTTGGTATTTTAAGATTATTCAATTCCACAAGTTGTGTCCTGTAAGATGACCAGATTGTGAAAAGATCCATTGGAATCGATTCATCCCATGATATTTTAAGCTTCCACAGCTGTTGCAAGATGATTTTTGCCGAGATTGTGACAGGAGAAAGTAGACCAAGAGGGTCAAAAATCTGGGAAATTGATGATAAAATTGTACGTTTTGTTACGCGAGTGCTAGATTCAATAGGACCTATTTTATATTCTAGCGTGTCAGAAATGTGATTCCATACAAGGCCCAAGGTTTTAGAAGGAATATCTGTATCAAAAGAAATCGAATGTATTGAGGAATCAGAAGTTAAGGTCGGCTCATTTGAAGCCCATTTTCTAAGTGGAAATCCATACTTCATAAGAAGATCATGGATGTCTTCTTTAATTTGTCTAAGTTCATCGACTGTTTGTGCGCCGGTTAAAAGGTTATCAACGTAAAAATCACGCTGTATTATGTTAGAAATCTTTGGACAGTCTTTAGCATGTATTTTACCTACTTCCTGCAAAGATCTAGTAGCCAGAAATGCAGCAGAGGCTGTACCGTATGTAACGGTGGACAAATCGTAAGTTAAAATCGGCTCATTAATATTAGCACGCCAAAGAATTCTCTGAAGTTTACGATATTCAGGGGCTACATAGACCTGTCGATACATTTTTTCAATGTCACCACTGAGAACTACAGGATGTATACGATACCGTAAGAGAATTAAGAAAAGACTGTTTTGGACATTAGGTCCGACCATAAGTAAATTCTTTAAAGAAAAACCTGAGTCAGATTTACAGGAAGCATCGAAAACGACCCGTAGTTTAGTTGTAGTGGAGCTTAATTTAAGCACACAGTGGTGCGGTAAAAAATACCCAGAAGTATCATTTTGATTCTCAGACAGGGTCATGTGACCGAGTTTTTCATATTCTGTTATAAAATCTTGATAAGTACGTTTTAAATCAGGGCTTTTATTCAGTTTCCCTTCAAGATTTAAAAAACGACTTGTAGCTGTCAACTTCGAGTCCCCAAGACGATCAATGGAGTCCTTAAGAGGAAGATGTACTACAAATTTACCATCAGGGGCTCTAGAAGTGTGCTGAGAGAAATGTTCCTCGCAAAAGGTTTCCTCTGGTGATAAGTATTTAGTTTTAGGAAATTCCTCTACCTCCCAAAATTTAGTTAGCTGATTGTCAATTGAAGTTGTAAAAAAGCACTGTGTCTCTGAGCAAAGGCTTGAACTAAGATTAGTTTGTAAAGGACCAGAAATAATCCATCCAAAATGTGTCTTTTGCAAAATTGGAAGTCCTCGACCCAATTTTATTTGACCAATATGGATCAGTTCCCAGAAAATGTCTGCTCCGAGCAGTAAGTCAATAGGTTTTGCAGAGCTGAAATCGGGGTCAGCCAATGCAATATTTTTGGGAATATGCAATAAACTGGAGTCAAAGGATATAGCTGGAATATTTCCAGTTATAGATTTAAGTACAAGACACGATATGTTCGCCTCAAAGTTAGAAAAATTGGATTGGACTTTAGCAAAAACTCTAGAATTTATGGTTTCAATTTTCTGACTGATACCAGTGATAGAATGTTTAATATTTTCAATAGGAAGTTGTAACAAGTTGCAAAGTCTTTCTGAAATGAAATTGGATTGGCTTCCACTGTCTAGGAGTACTCTACACAAGTGTGACTTATCTGTAGTGTCAAAAACTTTGATGATAGCAGTGGATAATAATACAGTGTTTAAATTAAGTTTTTCATTTACCACTAAACTACAAGGTGAGTATATAAGAGGAGTGTGCATCACATGTGTAGACAAAGAGGTTGTGGCTACGTCTTTCAAGTCAGTCTCAGTGCTGTTGGAATAAGAAGAGGTAGATGTGTTATTATTATTGGTTTGTACAGTCCCAGAATCGGTTCTGTTGAAATGTAGAAGGGTATGGTGGAATTTTCCACATTTTCTACATCCAGACGACCTACAGTTTTTAGTTGCATGGCCTATAGAAAGGCAGTTAATACATAACTTCATTTGTTTAGCATTATTTAATTTTTCAATAGCAGAAATTTGTAAAAACTGAGGACATGTGTAGATGAGATGTTCTTTTTGACAAAACGTGCATTTTTTATTACTGTTAGTGGCGACAAAGGATTGAGAAGTATTTTTGTGAAAGTTGGGGTGTGATTGGCGAGGCCTTTCGATTTTGTTTGAAGCGTTTCTTAAAGAGCTATTTTCGAAAGACTCTAAAATTCGGCATCTGTCTTTTAAAAAATCTATAAGTTCCTTGTAAGTAGGGAGTTCTTCAATAAAGGTTTTGGAATCCCAAGCTCTTCTAGTCATATTGTCAAATTTACCTGTCACAATATGACAGATTAAGGCATCCCAATGTTCTGTAGGCATCTTTAAAACCGTCAAGGCGCCCATGTGCTTCTGTAAGCCGTCAAGTATGACTCTAAGGCCACGTCCAGATTCACGTGATAAAGATGGCAAATTAAAAATAGCCGTTATATGGTTGCTGACTAAAATCTGTTTGTTTTCGAATCTCTCATTTAAGATGTTCCAGGCTACATCATAATTGGCGTCAGAGATTTCAAGTGATGAGATAGTTTCAGCTGCCACACCCTTTAGAGAGAGGCGCAAGTAATGAAATTTTTTGGCTGGTGTCAGTTTGAAATTGCTATGTATTAAAGAATTAAAAGTGTCTCTAAAAAACAACCATTGGTCATATGAACCGTCAAACGTTGGAAGGTTTATTGGAGGCAGTCTAATGTTGGCTAAATCATCATTAGAATTGGATGCTAAATTAGTTTCCACGTTTGGAGTTAAAACCTGCGGCTGCATCTGGTCAATTAAAAATTTGCTCGCTTCAGATGTTATGCGGTAGAATTTATTTTCAAATTGTTCAGACTCACTGTCATGTTCATCAAAATCAATATCAGTCTCCGTAGCGGCAATCTTTAACTGAGCAGCGTTAAAATCTTCCAACAATTGATCAGCCTTTTGCGCACGCATTTTGAGTTCCACCAAATCAGTTTGAGAAAGATTTCTGTTTGACTTAATAGCTTGAAAATAGTTTTCAAACCGTGTAAGAGCAGCTTTAGTAGCCTTTCTTTTATTTCTTGCGTCAGCCATCTCGAATAGTTAATAATACAAATATACAAGTAGTTTCAAAGAAATTGTTCAAAATAGAGGCAAAGTAATAAAACAATGCAATTAAATAGGTTTCTCAGAACACTTAATTAAAATGCATGTAAAGTTATCAAACCTACGTAAGTAACACCAAAAATGTGTAAAATATCTAATAAAGTAGGTATATTAAATGTCAAAATTTGATAAAATGTAAATAGTAGAAATCACCATCAAAGGGAGTGTGAAATACCAAAAGAAATGAGTGTAAATAGGTATAGTATACCAGCAAAATGTGTAATATATTGCAACGTAAACAAATGTCAGTTAAAGGTATTAATTTTGTCACCAAAGTAGCATCAAATATAACGAAATCGTTTGTAAATCAATGTAAAGTACCATCAAAGTAACCACCATAAAGTAACACAAATACAAAGCAGTTTAAGTTTATTAAAAAAAAATAAACAAATAAATCAAACAGAGGCCTGTAAAAGTAAAGGAAAGAAAGTGAGAAAGGAACGCACTAACCTGTAGTGAAATAAGCAAAACCAATCGGTGTTCCCTGAGAAGACGGTCTTGTTGTTTCCGTCGTCAAAAAGGCAAAATATCCAAACTTGTGTCGATTGGGTCGGCGGTCGGCGTTTCTTCCAGTTCAAGCCACAAATAAATGCGGTAAAAGCCTCGTTGAAAGTCCCGTACGGATGTTAAAATGCAGTAAAATTCCGTTCAGGAGTCAAATCCAGCGACGAAGGACCATAAAATGTAGTGTGTGGCGTTCAGATTATTTGCATTTCACGTTAATTAAAAAACAACATTTATTTGCCAAACACAGTAATAAGTACAGTATAAATTATTAAATTAAATAGTATGACGCCATTGCTTGCGTCGTCAGAAAGTCAAGAACGAGAGAGTCCGTCGTTCCCACTTCTACACCTCGCGCGGCGCTCTCCTCGCGCATGGTGACGTCGTGATATGGAAGGGATGCGGTATTGCCAAGCGTTTACAAAAATAACTGTCGACCAGACAACCAGACAACAGGATTTCCCAAAAAAATATGCAATTTTAGGCATCTTGTAGATATTTTGAAAATTTTGACAAAAATATGACATCAATCATATAACACATCAAAATTTTTAAAATTTGCGTAGAATTTAAAAATAAATTGATATTATAACCGTCTCACTAATAAACTTTAAGACTTTGTAATACCTTTTTATGGACACCCAAATTGGTATACAAAATTTTAACTGCAAAAACGCGCAAAAAAAGTCGCCGTGCCCAAATTTTAAATAAATTAGTTCCTCTCATCGTAAAAGCACTTTATAATGAAATAACTAGATATTCTTCCATGAATTAAGGCACAAAAGACACCTGGCTGATTCAGAGTTTAGCCTATTTCGATGTTTTCTAATTACTAATGATGCCTTTGAGAAGAGTCTCTCTGCGGGAACTGATGTTGCCATAGTACTTAAAATGTCCTTTGCCATTTTGGATAAGTTGGAGTAAGAAAATTCGTGTTTATGCCACCATTCGAGAATATTTGTATTTTCTTCTGCCCTCTTAGAAGATAAATATTCGTCAATTTCCTGCCTCCAGATAGTTGGTAATAAAGATAGGTCTTGTTGAGATGTATTAAAAATTTTTCCAAAATCCAAATCGAAATCATCGTCATCATCATAATTATTGCCTTGAATATATGTAGATGTACTAGGTTTTGAAAAATCTGGATTAATCCTCTTTGATTTGTCCTCGATTACAGTATAATAGTTATTTTTGTAAATTTCTTCAAATTGTTTTACAGCAGTTTCCTCTAAATCTTTGCCCCAATCTGCAAACAAAAAAGCTTCTTTTTTTAGACGCGGATCCAAAATAAGGGAAACGCAATATATCTAACTAGATATATTGCGTTTCCCTTATTTTTAATCCAACTGGCTTTTTTATAATGTTTTAAAATTTTGTCCCTGGCCTTTTGTAGAGCTAAAATAAATTTTGTTCATTCCCAATTCATCCATGGGGCTTCGATCATTTTTATCATTAAGTTTAAATGACCATTTTTCTAGTTTATCAACTAGTAGGTTTATACCAACTATAACCATTGATGTTCCATGTTTGTTCGTCAATTTTATATTGAGCAAAATCTTTATTTGTATCACACATAATAGTTAAAGGAACCTTATATTTTAAAGCCCAGTTAAGCATTTCATAAGTCGAGTTCCATCTCGTTTTCACATCAATTATTGTTGATGAGTTTTTTAAATTTACTGTGCAACAACATAACTTTTTGTTTTTTTGTTGTTCAGATTTTTTTATTTTTTTTTAGCATAATTCTAAGGTTATTTGTAATGTTGCAATTTATGTTTATATTATCGCTTTTTAATAAATCTGATTCTTCATCTGTGCTAAATTCGTCCTCACTATTGGACTCATTGTCTATGCAATTATTGCCATTATTTATAACTTTTATTAAGTCTTGAACAGCTAAATTTAAATTATGAGCAAAACAGATAAAGTGTATATTTTGTTGCTCTAGACCCTCAGTACCACTTATTAAGAGCAATCGTGTTTTTAGTTATGAGACGGGGGAATCACCGAATGAAATAAGTTAGTGAGTGATTCCCCGAAAAAAGCAAGAACAAGAAGTGCAAGAAGTCTTGCCAGCAAGACAAAAAATTAATGTGCAAGAAGTTTGCAAGACAAGAAGTAGTTTTACTTCTTGTTTTGTTTAGCAGGACAAGAGAAGAAGTTGCCGAACAAGACAAGAAATCTTGCTTTTTACATCACTAGTTCTAAATCACGATTTAAACTATCGAATGTCTGCGAGTAATTTAACAGTATTAGCACGGTAGCTAATTTTTTAATAAAATAATTCTGGATTCTTGTAGTCATATTCAGAATTAAACCATTGGCTTATTTAATTAACAATTTCCGGGACGCTAATTTTTATTGATGCGACGGATCCAAGGAGAATTAAACAACTTTGACCAGATGGTTGGCTCACAAGAAATTGTTATTAAATTCCCCTGATTGCAAGGTGTATAGTTGATGAGGAGTAACTGGAACCGACTAGAATTTCTTCCTGGCAGAATTGTACCAATATACAGTAGTGGCCATAATTATAGCAACAAGTACATTTTTCCTTCAAATTATATGATGTGGTAGATTAGAAAAAAAACTGGTATATACTATGATGTATTTTTTACAAAGCTTTTTATTTATCTTAGTATCCTGAAGAGCTTCGAAAAGTTCTCCAGCATTTTTGAAATTCCTGGTTCTACACCTGTTATCCACAATTTCCCAAAGATTTTCTATTGGATTTAAATCCAGAGATTGGGAGGGCCACTTCATAACATTAATTTTTTCATCATGGAGAAACTCTTTTATTAGCCTCGAAGAATGTTTTGGATCATTGTCATGTTGAAATTGATATAACAGCGGCATATTTTCTTCAGAATAGGGTAACATAACATTCTTTCATATATCCTTGTACATAAATCGATCCATAATCCCTTCTATTCTCTGAAGAGGTCCCATACCATACCCCGAAAAACAGCCCCACACTAAAACTGAACCACCACCATGCTTAACTGTAGGAGAAGTGTACCGAGGATTAAATCTTTTGCCTACAGGACGTCGAACGTATGCAGCACCATCACTTTTAAATAAATTGAATTTTGATTCATCGCTAAAAATAACTCTGCGCCACTGATCAATAGTCCAGCCCTGGTGTTCTCGAGCAAATTCAAGTCGGGCCTTCACGTTCTTCTTGGAAAGAAGAGGCTTTTTTGCTGGTCTGCGTCCAAACAACTTATTTTTAAATAGACGCCGCCTTATGGATCGTTCACTAAGATCGGAACACCCACTGCCATCCAAAAGCCCTTTAATTTTTGAAGAGGACAAAAATGGGTTTTGCCTGGAAATCCGAACAATCATTTTGTCACTTTTTTTTGAAGTTTTCCGGGGACGTCCCGAATTTTTTTTGGGTACTACCAGCCCTGTGTTATTGTATCTTTTCACTATACGTGATACAACTGATCTGTGAAGAGCAAAATTTTTTGCAATGGATGACTGTTTGATGCCTGACTTATACTGATTAATTATAAGTTGCCTCACTTCAACAGACACGGTTTTACCACGACTCATACTGTTATTTAAATAAGTTAATAACTACCAAGAAATCACAATATAAATTGTTTCAATATTGCACTTCAACAGATTGAAAGAGCACTAAATTTCAAATGTTGCTATAATTATGACCAGGTGAAATATTTGCAATTACAAATATTTATTGTCAGAAAAAAAACAGGTAGGCTTTTTTTTATTTGAATGAGAAATTTTGTTTAAATATTAAGAGGCCATCTAAACCAGTGGCGTACTTTTACGATTAAAACATACATTGACAGTGCGTAAAAGTTTGACTGGATTCTCCATTATTTAGCAATCTCACCTCACTGACCCCAGGAACGTCCATTTTCAGCCTTTGCATCTCTTTGGTCGCATTATCACGTTTACCTCATATCACGAGGCTCCTTACATTTCGGGTTCCGATTCTTCAACATAGTGTGCTAGATTCATGCGGATTTATTGCTAACCGAAAAAGGATTAAGTAATTGCAGAGAATAAAATGCCTGAAATTTTCAAATAAAAAAAATAAGAAGGACCGGTTCCAGACTTCCCGAAAAGAGTTCATGAGTTAAAAGTTGTCCTGTTTGTCATCCCTTTAAAGAAAATTACACTTTGGTTTCTTGGATCACATTGTAGATCCCGTGCTTTAAGCAAGACTTTTATTATTGTTCTTGTGGAATAAAGAACTTATTTTAAAACTTTGTATTCAACTGTATGACAATAGGAGTTTGATGATTTGCGGCTGTTAAACCTATAGAGATGACGGATTTGTCATCTTGGCTCAAAAAGCAAACTTATATAGGTCCGAGAATTGACGCCATTTCTTCCAGATGATTTATCTAGGTTTCTAAGTGCTTTTTTTCCTCCAAAGAACAACTGCGTTTAGGCAGCAAACGCAAATATATAGCACTTTTACTCAATACAAAACGTTCGCCTCTTAATGCCTCTTGCAGAGATTTGATGCTCCTTAGAGATTCTTGTCGTTGTTTTTCGCTAATTTGTCTATAGTTTTTTCTTTTATAGAGACCAATTAACTCTGAATTTATTATATCAATTTCTGCTTTTAGCTGATCTTGTGCAGTTTTTGGGTAATTTTTCTTCTTGCAACCATCTTTGTTACTGGTATTTTGTCAATTTTCTCACAATTTGTTGAGTTTTCCACTACTTTCGGATGATCTGCCAAATTTTGTATACCTAAATTGCGTTAAAAGCTGCCATTGAGGTTACTATATCATTTATTTGTGAGTTTCAATTGCGATGACCATAATTTCATCAGAGATCCTTTATATTACGTTTTAGTTTCAACGATTCATTTTCCTGAATTATTTGAGTAACGCCCGCCATTAAGTCATGTGTTTTATTTTATTCCAAACATCCACGTTTTTTTTTTTGCAGATCTGCTTTTCTCTATTTTTCATTATTAATCGTTGTTTACTATGAAACACATAAGCGAAAAGAACATACAGAATAAAAGTACGTACTGACTTTTCTTACGTGAATTATATAGATAATTATATAAATATCACGATCTTTTGTTTGTATTATACTTAATTGTCTTAAAGTAAACCAATAAATACTGATAACATTCCCCACATGTAAAACCTGATAAAAAAACAAAAAATTTCATATTATATTGTACTCGAAATACGTTGAAAAATTATTATTTTTTACTATTCTTCATTATACTTTAATGATAGTGTAAAAGTGAAGCTTGGATTAATCAGGCAACTTGGAGAACAAAGAAGAATTATTGTCAAGTATATAGCCGAACGAAAATTTATGCTATATTTACGTTTCAGTTCGTCGTGCACCATTACGCATAATCGTTGCAATTCTATTAATACAAATAGTGGCGACAGAAAAAGCATATTATACTTCAACAGAGGCAAATGCGCTTGATAGTCATAAAGGTGTGTTTATGTGAAAAACGTATTTATACAATGAGTGAATCAGAGTATCGACTTTAGCGACAGTGACTTAAAGGTGACTTGGAGTTAATATTTCGAATTTCAAAAATAAAAATAAAATTTCTGTACGTAGTGCTATTGGGAAAAAGTATTAAAAAAATTTCGTTACGTCACTTGCTTTTAGATACCTTCTTCCCTCCTATTTTACAAATTGTCACATATCTCGGACCTCTCTCTCCCTTAGCGCGTTACGTAATTTATGCACCTAGGAGGCTCAGTACTAAGCAAAGTCTCAGAAGTTCAGATGGAGTACTAACCAATAACGGACGTATCCATGCTGTAGGAAAGCAGCAATTGTGAAGACAAATCTTAATTATATGCGTGACAGGTGAAAACTTCGGTGTTGATCTTGCGAAGAGACCAATTAATGCAATAAAATAAATACGAGACTTCATATTTTTAGCCTTAAAATCAGAATAGTACGCTCAGACTTAATAACAATTTATGAGGTATTAAATAGATTTTATTATCTCTATTTTATCTGTGATGCCGTTCAATTATCAAAAACAAATTGATTAATCGGTTTATTTTTAAAATTGCATAAAAGTCTACTTTTAAATGCTTTTGCTTGTATTATACTATATGTATGCTTTTTTTCCTTAAATTTAACCCAGCCACACATCAAATTACATATTTTGGATCGCCAAAAGTAAATTGAATAAAAATTATTTAACGTTGAATTTTCGCAGACAAAACAATTGCATGATGATTGGCGTCAGCTGAATAATCAACAAAACGAAAAGGAGTTGGAGTTGCGCCGAAAGGAACAAGATTTGATCATGCAAAGAAACCAGTTGGAAAAAGATAGATTGAAAATGTTAGGAGAGGTACGTAGGCTGTTTTAATTTTTTTACTCCCAATGTAGTAAATTCGAATATTTTTGTTTTCATCTCTAGATAAACCAAGACTGTGACAACTTGCAACAAATGCGCTGTGATTTTTTATCCAAGTTTACAAAAATGTGCAATTTAGTTTCTTCGAATGCTAACGATATTATTTTTCCTGACCCCCAGTCCAAAATTATGTTTCAGGTATTTTTTTTTATTTGTTTTTCTTTTGGTTTTCACCGCTAACCCATATTTTACTAATCGCACTCGATCCGTATTTGGCAGTTCACTTTTCTTAATTAACCCATACTAACGCTATTTTTGACATATATTTTTCACACTAACCTGCATGCAAAAAATGACAGTAATTACCGCTTTATTGTTTAATTAGGAACTGACAGCAAAATCTCAAATGACTCCACTATCTGACTCCGAATCGGACAGCCTGGTAGAAATACTAAACAACATTAGAGCCCCGGATGTAATTCAGAAACTTGTTAACGAACACGTAAGTTTTTAATTTTTTTTGAAACCATATTAAAAAACCAGCTTACCCAATTTTACTAGAGAAAAGAATTGGCGGAATTACAAGCTGAACTGAATAGACGAGTCCAAGCTCTTTGTGACCGTCAAAAAAGTATGGAAGAAATCGATCAAAAGTTAATTGGTTTAGTGAACGATCAAGAAAGTCTAAGTAGCGAGAAAACTAGTAGTGATAGCAGCCATAGCGATTTGCAACAACTTAAAAACAGTTTGGCCAATAGAACTAATGAAGAACTGTTGAATATTGAGCAGAAAAAGCTCGGGTAAGTAAATTTATTTTAAAATTTGTTGTGTTTGTGTCCCAAATAATAAGTTGTAGTTGGGTGGGACCAATGAAAAAAAACAGAAATATAATTGTGTAATAATTACAATCAAATTTAGAAGTGTTGATAACTTGTTGGTTTTATCATGCAAAATTATTTTCCTTATAAACAAAATACTTTGTTATACCATTGTTTACATGTTTTACATGCTTAAAACTCACTTACATCCAAAGAAAAAATTTAAAAGTAGTTCGTATTATCCATTTTCAATAACCATTTAATATGTACAATCTCTTTGATGATTAATATTTATTTATTTATCAACAGTAAACTATTTTACAAAATATAATAAATTACTAAGAACTAATCCTGATTAAGTTGGAGCTCAAATAAGAATTTAATGTATACTAATAAATACTATGTAATACTTGTCTGCTTAACTATATTCAAATAAAAATTCTGATAAAAAGAGGCAGCAAAAATATTCTGTATATATTTTACAATACTTGTTCATTTTTAATTAGATCTCCAATTACTTAAAAAATGCCTTTCTTACTTACTCAATAATCTCTTTTTAAAATTCATAGGATAATACATAGTATTATCCCTCCCTTTCCGAGGAGAGCTTAATGTAAAATACAATTAGATATTTTACCAAGTTTGTTGTTAGTTTAATATAATATTATGAGAGGTTTTATATCCACGAGCATTTATAAAATGCCCTTCTTACTCAAAAAGATTTGTAATGATCTTTTCGTAGATTCTTACCGGATAATAAATATTTTACTCGCTTTCAAGCAGAAATTTGCACTTTGGCGCCAAAAATATATAGAGAACTAGCAACAAGTATAGTTCTTGTTTTGAGTCCACCTTCTGTATCTTGTTGAATAGGCCTTGAAATAAATTCAGAAGTTGCCTTAACCCTCAATGAGCAAGTGGCTCAAATATACTCAAATTTCATGGCATTACAAACCCAGATTGGAGCTGCCCTCTCTGCTCTGTATCAATTTACGATAACTCTGATATCAAAAGAAAAAAAGGGGGGGAGGGACAATCTTATGTGGAATTATTGAGTAATGTTAGCAGCCTGCTTTTGGACTTTCATCATATATACTCCGTAATACATATAGATATATTAATATTGTATTTCCGCAAAGAATTGAACGAGACTCTAGCAAATGTGTCTGCAAAAAATTGTTGTTTTGGAACATCCTTGAGGAGTGACAGGAGATATTATAACTGATTTTTAAAGCATGCTTAACGCACATATTATGTTCGGCAAAATTCAATTCCCTCTTAGTCGCTCCAGCAGAGCTCCTGCCGAATTGTCGGGTCCTTGGAACAAGATCATCATTGTCACACATGGTTAAAATGGGATCAATGCAAATAAATCTAATACATGAATCGTCTAATTTCAAAAGTGGCCATCTCCAAAATTTTCATTTTTTAGGCTAAGTATCACGTTACATTCTAAAACATAAACCGTATTATATTATGAAATCATTTCCTAACAAAAACGGCCACACCCAAGCTAAATTGTCGTGTGTTCTTTGTTGTTAATTTCAAAATCGGCCATCTCCAATGTCGCATTGCGTTCAAAACCGGCCATCTCCGGCTGACCAATAGGAAGCCTCAGATTTTGTCTTTTCGCGGTTTTTATTTACGAGTCGATTCCACGTGTTTCATTTAGTATTAGATTTGTTTTGTTTAGGATCGGTCCTTTTGAAAACAATTAGGTTTTTATATTTAAAAGTTAGTTTTTAAGTGTGTTTTTATTGTGTATACAAAGCATTAGAATGAACGATAGTATCGGAAGCATAATTTCCCTCGTTTCTCCGAAGCTGGCGAGGAAGAAAACGCGAAATATCGCTAAATGGAAAAATAATAAACTAAAAACGTTAAGGTAATCCCAATTAAAATGTTTTTTAATTAATAAAGTACCTGATGAGTTTGTTTTTATTTTAGATATTCGAGTGAAAAACTCCCTGCATATCCGAAGTGTCACTATAATACTAATGCCTATCAATGTAGATCTTTAAAAATGCAAGATATTTTGAAGTTCCATTCAAATTTCTATCTCTCCAAGGATAAAATTGTTCAGGATAATTTCATAATAAATTATACAAGCGTACAGAAACCAGAACGACATCGTCCAACACAATCTAATCGTCCAGAAAAGTCGTACACATTTAAATACTTTGTAAGAAGGCAATCTGATGGCAAAAAAGTTCCAGTTTGTAGGACAACTTTCCTTTTAACATTTTAGTTATTAAAAAACATCGTGTTCAAGGGGTTATAACACGTTCTTTTAAATCCGGCGGTAGCGTAGCAAAAGAAACAAGAGGAGGAGGTCGAAAAAGTTCAAAAAATATACCGAAAAAGTTGTCAGCTATGAAATTTATTGAGTCCTTTACAGCCCAGGAACCCCTTTACTGTCGCTCGAAAACTTCTGTCAGATTATACTTACCGTCCGAGCTAAGCATAAAATTTATGTGAAAAATGTACAATAAAGATGTTGAATCAAATCTTAAAGTGAAAGAATCTTTTTTCCGCAACATTTTTAACAAAAAATATAACTTGGGATTTCGCAGTCCCAGAGTAGATGTGTGCTCCAAATGCTTGGAACTTGGCGAAAAAATCAAAACAGAAAAAGGAACTAACTAAAAAACAAAGTTTAATTACAGAAAATAATTCATAAATTAAAGGCCAAGGCATTTTTTCAAATGTTGCAGCAGGAAAGAGATGGATTGCTGACTATGTCTTTTGACTGCCAAAAGAATATGAGCTTACCAAAGGTATCAGACCAACGGGCTTATTTCAGTCGTCAATGGAATTTCTATAACTTCACTATTGTAGAAGGCAACTCACATGCTGCATTAACTGCAAGCAATGTTCATATTTATTATTGGAATGAAATAGAAAGGCCGAAAAGCTCAAATGAAATTGCAAGTGCCGTTTTCCACAGATTATGCCACTCAGACTTAAAAAATATTGACACTGTCCGATTATTTGCTGATGGCTGTGGTGGACAAAACAAAAATACAACTTGGGAATGTTGTCAAAATGGCTTGTAACATCAGCTCCACAAAACGTTAAAACTGTTGAAGTTATCTTTCCCATTGTAGGTCATTCGTATATACCACCAGATAGGGTATTTGCGCAAATCGAAAAAAAATAAAAAATATCGAAATTATTATAAAATCCGAAGAATACATAAATATTCTAAAAGGGCATGGCCCTGTTTGGCAAATGAAAGATATTGAAATCAACGACTGGAAAAGTGCCACATTAGAAACTATGAAACCACCTGGACAGTGGCACTTCAAATTCAACCCTTCTAAAAGGTTTTTATTGAAGAAGACCTTAAAAGGTAATGTAACTATTCGTGGAGAGGAGTGTTACCGTTCGGATTTAGGAGGTGATAAGTTGGTGGTAAAAAAGGGAAAAACACTTAATAATCTAGTCCCTGGTCTTCTAACAACTGGCATGGCTCCAAATGCCAAAAAGATCAAGGACGTTAGCGCACTTCTCCAAGCTCACTACGGGGAAAACTGGCAAGAGTTGGAAAATTTAAACTTTTACACTACTGTTGAACAATCCATAGGTCAACCTCCTGAAGATGACCTGGTGTGTGAAGAAATTGAAGAAAGAGAAAATATTGTATAAATTTAAATCTCGAGTAGAACATTTAAGATTTAAAAAATGACTAAACAGTTATTGATACACTGTTTTGTTTTTTGTTCCATTTCGTTTTTTTTAATTTTTATAAGTATTACTTTGTAGAATTTTGTTTTTGTTTTGTTAAGATTTTTTTAATAAAGTCGGTAAAAATACATCACAAAGGTGGAACATTTTATTTTTTATAAATGCTGATGAAAGTATGTATGGCTCATTAATATAATAAATTTGGGCCAAAAGCAGTTAATCAATAGGTAATTTCAAAACCAGCCATATCCATCTAGATAAGTTTCAAAACCGGCCAAATCCGTAGGTTAGTTTCAAAACCGGCCATCTACTAACTATTTTAATCGTTGTTTATTTTATTAAAAATATGTTATTTTAGTACATTTATAGATATAAAAGACAAAAATATAATATTTTACAAGGTATTTTTTTATAGCAGTTTTTTGCATTTTTCTTAAAATTAGCTTCAGTGGAGATGGCCGCTTTTGAAATTAGACGATTCACATCTAATTTGTGTCTTTATTAACGTTTCGATAATTTTTAGTCCCATCCCCAGTATATTAAAAAAAATTCATGAAAGGTTGATTATAGAGGATAACCATTGGCGTATATAACGGTTTCATCTTTATGAGATACTCGTGCGAGTATTTCTCATCTGCAAGAATTTATTTTGGAACAAAATAAAACCATCCAAACGTTCCATAAGGAACTTCAAATTAATGCACTAAAAACCGAAGATTGTTCCCTTAAAGATCAAGTCATCTTAGAACATTAAATACACTAGAATAAACATTGGCTGCTTTGTATTGAGCGCAACATCTACACAGGGGGTAGAGGGGATATTTTGTTGATAAACATGCTTCCATGTTGCCAGTGATTACTCAATATTTAAAGAAGAAAATAAAGTGGTATAATAAATTATTATAATTAGCAGAAACTGAGTTGCATTCTTTATTATAAAGAAAAAGAAGAAAATAAAATTACCAACATTTCTATCAATGCTTTTCATTCAATTTTTGAACAAATCCTGTAAAAATTATTAACAGATATTTCTCTCCTTGGTATGGGACATTTCTAGTTAGTTATCAGTAAAATGTAACTATTATACACCTCAACTCACTCTTTCATTTTTAGCTTGACTCTCAATCTAAAACGTATAAACTCAGTCGAACCGTCCAATAATCCCTTATCAGCCGACAACGATGTTAATACCACCTCACTGAGCAGCGCAACTTACCATACAGCGCCAAACAGCTGCGGCTCACCCACGTTAGATGGCGTACCTGTAGTCGGAAGTGGTGTCCCAGTAGATCCTTTAATGTGTGACAGTGGTGTGGAATTGAGACCGCCCTCTATCGGACGATGCCAGGATGAGAGTTGTGATGATTTGAGCAGCAATGAGGTAAGATTATAGATGTAAAATTACCGGTAATTTAAAAATCGGTAATATTACCGGTAATATTGGTAATTTATTTAAAAAAACAGCTTTTTAACTAATATTAGTTTTTTTAATTCAAAACTGTAAAAACATTAGGAAACACAAATAAACGAGTCAGAATGAACTACGTAATAGAGTGGATAATGGTAAATCATCCTCATCATCCCCAACCTCTTCATCTGATTCTTCTTTCTCCTTGGTTAATTCAGTCAAGTCTATAATTTCGAAACCGATTTTCTTTTTCAATTTCTTCCTCAGAATCCTCAGTAGCTTTTTTTCTTCTTGAATAATCTTCGTTTAGTAAATTATAATTATGGGCAATATAGGTTAGTTTTCCGGCTCTTTCCACGGTAAGCCTGTTTCTTCTTTGCCGATGAATAAATCCATAAGTACTAAACGTTCTTTCGGTTGCGGCTGTTGACGATGGTAAATTTAAAATGTCTACAGCCAATCTACTTATTTTAGAACTGGAGCAAATTCCTGCCCACCAAACATGTCCAGACATAGATTTTTCGCTGGAAATAACGAATTCCTTAGCAAAAAGATTACCACCTCTAATTTTGTACTGTGCAAGTGCTTCCATAATAAGACCTACTTCTGAAGAATATTTTGGATGACGCCTTGCAGTTTCATAGATGAACTCCGTCGCAACTAAATTCTCAGCTTCAGTTAAATTGTTGCGTACGGCACGATCGTCTTTCGTCCTTGACGCCTCGCGCCAGTACCGCCAAGTAGAGCTGGGCGAATAGCGAATAAATGAGAGTATATAGAGTGAAAAAAAACCTCAATATTACCAATGTTTCCGGTCTTGCAGTAATATTACGTAATATTACCACAATTACCGGTAATGTTACCTCGGTAATATTACCCTTTACATCACTAGGTAAGATCGACATATTTTTTACTGAAAAAGCGCTACATAATCGCTGATTAACGTCACTGTTTACTATGAAATCATTTAACATATTTTCTCCGCTGCGAATTTTTAATGGAAACAATTCTATATATTCACTGGAAGGACAACTAAATTGTTTATATTAAGTATGCAGTGTCTCTTTTGAATTTAAGAGATTTAACATATTGTAACGAAATTCGGGAACACACTTTTATTGTCAACGTCAAAAACACTAACCTAACTCGCTTTGACTGTCGTTTAATTGTTTCCAAGGTAAAAACTGACTAAACAATTAAAACTGAATGAATTGTCACGAAGCGCGTCCTTTTTAAAACCCGATGGAACAGTTTCGAAATATTTAGAATTATCTTCATTGTTTTTGCCCAAAGAGACCAATAATTTTAGGAGAATACTGACAGTCAAAGCAAGCAAGTATACAAATTCTAGAAAATTAGAACTACAGGGATTTACAATAATATAACCTAAATAACCTAAATTGGGGCCAAAATGGGGCTCTCAAACAAGATGAACTACCTAAAAACTAAACACTATAGATGAAAATAATAAACCAAACGTAAGTAGAACCCTAAAGAAACCCTACGAATCAACTTTAACTACACAATACTAATAAAATTGTACAAAAACTAGCAGAATAATTAACGTATTTACATTTTCATAATACTGCTCCCCTCTCAAGTTTGATCGTCCCGATCAAACATGGGACCACCTGAGTCATGATAGGGCGCTAGCCGGACGATGTTTACAATTTTCATCTTCGCTGTCGGATGTCGCTGGATACGGTACACCACGTCGTTGATTCTGGTGACCACATTGAATGGACCTTCCCAATCCTTCTGGAGCTTTGGTGACTTGCCCTTCGTCCTCCGTGGATTGTATAACCAGACTTTATCCCCAGGATTAAAACCGGTAGAATTTGCCTTTATGTCATAACGTGATTTCATTCTGTTACTTTCTAGATGAAGTTTATCCCGTGCTTGTTCGTGAACAATTTGCAAACGCTCTTGTAAATGGTCGACGTACTCCTCCAGGGTTTCAGACTTATGGGGTCTTCCAGTAATAATGTCCAAAGGTAAACGAAGTTCATCACCGTAGACAACTTTTGCCGGGCTTTTTCCAGTTGACTTGTGGATAGAAGAACGATATGCCAATAGGAATGGTTGTATACAGGTATCCCAGTCGGTTTGCTTAGAGTTTACTACCATCCTTAAATAGGTTTCAAATGTGCGGTTAAATCTTTCAACCATTCCATCAGACTGAGGGTGTAGTGGGGTTGTACGGGTCTTATTGATTCCCAGCAACTGGCATACTTGTTGGAATATTTGTGACTCAAAGTTCCTTCCTTGGTCTGAATGTATCTCTCTGGGTACACCAAATCGACAAATCCAGTTCTGGAACAGCACTTCAGCTACTGTCGTTGCTTCTTGGTTTGGAATCGGATAAACCTCGGGCCACTTACTAAAGTAATCCATAGCAACAAGAGCATATCGGTTTCCGGAGCTACTAGTAGGAAAGGGTCCTGCTACGTCTATGGCAATTCGTTCAAAAGGTGCACCAACAAGATACTGCATCATCTTTCCTCTTGTCCGGGTTTTTGGGCCCTTGCTTGACGAACACTGCTCACACTGTCGGCACCAGCGTTCAACATCTTGATGACTGTTCAGCCAGTAAAACCGTTCTCTCACTTTTGCCAAGGTCTTACTAACTCCAAAATGTCCTCCGCCGACACCGCCATGAACCGCTTCAAGGACTTCCGGAATACGTTTTCGAGGAAGGACTGTCAGATATGTCTTTTCTTTTCCATCTACGCTCTCCCAGACTCTTTTTAATAATCCATCTTTTATAACCAATGAATTCCATTGAGACCAATAAGCTTTAAGTTCTGGAGATTTGTCAGAAATGTCTTTCCATTCTGGTTTTGAAATTTCTCGAGATTTCAGTTCGTAAATAAGACCAAATACTGGGTCATCACACTGATCTTGGATTAAACTAGCTACATCCCACTCTTTAGAACTGTGAAGGCCAATACGATTACAAGTAAATATCTCTGGATGCTGTTTTGATTCCTTTTTAAAACAATGTTGACATGTTTCAATACAGGGTCTTCTCGATAAAGCATCGGCATTTTGGTGATATGCGCCTTTCCTATGTTCTATTGTAAAGTCATACTCTTGTAATCGTTGAAGCCACCTTGCTATTTGTCCTTCGGGGTTTTTAAACTGAAACAGCCATTTCAACGAAGCATGGTCGGTTCTAAGGATAAATCGTTGACCATACAAATATTTATGGAAATGTTCAATAGCTTTTACTGCTGACAATAGCTCTCGTCTAGTGACACAATAGTTTCTTTCTGGTTTTGATAATGTTTTACTGAAATAAGCTATCACTTGCTCACCATCTTCATATTTTTGTGATAGAACGGCCCCAATTCCAACATTACTCGCATCGGTATCCAAAATAAAAGTTTGTCCAGGAATCGGATATGTTAAAATTGGAGATGTGCATAGTGCTCTCTTTAACTGTTGAAATGCTTCTTCACAGTCTGTTGACCAACTAAATACCACTTTGTCCTCCGTGAGCTTATGTAGAGGCTTTGCAAGATTAGCGAAATTTCTTACAAATCTTCTGTAATAGGTACAAAGGCCCAGAAAGCTTCTTAACTGGTGTTTGTCAGTGGGTCGTGGCCATTTTTCGATCGCCTCTACTTTATCTGGATCAGTCTTGACACCTTTTTCTGATATTACATGGCCAAGGTATCGAACTTCTTTTTGAAATAAGCAACATTTTTTAGGACTTAGCTTCAGGTTGGCCTCTCGCAGTTTAACAAATACCTTTTGAATATTCTTCAAATGATCTTCAAATGTTTTCCCCAGTATGATAACGTCATCCAGATAAACTAAACATGATTCCCAAGTCATTCCACGTAAAACTGTGTCCATAAGTCTCTCAAAGGTAGCTGGAGCATTGCAGAGTCCAAAGGGCATTACTGTAAACTGCCAAAGTCCTGTTCCAGTCGAGAATGCGGTCTTTTCCTTATCTTCTGGGTGCATCTTTACCTGCCAGTATCCACTCTTTAGATCGAGTGTTGAGAACCATTGTGAACCTGATAGCGTGTCCAGGGTGTCGTCAATTCTTGGTAGGGGATAACTGTCTTTCTTGGTAATATCATTCAGTCGCCGATAGTCTACACAAAATCTAGTGGATCCATCCTTTTTCTTCACTAGCACAACTGGAGATGTCCAAGGACTCTGAGAAGGCTCTATCACTCCTTGTGTCCTCATTTCTTGAAGCATTGAGGAAACTTCTCCTTGTTTAGCTATCGGAATTCTTCGAGGTGCTTGTTTAATCGGAGTATTGTCTCCAGTGTTAATTCGATGCTGCACCAAATCAGTTCTTCCCAGGTCTTTATCGTGCAAGGAAAACACATCTTGATTTTCTTCAAGAAGACGTCGCAATTTACTACACTGGTCCATGGTTAAATTGGCAGAAGATTCTTCAAATAGGTTTTGTAAACATACAGGAAAAGGTCTGTTTAAATAACGACTTCTATCAGCATTTTTCATGACTGCCACTACTTCAGAGCATACGCCAATGTTCTCTCCTTGTTTCAGGTGTTGATCATATCCTTTTAAATTTACCATTCGAACCAAAATAGTAGATTTCTTCTGCGTAGTTAACGTCTTGGCTGGAAAAATTCCTTGACCATATAGTTTGCATTTTTCCATGGGCTCAATCAAAACAGTTTCTCCCTCTTTTCCTCCAGTTGTAGCATAAACCACCACCTCTGAATTTCCTGGTATAGTAACATCCTTGAATAACTTAACGACTCTGGTATTTACTTTATCTTCATATAGGTGGTGCATAAAAATCTCTTCATTTCTCGTCGTCAATATCCGGTTATATACATCCATTTTAAACTGCTGAGCATTCATAACATCTAATCCTAATATGACATCATCCATGATTTCTGCCACTAGTACTGGCTGTTGGAATGTTGTTAAGCCAATGGTGACTGTAGCTTCGTGCAATCCAAGAATCGGGATCCTTTTTCCATTTGCAGACTCCAGAATTAAATTGGGTGGTGCTGAGAGCCTACAGTGTGCTACGATGTTCGGCTTCACGATAGTATGACTTGATCCTGTATCCACTACCATCTCACATTCACGGCCGCATATTTTTCCCGGTACTACCAAGCTCTCTCCAGGATGTGGCAGCCGGTTTAGTTTTATACGTGGGGCTTGGTAGCACCCAGCCAGCTTGAAGTTGAAGTTTTCCTGGTTCCTTGGATCTCTTAAAGGCTTGGGGCATTGACATTTAAGGTGCCCCTCCTCATTGCAATTCCAGCATTGCAATGGTCTTTTAGGTTTCCTCGCTAATAATGATTCAAGCTTCTTTAGGCGGTCTTCGAGATCACTTTCCGAAGTTCTGATTTGTCTTATTCGTGTCTGCCTTCTAGTTGCTTGAAAAGCTGCCTCATACTCTAGTCCATGGGCCAAAGCTTCTGATATACTTTTATGATGAGCCATCCTTAGAGCGTGGTTAGTATCTGGATCTCGAACTCCGTCAATAAAACAATTTATAGAAATTTGTTCTCGGAACTCTGTTGGGGCTGAAGGGTAAGCCAGATTTACTAATCGAGCAACATCGGCCTCAAACTGTTGGAGTCCTTCCTCGGGTTGTTGTCTTCTAGATTTCAATTGAGCCTGGTACACTTGTTGTAGATGGGCTTCACCGTATCTCATCTCTAAGGTACGCACCAGTACGTCGAAATTAAGCTGATCCTCAGATGGCACCATTCTTAATATTTCTGTAGCTTCTCCTCTAAGGCTTAGCTTAAGATTGATTGCCTTTTCTTCGTTATCCCAGCGATTTCCCCTAGCAGCGGCCTCAAATTGATTCAAATAGGTACTCCAAGCTTCTTTGCCGTCGAATTTTGGTGGCTTTACTTTCATCATTGTTTGCATTCCAGGATCGGGATGAAGAGGAGTCCGTTTTACTTTCATCTCTAGTTCTTGGATCTTTTTTTGTACTTGCCCCAATTCTTCTTCTACTGTTGCTTCAAAGTTAGTCATTAATTGTTTCTGATTCTTCTCCAGATCTTCTTTAAGTTGTAAAACTCGTTCCTCTTGTTTTCTGTCTCGTTCCTCCTGCTCCTTTTTAAGATTATTTTTTAAATTAAGTAAGTCATCTTTCATGGTTCGAATCAGGTCTTCATTTTCTTTCTTTAGGTCATCTTTCATGGTCCTTATCAGGTCTTCATTTTCCTTCTTCAGGTCAGATTTAATTGTCTTTAGTAAATCTTCCTGTTTCTTGTCTCGCTCTTCTTGTTTGCGGTCTCGTTCTTCTTGTTCTTCCTTCAGTTTACGGTCTCGTTCTTCTTGTTCTACCTTCTGTTTACGGTCTCGTTCTTCTTGTTCTTTCTTCTGTTTACGGTCTCGTTCTTCTTGTTTGCGGTCTCGTTCTTCTTGTTCTTCCTTCTGTTTACGGTCTCGTTGTTCTTGTTCTTCCTTCTGTTTACGGTCTCGTTGTTCTTGTTCTTCCTTCTGTTTACGGTCTCGTTCTTCTTGTTCTACTTTTTGCTCGTCAAACTTCCTTAATAGCAGCTCCATCAATTTCTCGGTCTCCATCTTGGCCTGACTTCTTGTTAAAGGCATCCACTAAAATGAGCTTCCAAATATCCTTTACTTCTGACACCAATTGTAACGAAATTCGGGAACACACTTTTATTGTCAACGTCAAAAACACTAACCTAACTCGCTTTGACTGTCGTTTAATTGTTTCCAAGGTAAAAACTGACTAAACAATTAAAACTGAATGAATTGTCACGAAGCGCGTCCTTTTTAAAACCCGATGGAACAGTTTCGAAATATTTAGAATTATCTTCATTGTTTTTGCCCAAAGAGACCAATAATTTTAGGAGAATACTGACAGTCAAAGCAAGCAAGTATACAAATTCTAGAAAATTAGAACTACAGGGATTTACAATAATATAACCTAAATAACCTAAATTGGGGCCAAAATGGGGCTCTCAAACAAGATGAACTACCTAAAAACTAAACACTATAGATGAAAATAATAAACCAAACGTAAGTAGAACCCTAAAGAAACCCTACGAATCAACTTTAACTACACAATACTAATAAAATTGTACAAAAACTAGCAGAATAATTAACGTATTTACATTTTCATAATAATATATATGGTTTTTTGTTCAAAGAATAACCCATGAAATCCTCCGATAAACATTATTTTTATCATAAAATATTTATTTCATTACTGATCTTCTTCTTTATGTTAGTATTGTAGTAGAAAATTTGCAGAGGAAAATAAAACTGCTTTTCATTGAAAAAAAATCTAACATTTCGATTCGTTATTATATTTTTTTTCTCAGGGTTGACAAGGGCTAACAATAATACATTATTGTTAGACTTTTCTTTCCTTCATCTTATAATTGAAACACAACAAATTATTCTTTTTTTATGAGATAACAAGAGGCATTTACCATGCCTAAATTATATAGGATATATATTTGTTTCCTTAATATGAAATCTCAATTTTACTTGTTCACACGGAATTATGATTTAAAACAATTTTCAATATTTATATATTTTTTTGAATATATAATTATTACACTCCGTAAAAATAAATTGCTATAGAAAAGCAAAGTAAAACTGTTACTAAAAGTACTTAATTGTTATTATTATTGTATTATAACAAATTACAAAGTCTTACTCGTCTTCATACAAATTTGAACAAATGGTTCTTTGGTGTTTTTGGCAAATTTGCTTCTTGGAAATGATGTAAATCACCCTACTACATTTTTTTCTTGATTTGAATTAAATTTGGTATCATTCTTCTTTTTTTGGCCACCTGATAAAATAAATCTTGAGAAAATAGTTTCTTCTTGAAAATTATTTTGAAGTTTTCCTATTTTTCTCGGAATGTTTGAGTCATCGTTTTTTTTTCCGTTTGATACAATTAGGTAACTCTGTTATTTCGAATTGTCTATATATCTTTAAATGTTCATACAATATGAGTGAGTCATCAGGTATACTAGGATGAATTTTTTGTGTTTTTGATAAAAAATGTAAGCAATATTTCCAAAATGAATTTAAATGTGTAGAATTTCACTATTTTCCCAAGAAATAATTAACTTCCCATTTAATTATCTTTTAATATTGAATTTAAAATGGCATCATACGGTGCCTCGAAATTGCTTAGGTAGAATTTATTCTGGTGTCTTGACTCACTAAAAACAGCACCATGGCGAGTTTGAGCTTAGAGCATAGGAAGAGGGGAGTATTCAGTTTTTGATATAGGTATAGTGCGTGCAGAGATATACAGTTGAATTGTATTACCATAAATTAATAGTCCCATTAAGGCTCATTGTATGCGGCTTAATAGCTGGCTTGAAAACATAGCTGTCCGTATTTTAAATAACATAAAAAATCTGGAACTTGCTGTTCCCCCACAGAGCAAAAAATGCTAAAAAAAATAATAAAATTGTTATCAAAAATCATTTATTTTCTGACAATATTTTTAAATTTATGTTTACGGTTACTTAACCATCAAATTTAATTCCGCAGGGTGCTATAGAACTTTGGTACCAGACAGTTTCTTTGTGAATGATTTTTTTTAAAGAAATGTGTTTCATTGCTTGTGATAGATCTAGTTTCGGAATTGGAATTGAATGTCCCGATTTTAACGCGACCGTATACCTCTTCAATTTGTGGAAAATTAAATACATATATAAAACTTTAAATGTTGCATTTTTTATTCTTTGTAGAGGGATTCAGTGGGATCTTAATATTTTTATTTTAACTTGTTTTAGGGATGGATATGGATGGAAATGTATTAACTAGTAGTCTCTATAATACGTTCTGTCCATCTAAAATTAAATATAATAAGTTATGCTACTAACTAATTGATCATCAAAAGAACTTAATTTTCTTTTGTCTGTATTTAGGGGGTTCGTAAATTCTGATCTGGTCGACTTTTCCAATATTTTAATGCTTATATTTATGCATTTATTAATATCAATAACAGCCGTTGCTTTATATTAATGTCAATAAATACAATAAAAAACAGGTCTAATACGGTTCCTTGGGGATATACGGGGTGTTGCACCGCCAGGCGGGCCATACGAAATCCCATGTAATTTTTAATAGGGTCAGATATAGGCTCTCCTAATTATTTTAGAGAAAAATTTTATGCGAGTAATTTAAAGAGCACTATAATCTGCAATCAATAACATAACTTTTAATTTTATAAGTTTGCCCGTTTAGAAGTTATAGCGAAAATCTTAAGGGTAAAGGTTAGGTACGGGTAAACTGCCAAGTAAAGTTATCGTAATAAAATTGTGGTTTTTATTAAATTATTATTGAAAATTCTTACAATCGTACACATGCACACAAATTGTTATAATATAAACCATGAAATATTTTAAAAAACTTGTAAACTGTTTTCTTAAAAATAATTTATTAAACCTAAAATATTAACTTAAAAAAGAAGTTATAATAAATGTTCAAATATTCCTCCATTAGACGCTAAGCAATAACCCAAGCGGTCGTAAGACTCTTTTCTAACATTCGCTAATTGATAAACTGAAATTTTGTTACATTCCATCGGAATCGCATTTTTTAACTCTTCGAGATTTGGATAATTCTTATCCTTGTAAATTTTGTTTTTTAAATGACCCACGGAAAAAAAATCATTGGGAGAGAGATCAGGAGACCTTGGTACCCAAATTATTACGTGTCGCAAGCATAACCACTAACATTCTCATTGAAAGCGTTATTTAAATATTCCCGAACAGCAAGCGTAGTATGCGCCGGACAATGATCCATTTGATACCAAACCTCTTGATTTTCCCCGACAAGATCATTTAAACTCGGCAAAATGTATTCCTCACGTAGTTCCTAAATAATAATTTGCTTTTAAATTTCGATTGATGAATTGAATGGTCCTAAAATGTGGTGTCCGAAAATCCCCGCCCAAACATTAACTTTCTGTGGATACTGAGTTCGTGTTTTTACATATCTATGCTGATTTTCTTTATTCCAATACCGATAATTTTGAACGTTAGGTTTATTGTTTAAAGTAAAAGTGCATTAATCTGTGAAGCAAATATTTCTTATAAAATCCCTATCAATGTTTGCCCTTTCCATCATATCCAAACAGAACTCCTGCCGCCGTAATTCATCCCCATCTCTAAGCTCCTGATGCCTTCCATATTTTCAAGAGAAATATTTTTGTTTTTTTAAAGCCCGAAATGCAGTTTTATAATCAATGCCCATGATCTCTCCAAGATTTCTTGTACTTATTTTTCCTTCATTTTCTTCCACATGTAAAAAACCGGCAAGTCTATCATTTTCTTCGTTTTCGTGCCTTTGACGATTGTTTCGTTCATTGTTTGCCTCACATTTGCAATTATTTACTACAGTATCCTTTTGCTCAAATTTTGTAACAGTTCTATTAACTGTTGGTTTTCCTGGTATCGGCCTATTTGGAAAAATTGCTGCAAATAAGTCTGAAATTTCTAGGTAACTATTGCCTTGGTAGAACCATTTAACCATTAGTACGTTTTCTTCAGTAGTGTAACTCAAAGCAGAGTTTTTTTAATGTAGAATTTTAATGCAGTGAACTTATTATGACAAATTATTTGATGTTCATCACCAGTCAGGGTAATAAATTTCAGCTGGCATACCTATGAATATGAGAAGAAAGATTTTTTACTGTTACTCCTAAACGGACAAACCAAAAATAATTAAAGTTATTTTGTTGGTTGCAGATTTTGGAGCTCTTGAAATTATTCTAATACATTTTGTCTCTAAAATAATTAAGGGAGCCAATATTTGACCCTATTAAAAATTACATGGGATTGCCTGTCTCGTCTGGCGGTGCAACAGTGAAAAGCGATTTACAATCTAAGCTATTCGTATCAAAACATGATTTATAGTGTTCTAGAGCTACACTCTAATGGTATCTATTGATTTTGTTACACAAAAAGCCCCAAACAAACTAGACTGTAAGAAATTTGTTTAGTTGGTAAACATGGGGTCAAACAGAACAGAACACGTTCAACATTTTCCGATGTTTGTCGGTAACTGTGATTTGCGCAAAGGGTTCGTTTGTACTCAGTAAATACGGATGTTTGGTGCGTTTGTTATATTTATGGCATTCCAGTCTTGGCGCAAAACCAATTTATATCAAAAAAATAGACTGGAGTAGGGAAAAATGTCTAGAACCTATAGACTAATTTGAGTTCCATCCCACCAACGTATTATATTTCAACAAAATCAAAAGCATGATGCGGGGGTGCGTGATGGAAATGCTTCTATTAAGGTTTAGAAGAGAAAAAGGAAAGTTTTTATACAGGGTTACTGGTAATTCGATACATTCCTTTGGAGATGTGATAGGGGAGGGGGTAAGAAGTAAATTGAACCCTAATATGTATTATGCAAAAGTTGATATTTAATTTTTTCTGTTTTTCTTCAAAATGTAGACCTTAGTGGTTTAAAAGGCAGTTTCCAGAAAATCCGCTGTATATTTTTTTAACTTTTTAGGCAAAATACATGCTCAACACAATAGTGTTACGTTTGTAATGGCAAAAGTCCCGCAACTAGTTGTAACCATAGGTAAATTCTCGATGCAAATTGTAATTTTTTTTTCTTAAATAAAATACTACACTTTCTAGTGGATATTTTTTGAGAAAAAATTATGCTACATTCTTCAAAATTTACGTAAAACTTTCTTATTATCTAAGCTAACTCATAGGCTATAAATGCTACCAAAAATTTTAACAGAATTTTGTATTTTTATTATTAATAGTAAGAACGCACTTGAAAAATGCCAAGTGGTATTTACTTCTATGGTATTTAAGTACTATAGCAACAATTTGTTTTTTTAATTTTATTGTTAAAAATTTGATGTGTAGATAGTCTGACAGCAATAATTGTTGTGGAAAGTAGTTAAATTACGAGTTTCGAGTTTATTTTTCTCGTGTTTTCAAAGAAGGTATTCTATTGGTTTCTGCGCTATGGCCACGTATACTAACGCTGAATATGCAGATATTATGTTTGTGTATGGGTTTTGCAATGGTAATGCCGCGGAGTCTCGCCGAGAATACCAACGTCGCTTTCCGAACCGCCGCATTCCAAATGTCCGTGTTTTCGCTTCGACCTACCGAGCTATCGCTGAAACTGGATCCGTAAAACCAAGAAGAGGTGACGCTGGCGCTCCTCGCGTATATCGAGCAGAAGATGAGGAGGAAATATTAAGACATTTTGAAGACGATCCAACCACATCCACTAATGCCGTAGCGCAGCAAACAGGATTATCGCAATGGAAAGTTTGGTCCACGATTCGGCAAATGGGAAGCCATCCTTACCATTATACGCCTGTCCAAGGATTGGAAGAAGGGGACCCGATAAGAAGGGTAGTATTCTGCAGATTTATTATAAATTCTGATGCAGACAATAGAACTTTTTTAACCGACATTTTGTGGACGGACGAGTCAAAGTTTAGTCATGAGGGCATTACAAATTTTCATAACCTTCATTTTTGGGCCGAAGAAAATCCCCGTTTAACAAGAGAAACCAGTTTTCAAAGAAAGTTTTCTGTAAATGTGTGGATGGGACTTATTGGCCGGGATGTAATAGGACCACATTTTTTCCCAGACCATTTAAACGGGGATATTTATGAAAATTTTTTACGACATGACCTACAAGATCTTTTTGACGATATTCCTCTCGCCGTTAGAGGACGAATGATATTTCAACATGACGGCTGTCCAGCTCATTTTCGGCGGTCAGTTCGGCAGTTCCTGGATGAACGTTTCCCGAATCGTTGGATTGAAAGGTCAGGTCCAATAGCTTGGCCAGCACGAAGCCCTGACTTAACCCCGCTTGATTATAGCATATGGGGTCAAATGAAAGCACTGGTTTATGCAACCCCAATAATTACCCGGGAAGATCTTATCCAAAGAATAACCAACGCTGCCCAGCAGATCAGGAATACCATAACAACTAGAACAACAAAGACTGAAATGAGAAGGCGCTGCCGAGCCTGTATTCGCAATAGAGGCTCTCATTTTGAACAAGATTTGTGAAGGTAAATACTGATAAATGCGTTACTTTACAATTTATAATAAAAATACAAAACCATGTCACCTAACTTTTAAGCATTTGTATCCTGTGAGCTAGCTTAGGTAATAAGGAAGTTTTAAGGAAATTTTGAAGAATGTAGCATAATTTTTTTTTCAAAAAATATCCACTAGAAAGTGTAGTATTTTATTTAAGAAAAAAAAATTACACTTTGCATCGAGAATTTACCTATGGTTACAACTATTTGCGGGACTTTTGCCATTACAAACGTAACACTATTGTGTTGAGCATGTATTTTGCCTAAAAAGTTAAAAAAATATACAGCGGATTTTCTGGAAACTGCCTTTTAAACCACTAAGGTCTACATTTTGAAGAAAAACAGAAAAAATTAAATATGTCGAAAACTATCAACTTTTGCATAATACATATTAGGGTTCAATTTACTTCTTACCCCCTCCCCTATCACATCTCCAAAGGAATGTATCGAATTACCAGTAACCCTGTATAATCGAGATGCACTCATTTTTGCATATTTTATTAAATTATTAATCAAAAGACAACAACACAAAGTCTCGGTCTCGAAAGTTTTATTTTATGTGTCAATCATTAGACCTTAAAAAGGTTAAAACACGACCGACTGGGTCAATTATACACACACACTAGTGTGTGAATATGTGGATCACCTCTTTCAAT
The DNA here is from genome assembly GCF_022605725.1 of Anthonomus grandis grandis. Lineage (NCBI taxonomy): Eukaryota > Metazoa > Arthropoda > Insecta > Coleoptera > Curculionidae > Anthonomus > Anthonomus grandis. The sequence continues at coordinate 17,493,947 of NC_065549.1, forward strand.
TAATAAATTCTGTTGAATATTGTAGTCTGTAAATTCTTTCAGGCAAATAAACATTTTGTCTTAAGGGTAAATAACGGATATTGCAACACAAAGATGATTATTATTATTATTATTATTATTATTTTAGTTTTTATATTGCGACAAAATGCAGGGACGTGTTCCTTGTCGAAATTAAGCAAAAAATCTCTATAAACAAAATGGCCTAACTGTCTTAGATCTTACACTACAGGGTGGTAAAGTTGAAAGAAAAAAAGTGGCTTTTTTCATTGTTATAAAAATTATTTGTTATTAATTATTTTTACTATATTAATTTTTAATGCATATCGGATAGGCATTTGAACGAATATTTTACCGGAAAAACTAAAAAAAATACTGAAAATCGAGTTATAAAAGTAACACTTGATTAAGATAATCGGATTTAGGCGTTAGGGCTATCCACGACAATGGTTTTTATTTTTTTATGCGAAAACCGTGCAACGGGTGAAAAAATACTAAAAGACCAGATATGCTCTAAATCTAAAAGAAATAAAGAATTGAAAAAATTTTTTTATTACAAAAAACCAGTGGCGTACCTTTTTCTTTAAAAAAAATATTAAACGCCAATGGGGAATATAAAAATGTAAATTGTGTCTAGGAAAAACGCTATGTATGCTTAGATACTCCGTACCAATTTTCAGAAAAATATCTACAGGAATATCAAATTTATAGGACATATGTTCATAGAAACTTTTTTGCTTGATTTTGTCTAACGGGCACGTCCCTAAATTTTATCGCAATATTAAAAAACACCCTGTATATATCATATTTAAGCTTCGATTAATCTGAGTCTATTCACTGATTTTGCGTCTTACATAATGGTTTTTTTTTTAATCCAATATCTCCACTTTTGGAAATTGTGGCCTAGTAAGGCATGGTGTTGGGCTAAGTCTGTGTTTTTTTTTGTATTCTATTTGTTCTCTGGCATATCATGCATTGGTAAATTCTATTTTTTAAATAAAATTAAAGTTTTTGCGGATTATTTACTGCAAATATAAAAAATTGAAACTTCGTAATTATTGACTAAAATAATTACTTTCAGGGCGTTATCAGCGATTCCCAATCAACGAGTTCCATCGAAAATCGTTCACCGGTAACAAAGAAAAACCGCAGGAGGGACGCGGAAGCGCTTAGAAGATTATCTCACAGGATTGCACAAGTAAAGAACTCAATAGTGCGAAACTTGGATGGACAAGTGCCTAAGGATCATCTGGATAAGCAAATTGCGGTAGGAAATTCCTATTTTGCACGATATAACGATGATTTACAATTCTTGAATTTCCTTTTAGAACCTTCAAGAGCTTCAACGTCAATATATGAATTTGAAGTACGGTTGTCATTCAATGTTAGCTCCGGCACCCGAACATCCTCTGCAAGATATGGACAGTCCAAGTCCCATTAAACCCCTTCATTCTGGATCTACTAGTGCCTTATATACGTCATCTCTACAAGTAATTTCTAGTATTATTTCTAGGACATTTTTCGTTAAAGTTCAAATTTTCAGATACAAAATCAGAGTCTACCCTTATATAACCAGTATATGTACCGATCTATGCCTTCCATAGCAATAAGTGGTAAGTTATTTTCTCCTTAAAAGTGTCTATTCGCACCGACTACTCTAATTGTCTACTTTTAGACGTGAATTGTGAATCCATAATCAACATAAGTGGTTACCATTTAAGAGGAGCAGGAACAAAGACTCATTACGAATATGAAGTTAGAATTTGGACTGTAGATGACCGATGGACAATTTTGAGGAGATACACTCGTTTTAGGGACCTTCATATTGCTATGAAGGCTAGATACAAAGAAAAGGTAAGAAATCACCATTATAATAGCGACTTCTGTGATCTCTTTCATTGTTAGTGTAAAATGAAACATTTTTGGGGTTTCTTGTTAATCTGGATTTTCTATCTGAATGTCATTTTTTTATTGGGGGCTTAAACTAGGTTTAGAATTAAATCATTTTCTACATTGTACTTTCTTATCCGCTCAAATGCGTTTAATATTCACTGAATAGTAATATCTAAAATTTTATATTAAATTTGTATATATCATATTTTACTATTTTTGCGCACTGCAGCAAACGTTATAAATGTTCTAAATCAGTTTTCGCTCGCTTTAATTTTGTGTTACAAGGATGCCAGACCTCGTTAAATAATGCTTATGAAGCAGAGTTTTATTTTAAAAATTATTCTATCCTTCAATGTACTTGCCTCCCCTCACCACATACTGTTCCATTCGTCAAAGCAATGCTGAAAATGTTCTTCCTGTAAGAGCTTCACCTTTTTCGTCGAATCGAATAAAGTTCCCTTTAAGACAGACCGATAAATAACTCTTCATTTCAAACCTTTATCTCAGATTTTGTCATAAATGTTTCTCCTACTTAATTTTTACGTACATGCCCTTTTATCAAAAAGTGTCCCAAATAAAAATTATAATTATAGATCTCTTTTAGATCTACATTAGGAAGATAACTTTGCATATCCAGGAAGCATTACAACAGTAGTAGAGACCAAAGTTGAAGACCCTTTTTAAATGGAATTGTATTTTTTTTTGCATTTTCCGATCCTAGGCAAAATTTTAACACAATTTCATGTAACATAATTATGCTATATCTAACTTCAACAGATTATAAGATACAATAGTTTAAGAAAAATTATTATGTAAAATTTATTATAAATAAAACATACCAATACTAACCCATAAAAAAAGAAACGATACAAAAAAAGTATTTAAACAATAATCCTATTTAATTAAGTGTTGGGAATGGTCTCCTTGAACCTTTTGACAATGTGCCAAATTGTAGTAAAAAGCATTTGCTACGTTTTCTAACATATCGGGAGTTATCAATTTACATTCCGCTCTAATTCTGTCTTATAATTCGTTCATATTTTCCAGCTTTGTCGCATAAACTTTATTTTTTTAATGCCCTGAGATAAACTAAACTAGGAGTGTAAGGTCTAATAGTGTAAGTCTATAATCAGGGCTTCTTGTTCTGCAAATCTAACGATTTGGAAAAGTCGTATCTAAGAGTCTTCTTACATTAACTCCGAAATGAATTTTATTGAAATCATATTTGATGAAAATTAGCATTAGCATGTCTTCTTATTTCTGATGAATGTATCAGCTGTATGCTGTTCTTAATTCATAAATAAAACACAATTTTTTGTATTCGGCGTATAATCAAAAACAAAAATTGCCATCAGGGCTTAGGACACTATAAAGGATACATTAAATCAAAGCAAACAAGAGCATTTTAGAATTAGACAAAGATCTTTTCGTAAACAGAGAGTGCATCGGTGCACATAAATTGATTATCTATTTAGACTAAATCAATAGAATTTTAAGATTAACAACAAGTAAGTTAAAAACAACGACTCTGTTACAAAAAGGGTACATGGCACAACTTTGCATGTGGTTAAAACAAAGTCAACCTCAACCTGTTGGACGGTATTAAAGTAAAAATTCGTATGTTGCTCCCATGTTCAAAATAAACAAATCAACCTATATTCGGCGTGGAAATGAATTTTATTATTAGGCAGAACCAAAGCCTATCCCATTATTATGAAATGTAGAGAAATAGAAATTTACGGGGAAGGAATAAATTTTATTCGTATCCTATCCTATAAAAAATCATAAAAGCAACTTAACTTTTGCTTCTATGATTTTTTACATAAAAAAAGCAAACATTTTATTATTTTAAAAAAGGAAAGCAAAGAAATTGTTTTTATTTTTGCCCTCGTTCTATGTTACCATTCGTTGTAAGGTTTAAAAAATAGAGAATGGCTCTAAAAAGAAATATCTAAACGTCGATATAAACACCAATAAGATGTCTGTTTTATTTTTGTTACTTGCACAATTTAACTAAACTGAACCTAAAATTAAATAACAATTTTCGTAATAAGCCTGTTCTAACTAATAAAATATTCTCCAGGTTTTACTTTACTCCCAGTAAACAGTTTATTTTTCTTTAGGTTGCTGCAATATCTTTTCCATCAAAAACCTTATTTGCCAATACGGAAGCAGTGGCGCAGTCCAGAAAGCGTCAGCTAGAATTGTATTTGCAGAGATTAATAGAGACGTGTAAAACTCTGCCGTCATGTCCGTTGGCGTATGGCGGTCCAATCACGAAAACGACCCTTCTTACCTTTTCACCCTTTTTCAGAAAAGGGGTGTTTGAAAATGGCAAGTATGGCACATCATGATGGCTCTTTTTCGTTTTAGGGTCTTAAAAAGATTTGCTTTAAATTATTAAGTAGCGGTTTTCTTTAGTTAGTGTTAAGCGGATCTTATTTGTTTAAATTACTGGTTACTTAGTGGCCTTAGTATTTTGTTGGACATATTGTTATTATGGAAATACGGAATTTCTTTTCCTTGCGTCACGATTTCTATTCTATATTTTTAATTTATATTAGTATTAGTTTTGTTAACTGTTGTCTCATTTTAACGAAACCTAGTGCAATGAAGACTACATCTAAACCTGATAACTTTACAGTTACCTCGATTAACTCCAAAAAAAAGCTTTAGATTTTCGGGTCAGTTTTTAAAAAAATTGACTTTTTATACATCAGCTATGTTTTAATAGTTATGACTAATAAATGTCTCTAAAAAAAAATTGTGATAAGTGATAGTGTTTAAGATTAGTCGTTTTTTTTTAACTTTGATTTGTATATTAGATTTGTTGTAAAAAAATTTATTGTTAAACCGAATTTAATTATATTTTTATTATCCTTAGTAGGTGGTTTTTTGATGAATAAATACGTTTTTAAACTTATGAACATTGTGTTATTTAGATTTATTTTCTTATTCGTCTAGACTCTAGTGAACCATATGTATATTTGCATTTCCATTATATACAATTTAACTTTTCAGGTTATTTATTACCTAAGGGGATCCATGGTATCTTGTATTATTACAATTTCCAGGAATAATTATTAGTATTAATCCGCCATAAGCTCAATATCTTCAAACAAAAGCTAATGATGATTATTTGTTGTTTTCTCATCTCAGGGCCGAATGTAAAAAAGAAACACAATTGTGTTATACAAAGTATATAACGGATGTGGGTATTAATATAAGAAACAATCCTTTGAATTTCTGGAGAATTATTAATGATAAGGAAAAATATATCTCTGTACCAAAACACATGCATTTTGGTAATCAATCCGACGCCCATATCATTGCGGACCGGTTCACCGACAATTCTTTAAAATTGAAACTCCAACTTTTTAAAATTACCATTTCTCTTTATATGATTATAAATGGAATTAATACTGCCATCTACAAAATGCATCATTAGGTCCGAATATTCGTGATATCTGCAAACCATCCAAGTTATTCCGAAAGTCTTTGATAAGCTCATATACAATCAATTGAATTGGCTCTGTGAAGGGTTATTGTCTTCGGAGCAACACAACTTCTTAACACAAAGGATTCACAGTTACTAATTTGTTGTATGAAATGGATCTATTAGCGGCTTTACAAAGAAAAGAACAAATGGATACCCTCTATACTGATTTTTTTAAAGCCTTTGACACAGTTAGTTTCGATTTATTGCTTTTTAAGCTGGGGGGCTTGGAATTTACCGCGCAGGATTTGTGGTGGTGGATGTTAAGCTTTTTAAAGGGTCGTGCGCAGAGAGTTAAGTTTTTTAATTATATATCGAAATTTATTGATTTCTCTTCAGGGGTACCTCAGAGTGGCCATTGCTCACCCTTATTATTCAGTCTCTTTATTAACGAGATTGGTGATCAACTTTTATCTAAGATTTGTTCTTTGCGGATGGCCTAAAATTTTATATAAGTGTATGTTGTTAAGCTGGACATTCTTTTACTGCAGAGGGACATCGATACTCTTTCGAATTGTAGTCGGCTTAATAATCTGAATTTAAACATTGATGTGTCTTTATAATTTTCCGGGGAGGGCTGGGGTAGAATAGCCCTCCGGTATGCTCTGCCTGTCGCAAAAGGCGACTAAAAGAGCAACCTCTTTGGTGGTAGATGTTGTCCTCTTGCATCGCCCAATTTAATACCACCACATAGGACTTAGGCAGCGTGAAGTGGTTCCATGGAACTCACGTTTCGCCGCCATGTCGATGTGTCCGGTTTCCAAAGGAGAAATAGAGTAATAAAATTAATGCATGATGGCGCCCTCACGACCAAAACTTTCCGGGGGTAAACTAGCCTCCCATCGGATCTCCGGGCGGAGGCTGGTCGCGGGGGTCCATCAGGCGGATTTAAAAGCCTAAAAATCAATTTCTGCAACATCAGAGGCCTAAACACCAATATTAATGCAGTACACCAACACCTGCAATCAAATAAGCCTCACATTCTGGCATTGGCAGAAACAAAGGTGAAACCTTCAACAACAAATGTTCACCTCATTTATCCTGGATACGACCTACACACCCGATTTCGACTAAACTTTGGATTGGCAGTATTTGTCAAGAGCGATTTGAGTTGCCAGCGGGAGGAAACGCTTGAACCTGCGAACTTCGACGTTATGTGGTTCAAAATAATAGCCAGTGGAGCCACGAAATTTATCTGCTGTATCTACAGACCACCAAGCGACACCCAATATAGGCGGCTCTTTTTGAACCTGGTTGATTGCATTAATCAACTCCAAATTGACTACCCAAGTGCAGAAATCATCGTCATGGGTGATTTTAACGTTCACAATATCAACTGGCTGCGCTTCTGCAACAAGAACGACGATGAAGGACGAGAAGCTGAGCTATTTGCCACCATATGCGGGCTTACGCAGCTTGTGGATGAACCTACCAGAATCCCCGATCGAGACGGCGAGTTCGCGAGTCTCCTAGATCTGGTCTTGGCTTCAGACCCTGACTCGTACACTGTATCAGTACAGGCCCCCCTAGGAACATCGGACCACAAATTGATAACAGTCTCTTGCCAGTTGGATGTTAAAACTCAGGATCCTCCGATACCGCGGAAGGTATGGCACTATAAATCAGCAGAGTGGAACCATCTTCGGGAATCTTATCGCTCATTCCCTTGGAAAGAAGTCTGCTTTAAAACCAATAACATCTCAGAATGTGCAAACCAAATTACAGAGACGATATTGGCAGGAATGGAAGCTTATATCCCTTTTTCTACTAAATGCGGATCAAACAACAAGCAATGGTTCAACCTGAATTGCAAAAAGGCAGTTAACACTAAAAACGCAGCATATTGCAAATGGCGTCAACATCCTTCCACCGAAAATCGGAGGAACTTTTTAACCTCCAGAAATAGCTGCAAGCGAATTATTGATGAATGCAAAGAGAGTCACAACAACAGGATCAAAAGCAAATTGCTAAACTGCTCAAATGGAACAAGATCTTTCTGGTCGGTATCGAAAGCCGTTAGTCAAGGATTTGCTAAGTCGGCCTTGCCACCCCTAACAGCAGATGATGGTTCAATCGCAGCAACAGCAAGGGAAAAAGCCAACTTACTGGGTAAACTCTTCGCGTCCAATTCTACTCTACACTCGCAAGGCAAAACACCGCTATATTTGCCAAGGGTGAATTCATCGATGGGAGAAATTTCGTTTCCCCAACGAATTATAAATAAAATTCTTAAAAGCCTAGACACCAACAAAGCTTCTGGACCCGATAGAATTCCAGCCCTAGTACTAAAACGTTGTGCAGACGAATTGACTCCTCCCTTATGTAGACTGTTCACGGCATCGTATAAGCAGGGCTCATTTCCAACAAGCTGGAAAACTGCTCGAGTGCAAGCTGTACCCAAAAAGGGTAAGAAGACGATGCCCTCCAATTACCGCCCGATTGCACTAGTTCCAGTAATATCGAATATTATGGAGAAAGCAGTCAACCAACAACTGTTAAGATATCTGGAATCATCTGGACTAATCAGAGATCATCAATACGGCTTCCGAAAGCTTAGATCCACCGGCGATCTTCTGGCTTACGTCACACACTTGTAAACGGAGGCCATGGAGAAGCACGGCGAGTCCCGCTCAGTTGCTCTTGACATTTCCAAGGCATTTGATAAAGTGTGGCATGAGGGACTTCTAACCAAGCTCTCCTCAATCGGCATACAAAACTCATTATTGAATTGGATCAAAAGTTTTCTTGAACAACGAACAATCCTAGTAGCCGTCGATGGACACCTCTCCGACAAATTTAACAATAACGCTGGAGTCCCTCAAGGATGCATTCTATCCCCCACCCTTTTCTTGATATATATCAACGATTTGCTAGGAACCACTGTCAATCCAATCTACAGCTTTGCGGACGATAGCACACTTATTTCCACATTTAAGTCCGCCAAACCAACGACAGCCGCAAGTTCTCAGAATCTTAGGCAGCAACAAGTCGCTTCAACCAACAACGATATTAGAGCAATCTTGGAGTGGGGCGGTAACAATCTGGTCAACTTTAACGCTAAAAAAACGCAGGCTGCAGTGTTTACGATGAAGACTAACCTTGGTGGCCCGGAGCTGGTTATGGCAGGGAAAACATTACCAATGAAATCATCTTTACATCTTCTAGGAGTCGAAGTCACCAACAGTGTGTCCTGGCATGACCACGTTGCCGAGATCGCCAGGGCAGCTTCCAAAAAACTAGGAGTGCTTTTCAAAACGAAAAAACTGTATACACCAGAACAGCTACTGACTCTTTATAAGGCTCAAATACGCCCTTCCCTCGAGTATTGCTCGCATGTCTGGAGCTCTGCACCCAAGCATAGTTTAAAGCTGGTAGATTCTATACAGAAGAGAGCTATTCGTCTTATCGACAAACCAGAACTGACAAAGAGTCTGGATAGTCTGGAGCACAGGAGAAAGGTGGCTGATCTCTGTTTATTCTCCGTTATTATCACGGTAAGTGCTCATCTGAGCTGGCAGGCCTGATTCCACCCAGGGCTGTTCCGGCAAGAAGGACGCGTCTAGCAGTTGCGGCTCATCAACATCGAGTCCACCTGCCTACCCCAAGGACGTCGCTGTATCGGGACTCATTCATCTGGAGAATATCTTCTTTGTGGAACGGGCTTCCACCTCATTTCCCGACGCATACAACCTGCAGCGATTCAAGATAAATGCCCACAAATATCTTCGCGCAAGCACCACTCCAAGAGTGACATAAGACTTTCCTCTTGTGCTCGTGTTTACCATAAAAAAAAAAATAGATTTTTCACAGGGAATAAAAAGTTTGAATTAAGGTATACTATGAATAAATTTAACTTGCTTTATAAAAATTCAAGTTCATGCATGATCTCGGCATTGTTTTCAATGAGAATTTTAACTTTAACAACCATATTTTCCAGGTTCAGCTAAGAGGTCTCAGGATGCAGGGGCTTACCTTAAGAAATTTCAGTGACTTTTCAATTAATGTAATGCAGACTGTATTTATTGTTCTCTTGTTAGATCACAACTTGAATATGTTATGTATGATAATTTAATTTTTATGTATTTAAGTATGGTCTCATTTATATGATTAATATATTGCTTTAATTGAGAAGACCCAAAATATTTTTTTAAAGTTCCGTGCGTATTAGTTGGGTATTCCACTGCAATATTTTAATAGGCGGGTAATACTTGCTCGATTAAACTTGGAACCCACTTCAGGATAGGCGAATTCAGTTTGTTCTAGTTTTTGTTTTCAAATTGTACTGGCAAATTCAATGCCCTGAAATTTTAAATCATGTTAAATATAATCTTCCATATTAAGATTTTTTAAGCTTTTTTTAGGGTACAAAGTTTGAATGTAATTATCTCTTTGATCTAATGATATTTTTTGAATTTATCTTTGAATCAATTTAAAAACTTGATCAGTGGTAGATTGTGAATTCTGTAAATGTGAATTATATATCATATTTTGGCTTGTTATGGTAATTATTACTATTGTTATAGTTTAATACTATCTTTATAGTAGCTATTTGTATGTATAATGGAAGATCCCGTCAATTTCATAAATAAATTTAATTGATAGTTTTTTATATTTAATCTTAATCTAATCATTAATCTTTGCATTTTTTGAGTTTGAGATCCATGTGAGACCCATTGGGTTAAGATGAGATGGGGGATAACCAAATAGCGAGCAATTAACATTGGGCATTTTTTTAATGATTTTTTATTTACTCTAATAAATGTTATATTAATAGGAAATTAAAATATTTTTACCAATAGAATAATTAAAAATTATCATAAAAAAACATTTTTCTTAATGATTTCATTAGTCAATTCCACTAGCTAGGTAAATCTACATCAAACAACGTAACGTCTGAAATTCTAAATTTTAAGTAATTATTATACGATTTTTTTTAAACACAAAAGTCGTATTTGTGTTATTGTGACTTATGTTAATTTTGTGACTATATTTTAATTTTTGGATCCCAAATTTTTCACCTCATCATTTTAAATGAAACCCGCTACTAGGCATCTTTTGTATTTGTTTGTAGTGCTTTTTTTCTTTTACTGAATTTACATTATTTTCCACCAATTTTAATTATAGAATCACATAGTGCTGCGGAGGAAGCCAAATATTTCGCGAAGCGTTTGAAAAATAATAAGATTGTAAGCAATAAAAATTATCGTTATCAGGTTACATACAGAGTGTCCCAAATTGCAGTGTCTAAATTGCGTATTCTATGTTTAAAATAATTTGTGTTAACAAAGTTTTTAGACAAATTTTAACCATTGAATCTAGGTCAATTTGAAGACCAAATGTTTATATGAACATGGGTCCGCAACATCTTTGTTTTCAAACTAGAGCATGTCAGCACTAAAAAAAATGATGAAATTGTTCTAAAGAACTGTAAAAGAATTAAACGTATTTTATTTTAATTAGGTATGCCTCCTGATTTACAGTTGTTTTTAAATCCTCCGGGACCGTAGATATGGATGTTATCCAGCATTTTTTTTAAATATCATGACATCGAGTTGTTTATTTTCTGGACGTTCTTAGAACATTACTTGCATTTCTTTAGTGATAGTGCTCGTGTTCAAAAACAAAGCTTTAAAATAAACAAAGACCGATTAGAGACCGAGAGATTCGATAGTTAAAGTTTGTAGACATACTTTATTAACACCCTGTATGTTTATAAAGAAAATTAAGGCTTATTTTGAACACAGAAATACAAGATGTTAAAGTTTCAAGAAAAAAATGTTTTTTAGTCTTAACTTTTTTTTACTTGAGATATTTTTATGAAATTTGGTACACGTCTTTGGGAAAATAAAAGGCATTTTTTTATCTGAAATATTTAAAAAAAATTTTATCAGTAGTATCCGCCCGTTCGTGTTATTTAATTGAATATTCTTGAACAAAAATGGTACGCCACTGTTATTTCTAAAAACAAAAATGATTTATAAAATTTTTTAATTATATAAATAATTTTTCAGTTTCTATATAATATTTCTGAATAATTTTTCCTTATTCAGTTTGGGGAAAATTTGATTCCCCGTTTTGTTTCATAGGATGCAAGGTTTATGAGTAAAAAAAATAGAACACGTCGAAATATGTTCTTAAAGGTTTGTACCATTTCTGCGTCACAGCAGTAATGTTATGGTATAGTAAAATGCATCCACCTAGAGCTATGCACGCACGATCTACTCGAAGGGCAGATGCTATTCATGAATATTGAACGAACCTGCAGACCCCTAAACGTCGCTATATCGGGACTCCTTTTTATGGAGAAGTGAACGTCTATAGAATCACACCTGCAGAAATTGATAGCACTGGCGCTACTCGTGACACTCGAGTACCATAGGGTTTGCCCTTTCGCGTCAATGTATCCCGTAAAAATGAATGGCCTGGTGAAGTAGAAATTGTATTTAGCATATTACTTTTGTAAAAAAGGAAAAGGATCTTAGAATTGACTAGTGGGTATAACAAATTAAACTGTAGTTGTATGCAACACGTAGTTTTAAATAAGTAAAATATACTAAAAAACGAAAGGGTAATTCTCAACAAGTTTAGTGAAAAGTACACAAAAAACACAAGAACAAAAACTTTTAGGAATTACTAAATTCAAGGTAATTATTATACTTCGGTTTTTGTCAAAAACGTAACGCGAACATGTTTTTTATGTTCTAACCTAAAAAATCACCATTTTTGTCAGTTTTTCTTCATGTATTAATTGAGTCTTTTTCCAAACTCGTTTTGTAGTTTTCCCAAAATTTCCGTATGTTAATGCTAACCCAAATTACTTATTTACAAGTGTGTACCGTATACACGCCACAGAAATAGTTTTTTTTGTAAAAAACATTAAAATTCTCTTTTAGCTAAAACACAAGATATACTTACGCTTTCCGACTTTGAAATATATTTCAATTTTATTTAGAAGCCAAATCAATTCCTGCCGTTTGCTGGCCTTACTGTAAAGATCGACTTAAGACGTTTTATCTACTAAAAATGTTCTCCACATACTTACCAACTGCTGCACATTTCAGATGATATAAAGGAAGAGATAAAAAAAATACAACTGTAAAAATATTTATTGTATAATAATAGTACAAAAGAACACAACTAACTAGAACAAAAGAAACGTAAAGACTTAAAATTTCTCCTCTTGTATATTAAAAAAATTGACGATAAACCATCATTATATATGCACGTGATTTCTCGACTTATTATTGGCTGGATACAAATACCATTTTTTCCGATGCACCTTAAATAACGGGTCAATTAATTTTTTTTATCATTCAATCAATAATGCACAATAAGAAATTGCCACCTGCCTTGAGCGAGACGCACACCCAACACATTTAAGGCACCAGATTGTTTATACATATTTATTTATATATTAAGAATGGGTTATATACATTGGAAAAAATGTTACCGTCGTCGCTTTGCTGCACTTGTTTACAATGAATGTGAAAGTGTGTGTTTTATATGGTAGGTATGTTCGGGGTGGCACTAAGTTTTTTTCTTGTCTTTCTTCATTTTTGTTTTCTTACATATTTTTTTTTTTGTTTTTACTGTAGTGATTGATATTTTCTTCTTCTTCTTCTTCTGCTCTGAAAAAAAAACCCTTGGTTAATAAATTACCCCAATAATTTAGTGACTTGGTGAACAGTAAAAGAGGGTGGATTACATAAAATGATCTTATATCTTTTCTCATGAACTACACGATATTTAAATTCTACGCTCCAATTAACGTGTTTTTTACTAATATATCAAAAAATTGACTCGTCTAAAAGGTATTTAATATTTTAAATCTTTTTATCCAAAATAACCACTAATATCAAGTTGATTAATAAACTAAGATTTGTTTCCAAAATACAACTTTAAATGTTGTATATGTTATATATTTTTATGTCTATTTAGGCTTTCTTTCAACTCACATTCATTTGATATACATACAGAGACCCATTTTAACCTATAAGCCCTGATTTTTCCAAAAATACTTGATTCAGACACACGTTGTTTCTGACAATAGTGGTCACCTTTTATGTCATTGTATTCAACCTTCAGATCAATTTTTAAAGGTCAAAGACTGTATCCTTAATAGAAAACTCTTATTTTTGACATCGAGTTCGGGTTAATTATCCACTCTCTATTCTTGTTTTCGACATTGATATCAGAGTTAAAGAGTTAAATTGAGGTGGGTATAATAAATCAGTCGAAATGTTTCCAAATACAGATACAAATGTTTCAAAAGCTCTTTCAAAATTTCTAAGGAAAGTAAATGTTATAGGTACTTTTAGTAATTAAGTAAAATGCTGAAATCCAAGAATAATTTTTTTTTGCAGATCTGCCAATTACTAGGGATTGCTTTATTGACCGCACTTGTGGGGTTATACCTTGCTTAGAGCTGTGGACAGTTTTTAAAGGATATTTCACATGTGCAAAACTTCTAAACAGAATCTACATGTCCACGTTTTATTTCCATAGGTAATGCGAATTAGAATATTCTATTGTTATTCTACCGAAGATTAATGCCTTAAAAATAGAGCTCAACGTCAAGTCAAAGTCATTGAAAATAACAGTCTTTGTGTAACCAGTTTTTGAGAACTTTTCAAACATTTGACCTTGTCAAGCTTATCCTGAATAATTTGAAAATATCAATTTGTAAGATTAACGCGCTCTTCGGTATCAATATAAAAGACACGAGTTACCAGTTAAAAGATGCTGTTGACCTTCAAATGTCCGTGAAATGTATAAGATATTTTAACTAATAATTTTACTCACCTAGTCACTCTCCCCGTCCTCAGAGTCGCTCTCCTCCTCCGCGTTCTGAAGCCACTCTACGAACTGCTTCATCTGATCGACGAACATCATTTTCCCCTTGACGTTGTAGTCCTGTCGGTACCACTTCAATATAGTCTGTTCCGAAATGACATCTGTCTTGTAGAAGAGCATGATGATCTTCTGAAAGGCGCGCATAAAGGTCATGTTCGAGTAGCAGTACTCTTGTACTTTTAATACGAGGGAGATTTCGGCACGCGCACCCTGCGAAAACGCCGAGAACAGGACGGTATACTGTTTTAGGTGGCGGACGGCTTGATCTGTGACCAGCTCCTGGAAAATAATATTAACAATAATAACATTAACAAACATTAAGGTTGGAAATCCAAGAAGGTTGAATTTATTGCAACAAACGTTGATTGAAACAACGCGGTTGCAAGTCAATGTGTTAACTTGCAACACAGAACGCAAAAAAAGTAACTACATGCTTATTGATACTGATTCTGCAAAGTTTATCTATATAACTTCTCCACTTTACATAATGATGCACCTCTCAAACCTAAAATTTGCTAATTTTGCAATTACATTTAATTGAATAATTCAAGATTCGCTCATTAAAATTTTTTCGAACTTTGCACAAGGGTTTGCCAGATTGGTCGCTTCAAAAAGTTATCTTACATTTTTTCTATAAAATGTACAGGGAAGTCAATAATTGACTCCCTTAAAATTTACATGGGTTTTCCTATGTTTCCGCTCGGCGACGCACCACCCGGTATAAATTTAAATATATTTTACTGACATGCACTAAGCGTATGTGAATCAACTCACTTATTCTGCCACAACTGTACTATTGTAGTGTAGTTTCTTATGGGTTACTTAAATGTTGAGTTTAGGAACGAAAAATACAGTTGGCCCAAAATGCAGCAATGCAATTTGTATTTAATGTAGGTAAATTTGAACATATAACACCTAGTTATGTAAAAAATGATATGTATTCTGAAGTATGGTCAATGTTGCAAATTACTCTTTGCAGTATTTGTAGCTGGCATATACAAAGTTGTGTCTCCTTATTGTGCTCGAACTTTTTGTAGCTAGGTAAGATTGCATAACTTAAACCTTCAGAATATCACTAGAAATCAGATTTTTTTGCTGAATACAGATCAAACATCTGCATTTAGAAGTTGCTTTTAATTTTTGGTCATTGAACTGCTGAATTCTAATATTTTTTACTTAAAAGATAGTAACTCTGTACTGGGTTTTAAGAGAAAATATAAATCCGTATTAGTTACTGGTTGCATGTAGGTTAAGAATCACGAATATAGTATTAAGACACAGTTATAATATATTTTGTTTGAGTTTGTATCGAGGTATAGTATGTGGTAGTATGGAAAAACGCTCTGCGAATGCTAACAATTATGTAATCTGTAAAATATTGCGTAATAAACGTTTATTTATTTATTAACTTGCAATGACAAGTCTCAAGTCAATAATAAAATGATGGTGTTTCTCTGACCCTCACCCTCTAACAAGGCCCCAAGTTAAATGTATTTATATTAGGGACTTCTTATCTACTCAATACAATCACAAGAATTCAAGCTGACAATGTCAGTAATCTAAATATACATTAATAATCCTGGATTCATCCAGTGTATAAAAAGGGTGAGCAATTTTGTGACTCTTCAATAAACCTCTGTAATAAATGCTCTTTGCTTATGTTAGCAAATGATTGGAAAATGCGGATCACTGAATGCATTGGCTTAAATTCCCAGTTTAAATAAAAAAGTCTTGCATACATACCCAAATATTAGTGTGGATATTATCAATAAACTTCTGGAGTTTGTGTCTCGAAGACGTCAAACAGTTATAGACAACAATGGCTATTTTACAAAATATTAGGTCTTTAATAAAACTTTATTGTATTAAGTAAGCAAACTAAATAAACCTACCTAACCTAACTAAGTAAACTAAAATTGAATTTTGATTATTAATTTCATGTTCAGTAATATGCACCCACGAAAAAAACGTTTACTTATTTTTTTCAAGGGATTAAAGACTATACCCAAAATCGATCTTTTAGATTGTGTTAACATTGTGGCCAGTGTTTGTAATATGTAGATGTAAGCCAGACAACAATTCAGAATTTAGAAAGGCTGATTTTGGAATCAATAACTTTTATAAACAGGATGAACTTCCACAGGCTGAATTTAGGAATAGCATCATTGAACGAAAAGTAGTCTTAGAAATTGAAGTCATTTAAAAAATGCATGAAAGTGTGTAATATAAAAGATTGTAAAGGGTTGACCATCTATTGGTCCGATTTTGACAGTCTGTCAATAGTGGCGCTGTCAACTTTAGCACCATATGTTGTTGATTATAAGTTAGTTCTAACCTTCCGCTGAACAAATATGAATCGGTTTTCTTGAACAACGCTTTGAAATATTGAAAACTTATTTTGAATGTCGGTCTCTCATGAGTGAAACAGTGAGAAAATTGCGTACAAAATTTGGAAGAAATGAAGCGCCCACCGCGCGTGCTATTGGAAAATTGGTGCGTAAAGTTTGTGAAACTGGGATGCTGGTCGATGCCAGACGTGTGCTGCATACACGTCTGGTGCGTACAGCTGAAGCAATCGCTGCAGTGACCGAAAGTGCTCGTCAAAACCCCAGAACATCGACCCGGCGCAGAAGTCAACAAGTGGCCATTTCAGGAACCACTCTGAGGAGGATTTTGCACAAAGACCTCGGTATGTTTGCGTACAAAATCCAACTCATTCAGGAATTGAAACCGAATGACCTTCCACAACGTTTACGCTTCGCAGAGTGGGCTTTAAATGAGTTGAACGATGACCCAAATTTCGCACGAAAAATCATCTTTTCTGACGAAGCGCATTTTCACCTCGGCGGCTACGTTAACAAACAAAATTGCAGAATTTGGGGAATGGACAATCCACACGTCGTCGTACAGAAGCCAAATGCATCCAGACCAAGTCACTGTGTGGTGTGGATTTTGGAGTGGTGGCGTGATTGGTCCTTTCTTTTTCGAAAATGCGAAAGGTCGCGCCGTGACAGTCGATGGTGAACGTTATCGCAACATGATAACTGACTTCTTGTGGCAAGAATTGGAAGATATCGATCTCGGCGAATTATGGTTTCTACAAGATGGCGCAACTTGTCATACCGCCGGGCGTAGCATCAACCTTCTGCGCACAAGATTCAACAACCACGTGATTAGCCGTTTCGGCGATGTCCATTGGCCTGCTCGCAGCTGCGATTTGACGCCGGTAGACTTTTTTCTGTGGGGTGCATTGAAGAGTGTAGTTTTTGCCAACAATCCCCAAATTGATCACTTGAGACAAAATATTCGTGCTGCAAAAGCCCAAATTTACCAGGAAACAGTGGACAAAGTGCTTGATAATTGGTGTTCCAGGATGACCTACTGCCGAGCCAGCCGTGGCCAACATTTGAATGAAATCATTTTCCATAGTTAATCGGAAGAAACACTGTATCAAATAAAGCGAAATTCGTTGAAAAAAAATCAACTTTTGTCTATTTAATGATCTAATCAAAATGGGACCAATAGATGGCCCACCCTATATATAGAGGATTTCATAAATCTGGATGAAAACCTGAATTGCTACCCAAATTCCAAAAATTATAAAATTGTTAGCACTAGAGTGAACTAAGAACAACAAAAAGAAGTTTTGGAAATTTCAGATGGAAAATATATATGAATACCGAAACCTTGTAACAAAAATAGTAAAAAAAATAGTTTACAGTTAATTAAATATTAAAATTTTTTTGACGGTTGTTCAGTTTGGTCTTTAAATAAGAAATCTCCGTAAGTCGAAGTAAATCGTAAAGTAGTCGAAGTAGTCTCTTGAAATTCGAGTAATAAAAAAAGATTTCGCTGTACTTGCATTTTAGAAAGTTGATTATTTTGTTTTACCATATCACACATGAATAAACAAAAAAAGTAGGCGTAACGTCGTATAAATGCAATTTCTAAAACAAGCTTAACCAAATGTCAATATACATATTATAATACTTCAGGAAAAAAATAAATTTTTGTTTTGAACAATACAGGATGTTCTATTAAAGTTTTACCATGTTTCTGTTTTTTTTTCAACTTTGTATTTTCACTGTGTTATATTTTAGAATATTTTCTGGAAATTTAAGATGAGAATTTTATTTTTTCACCTCGTATAGAAAAGTCTAAATAAAAAAATGGCTTTGTACATGTATGTCTTAAAATCATCCACGGTCCTGCTATAAAAAATGGAGACAACCGGTACATTATATTGTTTTGTCCTTGATGCCCTGTTACATATTTGTTTTTTTTTAACCTCTAAGGTCAGTAATGTGAAAAAAATAAATTATTCAAGAATGTTTTAAATGTTGGCTTACCTCCTTTTTAGACCACTCAGGAATATCCATAACAGTAGTCCAAATGATGCAGACTGTTTCATGTTCCTGTATATTGTCCCTTAAAGTAATTTCTTTTAATTCTGAAATTATATCGCGTTGGGGCTTATTTTCGGCCAGGGCGTCGGCCAAGATAGTCTGTAATTCCTGTTATAAAAAAAAAATAGTTTTCATTAAAATTTAAAGTTTTCAAAAAAATAGCTAACATTTTTGGAAAAAAAAAGTTTTACCTTTTTAGCAGCCTGTTGATGCTGATCCTCATACAATTTAAGGATTTCTTCCAGGCCATTGTCTTGAAAGGCATTTCTGAAATATACCTACAAAAAAAACATAGCATTAACTATATGATGTTGACATTTTCTTGAAAGTAAGCTCTGAATTATTGGCAATTTAAAATACATGTAACAACGCACGATAACATTCGACGAACGGGAAATCGCTGAATGCCAGTACAGGTGTTTAGGTTTGATCTTCCAAAGAATGCCTTCTGTTAAAAATTAAAAAGAATTTAACAGGTTCTTAGCAAATCATTGGGACGTCAAGAAAAAACTGAATTATTTACCTGAGACTGTTTGGTGTCAGGTATAAATGAGGCAAAATGCTGCTCTAAGTTGGCCTTTCTAATAGCCGACATCAGCGAGTTTGAGCCCCTTTCAGTTCGCCAGTATTTGAATATGTCAATGAGGAAGTCCAATGCGAGATGGTCCTAAAATATTCAATTTTTTATTTAATTTACGTGTTGGAAAACAAATTGGATTTTATTATTTACTTTGACGAGATGAGAATTATTGAGAACGAGCACGGTGCTACAAGGCACACTTCCATTCGAGATCCACAGTGCCAACATCGCAGACAACTTCTTACGGTCAGTCTCCTTGAAATACTTTACAAACATTAAAATCTTCTTTATTTCATCCTGAAAAAAAAGGAAAAGATATTAGAGAAATGTCATTTAGCACAAGTTGCCATTAATGCCAATATAAGTTATTACTATTAGTAAATTACTAAATTAGGGATAAAAAAGGAAAAATACATAAGATTGCATGTTGCACCTTTGGCTTTAACTTAAATATTTAAATCTTGAGAATTGTTTTCTATTCTATTCCTTTCTAGGTTAATAATTTTGCATTAAAATGCATTTTTTTCTGTATTCTGAAGTTTAGTTATTACCTGTAACCAACTCACAACATTCCTTATGTACATGCTCTTGAGTTACATCCAAGGTAAATTTCCTTAAATATAGGGTAAAATACTTTCAATTTTTAAATGTTTTTTTTTAATCTCTACTGACTGGTTAGTTACAACCACTTAATCTGACATTAACAATTCATTAATGTTTAAATTTTATGATCTTTTGTATCATATTAATGCCTATTAAACCTATACCAGTGGCGTTTTTGCCATATGGTTTTCTAGGAGTATAAAAAAACTAATTTACATATGGATTTAATATTATCGTTCCAAGAATTGTGGAAAATTATAAGTTAGTAGTTGTACACAAATTTTATTCTAAAAAGTCTACCAAAGTAATTTGTTAGTTAACCATAAGTTATGTTGGGAACATGTAAGCACTATTATAAAGACAAGTGCAAATGTTGCAAAATATGCAGACTTTTAAAAAACTAAAAAATTTGACGTTGTGTATATTTATGATTGCATTTTGTCCACAAAAACAGGACAGAGCTTTGAAATGCAATATTGTTGATCCTCAGTATCCAACCACAACCAATAACAATTTACTTTACACTCGACAGCTCTGTAAAAAAGAAATATTTTTTTATAATTCACTGTCTAATGAAATAAAATTAGTCAACATCATCAAAAAGCTTCAAATTTTATTTTAAATTAATGTTTAAAAAAAAATAGTAGATTCATATTATATTCCTTTGTTTTGTTAATTTGATTCTAATAATGTAATATTTTTTAAATTCATTTCATAATAATTATGATGACTTAAATTGGCAAAATAAATACATGATTTTTTATATTTTTAGAAAAAATATCTAGCGAGAATCAAGGTTATATTGTTGATATAAGTGCATATTCTGATGAATTCTTTATATTTCTGGAGATTATTCGAATCTGAAAGACCATAAAATCAATTGAACTCATCAATCTTTCTCTGTTGGTTTTTCCGGTTGTCTGTTTACGGCAGGTAAAAGAGCCAAGACTTTTTTGCTTCTTCTGCTATCCGATTCTACAGAGTATCTCGAAAGGTCTTTCCTTTTAACATTTAACTCTCCATGCTACCTTTTTTCCTTATATGTTGAGCCATCATTTTTCTAATTTAAACACAAACTGGTTTTTATATTTATATTTTAACTGATTTTTTTCCGTAAATTAATGGTTACAGTTAATAAATAAATAAGCTACCAAAATAGGTGAGGGAGTGTTAAAAAAATGGTTTTAATAAGGTATAATACACTATTACAAACCTATTATTATTTCATTTAAGTGTCATAACACTGACAACTCAATTTTTGTTTAAATAAATTATAATTTTGAAAATGCCATATAGTTTTTTAGACTTTTCAATAATTAAATTGTGTTTGTTTGTTTTCAATAATTAAATACATTTTTATGTGCAATATAGATATACAGTGCAGCTCCTCTCCCCTCTTATCTTTTAAATGCGTTTATATAAAAATTTGGCTTACATTATTAACAACCTAAATATTACTTTTTGGTCCCTAGCTCATTTTGTAATTAAACTTTAGGTAACACAGAAATGTATTTCATCTAATATATTTCACTACAAAAAATGTTGAAAAGTGCACCATTAACTTCAATGCAGTAAAATAATCTATTGGAGAATTATTCACGAACATTTTGGAAAGTGACAACATCAATATTGCGACATGCATCAATTATTACATTTCTGCTAAAGTGAGCCGGGGCACCGGCTTGTTGAAAAACTGTTTCCAACTCAAATTCATGAGGTCTTCAATAATCTCAAGGATCAGTGGTTCTACTGCATTTTATAACATGTTTAAGTAAAGGTCCCCTGTATGTCAGCCCACGCATTTATTTTTTGTGGGTATTGTATGTGTGTTTCACGAAATATGTTTTTCTTCTGAATAGCTGGGAAGAACCTACTGGCAGCACTACCCGTCTCGGTAAATTTCTGAGTTACCTCGCGAATATCGGTATTATTAATTCGGTATTATTTGCTTTTAAAGGTAATGGTAAAACAAATAAGTTTTTTTTAACTTTTATGATAATAATGTGACATTGACAAAAAATACAAACTTTACAAACAACAACCACCACCAGAAAATAAAAATAAATAAAAATGTGAAAAATAAGATTCTGACGGCCATTTTGCTATGGGTAGAAGTAATGATTTAATATTCTAGGACCATACAGCATTCAATGGGAGCTTTCAAAAGATGTATCGCATGACGCCCCTTTCTATTTTATATTTCAAAATGGAGACGGTTTTGCAAAATGAGCTAGGTACAAGATAGTAGTATTTAGGTTACTAATGACGTGTGCCAAATTTAAAGTTTTTATGTATCACATTCAAAAGATAAGAGGGTAGGGCAATTAAGAGCCGCACTGTATATAAATATTTCTAGTTAATTAAAAATAAGTTATATTCGATTAAAAGCTGCGAGTCTTCGAAATAAATGCATTAAAACACAACGCTGATATGAACTGGATTGACATACATCGGCGAACGGAAACCTCTGGCCTTTTGCCAAGTTATTAAATATTTACATGGTTTGACTGCAATTTTAATTGCAACGGTTTTGTCTCTATTTTTTCTTTGTTGAAGCTCACATGAAAATTAAAATTGTGCACATTATTGACTTTATAGCTTTAAAAAACACCTGCAAGAGGGCTTAGTTTAATCTATATTTTAATTTTAACATTTTAAAAAACTTTGATATGTCTACATTATCGTTTTAAAATATAAACAAAGGATACTTACTTGAAAAATTTTCTCGAGATACTTGTAGCGTCGCATTAGCTTAATGAAGACCTGTTCCCAGTTCTTCATTTCCTCCATATTGATATCGTCCGAGGCGTTAAAAATACAGGCGTCCGTCTGATGCGGGCCATCGCCTTCCTGGGACAATGTACCCCCCGGCACTATAAATTAAAAAAAACAAACCAAAATTAAATTTCGTCAAAAATTTTTCTCAATTGCCACAATGTATATCCCAAAAATATTAACAAAGAGCTAATTTATTATGTATATAGAAGCATATGTTGAAAAGTTTAGAACAAACGCATTATTTATTTGGATCTCTGATATATAATCTAATTAGAGAGTTTTGCCCAATGGTCAAGTGGCACCAAATAGTGTTTAACTGTTATAATTATATATTTGAATTTAATTACGTAAATGCATAAATGACCAAAAAAACAAAATTTATTCAGAAACAGTACAAGCCATTTTATTATATTTTAAAACATATTTACATACATCAATGTTTCACTATCTAAGATGTAATAATCAAATTCACTATAAAACGAACACTGATATGAATTGATTATTAATCGGTCATTAAAGTCGACTATTAAAACATGACACGTGACAATCACATATTAATAGCAGATACGGCTTAAATGATACTCTGCTTAGAATTGCATTTGGAATTTTCAACAACAATAGGTTAAATAAATATTTTTGCCTTAACCACTAGGATGGAATGGTACAACAAAAACCTCCTTGTATCCACCTTTGAACAGTACAATAGAAGGTACAAAAGAAGTAATTCAGGATCAGATGACCTAATGTGACCAGAAATTAAATAATATAAAAAACAATCGGCCATCTGCCTTCTTGTGTTAAGGGTTAACAGGGTGTCAAATACAAATTTATTTCAAAAATTAAGTGACAGAAAACTTTTTTTACATAGGAGTTTACATAAACATACTATAAAAAAACAGTTAATTTATAACAATTACTATAGGCCATAGGAATAGTTGGCACATACATACTATAATAATAATAATAATAATAATAATAATAATAATACTAGCTACAAGTCTCTGGGTAACGTGCGTAGGTTTAAATGAAACAATAATTTTTTTTTTGTTTTGTTGACCTAGTATTATGTACACTGGAATTATTATCAATTGGGGACGTAAGTTTATTGACATAATTAATTTCTGAAAGAATATAAAGGTTTCTAAAATTCAATACAGTTGAGAATCTCTATGGCTTTTTAAATATAATTTTTAGAACAGTGTTCTGAGTAATTGATGTTTTTTGTATTATAGGCGCATACCCATATCATCATGCAGTATCTCAATTTAGGTTCCACAAGGAAATTGTAGAATATTTTAAGTAACTTCTGATTTAAAATAGGTATTACAAAAATGATAGAATTTGTAAAATATATTCCTAATTTTTTGATTCAAAAAAGTGAATGTGTTCTTCCCACTCTAAATATAAATAGATAGATATTTCATTTGTTTCTTATCTTTATGCAATTACAAGTAACCTTATTTGGGTACTTACTGATATGAAGGGTATCACTAAAAGTCATAAAAAGGGTTTCTTTATAATTTGGTCACCTCAGCTTACCTGAAAATACTAATGCAGTAACATCTGTATAGGAGATAACACTGCAGTGTCAATATATCTCCTATGCCATTGATGTATATGAAAAGGAGGATGGACTCAACACAGTACCCTGTGGGACTCCAACATTAGTAATATATTTAGAGAACTCATGTTCTTAATCCTTAATTACATGTTTAAAATCCTAAGCTAATTTCTTTCTCACCAGTAAGTCCAATAACTGTGCTTACAGCTTTATAATTTGACACATCATTCTTATTACCTGACTTAATAGAGAATGTTATACAAAATTTCCAATTACAAATTTAAAAAACCTTTACTGGTATATTTTTATTCCTTGCACTCATCTCTTAAATGTATTTCCAAAAATTATAAACATAAAAATCAATTAAAAATAATAATATGATGCCAAATAATTTGATGCGCGCAAAGTTCCAATCATGAAACACGCAATCCTAATACATAGTAATTATTTACTAAAATTTTAGGAACGAAACGAGTTTCCCAGCTAATAAACTAAAATAAACGCTCTAAACATTCTTTAAAAATTAAGAAAGCCCTTGAAGAAAATTTAATATGTATGCAAAGAAACTCGGTCAGACCTATAAAATGTTAGCTACCTTGACACCAATTTGTTACCCACTTGTTCTCTACAGTTTAAAATTTTAACAAAGAAAAAAATTATTTGATAAATAATATATAATCTATTTTTAATTTTGTCGCTCGCGTGGTATTTACAAATCCGAATCTCGCTGCCCACTATATCACATGGGGAACCTTCGACTGGTGACAAAAAACAATTTGTATAAATATAAGCTTTCAAGTTTTGGCAGTAATATATAAAATTTAAATCATTTATTGAAGAAATAAGTCTTGTTCATCATACTATTAAAACCGGTTCTATTTCTTGAAATTATCAACGGACAACTACGAATTAGAAGGAAGTCACGTATGATTTATTCTTAAAATAATGCGTCATCCAGTTATATCAATGTTAATTGGAATTTGTTTTTATAATTATTGCCGTTATAGCGAACCAGTAATCTGTCGTTTCTCGTAAAAACTTAGATATCGAAGCAAAAATAAGTACGATTAAGATGTTCAGATGGTTGATCTAGATAAAGAAAAATTTCGTAAATAAATTAATTGTAGCGCAATATTATATGTACAAACTTAATGCGTAATTTAAGGAAATAAAGCCAATTCAAATTTTCTTCTAATATTGTCTTTCAACTAGCCTAAATAAAGAAATTTTTAAAAGAAATAAGATAAGATTGTATTAAGTCATTCATTGGCTCTTACGACACACGACCAAACAAAGATCAAGTTATCAATGACTTCTACTTTAAACAATGGTAAATTTTTTACAAAACTTTTGATTCTGTTTATACAACTGAATATTTATGATTTTTTTTGCTACAATGTTAATGAATTTTCGATTAAGAAGTTAGGAAGACATAACCCATTAATTCCATGACTCAGATTTCTTAAATAAACCATAATGCCATGGCCAAACAAACTGAATTTGAACAAAATTTTCTGATTTGTTATGTATTTAAATCAACCATGATCCATAAAACCAAAAACTTAGTAAGAGTTTAACTACAAACCATTAAACCACAGGACAATATGTAATAAGTTCTTTTAGTTAAGTTGATTTTTGTTTGAATGATCTTGTAAACAGTCATTTGCTCTATAATCTGAGATCTAAGGTTTATACATTTTTCAACTTCTACTACTATAAGTTTGTAAAGTATTGTCAAAATAACAAGTCTTTGGTGCTTTTACGTAAATTCGTTTATTTCTGAATACCTACATTGTTGGTCTTTTTTTGATAAAAAATAGAAATTATTAGTTAATTAAAGTTTTTTAGTTACCCATTTTCTTAATTCTAACCTTTTTGTATACATTGCATATATACCGGGTGACACAGGAAAAAGAGAACACTTAATTACTTTTTTACTTTTCAAGATAAACAAATGAACTTTGATATATTGATTGAATTGTTATAAGAGCATCTTTTGACATATTCAGTTGTTTTTCGTCACTTCCGGTTAAACCGGACACAGCTTTCTTATTTTAAATCGTATATATTATACTTGGTATATTGTTATGTATTTCGACAGAAAATAATATTCTGAGAACAATGATACCTGCATTTGCTAATTTTTTGTTTTATACTTTTAGAAACAATTTTTTTCAATTTTAAAATAGTGTCCAATGAATGCGCTGAAAGTTTTAACTTTTAATCAAGTAATCATGGAAAAATAGTATTCATAGCAGTTTATGACTTATATCTTTACATGCCTATTTAAAATATCCAAACCAGTAATTTTGGCATTTACTTTATTTTTTTAAATAGCATGTTATTAAGCACAATATAGTTTTTTTTGCAATAATTTGATATGATTATTTTTTAAATTGGTTGATAAATAGGCCCATAAAAAAAAAGTAGGTAATATAAGTAAATGCATTTAAATAATAGAAAAAGCATAGTAGACTTTTTTTTTCTTGAATAGGAGGCTGCGTTTTGACGCGTTCTTCAATTATTTTTCCATTGACATGACAAGTGCAATTTTAGTGTTTACTAATATTTCAAATGTTTACTGTATTTCTGAAAAACTTTATTTCAAAAGTGGTTGGTCATAATAACATGGTATTTAAAAAAATAAAGTGAATGCCAAAAATACTGGTTTGGAAATTTTAAATAGGCATGTAAAAGATTCAAGTAATAAAACATAATGAGTATGATTTTTCCATGATTACTTGATTAAAAATTAAAACTTTTAACACATTCATGGCACCCTATTTTCAAAATTTAAAATTATTTTTTTTTATGAGTATAAAACACAAAGTAGCAAATCATACTATATATTATTACTCTCAGAATATTATTTTTTATCAAAATATGTAATAATATACCAAATGTCCCATTTAAAATAAAAAAGTGAGTGTCACTTCCTTTTAAACCGGAAGTGACGAAAAATAACACCATAGGTCAAAAGATGCTCTTATATCTATTCTATCGATATACCAAATTTCATTTGCTATCTTGGAAAGTAAAAAAGTTATTAACTGTTCCCTTTTTTCCTGGGTCACCCGGTATATGCTTAAAATATGAAATTCCCACAAAACAAAAAAAAATTGGTTATGGAGGCAAAGCTAACTAGCTAAGTGATCAAACATAAATATTTTATAAATACGGCAATATAATCTGATTGTGATAAAAATAAGACTTACTTACTTACTTAATCCAAATTTTTGTCTGTCAGTCTCTTAAATTAATTTCTTTTTAGTTACTTTAGACGTTATTATTTGTATATTCATGTATGCTGATACTTTATACTTCATGACATGATTTATGCCAAAAAATGTATATTTCATTTAAATAAAAACAAAAAATAGTTCTAAAGGTTTGAAGTGTGTATAATATATTTCAAATAAGAAACACAATTTTATTTTTTTCTTTTTCTTTTTTTATTTACTTCACACAATTTTGTTTATCATTAAGTTGGCATTTCCAAGAAAGAATAGATCTCTAACCTAAATAGTGTTGAAGTTGTAGTGGTAAAGGTAATAAAATCACACTCATATAGTATAATTTTTTTTTTTATAATTTTACTACCAGTGTAGATATTTTTTTAAATTTTCAGATGTTTTATGCATCAGGGGCCATTTTTTGACATACAAGGAAAAAAAATTACCAGCGCGTAAGGGGTTTATCGTAAATATTTTTTAATAAAAAAACAGTAAGCCACTGCATTTTTCTTAAATAAATTTATGTCTTAAGTCCCTGTTTAAGTTTGAGCAAATTTGTATTCTTGAGTTTTTTTATTTGATGCACCCCAATTTGCGTAAACAAATCAAAAACCTTTTTTTGGGAATGCTCATTTCCATCAATAAGCACATAGCAACACAAGGGAATTCACTATTATTGAAAGTTTATCTAAATTTTGTTAGTAGACTAAAAATAAAATGACAGAATCAATAACAAGTTTGATGTAATTCTTATAGTAACTTAACTGTAAATATTTCTTTGTAAATATTTTTTGACATTTTAAATTTAATGGTGTATTTTAATAATGAAGAATATGCTGATATGGAATCTAGACTAGCTCAACGCAAACATGCTGAAAATTTTCAGCATGTTTGCGTTGACAGAAGACATCCATTGCACTATAGATTTACTGCACTTCATCAAAGGCTGAAAGAGACAGGATCAGTCACTTCAAAGAACTGTGAGACATTAAGACACCCCATTATTAACATTGATGAATTTAGGAAAATTATTTTAACAACTGTTAAAGGAAATCTTGAAATTGTCATTCTCATCTGTGTGGAATATTTTACATAAAGAAAACCTCTATCCATTTCATTTTCAAAAAGTTCAAGCAGTTTTGGATTCAAGCATTCTGCAAAAGAAAAAAAAACGATCATCAAACCCCTTTTTCCTAAGAATTAAATTTTTAATATTTATAATGCCCATTATTATTCAAATTTTGAAAAAAATCGCGTTTTTGAAGAAGCCCATCATCAACACAACTTTATAATTAATATTTGGATAGGAGTAAATGGTAATATTTTATTAGGGCCTGTCAAACTGCTTTATCTCTCATACGCTAAGGAAAATTTATGTTTTTTACAAAACATGATCACAACTGCTGGATGAAGTGCTTTTAAATGCGGTCTAAATTATTCATTCATTCGGCTAAATCGTTCATGCATGATGGCTGTCCCGCACTCTTTGATGTAAACGTTCGGCCGTTTCCAAATCAGACGTATCAAAATAAGTGGATAAGAAGAGGTGGTTTGATTGTTTGTCCTCCTAGACATCCCTATTTAAATCCATGTGATTTTTGAGTTAGTGTTTATTATAGACTTAAAGCTTATAATAAATTAAATTATTTAAACACTAGAATTTAGTGCCGAAAAATTTTTAATTTATTAGAAATTTACACTTAAAAGTAACTTCCAGTTTGCTTTTCTTCTCAGTTATTGTATAAAAACTGAAAAATTCGCTCTTGATTAAGACAAGTAAACTGATTTAAAAATAATAAATTTAAAAAATATATATTTTAATAATTGTTGAGTAAATATTATCAATTAGACCATTTCAAAAATGTTTTTTATTAATTTCCACAAAAACAGTGCATCAAATCAAAAAACTCAAGAACATAAATTTGCTCAAAACTGAACAAGGATTTAAAAAATAAAATTTCTTCAGAATTTTTACCAGATGCCACTGCTAAAAATTATTGTTTTCTTGAATATATTAAAATGTAACCCCTGATGCATAAAATACATCTGAAAATTAAAAAAAAATATACATTGGTAGTAAAATTATTTAAATAAGACTTTTTAAGATCTGAAAGTAAGACATTTAGGTCTCAAATTCATATAAACTTTTTTCCTTATTTTCTGTTGGAGAATCATCATGTAAAGTTTGTCGGTAGAATTCCTAGACACCATGTATAAAAAGCAACTTTTTCATATAGTGGATAGCTTTGTTTAAAAACATACCCATATACAGAACAGATGGATTTATACTAACCAAGGATTCCTCCAGCGATGAGTATATCAAACAGACACTCTCCATAGCGTCTATAGTCTAGTTTGTTGCCGGCGCCGTCCAAATAACGTGAGATCCCTTCAAAATCGTTAGCGCATTTGTCTAGTCCAGAGATTATTGCGTCCCTAAAGCCAATTGGATCATACCTCTCTTTTTCATCTATGGACAATGAAAATATATAAGATTTAAAGTCTATAAGCAATGAGCAATTCTATAAGCCAGGTGTTTATAAGCAGGGTGACAAATACTCTGGAATTTTTACAAGTACCTTATTTTAAAACATATGCACTAAAAATAATAGACAATTTTGAAATAACTATATCTTATTATAACATATCAATGTCAAACAAAAAAATCAAAATATTTGTATTATGAGGGTTTCAAAACATTAATGTTATCTAAGAGCATTACTAAATGTGACATTATGGTATCAGACACTGAATATATCATTTCATATACACAAGCTGACAAGAATAATGCCATAATTTGTTGTGATACTGTATGAAATAAAGCAATATTTACAGTTTACCTATTTTTCCTAAATCATTGACTCACCACCACATTGCAAACAATATAAACAATTAAATTCATCTACATCAAATAAAAACTATCAGCATTAATTTTTATCTGTGAGTCATACAGTAATCAATTAAAGAATGTACTTTCTTAAAGCACCACAATGTACTTATTGACCAATATCTTTTTACAACCAAATAGCACATAATTTACTAATATTATGAGTCATGTTTTATTCATTATCAAATATTTGCAATAGTCCTTTGTTAAACTTTTAATTAAAAATAAACCAATGCTGTTAATAAAAAAATGACCTGAAGTATATATTTTGTGCCAATTTTTAAAGTTGAAAAACAACATATTTTGGCAGGAATCAGTAATTTATAATGAGTAGTAAAAAAGAAGGTGTTATGACATTTATTATATTAATTTTTATTAAATACAAAAAATTGTGTTCTTTTTTATTGTTGTATATTAAATAAAAATAAACTTACCTCTTTTTCTGGTCTTGATGCGTTGACCGGATAGGACTGGTTTTTCTACCTTTTGACTCATACAAAAATTTCTGAAAATAAAAATCTCATTAAGCACACACTATTCTACAACTTCTACTAAAACATTTCTAAACCATTCTGACATATTTTTGTTCATTTATTGTAAAAAAAAACCTTGTAAAGAGTAATTTAGGTATATAAATACTTCAACAATTTCTAATCAGTTTCAGTTCAGATAGTATTGAACTTTTTATCTGTCTCATGCATTTAACAGTTTGGGATGTCAAAACAAAAAACCATTATCTTGGAGTAAGAGAGTACTCTTGTTCACTAGTGAAATGACATTCCTTACAAGAAACTACTAGTAATTATCCCACTAATAAGAATCAACAGACAGGTCAGTTTGCAGATGATCTTCTCTCAGTAATACAATAAATTGGAGAGATTTTTAATGGATTATAAATGTTTTAGAGAACACATTAAATTATTTATAATATGCTTTCTACTTGTTCATGACCTAGTTTATACAGTTTATTTAAGTCTAGTAAGTTTGCATGTGAAAATTTAGATTAGAATAGAATATTATTTGATTAATTATGCAACTGGCTCTTTGCACAAATTATTGACAATATTTGGAAATACACAGGCATCAATATGTCACTCACAGTGGTATGGTATTGAAAAAAACCACAGGCACTTATTACCAAACTTACAATTTTGTGTTTGTATTTAAAGATAGTCCCTTTCAAGATTAATATGTCAAATTAATGTATTGTTTCTTTTGAATAAAACTGTTGAATGAAACTGGGAATTTGTCTTTGATAACTCCCACATTTACATCATAGTCTCAGATTATCTTCTTTTAATATAATTCCAATTTTTTTAAAGCTTTTCTTAATCATTGTTGCAATCACAAAGTTTAGTATAACAATACAAGATGTGCGCAGGAAAGAAAACCAGAATAGAGAGAAGTATATATAAAGAGATATACATTGGAAATACCAGGTGGGTTAAACTGAAAATTACTTTTGGGTTGAACTGGAAAGGACCCAGGATGGTAAATATCCAACTTTTTAACAGAGTTTGTTGATGCACTCACTCACTGATGATTTGTCTATTCTAATTACAATATTAATATTTACTTTTTTGTAAGAAATCGTTTAATCTAGATATGGATTAGATAAGAACATTTAATATAACATTATATTCAATACACTTAAAATATAGTATGCAAGATTTCCTCTGCAATAAAGTTTCGTTTATTTCCATCCAAGTTGACAACCTACGAGTTATGGAAAAATGTGGACACTATGATTACAATTGAGTAATTGAGAAATTCTGTAACCAGAATGGTCTATGGAAACTTCAGGCACAAGTAAAGAATGATATTAAAATCTGGGGGAATTAAATTGTACTTGAGTTTTTTTATGACCAAAAAAAAAACATATTTTTGGAATTAACTGAATGTACAGTATTGGCCATAAAAGTTGGAACTTTTAAAAATTTAAAAATTTTCCAATGTTTTAAATTTATATTTTATTTTTGTACATCCAATCAATAAACATATTTATAAGTAAACAAAAAAGCATACCAGAATTTCAACCTTACCTTGTTTCAGACAATAAGAAATACTTTAAATTTTTGTGCTGGACAAAATGCTTGGAACTTTTTATGAAAGATGTATTTTACAGGCAGTCTTTGACACACCAGTGTGCAGTGGGTTCTTTTTATTTATTTTATTTTGTGTTACCATGGGAAAAGGCAAGGCCTATTCCAGCGACATTTACCAAAGGATTTTAGATTTTTACAATCAGGGTGTTAGGCAGCGTAATATTGCTCAAAGACTAAATGTTCCTAAGAACACTGTGTCACAGATAATTAAGAAATATCGTATATTTGGAAATGTGATACCAGGTAAAAGCACTGGAAAACCTAAAGCCACGACTGCCCGTGTAGATTGGCGAATTTTAAATAGTTCCCACAATGACCCATTTTTGTCATCCTCCAATATTTTACAAAAATGAAATGAAGGTGAGCCTTCCAATATCTCTGCAAGAACGGTAAGAAGGCGATTGTGTTCTGGTGGCCTTAACAGCTACAGACCTGCTAAAAAACCTTTGTAGCGGAAGAAAAATTTCAAGTTACGCCTACAATTTGCAATGGATCATCTTAACTGGACTGTACAAGATTGAAAAAAGGTGCTATTCAGTGACAAATCTAAGTTCAATCTGTTTTCTAACTGATATCTGACTAACTGATATCTGATATCTAATCTGACGAATCTAAGTTCAATCTGTAAAAGAATGGTTGGACCAAGAAAAGATCACAGTTTTAAAGTGGCCGGCCCAGAGTCCAGACTTAAACCCCATTGAAAATTTATGGGAACATCTGGATCGCCAAATTCAGGCATCTGGAACAGTCAAAAATGCTGATGAACTATTTCATAAGCTTGTTGAACCCTAGACTCACATTTACAGACAAATAATTGAAAATTTGATTGAATCAATGCCCAGAAGAATGCAGGCAGTAATTAATGCTAAGGGTTACCATACCAAATATTAATTATAATATTATGGTTTTAATAAGTTATGTTTTATGTTGTTTTTGAATAAAAATCATTTAGGTCCGGCTTTTTTAAAATTTTTATTCCGAACTGCTACTGGTGCTGAATTTTTGTCAACATTTAAATTAATTAACACTAGTTTTTTCGTGTTCAATAACTTTATAAAATAAAATAAAATGCTAATTAAAAGGCACACAAAATATAATAAATTTTAAAAAATTCCAACTATTATGGCCTATACTGTATATTAATTTCAAAAAAACTTTTTAAATACACATAGGGTCATAAAGGTATAGCTGTTCAGAAAAATACTATATGCAGGTACATAGCCTGCTTCAAGGTAGTGAAAGGCCGGCCTTTTTCCAAGAATGCAAGTTAATTCAGAACTTATTGTTTTTTTCTAGTGCACGAGAATGTTCATATACCTATTAAAGTACTAACACTAATCTCAGTACTTTTTTCTGTATGTTTTAACACTTTTTTGCTTTTTTTGTAGTTACATATTGTATTAGTTATAAAATTATTGTACTTCAGACATGTTTTCTCAAACTTTGTATAAACTATTATATGTACCACTAATCTGTAGGAACAAATATTATTTAGAATTTGTTTGTTTGTTACAGTTATGAGTTACATCCTTTAAAAGAATTTTAGAGATCTATATAGCATGCCTTCCACATTGAAGCTCCTTTGTTTCTTCCCTGTTTTGATTGAGATATATTTGATACTTATTTTTATTTGAGGAAATAAAGTTCTTTGGTTTACTGGAATGATCTTAGGTTTTGTTTCTATATGGAAATGTAAAATTTAATTTAGTATTTATTATGAGAAGACATTAAGACAAGAAACACAACAAATCTAACAGTACCAAGTGATACAACACACAGACAACAGACAGACAGCCAGACACACATACAGAAAAATGACAATTAGATGGTCTCCCTTGAGAATCAAAGACATCAGTGTGATATAATTTATAAAATATTAAAAAGCTATTATCTGAACATAAACCAGATGAAACTTGATAAGGCATAACTATAAAATATAATTGCTTTAAATCACTCTAACTATACAGCATCATTATATGAGTATAAGACATTGTGTAAAATGCTTTGGGGAAGTTACTGTATATTCTATTGTTCACCTGGAGTGAAAAAAAAATTGAGCAAGAGAGCACATAAGTAAGAAAGTTTAACTCAGTAGATCTAAATCCAAATTATATTGCTTGAAGTGTTCACATAAGAGTAACTAGGAACTGTGTCTGACAAAGCTTGATCCTTATACACTGTTTGTCATGTCTTTAGCTTTAAAATTGTCTGGAAAAGCCTGCAAAGGTTAACACTGTATTTTGTATTTTTGTGTATCATTCATTTGTGTATTTTAATCATTACTTTATATTAAATAATTTTTCAAATCAATGAAGGGATGGTGTTAATGGTATACCATATGTAGCAGGTAATTGATAACCATCTTTATTTAAATGGAAAGGATCTTATTATATAATTCATATATAATTCAGTCCTTTATGTGTTAAAAAGGTCCTTTGGGTCAAGACATGTTAATGTCCTCTATAACTAAGACTATATAAAAAAAAACATAAAATAAAATATTTTTATAAGTTGAATGCTAAATGTATGCTCAACACATTAATGTTGGACATTGAAATACAAGTAATGAGGGTCTGCTTATTTTTAAATACAATATTAATGTTTACTTTTTTTGCCTTATCTATAAATGGATTAAGTAGATAAGAATAGGTTAAAATAGATTAAAATTATGTTCCATAAAGTTTTCTTTATTTTAATCACTTAACAGCCTAAGAATCAACATAGGAATTATGATTAAGTAATCAAGAACTTCACTAACAAGAAATGTTTATACTAAATTCTGGCCCAGGTAAAGAATAATATTAAAGTCTGAGGGAATTCAATTCGACTGGAACTTTAATTGGAAAAAAATAATATTTTTGTAATTACATAAAGAGAACAACTGTTACATTTTTAAATGCAAATAAAATTGGAAGAAGTATAATTTTTCAAAATATCATTCATTAAAAACACATCTTTGACATCCTAAACATAAAATCAACCTCTGTAAAAAAAATATGATATGATAAGTCTGAAAGTGCATAAGGGTACTGAAAGGTCTTTTTCCATGAATGTAAAAAGGAGGTATTGAACTAATTGATTTTTTGTTTTTCCTGTAACTTTTTTATCTCATGTTTTAACTTTTTTTGTAGGTGTCTGTATTATTCTCACTATACTCAATTTTAAAATTATTGTAATTTTTGGACTGAATCCGGAGACTTTTTCAGTAGCCGCTAATCTGTAGAAATAAATACTACTTTCTTCATTTGAAGACTTGTTATAGGAGTTGAGTCCAATAAATATGGACAAGAAGAACGTTTAGATCCCTCTAGTTACTTCCAAGTACATCATTAGTTTGTTCCCTGCTTTGTTTAAGATCAATTTAGTAGTAATTTATATTCAAGAGAAATGGGAGCGCTGGATTTACTGGAATGGTCACTGGATTCTGTTTCTACACAGAGGTAGGTGTAAGTGCTATTTAGAATAGGATCCTGGAGTTCTTAGATCTTTATTATGAGAAGTCATTCAGACAAAGAACCTAACAATAATAAGTAATTCCTAAAAAAATAATACTAAGATAAGATAAAGTCAAACTGGTCTAAGAACTTAAAACTGCAACATAAAATACAGAAAAAATTGACAATCAGATGTTCTACTTTATTAAGAAGGTTGGTTTGCAAGGTCAAGAAGTTTTTCTTGAAGGAGTTACAAAAAATTACAACAAAACTGTACAATTTATTAAAATACTCTTCTGTTACAATATTAACGGTATTACCAGGGGAGAAAAAGTGGTTTTCGCCACAAAAAGCAAGAATAACGGCATAAGGAGTGCAATCGGGTCAACGACTCGCCAAGTCCCAAGAAAAGAATTTTAACAAATGGAACGTCTGCGTGGCTTGTTATTATTTGGGTTTTTTAACTTTTCAACCGTATGTAAGCTTTTGTGTAACATTAAGTGCCAATTAAAGTAAAAAGCGCAAAATAACTATTTAAAACGCAGGTACCCCATGCGTGACTTTGACCCACCATTTTCCTTTACATTTATTTAGCAATATTATGGAGAAATACTGCGTTTGTTCCATTTGTTTATGACATGAATCGATTTGTATACATATGTATAAGTGTTTAGAACGTAGTTTTAGTTTTAAATATTAGAAATTACTTACATTTTTACTGTTTTACAAAAATCACCCCACGAGAGCCACAAAAGAATTTCAATGGAAGTCTCGTTCTCAAAAGCGAACAGAAAGGCGAAATGACACGAGTGACGAGATGTGCGCTCCTTTTTTTGTCAAACGCGGCGTTGCACGATCCTCGGAAGCAGCTACCCTAGAAAGCTTCACCAAAAATTTCCCTTCTTTCTTAGTTTCTCTTGGCCTTTTTAATACTCGTAGGATTTTATTCAAACAAAAATAGTCTTGAAAATTATGATTGTGAAAAATTAAATGTCACTTTGATGGTGACAGGAGTAAAACAAATTGATTGTTTTAGGTTATTTTGTGACAGGAACACTCTATGATTTGAAAAAAAATACATTTTGGAAATTATAAAATTTTAATAATTTCTAAATATTATTTTAATTTTTTTATTTTTTCCTTTAGTTCAAGAACCTACATTTAATTTCAAAAATTGTAGGTAACCTTTAATAACTTGACATGTATATATAACATAAATGTATTTACATGGCAACAGTGTAACATCCTCGAGTTTGCTCGGTTATGCTGACGCCAAAACGAAAGCGCAAAGGTGTGTTTACATTTGTGCGATTTGCATTTGCGACCGCAGACGTATTAGGTACCTTTACACTGACAATCTTTCCCTCAGGTTTAGCACGTGGGGTTCCAATCGCGTGGGAAAGAGCGGCAGTGTAAATGTAAACTTGACCTGCGGTAAAGAACGTTGTTTTTATTATCGCGGTAGGAAGTAGTAGGAACTATCTCGTGCGATTTGAGCGTCGGCCGGTTTATTTAAAAGTTCAAGAAGAAAAATAAAAAAATAAAATTGTGTACTATGGCGGACAGTAGATACTGGTCTTAATAACTGATTTCATTAAAGTTTACAAATCATACCCATGTCTGTGGAAGATCAAGTCTAAAGACTACACAAATAGAAATTTGAAAAATATAGCGTATGACAAACTAATAGATATCTGCAAAACAGTAAATCCGGAGGCAAATCGAGATTATGTGATAAAAAAAATTCAAAGCTTCAGAGGGTCATTTCGTAAAGAGTCGAAAAAAGTTCTAGAATCAAAGAGGAGTGGAGCAGGCCAAGATGATGTGTATATACCAACGTTATGGTATTATGATCTGTTGCTATTTACTACTGATCAAGAAATGCCCACTGCTAGTATAAACAACATGAATACCGAAGAAATAGTAGAGGAGGAGGATGAAGAGGAAATTGCAAGCAAAATAATGGAACAAACTTTTGAGGGAGAAAGTCAGGAATCTGTAGGGTCCAAAAACAACACAGAAATTGCTAAAGAAACTTTAATATTTTCCTCTTTTTAACATATTATCCTGCCAACTAACTTGAATGAATGAATGAATTGACGAAACAGTGGGCTGCCAAGGCAGTTGTGCATATAGGTCTCCTGATGGACCCGTCATGCCCCACCGGGGGTTACCAGAGCCCAACGGCCTTAGAGAAACCTATAAGGCTCTCTGGTCTGAAGGACTTAAAGTCGCTCGGTACACTGAAAGTGTTACCCAAGTATTTGAACCTGGCGCGTGTGAGTGCTGAGCACTCCCCGACTTCATGGTCAACGGTTTCATCCTCCTCACAGCACCATCGGCATTCCGGGTTGTCCGCAATACCGATAGTATGGAGATGGCTTCTTAAGTGCCAGTGACCGGTTAAAAGACCTGTCACTAGCCGAATTTCGCGTCTTTTTAGGCGTAGTAGATTTTTGGTGAGAAAGGCAGAGGGCCCACCTATGTGCGCTTTGGCCTGTCTCATAGCAGGGGACTCAGTCCATCTTCGGTGGGTCCACTTGTCCAGCAGACCCTTCATTGATGCGACCGCAACGCATTTGGCGATACCAACTATGGGTTCCGGCCCCATCGGCACATTCGCGGATCCCAGTCTGGCAAGAGAGTCCGCTTGTTCATTACTTGCATGGCCTGCATGGCCAGGTATCCAGACGAGCTGGACCCTGCATCCAACCTGTACCAGTTTTTTCAGGACTTTTATGCACTCTAGTACAAGCTTGGAGCTTACCTTTGCGGCCGTGATAGCCTTAATGGCAGCTCTGCTGTCCGAGCATATTGATACGACTGTATTGCGGTGTCCGCAGCTTAGGATTTTCTGTCCGCATTTTAATACGCGAATACTTCGGCCTGGAAGACAGTGGCGTGCTCCCCCAGCGAGTATGCCCTACTGGTATGTGGGATCCCACCAATAAGCCCTTATCCAGCTCTGTTATTCATTCTGGAGCCATCTGTGTACCAGATGGTCCCCCTGTTTAGCAATGCAGGTCTGTTGGAATGCTGCCACTCCTCTCTGCCTGCAATATGCGTCACGAATCCCTCGCAGTCCACAGTCACTGGAGCCATGCAGTCGCTGCCCATCAGAAGGAGAGGACATTCCTGTATGGCCCGTGACCAAATTTTTGCGTGACCGGTCTCGCCAGCACGTAGTTCGCCGAGGACGTATAGCCTGTACGTAGTCCTCATTGCCTCGAATTGCACAACGAGGTCCAGAGGCGGAAGGCTCAGCAGAGTCTCAAGCGCTCTAGTTGGCGCCGTCCGCATGGAACCCGTTATGCTGAGACATGCAAGACGTTGGACTCTGTCCGGTTGTGCGCGAATTTTCGCTTTCTCAGTACATGGCCACCAAACGATAGCCCCGTATGTGAGAAGAGGTCTCACAATGCGCGAGTAGATCCAGTGGAGGATCTTAGAAGACAGACCCCAGGTATTGCCGAAAGCCCGCCTGCAGGCCCATAGCGCGCAGGTGGCCTTCTTCATTCTGGTGTCTGCATGATCGTGCCAGGAGAGTTTGGGATCCAACTTCTGTTTTGGGGTTAATCTTGAGACCTCCCGAGAGGCACCATGTGTCCACCATACGCAGGGCTCTCATCATAGGGCCCCGCATTGAGACGGCGTCTTTCCCTGGGCAAAGGATTACCAGATCATCAGCGTAGGCTTGTGTGTATAGGCCAGCATTGTTTAAAAGATTTATCAGGCTGTCGACCACAAGGCACCACAAGGTAGGGGACAATACTCCTCCCTGCGGGCAGCCCCTAGCCGCAACGTTTCGACAATCTCGTTGTTGAGCTGGGCAGATACATGACGTTTCGAGAGCATGGCCTCTATCCAGCTAACCAAACAGGGTTCTGAGCCGCGGCTCTCGAGTGCTTGGCAGATTAATGCAAAAGGGGTGTTGTCGAACGCCCCTTCAATGTCTAAAAACGCACCCAGACAGGCCTTGCCACTACCCAGAGCGCCCTCCACCTTCCTAACGAGGTGGTGTAGGGCCAGATCCGTGGATTTGCCCGCCTGATAGGCGTATTGGTGCACATGTAGTGGTTTGTTGACCAGGATGCTTTCCTTAAGGTATCGATCAATCAGCCTCTCCATCGCCTTCAGCATAAAGCTGGTAAGGCTGATAGGTCGGTACGATTTGGGATCTGTAAAATCGCTTTTTCCGGGTTTCGGAATGAAGACGACTTTCACTTGACGCCATGACTTTGGGACGTAGCCCTGAGCAAGGGACGACCTGAATAGTCTGACTATGTGTGGGGTTAGTATTTCTAACCCGTTTTGCAAAAGGCATGGATATAATCCATCCATGCCCGGAGATTTGAAGGGGGGGAATGTCTTGATTGCCCATTTCACCCTCTGGTAGGTAATTATTCTTCTAGCAGTCTCGAACTCTAAGCGAATCGGAGCCCGAGAACAGCTAGGAGGATCGCGAGTTGAGTTGGAGCCTGGGAAGTGAGTGCGCAGCATGACCTCCAGTGACTCCCGCTCATTGGTAGTAAAGCCGCCATCTGGAAGTGACAGCGACCCCAATTTAGTTCCAGGTTCCTTGGACAGTACTTTGCACAGTCGTGCTGCGGATGGTGTGTTTTCAACATCATCGCAGAACCGCCTCCAGCACTGTCTTTTGGAGTCCCTGAGTGTCTTTTTGTATTGCCTTTGAGCTGCGTGGAACGCATCCCAGTCACTGGCAAGCTTAGTGCGCTCAGCCCTGCGAAGGAGCCGACGCGTATTGTCACGTTGCTTTTCCGTGTTCTTGTTCCACCAGGCATTCTTGGCATTGGCGGGTCTTCGTCTGAGGGGACAGCTGCCCTCGAATGCCGCGACTATCGCACAAGTCAGGTTGACAGTCCCGATATCTGTGTCGGCCGGAAGTGTGTACCTTGCCGGCATGTCCGTAAGACCACCGACTAGTTCCTCTCGAAAGTGGTCCCAGTCAGTGCACCTTGGGTTTCTGTAGACTGGGGTATCGTATCGAGCCTGCTTCTTTATTTCAAAAAGAATGTGCCTGTGGTCCGACATTGTGACCTCAAGGGACACTCTCCATGAGCTGAGAAGGTTCACAGTACTAGGTGAACAGATAGTAAGGTCAATAATTGATTGACCCCTATTGCAGTAGAAAGTTGGGACACTGCCTCGGTTGAGTAGTTCTAGGCCATTTGAGCACAGGAAGTCAACCAGGGAGCGACCCCTTGGGTTCTCATCTCCGCATCCCCAAAGGCCGTGATGTGAATTCGAATCGCAGCCCATGAGAAGCGGGAGACCCAAGTCTTCACAGTATTTGACCACCGCAGTGACGGCCGGGGGGGGGGGGCGATTCAATTTCGATGGGAAAATACTACCAGAACAGGGCAGAACAGACTACCAGATCCTTTCCCGTGTCCATTGACAGTTTGACGGCTACTAGGTCCCTTGTACAGAGACCTGAGAGGAGAAAGCACCGCACATTCCTAGTAAGGATGATTGAGCGGGGATTCTCACAAGGTACAAGTTTATGTATTGTGCCGCCAGTTAAACCCAGGCCTTTAACAGAACCCTGGTAAGTCCAGGACTCCTGTAACAAGGCGACGTCGATATGGAGCTCAGTGAGCCTTTTGCACAGAACAGCGGTGGACGCTCTTCCATGCTGTAGATTCGCCTGCAGAAATGTTAAAGGCATGCTGTATGGTATGGGGATAGGTGACTGCCAGTACGCTTAGTCCTTGGAGCTGGAAGGGCCATCGTCTACGGATAGCCCTGGCCCCTCGGAAGCTGCGGCGTCAGAGGTAGTGGCCTTTTCTAAGTCGGCGGCCGAGAGCCCAGGGGCCACTGTGGAAGTAGCCACCCTGGTGTCATCAGCCGCTTTCCTGCTCTCGATAAGGGAGATAGAGGCCCGCCCTGGTGATGCTATAAAATAGCAAGCCCTGTCTCTCCCTTATCGTTTTGACGGATCCCTCATCCACCCCCACCACCAGCCTGAGGTTCTTAGCCTCTTCCTTGCGCTCCCACACTCTCCACTGGGAGCACGGGAGGCCAGGATTTTGAAGCTCCAGAAGCCTCAGGGTGTCCTTGTCAGACTTATGTCTAATACCCGGGATCCTTAAGATGGCCCGGCGTAAGCGAAGCGTAAAGGGATCCACTGTTGTCAGCGTGACCCCCTCCCAAGGGGAAAGACTTGGGAGTGCCCGACGGAGCCACT
Organism: Anthonomus grandis grandis; assembly: GCF_022605725.1. NCBI lineage: Eukaryota > Metazoa > Arthropoda > Insecta > Coleoptera > Curculionidae > Anthonomus > Anthonomus grandis. The sequence continues at coordinate 17,535,981 of NC_065549.1, forward strand.
CCAGACTTTCCTGGTTCGCGGCCGTTAACAGAATGTGGTTCCTGATCAGCCGCGGTGGATGGAATTGCAATGACTATGCCTCACTGCTGGACGAAGTCCGCAGTATGGCCTCAGTCACCGAGTCCACGAATTGTAACAGCTGTTCGCCAGTGAAACCGACCTCGGGTTGTCCCGTACGGCACACTGCCAGCTGCAGCTTGGCGCTGCCGACCGATCGCGCATAGCTGACTTGAGGCCGGGACTCAGCGGTCCGCGGTCTCTTAGCCCCGCCAGCGCGCTCGGTAGGCGTAGACCCGGGTGTCCTGAGCGTTTTGGTGCCTGGAGCCCTTGGCCTCTTCTGCAGCCCTAGCCTTCCTTCTCCTTCTTTTCTCAACTAACTTTTCCTTCCATATTACAAAGGTTACATGTTTCGCTCGACTAGAGCATCATTCTTGTTTAGGTCTGATGATGCTCTAGTCGAGCGAAACATGTAACCTTTTTAATTTTATTAAATGTATTTGTGATGCTGTAGATTTTGTGTTTTTACCTTTTATAGAAGCGGGGTTTACGGACAGGCTCAGACTTGTGCGAAGTGAATGCGATTGTTCCAGCGTTTTTATCGCGGCGTATTTCAGTTCGCCTTAGACCGCGTTTTTGACGCCGTTCTTCAAAAATTCGCAATGGCAAAAACTAAATTATTGATAGAAATAGTGAAAAAGTATCATTCATAGATAAATGAATATTAAATTTAATACTTTTAATTACTCTATGTTCCTTACGTAAAAACTTCATTTTCTCTCTTTCGATTTCAAGGAAAGCCTCATGAAATTCATCGCCAATTATATGTTCACCTATGTTTTGTGATTCGTCATCCATAGTTGCCGATTCCGATAGCATTGTACTATTGCATTCTTCGTTACGGAATTTTTGTTAATTTTTTGATTGTTCGATGTTGCCCGTAGTTTTTCGAGGCTTTATTATTATTCTTAAAAATGACATGCTTTCAAAATAAGGTCATGTGCCTTTGTATTTTGGTTCACTATCAGCATCAGCTCCCGAACAGGGTTTTCGATTTTTTTTCAATTCCCTTCAATAAGTATCTCGCAGATGTTTGCATTTTTTCTTGACGATATCACCTGAAAAAAAAATTGTAAATTAAACCCGCTTTTATTCCCGACTTCAGTTTTACTGTAATGGAAATAACTTTTTTTTTCAAGGGCGTTTCTCGAGTTGTTCTGAATGTTTTACTCTATTACATTAAATAATTTTAAGATTTTTTATAAATAAATACCGTTTTGATTTCAGATACTTGGCTACTGGGGTATAATTTCGCCAAATCGCTTTTTCATTCAGAATTTAGAAATTTTCTTTTTCCAAGATTGTCATAGAAGTTTGTGTAGCCACATGGAATACATTATTACAAGTTTACATGGCTAAACCCACTGTGACAGACTTCAGACTAATAGCGCAAAGCTTTTGAGACAGATGGCAATTTTCTCGCTGCATTGAAAGCATCGACGGGAAACAAACACATCCGCATAAAAAAACTGAGAAACTCTGGTTCTATGTATTATAACTACAAGGATTACTTTTCAATCGGATTACTAGCTGTAACTGATGCAAATTATAAGTTTGTAATGGTTGATGTAGGCTCTTATGGTAAAGATCGTACGCAGGAGTAATTGAAAATTGTCCCCTTAAACAGGCTCTTGCACTGGAAAGACTGCAAATACCCAAAGAAGAAAATTTGCCAGGGTCTAATATCAAAGGACCATACTTTTTAGTGAGAGATGATGCATTCCCTCTGAAAGAATATCTAATGAGATATTTGCCGAGCTCTAGTTCCTCATCCTTACTACTACTACTACCCTTACACAATGCTTGTGATGTCAGTGGCTGTATTTTACATCGAGTATATTTTCAAATGGATAAATCCACAACAAATCTTTGTAAAATATTCCTCTTCTTAGCAAGTGAGATATCACTAGCTATGTTGCCACCGGATATAGTTTTAAATGCAGGATGACCAGCCGTATGCCTTTAGAGCGCAATGGAAAGAATGGTCAGAATTATGATGGGAGATGACATAAATGAGCATTTCTACATGGATATGATCCTAGATGAAACACTAAGTATGACTTAGTGCTCTTTCTCTCGAACTCAAGAGCCGATGGGGTATGAGGTCCCTTCATCTGCACCAACATAGGAATGTACTTAAAGCGTTTAAAACTGAAATAGACGATTTCCTAGTTGTTTGAAGTCAACCCGACTTCACTTCCCCGACTTTTCCCGATCTTCACCCACCTTCTAAGAGCCCTAATAGAATTTACAAATGTGATTTACCAAATGTATACACCAGAGAAAGGATAACATATAGTACACTATAAACATTTTATATTATAAGAGAACCAGACAACTCCTGTTTTCTTCCAGAAATGCCAAACAGCTGGACGCGTGACATAAATATCAAATTTATTAAATTTTGGCAACAAAAGACCAACTCATTTCCGTTTTTTCCAGAATATTCCAAGGAGTATCTTCCTGGAAGAAATACCAAAGTTATTAAATTTCTATTTATTTTTTCCTAGTAGGTCCTGTCTTTAACTGCATGGAAGATTGCCTCAAATATATCCAGAAAGTTTTAAGTAAAATGCCCCAAATCCAAGACGGTTTGGAGACACTCTGGATCATTTTAGAGCTACTTCAAGTGTTATGAATTAAATGCGCAAGCTGTCTAACCATAGTGTGTCACATAAACACTTCAGGTCTACAGACTAACGTTTTCCTCATAAAAACATAGTATACCATGAAATATTCATAGCTGCCACAATAGAGGCTCTAATTCTGAGAATTAGCCAGATATCGGCATGAATAATTAGTTAAAATAAAGGACAGTAATTATATTCTTAAGGTGTGAATTAAAATACTCAATTGATTTATTTACACATTTACACTACTAAACACAATCAATTTACATCAATTTAAATACCGCGGCAACATTCCGAACTGAACTATCAATTGCCCTCCCGGCGGCGACGCGGCTCTTTATATACTCGGCAGCCCACTTTTCGCAATATTCGCTTTCCACGCATTTCCAGAAATGTCATGCAGTGTGCCCACAATAGCTAGTATTTGCGGCGTTGCCAATATTTTTACAATATCAATTGTCTATAATCAATTGCGCTGTATTACCGATTAAGTGTGAAATTTGGGTAGCTATTTGAAGAAATGCAAAAGTTAAAAAGTTTAAAAACGGATTTTGACCTATATATGTTTGGCTTAAAATGTTTAAAATTTGGTCAGTCATCATTGCCTTAAAGTATTGTACCTACCTTCCAGATATCCTGTAAATTGGCTTTATTTACTTAAGTATATATTGGTTAAGTATTTTTTTAATTTGCAAATTAATTGTTCACAGTATAATTTATTAAGTCGTTCAAATTTCATTGGTTTATTAATATAAGCATAAGAACTACTCGAATTACAAAAAAATTTTCTTTAGATTGCTCAAAAGCGCGCTGTCTAAATTTAAAATAAACACTAATTTACTGAACTGAGAATCTTTTAACCAGCTTAGAAATCTTATTACCAGATTTATACTAAATGATAAGAGTTATTTTAATAATCGCTTACATATTAATAACTTAAAGAATAACTAGAAACGTCTAAGAGAACTAATAAATAACATATTTTAAGGCTTTTACTTCTGTTCTGAAGTGTGTTGATTCTGTGGATGAAATAAATGAATATTTTCAGTTCGGCAGGATGTTCTGCTTCGGATTCAGCTACAGTTGACCTCTACCTGCAAAATCGGAAATAGGGTGTTGACCTGTTTGACTGCATTGGCAACTAGTGATCAGGTGAATTCTGTTCTCTATAGTATAAAAAATAGAGTCCTTAAGAAGTGATGGTATTGGATTATCCATGTTATTATATTGCTGTCCTCATATTATCCCATACAGTTTCCATTAATCAATGTCTTTATAGAAACTAAAATATTTCAAAATGTACTTAAAAGATCATGTCTTATTCCAACTCCAAAAGTTCCATCATCAAGTAAACTAAATGACCTTAGACCTGTTAATAAATTGCCATCTCTATCAACAGTAATTGAAAAAGTACTAGATTATCAAATTCGAGAGCATACCAAGCGAATAACGCATCAAGCCTGCGAAACGGCAGGTAGGGTCTAAACCCATAATCGGTATAGCTAGATGTGTAGTTGCCTCAATGAAGAGTCTGCTGGATAAGTGGACTCTCCGAAAATAGAAGGAAGCCAACCAGAAATCCACGGCGCTTAAAAAGACGCAAAATTCGGCTAATGATGGGTCTATTAACCGGCATTTAAGACGCCATCTTCACACCATCTATTCAAAGGACTCTGACGGGCTAAACCACATATTGCTTCTGGCTATTCTTTTCATTCTCATTCTATTTCAGGTAGAACACCATATGGTTTTTAAGAACTTAAGTGCCTCAAAAGCAGTTCTTCACTCTATAGAACTTAGCCCTAAAAATGCCAAGCTATTTTTTTTTGGCGTACGCATTGTAGTAAGCAATCAAGATTTACTACATATTAACATTAGTAGTAAATAAAATTAAGGAGCTTAATAGCTTTTTTTTTTTAATGATTCAATCCCCGTAAATACATAATTTATACCCCACCAACCCCTAAAAACCACCCCTACCAAACATCAAGCAGACTAATTGATCTGGCCCAGTATAGTAGAACAGCGTAGTAGCTTCTTTCTCTTAAAATTATTTCATTTCACACTACAAATCTAAGCATTAATATTGTATATATTTCCTAAGCTAACCATTAATATTGTATATATTTCCATATATTTTAGATCCTGCAATAATTGGTTTGATAAGAATTAATTAAGTAAGAAAAGTGAAAAAAATTATATTATGAAATAGGCGATAGCAAGTGGCTTTAGGACGGGGAAAATGAATGTATCTAATTTTTGATGACTTGCACCTTAATGATCCCTGGCAGCACAGATTGTTTAGGGAATTATACACAAAAGTTATGCTTTATGTTTGAATGTTACGAAGCTTGACATTCTGTGAATTGCCGAGGAATGTTTCAACATATTTTAATACTGCTAGATACTGATTGGTCGCCTGTCACGGTGCAGCAGGACGTCAACTCTGCATAATTATGATGTTTTTTATGATATACTGAACAACACTTTCGCTATAGAGCGGTACCCTTCAAGGTAAAACGTAAAAGACGTTTCCCTCCCTGGTTTTCGGGGGACATAATTCGTAATATATATAAAAAGGAAAAAGCATTTCGTGATTTTAAGATTTCTAAGTCGAATCATCATCTAGAGATATTTAGATCTCTGCGCAAGACAATTAAAGCTCTAACTGCACAAGCCTACAAAATGTACATCCATAGTATTGAAAACAAAATAACCTCCGATCCGAATGAATTTTGGTCTTTTATTCGAAGCAAACGTAATCAGTCTCAAATAGCCGGCTCAATGAAGCTTTCTAACCAATCATACAATACGCCTGACAGCATTGTGTCCGCTTTTGGAGATTATTTCAGGAGTGTATACACGAACTCACTTCCCAGCGATTATCCTGTCGTCCCATAACTTGCATAGATGTCGTCGCGCTCGCGGCTACCGACATTATAATGGCGAGCAAGTGTTTCAAAATTGAAATGACCTCTGGCCCAGATCTAATTCCTAGTTTTTTAGCTAAGGACTGCTCTGTTGCACTTACAGACCCTCTGCTCCACATTTTTAATCTGATCCTTAACACAGGTATTTTTTCCAATATCTGGAAGCAAGCTAAAGTTTGCCCTATCTTTAAAAAGGGTGATGCTGGAACAATAGAGAATTACCGCCCTATATCCATTCTGTGCATTTTCTCAAAGTTATTCGAGTTGGCTTATAAATTAATTTACTAACATCAATAAAAAAATATAAAATAAAATGAGTTTACACCATCCGTTTTTTTTTATTGATGTTAGTGTGAGTCAGTGTGTGGCTTTTGTATTTAGATAGGTCTGATGATGCCCTAATACGGCGAAACGCGTAACCTAAAATAGACGCTTGATTTATGAGACTTAGACTTTGAGTTTACTTTCTCCCTCCTTTGTTCATATACTTAAGTCTCTTTGAGAGTAATGGATGATTATTTTGAATTTCAAAAGGCCTTTGACCAGATTGACCACTTCATCCTATTAAATAAGCTTGAACGCCAGTTTGGATTCTCCGATCGCTTGATAAAGCTCCTTAACTCCTATTTAGTTGATTGCTCTCAGTTTGTAATGGTCGAAGGCTTTAGATCTGCTTGTTTTCCACCCACCAGAGTTCCTCAGGGCTCTAACTTGGGCCCCTTTCTCTTTAACGTTTTCGCTAACGACTTGATCTCCACCCTCAATTGCTCTCGGTTAGCATATGCTGATGACCTAAAGCTTTTCCATAAGACTGACTCTATAGCAGATTTTGGTCAACTGCAAGAGAACATCAATACTGTACACCACCATTGGTGTACTTTAAACCGGCTTAACCTTAATGTTTCCAAGTGTAATGTGGCCAGCTACTTTCGAATCAAAAGTCCAGTTGTCTTTAATTACTCAGTTAGTGGAGAGTCTCTGGCAAGGTCTACCTGTTTTAAGGATCTTGGAGTCACCTTTGACCAAAAATTTTCTTTTATTTCTCACATCGAAAATGCTGTTTCTTGAGCTACTCGCATGCTGGGCTTAATTATTAGAAATTGCGAACTTTTTTCGAACACTGCCACCTGCCAAAACTCTGTACTCTACTCATTTGGTCTTCCATTTACAACCAGCACATTCACCTATTAGAATCAGTCCAACGGCGATGATGGAGTATCCTCCAAGGGGCTTTGACCATAACCTGCTGCTCTCTAGATATACTGAACGGTCACTTGCGAAGAGGAGAGAAATGCATTCGGTGAAATTCTTGTTTAATTTACTTAACCATAAAATTGACTGCCCATCCCTTTTGCAAAGGATTTGCTTTTATATACCACGCCCAGAATCTAGACAGTGTCCAGCTTTTAACTTGGACCCGGCCAGGTCCAACATTCTGAACCAGAGTCCTATTCACTTTATGTGTCAAAACTTTAACACTATTGCTAATTCTTACGACATTCACCATGACAATTTGGCACTTATTTTGAGCCACCTGCGTATGGTCGGTGGGGGAGGCTAGGTTATTTACTTCTTATTAAGTTTTTAGTTTGAATACATTTATTTACTCATTTTTTTTTGCTCTTTTGATTCAATTTAATTCTTGATTCTTATCCTAATTTAGTGTTGATTTTTTATTATTTATTTTCTCAAACTCACTACTTTTTTTATTATATAGCAATTCTTTTATCGTTTGGTTGCATAAATCTAATACAGTTCATGCATTCGTACTTGTACATTTATATATTTAATTGATTTTCGTGGGTAAAGAAACTGGGTATATGTAACCTGTTGGAAATAAAGCTTATTATTATATTATTATTATAATCAATAAAATAAGAGAATACAAAGAAATGGAGAGACTATCTCCATTTCTGGAGATAGTCTCTCTGCTACAAGCTGGTGCAGGTTTTTGTGCTGAGGTCCTATATACCATCGCAGGAGCTACTCGTTGGGGGAGCTTGTCACTATCTTCCAGGTTGAAGTCTCTGCTGTGTTAAAATGTGGACAGAAAACTTTATTAGTTAGTACTAATCTGTTTGGAAAGCAGAGCCGTAATTAAGGATATTACAGCCGAGAAGGCAAACTCTAAGCTTGTACTGGAGTGTGTAGAGTAATGAAGGTACTGGTGAAGGAGGGCTACAGGGCAGCTCAGTTTGTCTTGATGCCTGATGACTTAGGTAGTGCTGGTGCTGGTAAAGACAAAGCGACTTCTTTGTTAGATTGGGATCTGCGAAACTGGCCGATAGTTTCCGAACCTATAAGTGCCCAAGCCAAATATGTAGTTATCAGATCAATGAAGAACCTCCGGAGATAAACGGAAGCACCTAATATGCGACAGGCTAAGGTATACATAAATCTGCCTATCCCACTAGACTGTTCTTAAAAAGACGTGAAATTCGGCTTAAATGGACACTGGTATTTAAGATCCCATCCCCACACGCTAGGTATTGCGGACAACTCCTAGTGCCATTGGTGTTAAGGATGAGAAAGAAACTGTATACGTTATCCAGAGTTTCCAAGAGTATCCAGCACTCATATGAGGTACGTTTAAATATCTGAGCAACACTTACACTTAGCCCAGCAGCGGAAATTTTTTTGGACCAGAACGCTATAGGTAACTTTCGGTGTTCAACAATTTGATTCATTTCAACGTGTTTTTTCAAAATAATAAGGATTTTGTAGCATATGACCGTATTTTTGACGTCGGTTATGTCATTTTACTTTAGAATAATATCATTTAATTAATTCGTATTTTTTATTAATTTTAGTGAAGTGTGGTAAAAAACTACTACTTTTTGTTTAACTGTTTATTTAAAAAGGCAACGAGTTTTGTCTAATTATCTAATTCATGAATACATAAATATGAAAGTAAAATTTGTAGTAAGCACAAATTTAAGGTACTGGCGTGATGGTACTTAGAGGGCAGCAAACACCAGCAAAACTGAAACAAGGAAAAATTTTAATTTTCATACCTTAATGCATAGTAGATTGGAAATGAAACGTTTATGCATTCTAATGGAAAATTATTTTCTATTAGTATAATTTCTCACCTCTGAAGTACACAAGAGTGTTTTTTGTAAGTAACAAAGTCAACCAAAGTTTTGTGAATCACCGGGCATTGTTCAAGCAAAGTACATTTTCCCGGTAAATTATTTTCACTGTTTGGACAGTCTGGGCTGAGACTGGGGTCTGGTAACGTTTGATTTAATCCAATCGAATAAGTACCTATAAATAAAATTAGTTAATAAAAATAGCAACATTTCAATTCTTATAATCCTGTATAAAAAAATAAATGAAAAAGAAAAGATTTAACTTGATTTTTTATAGTGTAATAGTTAAAAATAATATGTAATTTTTGGCTAACTAGGTCATACCACGATTTTTGGTTTTTAGTTTTAATTTTGGGAAGATACATGTATATTTATTGACAGTTTTATTGGTTATTTTCGGAGGTGCCACTATAGCGGATATTAAAATCCTTTTGAATACCTAATTCCTTTTTTAAAGCCCGGTAGGTCACCTTTCTTTAGAAGACTTTATTTCCTAAACCTTTCTGTTTATAAAAGGTAATAAAGGTATACTATATTGAAGTCTCTATAACCACCCAGCATGATGAGGTCTAAATATATCCCTAAAAAGTCTTTGTATAACCTATATTTACTTCGTTTAAGATTTTTTCTCAGTTTCCTTGAAGACACATTTATTACGAACATTTGAGACGCCTTTTCAAATTCTCCTTGGGACGTGACTTTGACGATTGTAATGTTTGTACGTCACTTTAAACTTGTCAGAGTTCAATTCACGTTGCCTTATCCGTGATATACCACATATTAAATAATAGAATTTACGTCTTTTTCTAAAATGTTAATATGTATGTAAGTTATTTTACATGTTATTATTTTATAAATTTGATAAGGTTTCTGAGTTTAGGAATCTGGTTCATTAATACAGACTTGCGTATTACTTCTATAAAATGAGTAATTTCTAACAAAACCTAATTTACTTTTACAGAACGTTCTCACTTTTAGTTAGAATTGATGAAGTCCTAAAGGCATAGATAAACAGTTTATAGGGGTTAAGGCTTGTCCTAAAGGCTTTTTAAATAAATTTGCTCAATAATACACGAGTTTGATTTATCATCTATATGCTTAGAACATTGAAAGGCCTTTCAATGTTCTAAGTCTATATGCTTTGAGCAACACCGCCATCTACCCTTCTTACTGATATGGATTTCAGCTGTCAATTTTGATTGTGCAATGTTGTCAATTCCCTTTAGTACAGATACAGACAAAAGTCATTAATGTCACTTTTTTTTAGAAAGATAATTGGCATTAAATTTGCTAAATTACTTTTACCTATCGATTAAAAATGACTTTCGTCGCTAGGACAAAAAAATAATGTCACTGTTAGTAGAAAGTGACAGTTTTTAACATTAAATTCACTGCGTATTGAAATGTTAGTACATCAAATTGCATGATTGATATCTTTGTTGCCTTCTTCATGAAAAATAGCGTACATAACGCGTAGATCAAAAGTTGTGACTCGCGCAAAATGCAACTTAAACTGCAACATGAAAGATATCTGTTATAAGTACGTTAATAAAAAGATATATTCATAAGCATTACAGCTGCTAATATAAAAATTAATTTATCATATTTTATTGATCACACCTGGTACATAGTGAAAGCACTATAAGTAATGTCAATTCTCGGGTTTATTTCGGCGAGTTTCAATAGGTCCGCACGCGGAGCTATTTACATCTGTGCTACCGGTCATCTCATTTAGCATGTTCTATAAAAATTCTCAAAGTCGAGAACTGGAAATTCCCGGCGGCCTCGGTGCCAACGCGCGACGACAGAGAAACTTCTCAGTGTCGATTAATGGGAATCCCCGACAGAGGTGGAAAATTATAAACTGCAAACTATTATAACTGAAATTATAATTATAACTGAAAAAAATTATAACTGAAAAAAAAATATAACTATAAAAAATTATAACTGAAAATTATACTCTGCTTATAACGTACCTTCGTACGTTACAGCCGGAAAATTACTGTCAATCGGGAAAAAATATTGAACGTTATAACCGGAGTTAAAATTTTAGTTAATACGTTATATCCAGTAAAATGATAAGACTATTTGGGCGGGTTCCAAATTATAAGTACGTTACATCCCATGTACGTTATAGACGGAGTACACTGTAGTTACATAAATGAAATATTTTTTAAACCTACGCATTAAGCACCTCAATTTGTTGGTGCTGTACTTTAAGTGCTCATTCCACATTAGATTACAGCCCAGTATTACATCTAATTATTTAATTTTTGTTTCTGATTTCGATGGTATAAAGTCAAAAGGTGGTTATTGAACCATTTAAAGATATTAGGTGGGTCTTGTTCGACATCTCTATACGTTTTTTTAGGTTTTTTCGACATTCACTTTCTAGTATGAGACGTAGCACCCTTCCTAGTGGTACACCACGCTTCTGTACTGATAATATCCTCAATTTGAATCCTTTGCGTAGGATTTGATAAAAATACGAAAACAACATCGGTTCTTTCCGATAGTTTTGGAAGATAAAATGGAACCTTTTTATTTCAATTTATATTTGTATTTATTAAATTAAAAACGTGTAAATCTGCCATTGTTTCTTATCAATCATCGAAACTAATGTAATCATTTTACAATAAAATATACAACAATAGATTTTGTAACAACCCTGGGATTTAACACAGTACATAGAACGAAACTCGCTAAATACATCCTAGCACTGACGTTACTTATAATTTTCTGACTGGGGCCTGATCACAAAATACAGTGAATAACGTGAAGTATTTAACAATAAAAAAACACAATAATGAAGCTTATAACAGCCCTAAGACTCCCGACTGTCACCATTCGACAAAGATCGAAACTCGCCGAAATAAACCCGAGAATTGACATTACTTATAGTGCTTTCACTATGTACCAGGTGTGATCAATAAAGTATGATAAATTAATTTTTATATTAGCAGCTGTAATGCTTACGAAAATATCTTTTTATTAACGTACTTATAACAGATATCTTTCATGTTGCAGTTTAAGTTGCATTTTGCGCGAGTCACAACTTTTGATCTACGGGTTATGTACGCTATTTTTCATGAAGAAGGCAACAAAGATATCAATCATGCAATTTGATGTACTAACATTTCAATACGCAGTAAATTTAATGTTAAAAACTGTCACTTTCTACTAACAGTGACATTATTTTTTTGTCCTAGCGACGAAAGTCATTTTTAATCGATAGGTAAAAGTAATTTAGAGAATTTAATGCCAATAATCTTTCTAAAAAAAGTGACATTAATGACTTTTGTCTGTATCTGTACTAAAGGGAATTGACAACATTCCACAATCAAAATTGACAGCTGAAATCCATATCAGTAAGAAGGGTAGATGGCGGTGTTGCTGAGAATTTTTATAGAACATGCTAAATGAGATGACCGGTAGCACAGATGTAAATAGCTCCGCGTATTGCGAGAAGGAAAAATATGGCAAAAACAACAGTTTCTACAATTTGGAGCAATCGTGAAAAAATCAAGCAAGTAAGTGAAAATAAATCGCAAAGAATTAAGAAAATTAGGAATCCCGTACGCCCAGATGTGTATCAAGCTCTTATTCGATGATTTGAGGTGAGAAGAACCGAAAATATTCCTATAAGTGGACCACTTTTAAAAGCAAAAGCGGAAGATTTATCTAAGGGATTACACGGTGGAGATTTTAAGTGCTCTACGGGTTGGCTCGAGCGTTTTAAAGTTCGTCACAACATCAATGTCGGCAAAGTGTCCGGTGAAGCAGGAGATGTTAGCAGGGAAGCTGTGGTGAACTGGTTAACCGTGAAATGGCCAGGTATTGCACAAAATTACGGCTGTGAAGATATTTTTAATGGGGATGAGACCGGACTATTTTACAAGATGACTCCAGACCGTACACTGAAATTTAGCGGAGAAAAGTGTGTGGGAGGCAAACAATCAAAGCTAAGATACACCGTTTGGGTTTGTGCAAATATGACAGGTAGTGAAAAATGTAAACTTCTTGTCATTGGTAAATACGAACGACCGAGGTGCATGAAAAATATTAAAAATTTGCCTGTTATTTATGAATCGAATAGACGCGCATGGATGACTTCAGACATTTTTATAAATTATTTGAAAAAGTGGGATGAAAAACTAAGACGTCAAAAAAGAAAAATATTGCTTCTAGTGGACAATTGTGCAGCTCATCCAAAGAATGTAGATCTGACAAATATCAGATTAGAATTTTTGCCTCCCAATTGCACTTCTGTCATACAACCAATGGATCAAGGCATAATAAAATGCCTGAAAACCTATTACCGTAGATATTTTATGTATCGCCTAATTCAAGCATTGGATAGTGAGGAAACGTTCAATTTAACAATTCTAGACTCGATAAAAATTATTGCGAAATCTTGGAATGAGGTTTCACAAAAAACGATTCAAAACTGCTTTCAACATGCTAATCTAGTGAAATCGATTGAGGAGTTTGATTCAGATGATGACTTGCCTCTGAATCAGTGGTACGGGAAATATAAAAGTGTTGATGATGATGATGACTGGGATATTCCGCTAAGTTATTGGTTGCAAAATCACTGCTAAGACGTAACTACTGTAGAAAAATATCTTCCTGAACTAGATAATTTTACGACCATCGACGATAATCTGGTAGCAACGGAGACCTTAACATTATTGCGGATTGCGACATTATTGCCGAAGTTATAGAATCAAATTGTTCAACGAATGATTTAAGTTCCGATAACGAAAGCGGCGATGATGATGGACCAGTGAACGAACCCATTCCAAGTTATTGTGAAGCACTTTGTGCAATTAAAACTGTCAAGGATTTCCTTCAATATACTGATTACGGATCTGATGATACAATTTTACAAGCCTCGTTAAAAGTTGAGAAGCATATCGAGAATTTCAAATTGTGTAAAAAAAATCAGCAAACAAAAATAACACGTTATTTTTTTTGAAAAATCGAAACTAATAAATAGTACAGATTTATTTTGATTACATATGTATATGTATCCTATTTCAATGTTATATGTTACATATTAATATTATATCTTTTTTGTATTTAATAGTTAGAATGTATTTTTTGTTAATTTAGTCCTTTAATTAAAACAAATAAATCTTTACATATTTATTTTTATGGGTTTCTTTTATAGCGTACCTCCAGTTATAAAGTACTAATTTTATTCGCCCTAGAGGGTACGTTATAACCGGAGTTCACTGTATTTTGAATCATCTTACCTAAAGACCTTAGGAGATGCTAAGATATTTGGCTTTGGTTCAATTTCATTTAACATATGCTTTAATAGTATGGGGTAGAACACTAGATTATATACATCCTCAAGCATTGGAAAACATATAAAAATGCGTAACAAAAATAATTTTTAAAAATCGAAAAAAAATGATATGCTTTGGCCCTTTCCTTTAAAGAAGCCGAACTGTTAGACATAAGACACCTTTTTATGCAAAAAATAGATTGAAGGCAATATATTTAAAAAAATACTTCAAAAATAATACAACACAGCCATAACGTGATCATAGCAAAGTTGACATGGCTTTCGTATTTAAATAGTTAAAATTAATAATCCTAATTAAGAATAAATTCTACATTCGCATCTGTTTTATTTTTATATTGTTGTAATTTTGTATGGTTGCTGTTATATTTTTGTTTTATATGTTGTTTACACCCTTACTTTTTGTTAAATTCCATTTTAATTCTATACTCTTATACTCTTTCTTAGAAGCTTTCATTAAGCTTCTAAAATACCACCAAGAATGTTCTTTGGTAGGTATTTACTATGCTTATCTATTATAATATTTGTTATTATACTAGTTTTAGTAAATTATTGTCACTACATTTTTAGCTCTTACCTCAAAAAAAGACCAAAAATGCGTTTTTTTTTCAATATTTATCTATTGTCTTACCGGAATCTAGTGTAATAGTGCCATTTTCACTTAGTACATCTTTCAGCCATGGGATACTCGGCAAATAGTTATTAATGGTGGGATTTGCAGTAGGAATATTTAAGTTATGTGTTGTTGAGAGTCCAATGCTTTCATCTGCATCCTCCTCCATCACGAGCGATGGTTGTACATATGAGTAGTGAATATCTGCTGGTGTTGTTAACATATTCACGGCATACCCACCAGCTAAAAATAAAAATTAAACTTAGGTATTATCCAAAGTAATATTTTATTTGTAACCAACTTAGCAGTTTCCCAAGCATATGCAGTATCTATAAAATAAAGATCTTGAAAACGAAAAAAGGTATGAGGTTTACTAGTCAAGGGAATTCCACCGCATGAGAAGGTATCTTTTATCGATTTCAAAACCCATTTCAACTGTTTATTCTGTCCGTATTCCAAAAATACAATAATTTACCAACTAAAGTTGGTCGGCATGCATGGTTTGCAGCATGCGATAATTGTTTAGGGCAATATTTTAAGAACCGAGTCAATCTGAGGAAAAATCCTTTATACGCCATCTTTATTCTAAATCTCATTTATTTCTTCATAAAAATGCTTTATTAATCTAGAAAAATTAACAATTTTGCATGTAGTTGAAAAATTCATATTAAAATTAAAACCAAATCGAACTTGTTACATAATTGGGAAATCGTGATGTAGCCACATTGTCTGTTACATCTGTATGCCTAAGATTTTATTCTTATATTTATTTCTTTTATTATATGATATTTTGAAAATAATTCTTTTAATACAGCCTATAGGCTGTTACAAATTCAACAGCCATCATTGTAATCTAGGAAATTGTAATAATCGTTAAACTGAGATATAAAGAAAATTAAATTGGGCCAAAAAGTGCCAATATTAGGGGTTACCTATACCATAAGAAAATGTTTCCACACATCTAACAGAAAATCGTTTCCTGTTAAAATCAATTTTATATCAAATAGATTGCACATTTTTAATATTACTCTTTATAACTTTATTGTTCTTTCGAATTTACAATACGTCGTTTCCTCTTTTGGCTGCCATCATCAGCCTTTTTTCGTCTAGTTTTTTTTCAGCCATATTCGTTTATTAGAGTTTTCATTACCTTTCCAATGACGTACCACACTTTCTTTTTGACCAATTGCTTCATAAGAATTTCTGCATTAATGGCACATCTTTCTTTCTCACAGAACTCCTATGAGAAAAATACTGGTGTAAGACATCGTTGAAAATGAACTACTTATATGTAGTCCTATGGTTGTCCTACTTATATGTAACCTTTGGTGTAATGCTCAAATTACGAGACAGTTTTACCACTAACCAAAACTCTTTATTTTTAATCTCGACACGTGTTTCGCTAACGATATTAGCATCTTCAGGAGAAGGTTAAAGTTTAGTTTCAGTTTTAATCTTCTCCCGAAGATGCTAACATCGTTAGCTTCAACTCCAAACTCCAAAACGTCGTACTGAAAATCTGAGACTACTTTTGCAGTAGTAGAGAAAAAGAGAAATTTTCTTTTAATATCGGCTTTTAACTAAATTCAGAAAAAGAGCATAATTTATTTCAAATGTTGGTAAAAGAGACAATTTACATTATTTTAAACTGAATGTGGCGATTTATTTTGTGTTGCACTCATTTTCTAGCCAAAAGATTTTTTTTATGTCTCAATTTAAAGTTCCGATCTTATTTTAATATTTAGTCAAAAATAAATATAAAATGTCTATTCTATTGAATTTTCATTTTTCCTAGGATTGTTCCTCAAATTTCCGAAAGTTCAGTAGGTACGTGAAGATTTTTCTTTTAAAATTATATTTCGAGACGAATATTTAGTTCAAAAAAATCTGTACTATTATTTTCCTAAATTAAAGTTCTGTAAAAATTATTATTAATTATTTGTTATGTTTTTATTTTTACCTGGCATTAATATGAAAATGAAGAAGTTCTTCATAATACTTTTACATTGATTCTTTAGCAGTATTACTAACAAGATAAAAAAATAATTTGGTTAGTTAATTTTATGAAAAAAGTCTAAAATTCCTAATACATTCCTTTTTATCGGAATGATACATTTTTGGAGATCATTTATTGAGACTTTTGACATATGATTTGTTTGAAATGCATCACTATTCTTGATACCAGAACAAATATTGTAAGTATAACACGTGCGATGTAGGTACATTAAAATATTAATAAAACTTCATGTCACTGACACTATGGTTGATACAAGATCCTTAGCCAAACTATTTTTAGCTTACAGGATATTTTAAAATGAGACGCTGATCATTAAGGGTGGTAATCATTGAATTCTTCAAAGTAAAAATTACCATTTCATAAGTATAAATGTTTTCTAGTATCAGTGGCGTTTAGGGGTCTATTTTATGCTACATCAATGTTTTTTAAATACTTTCAAAGTATTAAACATATTCATTATCTGTTAGTGAAAAAGAAACCAAATTTCGAACCTTAATTACCGACTTTTTCTGAAATATCCTATAATATTTCTGGAAAAAGAAATTCGTTTAAAAGCAATTATAAAGAGTTACAACCAAGAAGATAAATAGCAATAATACTTCCCATAAAAGCAGGAATAGCTTAAAAAGAATAATATCTGTTAATATAAGCGTAATCATCAGGCCCATTTTAGCGTGGCACTTGAAAAATAAAAAATGCAATATATAATATAATATAAGCATATATACAGGGTGTCTCACGACGAATAGACGCGATCGATATCTCGGAAACTAATTTTTCAAAAATTTTGAAAATTTGGCAACGTAGCACAGTTGACAGGGGCTACACAACTAAAATATTTTGACAGTTGTGACGTTTCCGGTAATACCGGAAGTAGGTGTCAACTTCGTTATTTTAAATGGAACGCCCTATATATTTTTACATTTTTGGCTTTTACGTGAAATTCTAAGCACATTATACACAAAATATTCTATATTTTGTGTATAATGTCCTATACCTAAGTGTAACCGTTTTTGACATATTTTTAATTTCATGTGAAAAACTATGTTTATAAGCCCTAACATAATTACCGATTACTCCCTTTTAGTAGCCTTTATTTATTGGTTAGTTTTGGTTTTATTTTAGAGGAAGGACCACTTTAAAAGACTATTTTAATATTTGGCTAAAAAAAAGATACAGGGGGGTCAAAAACTTGCATTAAAAAAGAAAATGAAAAAATCAATAAAAGTCAATTTTTTTAAATAGAAACCCCCTATTTTTATAATTTTTTCATAAAGATAATTAAAAATAAGGTTAACTTTGTATAAGGTTATCTAGTCCAAAAATGGATAGTTTCCGAAATATTGGCAGTTTAAATTTGGCCTAATATTAAAAGCCGTATAGTAACACGGCTCAAGGATTGTTGATTAGTTGGGCATGACGGTTGTCATAGTAACCGCTAGAAGCGGCAGTAAGACAATGGATTATATGCATTCAATTTATAAGTTACTTGCTATTTAAGTTTTCTTCGTAAAAGTGTAATTTAATGAAAAAGTGTACATTTCTGTTATAATCCATTATCTTACTGCCGCTTCTAGCGGTTACTATGACAACCGTCATGCCCAACTAATCAACAATCCTTGAGCCGTGTTACTATACGGCTTTTAATATTAGGCCAAATTTAAACTGCCAATATTTCGGAAACTATCCATTTTTGGACTAGATAACCTTATACAAAGTTAACCTTATTTTTAATTATCTTTATGAAAAAATTATAAAAATAGGGGGTTTCCATTTAAAAAAATTGACTTTTATTGATTTTTTCATTTTAATTTTTAATGCAAGTTTTTGACCCCCCTGTATCTTTTTTTTAGCCAAATATTAAAATAGTCTTTTAAAGTGGTCCTTCCTCTAAAATAAAACCAAAACTAACCAATAAATAAAGGCTACTAAAAGGGAGTAATCGGTAATTATGTTAGGGCTTATAAACATAGTTTTTCACATGAAATTAAAAATATGTCAAAAACGGTTACACTTAGGTATAGGACATTATACACAAAATATACTTAGAATTTCACGTAAAAGCCAAAAATGTAAAAATATATAGGGTGTTCCATTTAAAATAACGAAGTTGACACCTACTTCCGGTATAACCGGAAACGTCACAACTGTCAAAATATTTTAGTTGTGTAGCCCCTATCGACTGTGCTACGTTGCCAAATTTTCAAAATTTTTGAAAAATTAGTTTCCGAGATATCGATCGCGTCTATTCGTCGTGAGACACCCTGTATATATATATATATATATAATATATATATATAATATATATTACATATATATATATATATATATATATATATATATATATATATATATATATATATATATATATATATATATATATATATATATATATATATATATATATATATATATAATATAAGCATTCAGTATTATTTTGAATATCTATTAACAACAAATATCTATAAATATTCCTGGGATATCCCATAAAGGTTTAAATGTGCATTGTTCAAATTCGGTAAAGGTCATTCATTTCGGTTCATATTCATATAAGGTTTTTTTTACAATTCTCACTGTAATTTATAAACCAATAAAGTTTGCAACATCGTCAAGATATAGATAAGGGATGTACAAGAATATAGAAAGGGAATCAAAACTATATAACAACTTTCTTCTAAATTAACTCCCCTAATAACTTCTTCCTCGTATCTATTAGACATATTTACTTTAAAAAAGGAGACAATATATGTAGGTATTTGAATAAAGAAAAAATGAAAATAATGAAAAACATAGTTAATATCATAATATCGTTATTACATTTTATCAAGTCTAGAATATAAAAAGAACTTAAATAATTAAATAGAAGAAATCTAAGAAATGCAAAATTAAGTTGAAGAAATTTAGGAAAGTGATTTTATGGGAAAATTTGAGTTTTGTGAAAATTTAACTTTTTCAGCTTTTTTTTATCATTTGGAGCTTTTTTATGATTTTGAAAATAAAACAAAACTAAATGGACATACTTCTAAAAATACTTTTAGAAGCATCTCTTTAAGCTTTTAGTCTCAAAAATAAAATACTTATTGCACATTTTTTGCAAAATAAACAAAAAAAATATTTTCAGTTTCGTGTTTGTGACCCAATATCTTCAATATTGCGGAGGGTTGTTGGGTGGGGTCAGAAATAAAACAGAAACCTGTTTACTTAAATGTCGAAGTTTCGACTTATATTAAGTCATCCTCAGGGCACTGAAATGGATTAATTGAAATTGAGTTTAACCCATGTTAAAAATAATAATAATATTAAAATACATTTATAATCTACGCTCCTATTATAAATGTATTTTAATTATAACAAAAGAAACCTAGACTTAGGTAAGATGTGTAATGTATAAAATAAATTTTATATTTTCTTTATTAATTTTTTTTTAATGGATTGTACCTGAATGTAATTTTAATTGTGTCGTGGTTTTTGTTTTTTTTTTGTTGTTTTAATTTTTGTACACGTAGGGAACATTTATTTTAATAATGTTTTTTATATACTTGAAATTATTTTCTTTCATCTCTGTGATTACTTGAATGTTTTTTTTTTAAAAAACATTATCCATTTCAGTGTCCTAAAGATGACTTAACCCCTTGCTGCATCTTGTGTCATATATGATACATAATAAAATTAATATATTTTCAAGATCCTAGAATCTAAAAATTAAATAAATGCATGATGTAGCATATTTGGGACCGAGAATCACATATTTGTCGGTTTAGTCGATGTTTATGTTTTTAAAGTGTCATTTTTGTTTAGTAAAAAGTTTGTTTCGTGATTGAAAAAATAGACGTTTATAGTTTATTTGTTGCACTTTCATTTGAAGGTGAGTTCAAGCAATATTTTTAATTTTTTTAGACATTAGGGAGAAACATTGTTTTGATGCATACAGTGCTTTCATTTCAAAACGATCCACCCTTAATAACTTTCTTAAAAAAAAAAAAAAAAAAAAAAAAAAAAAAAAAAACGCCAAATTAGATATACAGGGGGACGTTTAATTATGCATTTACTGAAGTTCTGTCAAACACCTCCTCACCTCCAGCTAACCTCACTTTAATATGTGAAATGGGAACCACTATCGTTGATACATCATAGTAAGCAGCGTAAAATTCTCTATTTAACGGTACCAAAAAAAATGAAATCGGTAAATGTGTAAGCAAATAGTTAGCGAAAATGTCTAGAAATAATGAATATTTTATTTACGCCAAACTTTGGTATGTCAAAAAGATACTATATTTTAAAGGGCATTCATTATGCTATCAATGGTTGTAAAAAAAAAAATAAAATTGATTGACCAAGAAGCAATTAAAGTGTAAATCGGTAGGGTAGAAAAACAAATTAAATTAGTTTAACAAATTTATTTTATTAAATGTTCAAAATGCGCGCCGTTATTAGCAAGACAATAAAAAAGCCTATTTTCAAACTCCTTACGAACATTGGCAAGGGTCTGCCCGCTAATTTCTCTGCATTCTTGAAATATTCTATTTTTTAAATTCTCAATACTTTCAGGTGGGGTTTTATAAACTTTCCTTTTTAAGTAGCCCCAAAGAAAAAAGTCTAGTGGGGTTTAGGTCCGGAGACCGCGCAGGCCATTCGATTGCACCACGTCTGCCAATCCATTTTTCTCGAAAATTTTCATCAAGCCACTCTCGAACTACCAAAGTGTAGTGCGCGGGAGCTTCATCCTAGCTCCATTTTAACTTCTAAATTGCTTGTATTTTTTTTTGATGATCTATTATAAAAAATGTAAGAATTTTAAAATGATGTAGGTACCACACTAAAAGTATTCATTTAAAATACCAAAGTTTGGCGTAAATAAAATATTCATTATTTCTAGACATTTTCGCTATAACTTATTGCTCGCTTAACTATTTGCTTACACATTTACCGATTTCATTATTTCCGAGTTTTTATTGATACCGTTGAATAGAGAATTTTACGCTGCTTACTATGATGTATCACACGATGGGGGTTCCCATTTGACATATTAAAGTGAGGTTAGCTGGAGGTGAGGAGGTGATTGACAGAACTTCAGTAAATGCATAATTAAACATCCCCCGGTATATCTAATTTGACGTGTTTTTTTTTTTAAGTTATTAAGAGTGGATCGCTCGTTTTAAACTGAAGGCACTGTATATGGGATGTATCACGTATATGATGTACTACGTATATGTGCATGATCAGTGCACATATACGTGGTAATAAGAGTTTGGTAGGTTTCAGATGGATCCGAAAATATTTTACGGAATTAACAGCAAATATGTTAGGGATGTACCAGAGGATAATGAGAGTGATGTTCCCGATTTGTCATATGATGAAGACAATAATATCCCAATAAACCATCATAATATATTAGCCTACGAAAGTGATGACTCTATGCCTGAAGGAGATTATGACGAGACAACAATTCCTGAAACGGATGTGGAGTCTTATGTTAGTGAAAATATGACTCTCCAGGAAATTGCGGAGAAGATAAATCCAGGATCCTGGAGAACCGGAAATCTCAGGAAAGATCCAAAGAAGCTTGAATTTACGGGCAACCTGAATATGCCCCCAGAGGTTGCTGATTTAGAGACACCATCAGAGTTTTTTAAGTTCTTCTTGACTTATGAAATTATATCGACGATAACTACCGAATCACATTTATATTGCTTACAAAAACATATAAACCGTCCCGCAAACCTTACAGATGATGAAATAGAACAATTCATTGGCATATGTCCATCATACAATTGCCTCAAGCTAGGAACTATTGGTCACCACATTTAGGCCACCCGTCCACCTGTTACATGATATATAGGGTCATGACATGTAACAGGTGGGAAGAAATCAAACGATTTATACATTTTAATAATAATGATAATTTTATACCTCGTGGCAAGCCCGGTCATGATAAGTTATTCAAGATAAGACCTTTACTAGAAAGATTACAAGAAAGACTAAATATAATTCCTGTTGAAGAACATATTGCGGTCGATGAACAAATTATTCCCACTAAGGCCAGATCGACAATCAAACAATATAATCCAAAAAAGCCACACAAGTGGGGCTTTAAAGTATTTATGCTGAGTGGAATCTCCGGCTTTAGTTACAGTTTCGACATTTTTGCTGGTTCTCAGAGCAACATCGTTCCTGCCGATGCTTCTGATTTGGGAACTAGTAGTAATGTGGTGGTGAAACTTGTTGAAAGAGTCCCCAAACACGTAAATCATAAGATTTTTTTGATATTTGGTTTACTAGCGTCCCGCTTATGGTTTACTTGACCAAGAATGGTATCCATCCTCTTGGAACTGTGCGCTTGAATCGAGTTCAAGGATGTAAAATGCTGTCAAAAAAAGAGTTTAAAAAACTTGGACGAGGATCTTGGCAAGAGAAAACTGCTATTAAAGACGATGTAAAGTTAAGTACCGTTTGCTGGTATGACAATAAAATTGTCCTACGTCGGTTCACAGCCAACGGGAACTAAGCAAAGATTTTTTAGAAGCGAGAAACACGACAAGAATGTGGAATGCCCGCAAACAATTTTGAAATATAATGAATATATAGGAGGTGTAGACTTATTAGACTCTATGCTCGGTTACTATCGCATTAAAATTAGATCCAAGAAATGGTATCTTCGCATTTTCTTTCATTTTATGGACATGTGCGTTGTAAATAGTTGGCTTTTATGGAGAAGGCAAAATTATATATATATATATATATATATATGCCACTTGCAGATTTTAAGGTGGCTATTGCAGATGCCTTATACAACAGTGGGAAATCTGTATTAACCAGAAAATGTGGACGACCTAGCGCCAATCTTGAAAATGCTTATTTGCAAAAGAAGAAACGTGGCCCTACGACTGAAATACCCCAAACTGAAGTTCGAAAAGACGGAATCGATCATTTGCCAGAATGGAGAGAGAATGACAGAAATAGATGCAAGCATCCAGAGTGCAAATCCCAGACGTACATTTATTGTGTTAAGTGCCAAATACCCCTATGCTTAAATAAAGACAGAAATTGTTTCATTCGATTCCACACTGAATAACTGAATAAGTTTGTAAAACTTATTTAGTATGGATTAAAAAATAGTAAGTGCATAGCGCTTCATATATGGTACATACACTTTTTTATTAAAAATTTTGATAAAAACACAATATATAATTTGTTAATTATTTTTCCATTTACGTGTGCGCATTGATTTATCTTATATATTTTTTTTCCGACAAAAATAAAAAATCATGCATCAAGGGGTTAATATAAGTTGAAACGTCAATATTTAAGTAAATAGGTTTCTGTTTTATTTCTGATTCCCACCCAACAACCCTCCGCAATAAAAAAAAATTATTTTTAAGAAAATTTTGAGTATTGTGAAAGTTTCAGTTCTTCATCTTACTTGCAATTTTTTTTAATGTAATGCCTTTTATTGATAGAAAAATTAAATAAACACATTTACTTTAAAAACGACCGAGTTTTTTATGCTTTTTATCTCAAAAAATTACATTTTAAATTTCTTTTTTTTTTTAAATTTGTGCATATATTTTTTTTTACTTGACCTTGTTTGCAAAGAAGGTGACTTTAAAATAAAATAGAAAATTTAAGCTTTTTTGGTTAAAATAATGATTTTAATGATTTTCTTTATTGATTACATAGCTATAATTAGTTATATAGTTAGAAAAGAAAATAGTTTTCCACTAAAACCAAAACTACTTTAAACTGTAAAGGGTCATTGGGGATATTCCGAAAATATTTTTATTTATATTTGGGGATATTCTTTGACTTTTTTCAGGAATGTCCTAGGGGATATGGTCGAACTATCCTTAGTGTATATGCCTGTAACATTCATGGTATATTTTTTCGCAGTTAAGGTAGCAATTTTTCTGTTACAAAGCCCAAAAAGCTTTCAAATAATAGGTATTTCAAACATAGTCGTATGCACCTTTCAAGCATTATACCTTATCATATCATACCTTTTTTAGATGTGCTAAAACTATAAGTTCTAGACGATGAAATTCGATTCCTTGGCCGACCCGATTTCCTACGAGAGCCGAAAGCACCTACTTGAATGAAATAATACAATGCTACTTTACATTTGTTTAACGAAATACAGTTGTTATAGTGCGTTGGTAATCCTAGTCAAAGCACTTAAACCTGAAGCAATCCGAAATATAAAAATAGATTTCCTAGAAATCAAATGAAGCCAAAAGTCTGTCTTTTTCGAAAATTGAATAAAATATAAATGGCATAACCATGCTATGAACTGCCACCAAAAATCACAAATTGTAATCTTGACAGTTCCTACAAAATCTTTTAATGAAAGCATTTCTAAAAGAGTACTACAAAGCCACCAAAAATATAATATACCAAACTACAGAACATTCAAGAAAATCTACATACCCTTGTCCACTATTCAAATATAAGTTATTTTTTAAAACATTTTCATGATAAACTAATCATTTCCTTTTTGGAAATACATATATCATACCTGATCCCGATACAATTACAATTCGATCCTCATCCCGTGATACTGGCCTGTTATGGAAAGGCGGTTGAGGACGAGAGATGTGCGAGACTCCTTGAAATATTTAATTTTGCATGTTTTGTGTATATTTTTGTATATTAAGTATGTACTAAAATATTTTAACGGTTACAGCGGTTAACTGTTTTTCTTAACCTTTTATTTAAAAATTTAATAACTATAGAAGATTTTTAGTTTTTAGGCTTACTTTTGTATTCAATTTATATTGCCAAGATTTATTATGTCCAACGCTATTTTTGTAAGCTAATTATTTAATTTTTATTTAATATTTTAATATGACAACGATCAATGGGTAATCAATTTGTAATTCTTATCTTTGTTATTCAAGAATTTTATTCATTAAATAAATTTTATGTTTTTAGGAAAAATTGTATGCACTTAGTTAATTTCATTTTTACGATGAACATTTTGTAATCATCTATTTTTTCAATTATGTTCAAAACTTTTTATTATTTTTTTAAATAAATTTATTTATTGAATATTTTGTGGTTCTATGAGAGTTTAGTCCTAAAAATCAATTACGAATATTTAATGATGATATTTCTTTTAAATAATTTTATCAAATAAATGCGTATAGACCAATATTTGTAATTATTTTAAATGATTTTTTTATCCTGAAAATCACCAAGATTTTGTAAATTTTTAACAAATTTATTGTATCTATAAGTAGATTTTCTCATTAAATTTGTTGTTTTCTTTATGAGCCCATCCTTTCAACTTAATGACAAATATATATTTTTTTTAAATTTAAGAAACTTATTTATTAGATGGGTCTCTACTCATATTTGATAACTGTTTTTTGTATTGTTTCAAACGTTTTTTTTTCAATTAATATACTACTAAGAATTTACACATTTCATTTGTAAGATCCACACATTTTCTAATCTGTAAATGCTTTTTCTGTTTTTTAAACTCAAAATAAGCACGACCACGAACTATTTTATAATTTGTTTACTAGATTTATTCATTAAATCAATTGTCTTTGCGTGAAAATCCTATTCTTTTTTATTCTTTAAATAATTAGATTTTAAGAAAATATTTTTTATAACTGAAATATTGTATATTTTTTGTAAAAGTAGTGAGCTCTATTTATTCATTTAATGTCGTGTAAGATTTTTTGAAGATTTTCATTATTAAAATAATATAACAATAACTAAAATCTGATATATTTTAATTAAAAAAACAAATACAAAAAACATTTTGTCATTTTTACACTGAATTTATTCATTGTTGCTCTTTATTAATTTATTTTTTGGTAAGATTTAGTATCAATTATTTTTCCAACCATTTTTTTTATTATTGTATCTAAAGCTAAATACATTTATTCAATTTATTGTTTTTTTTATGGGACTTTATTTTTTCCACTTAATAACAAATATAAGAAATGTATTCATTATAAGGTTAACACTCAAATACTCTAATAATTCTTTTCTTCTGTTTTAATTTTTTTTAAATTAATATAACCAAGATTTTGGAAATATTTTTTTTATTTTACCTTAATTGTAAGATCTACATTTTGTAATCAACTCTTCTCTCCGTTTTTTAAATTCAACATGACCACAAACTGTTTCATAATTTTTCCAATTAATTTGTTCATTATTATTTTGATTTTTTTTATCATTATTATATTGACGATAATTTTTTCTTTAACATTTTATCAAGTACTACAGCCAAGATTTTTATTATTTTTGCACGACATATTAAATTTATCGTTTTCTCAAAATTGATTCCTTTAATTTAATAACCAAATATTTAAAAATAGTATTTTTTTATTTTAATTTTGTATTTCTATAATGTAACGATATTGGCAACGCCGCCAATACTACATGTTCTTTCTCATTCCGGAATGACACAAGTGGCACATAGCGCTACTTCTCTGGACACGCATAGAAGGTTAACGAAAGAAACTAAGAGGAAGAGAAAGATTCCAATATCCAGATAGTCCTGGATAAAGGAGGGGAAGAAGCCAAATTGGGCACAATGGAACTCCCTATATTTGAAAGATCAACTCTTGAGGCGGGGAATGGATGACCATGACGGCAAAGAGAAAAGAATGCAAATCGTTTTGCCTAAATGTCGGATTTCGGAGTTGATAGAGGAAATCCATGCCGGTATGTCAGGAAGACACCTTGGAGTGACAAAGACCTTGGGAGAACTGTGGAAAAAATTACTGGGTCACTAGTAAGGCAACCGTAAGGGACCGGTGCAAGAAATGCGTACTTTACAAGTAATGGGCCGCAGAGAAAGTAGAAAGCTTTGATGCGTCAATACAACGTCCCTTTGAAAGGATTGCTATTGACGTTGCTAGTGCGTTTCCAGAATAAAAAACAGGAATAAGCGCATCGTGTTCGTGATTGACTACTTCAGCAAATGGGTTAACGTGACTCTTTACCAAACCAGGAAGCCTCAGCTATGGCCAACGCCTTAATAAAAGAATTGATCTGCCGATTTAATGCTCTTTTTGAGCTACATTCAGACCAAGGGAGAAAAACGAGAACTACTGCATTACGAAGTTTGATTGCTTGGCAGAAACCGATGTTGCCGGGAAGAACTACGCCAGCGAGTTGCGCAGAAGAACGGATGTTATTCATAATCAAGTGCGCATTTTCATTCAAGATACCAGCGTTCTGATGAAGCACGCATATGATGTTAATTCCAAAGACCAAGGGTACAACAACGGTGACTTGGTTTGGCCATATGACCCTAATAGACAGAAGGTTTTGGCAACGAAACTTCAAACATACAAGTGCTACAAGCCATCAACGATTTTCTTCGCAGAATATAAAAGCCGCCGAGGGGTAAAGCTCCAGTCATTCACTTTAACCGACTGGCTTCTTATTATAGAAATCACGAAGACGCGGAGCTGCGTCAAATCCAACCAAAATCGTATTTGACATTCGATGATTTCATGGTCCATGATTCTAATGGCCGAAAGAACCAGTACGGCGTGACCTGTGAAAGGCAGCAAGACCTGCTTACTGCTCCTTATAAATCTTAATCTTTAAAATCGGGCAAGCACTCAAGATGGTCACCGCTGGAAAGACTGGTAGAAAGATTTTCTACCTAGCTACCAAAGAGGCGTCACATCAGAATCCAACCTATAAGGAACTTTTTGGGACGCTTTGTGTTCTCTAAAGGAGGAGTTGCTTGCCGAGGATCTGAGAAACATGGAATCACGACATCTCTGGAGTCGCGTGGAAGGTTAGATGATCTTCCGGACATTGTTCTGCCGAGTATATAAAGAGCCGCGTCGCCGCTGGGTTGAGTGAGAAGTTGACAGTTGACAGTTCAGTTCACCTCGGAATATTGGCGCGATATTTAAATTGGACATCATACATAAACACGGTGTAATATTTTTAGTCTACGTAAGTGATCGTGTTTAGTAGTGTAAGATTGTAAATAAATCAGTTGACTACTTTCGTGCATCGAATGTTTCGTTCATACTTAACGAACGGTAAAAACGCTAAAATATTTTCGTTTTTTTACTAAATTTATTATATTTCTGAGAAACTTTTTACTTTGAATTTAATGACCAAGATAAAAAATTCTTATTAAAAACATATAAGCAAAATAATCAATTTTTTTGTATTGTTAATTTTAATTAACATAACCTTTAAATTTTTTTAGAATAGTTTATCGGATTAATTCATTGAATTTGTATCATATAAATAATTTTGTAAAAATTTCCATTCTGTTTTCAATGTTCCACATGATTATAACTTTGCATTTTTATTTAATAAAACGTATTATTTTTAAAATATAAAAAAAATATTTATAAAAAGTTTACTTCTTCTGAGTTTCTTCCCCTAAATTTAGTGACCATATTTTAGAAAATATTAAATTAAACGAAAAATAGTGATTATATTTTTTTAAAGTTGATTGAAAATTGTTTGCTTTCTTGATTTTCTGAAGGATATTTCTGTGAAAATGGGATAAATGCCTCTTAAAAAATAATACTTTACATGCGATATGCCCATAGGAAAAAATCATTTGTATAATATGACAATTTGAAATAACAAAAATTGTTATTTTCAGATATGTTTTTATTATATTATTAATTTTTATTATCAGAACTGCAAACAAAAGAAATATAAAGATTGGGAAGAAGAGCATTGCGAGCAAAAGAAAGAATGTTGGAAGACCGAACATAAAGGGAAATTTTCAGAAGAACATCACTACCGAAACCTAAGTTTTATGTATAAAAATTGAAAACTTAATCTAAGAAAAAAGAATGAGACAATAATTTATTGAAAGTAAAAAATAATCACAAAAAGTTTAATAGAAAAGACAAAAAAATATAGAAAGTTAGGTTCCAAAGAACATGATAGGTAAGTTACAAGTAAACGAAACTTCGCAACTGAACTACTAAACCGACGAATTTAAAGCCGTAGAGGTTCAACTGCTTCAAATTCACAATGCGAATTTTGCAAACTTCAGGATTACCACTGATTCGGATTATCGCTACACTATACACTGTACCGAAAACTTATTAAGCCAATTTTATTATTCATTAAATATAGACTTGAGGTATTAGAGATATCTGTAGAGTGACACTTTTTTTAAAATAGACATTATGAATCTTTTTATAATTTAATAATAATTTTGTTAGACCTACTGAACGCTTTTTTGCATTTAATCTCTTATATAATGTTCAATATTTGTCAATTAATCATTAAACCATTGCCACACACTCTCAGCTACAAATTGTCTTTTACTTACCACCGCTAAGAGCAAAACCAGAACTGGGGGCGGCAAATTGTGCTGATTGCGGTGCCAACAAGGCAAGTCTATTACCTGCAAGGAAGTTTTTAAAATCAATTTTGAGAATTTATGTGAAAAGTCCTAAAAACCATTTTTAATGAAGAAGCATAATAATTCGGCGAATGTTCGAATGTTTTTCCAATCCACTAATAAAATTTTTATATAAGAAATTAGGAAATTATTGAGATGCCCTATAATATGATATTGAACGCTCTCTTCAAAATGTCTAAAAAATATATTTATATAAAATTGATTTATTTAATTTAGTGAACGCAATTTTTTCCAGATGTTTAGTTTATTCCAGTTGAAGTCATATCCTATTGAATGTTTATGTGTTCCAGGATTTTCAACTCATTTTTTTAAGTTATTTCCAGATCCTTAAAGACATTTTAATTTCAGGCTTTTAAGTTCAGTTTTTCAGGCAATTTTAAGTTCCTTCCAGGTGTAAATTATTTTTGTTCCATATCTGGCTAGACATTCTTTAAAATCTTCTAGGCTTTTGAAATGATTGTATATGCTGGGCAAGCAATTGAAAGTATATTAATTATCTCATTTAAAATATTTAAGTCGCTTTAAGAAATTAAAAAAAAATTGAAAATGATTCAGTTGGGAGTTCCAGAGAACATGACAATAAGAAAAAAATAAGAAAACCACAAGTAAACGAATCTTCGCAATTACACTACTAAATCCAGCGGAACCCTCCTCTTGTTCACTTCCAAAAGATTTCGGAAAAAGAAAAATATGAAGGAAACCAACGATAGACTCATTGGATTAGCACTTACATCCATAGGGCAAACATCGAATTGATTTTAATGTATAAAATTATTACCCAAATTTTCCTCTAATTCCGCACTATTGAGCCCTAATTAGAAGCTGATTGACAATTTGGATTTTCGAAACTTTAGGATTAATGCTTACTCAAATTAACGCTACACTATATAATATACTTAAAAATATTTTTTTTTTAAATATGCCTTTTTGTTCTAAGACAAAAGCATCTATGCAAGTGACAAATTTTTTTAAATGCAAAACTTTGACATCTTATACCTTTTTTGTTAGACTTATTGGTCACTTTTGCATCATTTCCGTAAATAGTATTTAAATATTAGGTCGTTTACATACACCCTCGGCTAGAAATTATTTTAAACTTACCACCGCTAAAAGCAAAACTCGAACTAAGAGGGACACCAATTTGTGCTACTCTCTGTCTATAACCTGCAATGAAGTTTTAAAAATCATTAAGGGAATTTATTTGAAAAGTCCCAAAAATCGTTTTTACTGAAGAAGCGTAATAAATCAGTAAATTTTGGAATGTTCTTCTAATACCGAAATGATATTGGTGTATGAAATGAGGAAATTATTATAATGCCCTAAAATATGAATGTTGAACCTTCGCTTCAAAACTTTTCGAAATACCTCGAATATATATTATAAAATTTATTTCATTTAGTGGATGCCAGGTTTTTTGTTTATTCCAGTTGAAGTCATATCTTTTCGAAGTTATTGTTTATGTATTCCAGGATTTTCAAGTTCCTTTTAGATATTTGAAGCTTTTAAAGACTATTTTAATTTCATTTCAAGTTTTTGACGTTATTGCTTATATCTTTCAGAAAATTAAAGTAATTTTAAGTTCCTTCTAGGTGTTCAAAATTATATTTGGTCCATATATGTCTTTAAATTTTTTAAAATTTTATTCCATCTCTTTGAAATTGTTGTATACATTATCCAGGCAATTAAAAGCATTTTAATTAGGTCCTTCTAGAAATTTAAAGTTCTTTTGTACTGCATTTTTATAGTTTTTTTTTTTATTTTATTCCAGATTTTTAAAGTTGTTGTATATGTATTTTAAACAGTTGAAGTAATTTTAAGCTCCTTCCAGATATTTAAAGTCATTTTGAGAGATTCAAAAAAAAACCAAAAAGGATTCAGTTCCAGAAAAAATGACAATCAAGGAAAAAAGAATAGAAAACTACAAAGAAACGAAGCTTCGCAATTGAACTAGTAAGCCCAGTAAAAGGATCACTCCCAAAAGATTTCTGGAAAAAGAAAAATACGGACAGGAATATAGATAATACAGGAAACCGACATTAGACTCAATTGAAGTGCTAACCTTCTCAATATAAATAATGATATTGAAGCTACATCGAAAGGGAAAACATCGCATTGATTTTAATCTATTAAATTATTACCCAAATTTTTCTCTGAAACCGCACATGCTTCACCAACGAGTCTTATACATAGCCGAATCTCAAATAGAAGCAAATTCACAATTGGAATTTCGGAAACTTCAGGCTTAATGCTTACTAAGATTAACGCTACAGAATAGAGCTTAGAACATTGAAAGGCAATAAGTGTTGCCTACGTTTGTGCCACACTACGGGAAAAAGGCGATATATGCCGATCTTTTCACAAGTAAATACCGATATTGTCATAACATCACATCAAGGGACAACCGTCGTCATAAACGTAAAATAATAAAAACTTATAAAAAAAATTAATAATTATAAAATATTTAATTTCCATAAAAATCTTTTTATTAGATAAGTACCTATATAGTACTAATGAAGTACGTTAAAAAAAACGCATAAAGACTTCATAAACGGTAATATTGTTTATAATTTAAAGCATAAACTATTAATAATAAATATTTTGTATGTAAATATTTTGTGACGACGTCACTGGTAAAGATTACTTATGTCGGTGGAATCAAAGTTTACTGAATAAAATACTATTTTATTCAGTAAACTTTGGTGGAATCAACAATGCGATCGAGCGGCGTTGCGATGTTGCTGCCTTTTTTTCTAATTTACGTTATTTACATTCATTTAACTTTGAATGTTGACTTCTTTATACAGGGTGTCATTGAAATGGTGTAAAAAAATTCGGGGGGTGATAGTACTCCTAAAAATTTAAAAAAAAGTTCCTATAACTATAGGGTGGAAAATACATATTAAGGGAGTTAGGGGCACTGAAAGGGTAAATTTAAAAAACGGTTTTTTGAAATTGTAGGCTTAAAAAACGAGATAAAATTTCGAAAAAAAATCCTCTGCCATAAATTTTGACCCAAAATCAAATGGTGATACTGAAAAATAATTTGGAAAATCGGAAAGGGTAGTTTTTGCAAGGGTAGGGGGTTAATTCGTGAATAACTTTTTTTAGGTTATTTTCTTCGCAACGTGGGTTCATTTTTTAAAAACTACATACTTTTTCCTACAAAAAAGGTACTCTTGTTGCACATCGCCCAGAACGATGGTTTTCGAGAAAATTGAAGGCAAAAAGTTTGCTCTGATGGGCTGCTAACTGGTTAAACAACATAAACTTATGAAAGTTATGGGGTTTCAAAAGTAAACAAGTAGTTATTAAATAATTAATTGAAAAATCTAAACTTCATGATTTTTAAAACATCGTGCTGTTGTGGAAAGTCGACACCAAATTCGATTCTCAGTTAATGTTTGGGCGGGAATTCTTGGCGATAGACTTATTGGACCATTTTTTCTACCCCCGAGGTTAATTTGACACCTTTTGAAAAGTCGCTTGTTATTTATAATAATAAACATTTTAGGCTAAATGGTCAAAGCTACCTTAATTTTCTAATACATGATCTACCAGCACTTTTGGAGGAAGTTCCCATAGCACAGAGGCAGATCACGTATTTTATGCATGATGGTGCACCAGCTCATTTTCCGCTAGCGGTGAGGAATCATTTAAACCAAGTTTTTGAGAGGCGTTGGATAGGACGTGGTGGTCCACAAGCTTGGCCAGCAAGATCACCAGATCTTAATCCATTAGATTTCTACTTCTGGGGCCACTTGAAAACTTTGGTTTACTCAGTGCCGATTAATACTGAAGAGCAACTACGTCAACGCATTATCGACTGTTCCAATCAAATTCGTACAACCCCAGGGATATTCCACAGGGTACGCAGATCATGGAGAAGAAGAGCAGATGTCTGCATTGAAATGAATGGTGGTCACTTTGAACATTTACTATGAATGAATTAAGAAATGCATTATTTTAATAAGGAATTTTGGTAATTGGTTTATTTCGTTTTTTAAAGCAATAAGATGTTTTAAAAATCATAAAATTTAGATTTTTCAATTAATTATTTAATAACTACGTGTTTACTTTTGAAACCCCATAACTTTCATAGGTTTATGTTGTTTAACCAGTTAGCAACCCATCAGAGCAAACTTTTTGCCTTCAATTTTCTCGAAAACCATCGTTCTGGGCGATGTGCAACAAGAGTACCTTTTTTGTAGGAAAAAGTATGTAGTTTTTAAAAAATGAACCCACGTTGCGAAAAAAATAACCTAAAAAAAGTTATTCACGAATTAACCCCCTACCCTTGCAAAAACTACCCTTTCCGATTTTCCAAATTATTTTTCAGTATCACCATTTGATTTTGGGTCAAAATTTATGGCAGAGGATTTTTTTTCGAAATTTTATCTCATTTTTTAAGCCTACAATTTCAAAAAACCGTTTTTTAAATTTACCCTTTCAGTGCCTCTAACTCCCTTAATATGCATTTTCCGCCCTATAGTTATAGGAACTTTTTTTAAAATTTTTAGGAGAACTATCACCCCCCGAATTTTTTTACACCATTTCAATGACACCCTGTAGAGTATCTTATCATATTTTATTAAAGAAGAATAGTATTGTTTTGCGCCTGTCAAAATAAGTAAAACTGTAAAATTTTTATGATATTATAGAAAGTGTTTTTTTTTGCCATTTCTACAAAAGAATTTGGCATCATTGCATCAGAGATATTGCAAGAAAACAAACCGCCCACTGTTCCACGGCAATGCTAATTCTAGCCTGTCAATGTTCTAAGCTATACAATGTACTGAAAAATCAATAATTTTTTCTCAAATGTCCATTTTAGTTCAAGATAGAAAGACATATACAAACCTTCGAAATCTTATACTTTTTTTTAGACGTATTCGTCACTGTCTGCATGTATTTCCTCAAATATTATTTATTTATTTTTTATCTAATCATTAGGACGTTTAGACATGCTCTCAGCTATAAATTATTTTTGACTTACCACCGCCAAGAGCAAAACTCGAACTACTGGGAGCACCAAAATGTGCAGATTGATAGGTGGACATTGATACAAAAAAGCCAAGTTTATGATTCCCTGTAAGAAAGTTTTAAATATCATTATGGGTGTTCAAAAAACGAATTTTTAACGATGAAGGATAATAGTTAAGTGAATATTTTAATATTGTTTTAATGCCCAAATAATATTTGTATATGAAATCGGGAAATATGGTGTCCTGAAATATTAATCTAAAAGTTAATCTCCAGAAATTTCTGAGAAATGTTTATAGGACAAACAAATTTTTTTCATTTTTTCCAAGGTTTTTAGAGATAATGTGCAGTTCATTCCAGCCTTTTGAAGTCACATTGTTTATGTCTTTCAGTCATTTGAAGTTATTTTAAGTTCCTTCCAGGTAATTAAAATCAATTTTGTGCCAAATTTTTAAGGACAGGTTTTATTTTATTTCTATTATAAATGCTTTTAGATTATTATTTATGGCTTCCTGGTATTTGAAGTCATTTCTTAATTTATACCAGACAGTTGATGTTGTTAACTCCTGTTAACAGTCCAAGAAAAAACTGCCTCTAGCCAATCTACTCCCACTAAACCTCAAGTATTTTAAGAACTACTTGTATAGGTTTGTATATGCATTGTGCAAGGGCGCCTAAGTAAAGCTTTACAAGGTATTCCACCCTTTAGAAGAGTCCAGTTGACATCTCAGGTAATGCCTGTCTTAAGCCAACCGATTTCTACTAAATTTCAAGTATTTTAAAAACCACTTAAGAGAACTCTATGAATGCACTTCCGGCATCAGTTTGAAAAAAAAAGTCCCCTATAAGCGTTGTATAAAGTACAGGAGAGTCCGACTAAAATTTCTTTAATCTTTATGAGTATATATGTATATCCATTTGAGAGCTCAACATTAGATGAAAAGGTGAAAGTTATGTAATAATGAAATAATGAAATAATGGAAAAAATATTGTTAATATTAATAATAATAATAAAAATAGTAGTTGGTATAAAACGTATTACCTAAACTAAGAGAGTATTAATATGTATAATGAAAGTTAAATTAAACTGAAAAATAAAGTATACCATAAATTAAATATTTACCATAAAAAGGCGATGGAACTTTAGACGCATCTTCAGTTCCAACTGTTGAACTCGCATTAGGCTTCACTACTACCAAAGAACTAACATCTGTGACAAACGAATACTTCAGGGCCAACCTGTAGTAAAATTATTATTAAGTAAAATTAATATCAGTTAAAGGTTTGTCATGAAATCCTTACTTTAGAGCTTCTCTTGTTGCTGGTTCTTTGTCTTCGGCGATTTCCCTTTGGTCCAGCAGTTGCTTAACAGTTAAATATGCCCATAAACGCTCTAAACTTCCGGCTGATTGATATACTTTTGGTTTTAATATAATAGGCCCATTGATTCCTAAACCTTCAACTGTAGGAAGCTCCATGTTTCCTTCTGTTTATTTAAAAAAAAAAACAAAATAAATTAAGTTACATACATAATATAATATAAGAAGTCACTTGAGTAATTTACGTGTATTTTGTTGATGCTAAGTTATCTCAAAATGATATTATGGCAGCCTTCAAAGTATCAAATGAGAGTCTCACTGTGAAGATGATGCAAGCAAAAATTACATATTTACACAGAATTAGTTCCCAAGTGAAAGTGTAGGAGAAGAACTTATTACTTCTGGAAGCCTCTGAAATTTCCTAAAATCGGTACTGGATCTAATCCTCTATATTTCATCTTCAGCTGATCCACACTAGCGATAACTATGCAGACCTCTTCACCGATAATAGACTGCCTCACATATTGGTTCCGGATATGCAAGAACATCACATGTTTAAGATACTTAAATCAGAAAGAGATTGTGGTGGCTATTAGGAGAGGAGTCACTCAGCTCTAAGTTTGAATCGCTGCATTTACCTTTGATCTATAATCATCGGATGCGTTTGGGTCGCCATCATACTGAAATATCTACTGTATATGGGATACTGGTCGCTGTTGAGGGGACAATTCCATTTGGGTCAGCTGCTCAAATGCGCATTTCAGATTAATGTTGGTTAATTGATTTTTTCGTTTTTTAAACAGGTTATATTTAGTTCATGCCTAATAAACGACCTAACTCATAAAAAACTTACTGGTGATGCCAGCGATGTGGATTTCTCCACCTCGGAACAAAATAGGATAAACGGTCCTGGTGACATTTTCAACATTATCTACATACTTAAATGTAACATTGGAGAGTAACGGTGAAGAAATTTGCTTGTAGAAGTCTTCTAGTTGAAGATAAGCATCAGCTGCTTCGTAGATGTGCCTGGCAAATCCCTGATTGTTTAAGGAAATTTTTTGCAAAAAGGCCCTGTCTGCTCCTTCTCCAAATGAGAGGGAAAATATGGGAACTTTGTGACTGTTCAGTTCGGTGATCTGCAAAGAATAATATGATCAATTGAGTGAGGGAGCAGTATTGTAATAAATTGTTAAATTTACCTTGGATGTAATTTTAGAAGTAATAGTCTCCCCAACTGTTGGTTCTCCATCAGTTAAGAAAACAATGATAGGTTGATGATCCTTATTAGTACCTTGAGTTTTTGCTATAATTTGCAATCCTATTTTTAAAGCCGATTCGATATCTGTACCGCCATTGGCGTTAAATTGTTTAATTGCCTACGAATAAGTAAAAGTGTTAGCATTAGATTAATTTCATGTTATCTTGATTGATTTCACTTACCTCCTTTGACTTGTTTATATTTTCAGCTGTTGCTTGGAAGGACGCTGGCAATACTTGATCAATTTTTTCTTTTGGTTTTTCAGTTGTCGGTTCATAATAAAAGTATGTGTCGTCGCCAAGTTGATAAGTAACTTTTTTTTCAGGAATATTCCATACTTTAACCACCGAATTGAATTCGACGATACTGAAGAGATCTTCGGGTTTTAACTCTGAAAGAATGCTGTCCATCGCTTCTTTCAGTTGGGTGATTCTTATACCTATACAATTTAAGTATATTTAGTAGAAACAAAAATAGTCCGATAATTTTATGATTAGTCTAGAAAGTTACCTGACATGCTGCCGCTCGTGTCTAAAACAAAAACGACTTGTTTCTTTAATGGAGGTAAATCATCAGGTGCGAAGAAATGGACAAAATATCCTCCGTCAACCAAAACCTAAAAAGGAAAGTTAATTTATAGCAATTCAAGATATGTAGATGTTTGTTTTGAAACTATAAAAGGGCACGGCAGCAGTGCGACTTTTCTGTCACTCATCCAAAGCCTTTGATGGTGTCAGTCACCACAGAACCTTTTTTTTAAGACGTTGAAAAGAGTAGAATGTTTGATCTGATTTTCTTATTTATAAATTATTTTATATGATCAGATGCTACTATACATTCTCATAGATTCTTTATTTGGCTGATCATCTCGGATCAAACAAAGATGTTGGAAGATCTTTGACATATTTAAATGGAGTAATTTTCCTGATAGCAAATTATTCAGAGGACGTCCCCAAAGTTCTACCAATGTTTGAAAGTCTTGAACATTAGTAATGTTCATGAAAGTGATGTTATTGGTATTTTCTGCAATTTCTGCAGACCAGAAATTATTCATTTTCCTATTCGGCTGCCCCACGCAGAAACGCTGACATTTTTGATAAAATTGAGATTTGAATAGAAACGTAGGGACTATTGTGTCATGCATGCCCTACATTTCTGTATTTAAAAAATAAAAATCAAACTTATAACCTTGTCCAAA
Organism: Anthonomus grandis grandis; assembly: GCF_022605725.1. Taxonomy (NCBI): domain Eukaryota; kingdom Metazoa; phylum Arthropoda; class Insecta; order Coleoptera; family Curculionidae; genus Anthonomus; species Anthonomus grandis. Next base: position 17,574,764 of record NC_065549.1, read on the forward strand.
AACGGTAATTACCCGAGTAAAATAATCAAAAAAAAAGTGGCAAAGTATGCCACTTGATGAGGAGTCACCAAGGGAATCACCGCAGGATCCTGATGAGGCACATTTTTTATCTGCTCGTCGGACCTCACTGGAGTTAAGACGGTAACGGCCAGCAGTTGCAAGTTTTCGTTAGTGTTGTTAAATGTTCAATCTGTTGGTAATAAAATGAGTAAACTTTCTTTACTTTTATATCTACTTAATCATCCTAATATTGTACTTCTTACTGAACGTTGGCTTAAAACGAACGAACCGGTGAACTTTCATAATTATGTAGTTATTTCTAGCTTTTGTAGGACTGAATTATCTCATGGAGGATGTATGATATTAGCTAACAAAACGATTTTAAAGGTAAGCTCTTTTCAAAGAATTGATAAATTTAACCACTTTCATCTGTGTTGTAGTTTACCATAACTTTTTGTCAACAGAAAAACCTATACATTATTTGTATTTACTGTTCACCACTAACTGATAGTTCTGAATTCTGTATGTTTGGAAAGTCTATTGCTTGAAATCCCTTGCTCCTCCACTGTTCTACTGGCAGGTGATTTCAATGTAAATTATAATGAGGAGAGCTTTATTGAAGCACTGATGCTACGTAACCTACTTAGTTCATTTAACCTTAAAATGCATGTTAAATCTCCGACTCGCGATACTCAGTTCTCATCCAGCACTATTGACTATATCTGCACTAACTATCCTGAACATGCGGTAAATTACACCGTTGTGAATTCTGGCATTTCGGACCATGACGCAGTTATCTGTGAAATTAGTGAAGAGGCGATATGCTCCAAGACTGCTCCATGTTCTTATGATCGAATTTTCAGCAGATAGAATTTCGGGGCATTTCATCATGCATGTGTGACGGCTGGATGGGACGGCGTGATGGATTCGCCTGACCCAATCTCATGCTTCCACCAGGAATTGGTACACCTCTTTAATGCCTCTTTTCCCATAGTGAAAATTAAACCAAAAAAGAACAATAGGTCTTGGTTTACTAAGAGACTTAAGACTTCATGTAGGAATCTCCGTTTTCTTTTTTACATTGAGAAAATTCACAGATTGTCCGGTTCTTCATCAATATTTTAATTCATATAGAACCTTGTATCGCCAGTTAATAAAGGTGCTAAACGATCCTTCTATTCAAATCGTCTATCTAAGGCTACAAATAGGTCGAGAGAAAGTTGGCGGTTTGTCAATGACATCAGACAAGCACACAGCAATCATTTTAAGATTGTACTTAACATCCCTGCTGATGACATTAATAATTTATTTACAGAAATTGCTAAGAATATCTACAAAGATCTGGGTCCGCCATCAGCAGATCCCATTAGTGGCATTAGTTATTTTTTACCTGATAATAGGGTTCAGGTTTCATTTTTCTTTAGACCTACAGACCTGGTTCAGCTTAAATAAATATTACTTTCAATGAAAAGTAAAAACTCAGCTTGAGAGGACGGGCCATGTGTTAAAATATTTCTTAACATACCAGATATAACTCTGAATGTCCTTGTTGAAGCTATTAATGCATCATGGGTTGTGGGAACTTTTCCGCCTTGCTTAAAATCCGCTAAGGTTATCCCAGTTCATAAGACGGGCAGTCTTGATGAACCATCAAATTTTAGACCCATATCGCTCTTGTCCACACTTTCAAAAATCATTAAGATGGTCAGCAGTCGTGTGGTGTCTTTTTTAGAATCCATGAATATTCTTAGTGCTTCTCAGTTTGGCTTTCAGGAGAATAAAAGCACTCAAGATGCAATGTACAATCTTTTGAACGATCCTTACTGTCAGATCAACAGTAAGAGAGGAGTTTCTGCTCTCTTACTGCTGAGGAGTTTCTGCTGCCGCGTTTTGTGACTTGTCGAAAACTTTCGACTGCGTCACGAGATTCTGCTGCGAAAGCTCTTCCACCATGGCTTCAAGGGCGTTGTGGCAACCTGATTTTCTTCGTATCTAAAAGGTCGCTGTCAACGAGTGTGTGTGGGGTCTAAATTTTCTAAATATAAAACTGTCGACTGGGGAGTCCCTCAGGGTTCTGTATTTGGACCAATACTCTTTCTCCTATATATAAATGACCTTACCCAATTCTGTATCCAGGGAAAATTTATATTGTTTGCGGATGACACGACCATTCTCTGGCAAGGTTTTGATATCGACTCCCTACGGAGAGCCATAATGACTGATCTTAAACTTGAGTGGTTTAGGGCAAATTTACTATCTTTAAATCCACAAAAGACTAAGCTATTACGTTTTACAAATAACCATAGCCTTGATAACATTCTTGTTGCCAACTGTCCTGTCCAACAGTACTGTGTCAATAAATTTCTGGGTCTAATTATTGACAAGGATCAATTGTTTGGGGAACATTTACTATCCCTCAGCAATCGAGTTTCTGCAGACTATTTTGCTGTTAGAGTGTCTTGTCAAGAGCTTTGAGTGGAAATTGGAAGGACAGTAAATTCTCTCTGGTTGAATCCTATCTCAGATATGGCATCTGATTTTGGGGAAGCGCTAGTAACTACCTTCTGCAGATTTTGTTTGTTCTTCAGAAATGTGCTGTGAGATATATATGCGGGATATCACCTAGAGAGTCTTATCGGCCATGCTTTATCAAAGAGAGTATTCTTACTATATACTGCATCTACATACAGGAAGTAGCATGCCTGATTTTCCTAAATCAACACAAGTTTGTCACCCAAAATCCGAGATATGTTACTCGCCAACATGGTAATTTATGTCTTCCTATACCAACATCTGCTTTAGTCAAGAGATCAGTTTTTTATGAGGGTATTAAAATTTGTAACCATCTGCCGTGAAGCATTAGGGAGCCAAAATCTCCTAAACAATTTAAATTACTATTAAAAAAAATCTTATGAACTCGGGCTCACTATTCAGTGCTTGGATATTTCAATGACACTCATAATGTAGCTAAATATTGGAGAGATGCTGATGTTAAAAAGAATAGTGTTAGGAATATATGTGCATATTTAATGTTCAATGTTATGCGACTTTTGTATATTGTGACTTTTTTTAGTTGTAGTATTATATTATTTTATTTTATTAGACACAATAAGGCTTTGTTTATAACATTTTTTTGTTGAGAACAATAAAGCATATTTGAATTTGAATAAAGAAACACAGTAACTAGGGTGCAGTTGCGGTGTTTTATCGTGGTATAATTAGTTACCGTGTTTTAAAACGGTAATATACCTATAACTACCCTATACATATATACCTATTATTCTGACATGCTTTGCTTGCTAGGTTATTGGTTCTGCTACTAGGCAATCTGCCAGCACGATTTGGAGATTCGGGAAAACCGTCGGGTATGTACCCTGTTTCCCGAATCGATACCTTTCACAAAATGTAATACTTAAATGCACGTTATAGAAAACGGCAAGGGGTAGGAAAGTGTTTAGGAAAGAAATCTGAAGGATAGGAAAGGAAAATGAACGACCATGTGTTGACTGGGTGAAGGATGACGCGGAAGTGCTGACATGCTTTGAATATATATTTTTCCCACAGCAACCAATTAACCGCAACCAGAAGACAGATTTTCAGATTTTAACTACAACAGTCAAAATCAAAACCGGGTTTTATAAACTGAAGGTAGCAGATGTGAATAATGATACAGGGCTTCCATGCGCATGTGCAGTACACCTGAACAAACGCACAAAAGTGTAAAAAAGTATGTGTAAAAAAAGTGTTGCGACTAGAACAATTTTACTTATGGCAAAACAAAAAAAAATTGCAAAGAAGACCGATAAAGAGATGATCCGATAAAAGGGTTTATCCTTAATAATTTAGTAGAGATTTGTTTTTGAATCACCTTTGACTTTATCCAAAACTACAAAGTGTTAAAAATTTTACAAAAAAAAATACTTCAAGCCATAGGTAGTTCTTGGAGTACAGGGTATCTCCGCTACAATAAAACAAAATATTCTTGAAAAACTTGTTCCTTTTATGCCTCTTAACAGGCAACATTATTGGAAATCCCTAGCCGAAACATCTAGTGATTTCGTAGATAATGGTCAAGCAGGTCTCACTTGAAGATAAGGTAATCAAAAGTGTTTTGTATTTGCTCTTGATGTAAATCAGTTTTTTAAATTTCTTTTCAAGTTTTCTAAATTTTCTGAGTTATAATATTATTAATATTATAGGTTGAGTTAGTTGTATACTGTATATATAATATTACAATAGTAGTATAAAAAATTACTACTACGTTGTTTTTTATTTTGCTTTTTATATGAAATTTTGTTAAGCCATAGTTTAAATCCCATAGTATTCAATCAAAACACAATAAAAGTAATTACATACTGTGTTTTTAAGGTCAATAAAATAAAATTTGGTAAATCAATGACAATCCACTGACAGCAGTTACTGTGTTTTACAAAAAAACAGTAGTAAAAATTAAATACAAAAGTGACATACAAAACCCTATTTTGGCCCTCCCGATTTCACTTTTTGGCAGTTTCAGTAATTTATATGGCACTTAAAATATGTCTACTAAAAATGTTCTCTTAGTTTCGTGACAACGAGCGGAAAATAGAGAGAAACGACTTAAAAATAATAAAAATTACTTTTTCTCAATTTTACTAAAATGTAATTAATAGCTATGTTTACAATGCGCGGATCTATTAGGTCCATGGATCAAATGATTGACTATTTTTATTTAGTACAGCCCTGTTTACAAGCATACATTTCGACAATTAAATTAGTGCAGGATTATTTCTAGGATCAAAATGTCAGTTGAAGGAAGTTAGTTTATCGTATAGGTATATTTGGTACGCGCGTCGTAAACCGACCTACTGTTTCTGAGTAAGGGCATTATAGTATTCATTAAGCATGACTTAATTTTTTTTTTATTTTAATTTATTTTTTTAAATATCTTATTCTTTAAAAATCATTAAAATAAATAAAAAAAAAAAGATTTCGACGAGGATGGGATTCGAACCCACGCGGGCAGAGCCCATTGGATTAGCAGTCCAACGCCTTAACCACTCGGCCACCTCGTCCTTGTAGGAATGTATTAAGAAACGCGATAAAAGCGTGATACGACGAGTTATTTCTTAATCTTATTTCTATCTCAACAATCGGAGTCTAAAATAAAGTTTTGCCTTTTATTTTTTTTACATTTTTATTATTATTTTCTTCAGACCCAAGAGCGTTCTTCCTGTTCATTTTTGAATAACTTTTTTAGCTTATTAATTTATTATTTACCTGTATCTTTGTAATTACATGTATCTTTGAAAATTAAAAATTAAAATCAACATAGGTAACTGTAATACTATAAATTTTTTTGTAATTTTACTTGGAATTTGTTATATAACACCTATTTATTTTTTTAGCCTTTTTAAAAACAGTCACAATTAAAATTGAGTTGAAATAAAATTTATAAATATTTGAAGTTAAAATATAGGTACACATTTTATTTTTTTTTCTTACTGTTTCTATTTCTCCGTGTTTAATCAGTATTTCGGTCTAGTTTTTTTACTGCGTTTTGACTATGAATTTTCAAGATATTTTCATTTTGAATTGACTGCAATTTTTAGATTTTTCGTTGAAATGTAATTTAATAAAAAAGGATTTGAATGCAATAGAAATGTAGATTGTTAATCAAGAATTTGCATTTTACTTTCAAAAAGAAAATTGATTTTTAAAATTTAGATTTTGTTTTAGTATCTAATTTTTTGTTTATTTTGCAAAAACCACTCTCAAGATAATTCCAAATGAAATTTTTTGATTCAATATATCCTTCATTTTGAAATTTTTCTTTCATACACTAAAAAGGTTCAAGTTTAAAAAAAAACTATATATTCACCATTAAAATTACAGTATTTAAACTTTTTTAGTCATTTGCTTTAACTTCTCAGTATTTTTCTTTGTTTTTTGTATTAAAATATGTATTTTAATTGCAATTAAGCTCTAATCTTTAATATAAATAAAATCCATATAAATTCAAAATAATTTGCAGGTAGAACTAGAAAATTAAGTAAAAAAATTTAATAAACATTAAGTTATATAAATTACGATGTTTCACTGTTATGTTCTTTGAAAATCAATTGAGTAAAGGAACACTTTCGTAAATTAATAATAATAAAATAATAATAAATTAATATACTGAACAGCCAAACCTTTAAGAGACTCACATTTTTTAATTAGGGGGATATTTGTAAAAATGTTAAAAAGACAAGAAAATGTATGAACATTCCAGGAACATTTAAGTAGGATATTCCTGAGACATTACATTTAAGAAAAATCTGTATTGTTGTGACGAATTCATAATGAGTTACTTATTTTATTGGGTATTACGTCATTTATAGCAAAAATCAATTTAGTTTGTCAAACTATTAATAAACCGTGAAATTATATAAAAAAAGTATTTAAAGTATTGTCGAATTAGGAAGGAGTTTTGAAGGTATTATATAGCGGGAGATTTGCAAGATAAGTATATTTTGTTTATATTTTTAATTTAATTTAATTTAATTACCTTGATAACGGTGGTAGATATAACTACCGAAACCTTGGTTCAACATAGGTATTTTTTTAAAAGTAGGTCTTCTCGTTGTTTTTTTAAGTTTAATATTCATAACAAAGTTAGGTAGGACATTGAAAAGAAGAAACGAGATCAGAGATTAATAGATTAAACCTCAGCTCTTAGGTATATAAAAATCTATTATACCTCAAGTAAATTATTGTATTTAAAACTTATTGAACTTAAATTAAGTATATCGAACGGTATCATTATAGATTTGAGTTCATATTTCTTTTAAATACGTAAATAAGTCTATTTCCTTCTTTTCCATTTTTGAGCGTGTGAGATAGTAATTTCTAAATTGATTTTTGCTATAAGTGACGTAATATCCCATAAAATAAGTAAATCATAACATTTAAGGTATATTCATAAAAAAAGGCTAATTGTATAAGTTTGTAAGCTAGTTGTATAAATAAGTACGGTATTACATACGACTTACCTCACCCCCTTGCGGATCTCTCTCTACATCGTACTGAACAACGAACTGACCAGTCAACCCATCTTCCTCTTTTCCACCCAAGCTGCTTCCAAAGACCTTCTGCCTAGCCACATCTGGAGAAAAGCTGACAATAGTGAATGTCTCGTTGATTTTCTTGATTTCAGCTTCTGGATTTAAATGAGGATCATTTTTGGAAACTTCATTGCCTGTTCGTAAAGACGGAACTTTTACGAATTTAAGAGGACGTGACTCTACAACGTTAACCTTAAATAGAAGACACTGATTAAAAAAGAAAACCTTTAAATCCTCATACTTGAATATACCTGAACTGATAAGTCTTTCACCGGCTGTCCTGGATTAATATTTAATACAACTTCATACTTTTCACTTTTTCTTGTCAGTAACTCTTCGTATGTTAAGTAGAAAATAGCTTTACTTTCAGGCTCAACGTTTACGGATACGGTAAACCTGTGGGAATCCCTGGCGCTTGCAGCCACGTGGGCGGCTGATTGTCCCTTTGAAATAGCCTAAAAAATATTTCTTATATAAACTACAATTTTGTTTATAAACATGTTTCCACCTCTTCGTAAGTCTTTTTTGCCTCTTCTTTTTCCTGCACGTAAGCTTCGTATTTTTTCCCATCAATTTCCATGACAAAACTGGAAATAAACGCTTTATCTGGAGTTACGACGGAGAAAGTCGCTTCTTGGGCTTTTATATCTAAGTTTTTTACTCTGCTGGTGATAAGTGTTTTTGCGTAACGGTTTGAGACGTTTGTTTCGACACGCATTTCGTAGATTTTTGGAATTTTAGGCTCCTAAAAATCAAGAATTTTGTAAATCTTTTTTTTATTGCATTAGTGAACATTTCCAAAAAAAAACCTTAACTTTGACTACTTAACATTAATACAGGGTATCAAAACTGCAAAAATATGTTTCTTATTTCATTCACTTCCTCGTCTACTTTTTGCTAAGCTTTTTGTGATCCGGTGTATTTGTAATAATAAGACTTACATCTTTTTATATAGGTAGATTTACTATAATTCACTCAATATCATCACAGAGGGCAAGTTACTGGTCCAGTTTTATTCTCTAATTATTTTTTTTTAATTTTCGAGGTTATTTCTTTTAAGGTATTTTAGAAAAAATACTGAAATAGAAATTCAATGATTCTATAAGAAAAACTTGTATTCCAAAAAAGAGTTTCTTGAGATCGACACTTTGTGTTGTTCTCTTTTGATATGATTTTGAAGTGCCTAGACTTTAGTCTAATTTTAGTCCCAATTTTAATTGAATATTACTCCCACACCAAATTAGCAATAAATAAGCAAAATATTTATATTTTTGCGAGGTAAGCAAAGGAATAAACATGAAAAACTTAACGTTATCAAGGGGTCATCTTTAAAGTCATCTTAAAGTAATGTTATGATAATGGGTTATTAATTTTAAGTAGTTTAAAATAATAAGTTTGTATTAAATACAGTAAATACTATAATTATTTTTTGTAGATATCAATATAATGACAACAAATAATAATAATGATAATACGCCGTAAAAACAAACAAATAACAAACTACAAATGTCATAGTCACTATACAGACTTACTAACTGGGCAGCCCTGACATTATATTTTTGAACCTCAGAATGTTATCCCTAATTTTGACACAAGGTCCAATTGCTATTGGGCTATTGACGTTCAAAAAGGCATGAAGTAGATAGGCTTTCTTACGACCCCCCTGTATAAGAGTTGATAAAGTTGCTTACCGCATCTGCACTGCTACTCGTCTCCACAGGTGCTGCAGTCGTGGATACCACAAACGCTTGGTTGGTTGTGAGACTCGCACCATTACTGTATGCTATATAAATTACTAACCCAATAAGGGTGAATAGGGTTTTCATCTTGGAAACTAAAAATATCAAAATAATTTGGTTTTGAATAATTTAAATGCGGTGAGAAAATACTTTTTTGTTAACAGTTTCTCTTGAATCATATAATAAAAGATGCAATAAAGCAAATATCCCAGTGACTTACTGCATTCTATTGCATGGGTATTCCCCAGATTTACCAGTCGGAAAATACGCGTATTTACGAATTACATTAAATCATTCATAACCAATTTTTATTATTTACAATTAGCCACGGAGTTTATTCATATATATATAGGGTGAAAAAGAAGTTATATTTTAAATTTATTCTAAATCGGTTTATTTTTCAAGTTTTAAATGAAAAGAAGACGGCTTACGACGGATATAAGTTTTTTTTTACCAAATTTGATTATGACGAGATGTAATCATTTAAGTTCCAAATTTTCAAAATGACGGGATTTTAAATATTTTTTTATTGACATATACTCAATAGGCTATTTTGTTTTAGAGTAATGATGTGATATTCTGGCGTCGCTCATTTAATTTTTCATTAAGATGACGCTCTTCCAATATTTTACAATTGAAGACCACAGGGGAAAAAGAGGGAATGTCACAATATATTAAAAATTGAGTTAGCGTCGCCATCTACTAGAGAAACGTATATTTTATTATAAACACATATCCTGTAGAAGATCACGGCATAGTCCGTTAGTAGAGGCGTCTAAAATACCAGATACAGGGGAAAAACAAGAAATGTCCACTGGCAAAATGATAACAACAAGGAATGTCCACAGATCGCTATGATGCAGATTACCGGTTCTAATTTTAGTTATGTTTTGCTTTCTAAGGGTAAACAAGTGAATATTTTTCGTGCATATTTTGCGGTTTACAGCGTTAAGGTTATGTTTTAATGTACAAAATATAAAAGTAAAAACTGCATCATGGAAGAAAATGAAAATAGTGAGTAGCAGGAGCAGCAGCAACACAGTGAAAAGTTTAAGAAAAGAAAGATACATGGACGGATTACGGATGTAAACAAGAAAATAATGGTAAGCAGTCATGAACTAGGAAATGACTGTAAGTGTAAAAGACTGAGATGTTTCGAGAAAACCAGTAGTGAAGAAAGGCAGATACTTTTGAAGAACTTTAATCTATTAGCATCAAACAATGAACAAAGTTTACATTTATGTGGTTTGATAAGATGTAAATCTATTAAAAGAAGACGTCCTTAAAAAGATGAAAATGTAGCTCTATTACATGATAATTCATATACATATAGTGTCAAAGTGGTAAGACAAAATGCAATTTTAGAAGTCGATGTGTGCTACAAGGCATTTTTGGCAATACATGGGATTACAAAAACCAAATTAGAATATTTGCAAAAATCCCTAAAAACATCGGGTAAGGCCCCTGTTGATTTGAGAGGTTGGAAGTATTTAAATCGACCTAGAAAAATTTCTGACCAGACGAATGAAAATGTGGTTACCCATATTAAATCATTTCAGGGAAACAAAAGCCATTATGGTCTCAAAAAATCAGATCGTCTTTATTTAAGTGAATATCTTAATATTGCAAAAATGTATAAACTATATCAAAACAAATTTCCTAATCATCCTGTTTCATACGAGTTCTATAGAAATGTTTTTAATACAAAATTCAACACATCATATCGTTCGGGTACCCTCGTAAAGACACCTGTAGTGTTTGTGATCAATATACTGCAACAAAAAAAGATTTAACATTAAAACTTGAAAATAATAAGAATATGCCAACTTTTACATCAGTTCTTGCCGAGATACAGAAATCATTGCTAACACTGGAGAATGAAAATAAGCTCCACAAAATAAAGGCCCAAGTATTTTACGACCGAAAAAAATCTTCAAGAATCAGGTGCCAGAAAGATAAAGATCGTGAAGCTATCTGTCTCGATTTCCAAAAGAATGTACCCGTTCCAAACATCACAACGATGTTTACTACAAGAGACAGTTATCTGTGTACCTGTTCAACATTCACATCTTAGCAAGTGGTGAGTCCGTCTTTTACGTATATCGAGAAACAGTGGCAAAAGGAAGTAACGAAGTTCTTCCAATGCTAAATCATTTTGTTGAAAATTACCTTGACCCCCAGATAAAACACCTTGAAGTATTTTGCGACTCGTGTGGGGGTCAAAATAAAAACTATATCATGATCAAATACATGCATTATATTGTTCATATCAAAAAAAGACTGGGGTCTTTTAAAATAACTTTTCCAATTAGGAGGCACTCTTATTTAGAGTGCGCCCGAAACATGGCCTCTCTGAACCAAAAACACCCTGTTGAGCTGCCGAGCCACTGGGTCGAAGAAATAGAAAGGTTAAGCCAGCACCATTTCATGTGGAAAACCTGGAAGAGGGCCACGACATAATAAGAAACTGAGTTTTTTTTTTGTGAAGCTGAATTATAAGAAAAATTGTCCGTTCGCAATACGCCCTGTAAGGGAAATCGAAATCACAATTAGGCACCCTCGACTTGTTTCACATAGATGTTCCTATAATGGGTGTCGGGAACAAAGCTCAGTACTACCACCTATACAGACAAGAATTTATCCTGTATTGCGAAATGATAAATTTTTATATCCTGACCGAAAGTATGAAGGTAAGTTTTTTTTTTAATATTAAACTTTTACTCATAGAATACGATTTTCAGGTCTAATCCCAATAAGCGAGGAAAAATTTAAAGATTTGCAAGCTCTGAAAGTGTTCTGTTCTCAAGAAGCTCAAAACTATTATAATAAGTTACCTCATGCCGCTAAAAACAAAAAGAAAAAGCAGCAATAAAACTACGGAGGTAAGATATTTTCTTTGATAAGTTTATTGCTATTACTCATAGAATATTATCTACTTTTAGGTCTTAAATCAATATGGAACAAATACTATAACTATGATAGATGAAACCTCGAAATATTGGACATTACCCCTTTTTACTTTGGAAATTGATTTTTTTTGGACATTCCTCATTTTTGCTATGGAGAATTGCAAGTTTTTTAGTTTTTTGTATATTTTTTGTATTGAAATGTGTTTTGAAATACAATGCTTTTGAATACGTGTAGCAGACAGTTAAATAAATAATATTTGACATATCTCAACCATTTCATTTTTAACTCAAAGAATCTTAGAAGTCACTCCCAAACTTTAAAATCGATATATCTCAGTATTTTTATTTTGTGGCATTCCCTCTTCTTCCCCTGTGGTCTTCAATTTATGTAATAAACAGATTTTACTCGGATCTAAAACAAATTGGTGGCATTTTAAATAATTCTTTATTGATATAATAAAAAATTAAATGAGAGTTTTTATAAGATTTGATTCACTATCAACATATAAAACAAAATGGCAACATTTTAAATGTTGATTCATATAGACATACTAAACATTCCGCCATTTTTATTAGATTCTGACTCGTTGAAATGTTGCAAAATAAATTTAAAAATGGCGTTAGGGCGCCATGTTGAAAAAGATAAGATATTAAAAGAGTAGTCCTGCGATGCATCTTTTTAAAGCTAATATCGAGTGCCTTACAAATATATTTCATCACAATTTTGAAAACAAAATTACGGTGTGGTCTGTAATATTTATATAGTATTATAAATATATTAATAACAAAAAAACCTTTAAGAAGCCGCCATTTTGTTTTGGATTCGGGTTAATGAGGAAATAAGGACAAATAAAAGACTTAATGTACTAGAATGAAAAAAAGAGAATGAAGATGAGATAGAATATGAAGTCTTGGGCTGAAAAACACTTCATAGGTCCAAGGCCAGCTAAAGCTACTGCATACAAAAGGATTAAAGTATAATCTGACTTAAGGCAAAGTCAAAAAACAAAGATTCTAAATCCGGACTTGCACAGCTGAATACCTGCAAATAAGCGTCGAATAGTCCAGTAAAAATTTTCACAAATAGATTATTATGTTTATGAATTATTGTAAAAACTCCCGTTTGTAAAGGAAACATATTTTTTTGCTCAAAATTGGTTGTATAGACAATTACGCTCAGATCGAAAAAAATGTAAGTAAGGAAATTATAACAGTACTCATAGAAGTATACACTGAACAGTCAAGACTGCGACATACAGATTATGCATGTAGAAGGAAGAAACAATAAAACACTTCGACAATAACAGCATTAGAAATAAGTAAGCAGGTCATCTTTGGAACTATGTCACGTGAGACTGTAACCCCAAGCGAAGATATAAATAACGTTTTTCCCAATCAACTGTCGATAATATTGATTAAGGAAAATTCCTCAGGAAGTCGGATTTGATGTGGAGAAAGTCTATTTATTAATTATCTTTTTAATTGAGTGAGTCAGATTAGGCCAGTGAGCCGTATGGAGCGGAAGTAGGTATATTATTAATATTTTAAATATAACTATTAATAATATAAACGTGAATATAACTTAAAACTTGAAACATTTATAATAAAAAAACAAATTAACATAACCCAGTATCTATAACTTAAATAATGTGATAAAAAAGGTAAATTATTTACTCTTTTAAACGCAAAACAAAAAAGCTTATAATAAATGTCAGTCAGTAAACAAGATAAGTAGGTATATGTATTTAATACTAATAGAGTATATTTATGAACTCACCGCTAATATATTTTATTCTCTGGAACCGGCTTTGCTTTTGTAGACCTACACCTTCTTCGGTCGACTAACTTAAACTGACACAAGCTGCAGAAGTTTTCTTCTGATAGGGACGGAAAAAATCTTTTTATTGTGTGTGATACAACGTTCCAGCAATTACATGACGATATATTCCAAGTATGTTATAATATTTTTGTTGATTAAGACTAATCTCAGTTCTTAATTAGTTTTTTGAAAAAACCATTAATATTTGACCTTAACGTGTTGCTACCACTAGTTTAGTACGGTCCATAACGAAGATTTTATACTATTTATTATCTTTGCAGTCATTAATTTAAAATTAGTTTAAGGCATTTTAGGAATGTTTTTTTCGAAGAATCGTTTAGGAATGTTTAGGTGGTGGCACATTTTGTGGCTGCAGTTCTTTTTTCATTATGTTGAATATTCCATAAGTATGCACAATTAATCTTAGAAAGCATATGTGCAGCTAATTTTAGCAGGAAGCAATCAACAATGTTCTACCTCTATGAACTTAACCCTAGTCCTCTAGTAAGTGAAGTATATAAATGAATTAAAGTAACCCAAAGTTAAGAAATAATATAAAGAAATTACATCAACTCATAGGAAAAAAAATGGATTTAACTCTTTATTTAACTGATTTAACTGTTGTTGATGTGATTACTTTAAAATAAGATTGAAGTGGCCGGAATTTTTTAACTACTGTTTTTTCTATACATGGATGCCTGAAGACATACATAAAAATTACTTGTAAAGTAAATAAGATAAAATAAATAATTTTAAAGAAACTTGCTGTGATTACTTCTATGAATTACGTCTAATGCTTTTAAAGATAGGAATATTTATTAATAATTATAAGCACATTCAGAATTCAAAAAATGGTTCTAGCATTTTTTTGGCGGAAAGTGTTAATGGGTGCAATGTGACATTTTCTTGGATTAGGTATTTAATTTTTGGAATTGTGCGATTTTAACATTTCTTTAAAATAGTTGAAGTTCTTTGAAAAAACTTTCTGGAAGAAACAAAAAAGCTATCTACTTCAAAGAAATAAGAATATTCCTCGAAATTCTTTGCTAGCAAAAATTCTATGCAAGAATTTTCTTTTCATAAAATTTTGATTTCAAGAAGAAAAGTTAAAAGTTAAAGTTATAATGTTTTTAATTGTCTGAAATAAACAAATTACTCCACCACATTCTAAATTAAAGGGATTTCAAAATTACGTTAACTACCTAAATATGATAGCTTTCAGTAGAGATTTAGGTGCCTAGAAGATCTATTAGGCTCATGTCTTATCCTTTAAAGCATTTTGTACTTATTGGTGGTTGAAACCCTTAACTTTTTAAATTTGTCTGATCGCCTGGAAAAAATCTTATTTTTACAAATAAGAAATATTTAAAATAATGAATTCTAAAGAGTGATGAGAATCTATTTGAGAGAAGTTGATATATTCAAGAGAAATTCCTAAAAGTTTTAACTGCCTAAAATATAAAATCTTATTTGATTTGAAAGGTTTAAGAATTACTTCACTTCAAACAGATTAGAAGCTTTAGTAGAATAATTTGTTAAAAAAATAAAAGATTTATTGCATTCTAAAAATTAAATAAAATTAATGACATAGAGACAACAATTGTTAAACTTAGAGGGATAAATAAATGACTTCAACTGTTTGAAACATTAAAAAAATCTTTTCTACTGCTTGGAAAAAATGAATAATGAAGACAGTACACTTTATATGAATACAATGAAATTATAGATATTTGAAAGGGTTTTCAAATTTCTCAGCCGGTTGAGAAATGAGTTTTTTTTTGATACTGCTTGGAAAAGCTACTCTTTTTTTAGTCTTCCCAGCAGTCAAAGCTTGTAAATTTAAAAAAAAAATTCACAAAAAAACTACTTTTGGGAATAAGATTTTTTTAAATGCGTGGAAGAAGTAAAAAAGAATGTAAACAAGAAGATATAATCTGCTTAAAAGGGTTAAAAAATGTATTGTCCTACTGAAGAAAATTACCACAAAAAAAACCAATGACTTAAACCCAAAACAAATAAGAATAGAATATTTCCAATACCAAAAGAATATTCTTATATAATTTTAACTTAATAATCCTTTCTTATAATCCATAACTTTAACTAATCCTTTTTCACATTGCTAAAACCTCTATATTATGTACTGATGGTAAACATTATATTTTTTCAGCCTGCTTTAAGAATCCGCAATACTGTTGTGGAATACTCTTGGAATAATAAAGGACTTCCTAAAAATGTGCAAAAGAACATTCTTAGTAACAGTTGATATCGCCCAAAATAACTCGATTGAAATTCACGACACTAGTAAAGAAACACAATACAAAAATGGAGAGATCTTTTTGCAGCATATAATGGACAAACTCACAAGAACGTATATAAGTTTCAGTATATAGTTTAATTATTTACTTTTACTTAGTTTATAGTTTACTTAGATCTATAAAGCCTCTGATACCGCGGTACCAAGGAGCCATTATTCCTGGTATAGTGTGAGTGAATATCACCATGAATCATACCTTCTCAAGATTCTTCCTGATAAATAAGAGACCTACGAGAATAGAAGCATGAGAATTCTCACTTTTTTGAACTGCAAACTGCAGCATTATCTATAGCCTATATTAGCAATCACTTTTATGCATTGCGTTTCAAGGCAAATATTTTGAACATAGCAGAATGAGCCCAATCAAATAAACAGCAATAAAGATATGTATCCCTGAGTGTGCAAACCAACACTGAGGTGGACAAATTTCGTATTAGGAATATACATAACAACTTGAACGAGATTCCCCACCATGCACCCGCAGTACCAATACAAAGGAAAGTTACAAGTTCATCCAGTGAAGTGAACTGTTGACAATGACTATAATTTTTAAGGAAAAAAAATTTTTTTTTAAGTTTTCTTCTTATTTAATCGATTTGATACCGCTCACTCCCTCAGGCCACTACATGACTGATCAGAAGAAGAAGAAGAACTAGGTTGGATGGGCTGTCATCAGTATTCAAGGATGTATCATACGCATAAAGATAAAATACAAACCCAGTATGACAGCTGACCAGATCACATGACACACTCTATAGGGGGAGAATGGGTCCAAGAACTTTTTGTTATGTAGGACCGGAACAAGTTAATACTTGAATTATTAAATATTTAACAAACAAACTTTTGAAGAAGTATACTATGCTCCACACAATCCAAAGATCTTGGCAAATCGTAAAATGTAGCCTAAGAGTGGAAACTGTTCTAAAAATCCAATAGAATATTATCAAGAGTCGATGACTGCTATAACCATTTAGGTCTAAATCCATGTTTACTAACATAAAACAATGAATCTTATTACAGGTAAGCCTCAGTTTGGCTCTTCAGTAAGGTCTAAAATATTTTACCAGAGCATAACGAAATTGGCCGCTATTCTCGGGGTGTGATCTTTTTAATGTATTGGTATGACTTGTGTGACTTAGGACAATCGGGAAAAAAATGCCCTTTGTTATAGCTAAGTTAATCAATTTTATTAACGGAACAATAAACAAAACAAACTGGTAAAATAAGAATAGCAAATTAAAATAAAATATTGAGCTACAAGCTGAATTAACAGATATAAAGTGAAAAGAATTGCAATTTGTAATGGACCATTTAAAATCGATAATAATACTGTAATCAGTACGTCGTTCCATAGACTAAGCCAGAGACAGATACGTCAAATATATACGAAACGTACATACGACATACGAAAAATATCATAATTTTTGGAGCGAGAGGAAAATATCGAGGATTTGGCAATAGAGCAACTAGATATTTTTTTAGCTCATTTTATCACATTACCTCAAAAGTAACACACAAGCCAAACTAGATTCTCTAAAAGCATGTCGTATAGGAAGTCAGGGCGTTAAATTCATAACAATAATCTGGCCAATAAAAGTAATCTTGGATTCCCCAAAATTAGACGCAAGTCAGTGAATGCAACAAATATATCAACTACAAATATAATTCTCTTTGTATGGTGGGATGCCAAACCGGATTGAAGAATATTAGATAGTCTAACAGTGGCGTATCCTTTCAAGTATATATTTTATGTGTTGACCAATATATAAGAGAAAATCGTTAAATTATATAAATAACTTTATAACAATAACTAAAAATAATATAATTACTATAACAAAATGTTGGCTTATCTAGTGAAGTCTTTGTTGATAGATACTCAGATCCTTCTTACTCTTACATATTTAATCACTTCTTGAAAACAAATACATTCTTCTGAAGAAGAAAGAATACCGCTTGTTTTTAAAAAGGATAGTGTCAATAATACTACTAACTTTGCAAAGGTCTTTGAGGCGTGAGTGCATAAATAAATGCATTTTAAAACAGGTCAAACATATTAATAATCAAAAGTCAACATGGCTGCATTTCCAAAATAAGCCCTCGAAAATCAAACTCAAATTGACGTTCTTTTTACTAATTTCATAAAGGCCTTTGACAGGATGAACCACGGCATTTTCTTGCAGAAATTGACAAAATGGACCGGAAAACTTCAAACTTACATTTTGAACAAATGTACTAATTAATAAGGATACTTTTGAAGATCTTGAAGAATGAAATGTCTGATCAGGGACGACAAAACGTCTAGGAAAATTACGAAATAGTTTTATCACTAACCAAAACTCTTAATCTTACTCTCGACACGCGTTTCACCGTTTAGGGTTTATTTTTCGTAATGCAAAATAATTTAACACAAGAAGTCAATGTAACTTGTGCAATGTGCCCTTATTGTTGAGTCATATAAGATCAAAACCTAAATAACGGTGAAAACATCTTGTCGGACTTGCATTGTCTTATTTATTTAATGTAACACGACGTTTCGGTTGGTAAGTATCTCCAACCGTTATCAAGTGTAAACTCGTGTGATATGTCATGATCAAGTGATAACGGTTGGAGATACTTACCAACCGAAACGTCGTGTTACATTAAATAAATAAGACAATGCAAGTCCGACAAGATGTTTTCACTGTACCATTGTCTACCACCTTCAAAAACAGACTAAATAACGGTCTCATATTTATGTTAAATACATCAGTTCGAGAACACTATGACAATGTTTTAAGATATCTTGAATAAAAAAGTGATTGAATTCTTAACTTGATTGCCCTAAACCATTAATGCAAATATAATTATATGCCCCTTCTAGATCTACACGAAACCCTTTGACACACAAGATTCCTTTGCACAACGTCATGAACCAATTCAGTACTAAATGCGGTGATGTCAATGTTTATAACCTAATATGTGATCATATGTGTTATTTGAACATTGTAAGAAGAAAAATTATTTTATTTTTGCTAGTTAACTGTCCAGTTTACTTTAGAATTATAGCCGGATTATAAATATAACTTAAGCCCATTATTATTATTTTCCCTGATTGGACGGTTACGACGGTTATGGTTACGAATCACTTCTTTCTTTCCTTCGTATCTAATACAATATTATATATTATATTTTATAAATATGCATATTTATCAGCTCTCATGCATATGCCATAAAATTGATAGTTCATTCAACATTCTTTTCGAAGTCATTCACCGATTTATTTTATGATAGTTTGCAGTACCCAACCGCACTAAAGCAGGATCTTTTCAATAATAAAAAAATACGCCGATATTAATAGTGGAAAAACCGGTATACTTTGTATACGGCTTAGATGAATCTATTTTGGGATAATCACCATGTAAACATCTTTTGCATACAAAAAAATGTTGTTCTCGAAAACCGCGGCTGATGAACATTGTTATATTTGTTTACTAACAATATGTAAATAACATATTTTCTGACAACAAAGTAAAACGTTTTGCCGCTACACAGAACAACAAAATATCATTTACCTTGCCGGAAAGGCAGAAAAAATAGTTAGGTACTATATTAGTAACTATGAGAGGAAATTTTAAAAAAGGAGGAAATAGTATCTTTATGTCATCGTTGGCTTAAGATTGAGCACCTTTTTCTTCCTAGGTTAGTGGTATATTACACACAACCGCAATGTCTAGGGATAATTTAGAATTTTCTTAATTTTTTTTTTAATTTGTTAAAATTTTATTTACTTGCTATAAATATAAAAATATCTAGACTTTATCCTTATTTTAGACTGCTTAAACCACACTGTACATTTTTCTACTTAATTTATTTATCTCAAATAAATAAACAAATACACATATCGTTATTTATTGTCTTGAATTCTTTTACCAAAAAAAAGTGTTTGCGTTTTTTTGGAAAAAAGTTTGTTCATAGAGCTCAATATAGTTCTTGCTAACCATGCAGCGCAGACATTTAACGAGAGAAGAAATGATACGAGCGGTGGGCCTTTTAGATGGTGGTATGACGCAAGCACAGGTTGCAGTGAACATGGGCACTACTCAAAGCGTAATTTCACGCTTATATGCACGGTATCGAGAAGAAGGCGATGTGGCGGAAAGGCATAGAGGTCGCTTACGTATTACAACCCCTCTACAGGACCGCTTTTTACACTTAAATGCTCGAAGACGCCCCACTGTAACAGCACCAGAATTGCAAATCATGCTACAGCAAGTGCATAACGTTGAGGTTTCAGCCGATACTGTACGCCGACGTTTGCATGAAAACAACCTACGTAGTCGTCGGCCTTTAAGGGTGCAACCGTTGTCCTGGGGTAATCGAGGAGTACGACTTTTGTGGGCGGAAGAACATTTGTTGTGGCAAAATGAAAGTTGGGCAAATGTGCTGTTCACTGATGAGTCTCGGTTTGGAATTTACCCCGACTTAAGAAGAGTTCGCATGTGGAGAGAGCCTGGAAACGCAAACCGCCTGTGCAATGTCCAGGAAGTGCATTCTTTTCGTGGCGGAACCATCATGGTTTGGGGAGGCATTAGTATTGGAGGAAGAACAGACCTCATTTTATTAGAAAACTTTTTAACTGGCAGATTATACGTGGATCAGATACTGGCACCTGTTGTTATTCCGTATGCAGCAGCAATTGGTCAAACCTTTGTTTACATGCACGACAATGCCAGACCACACACTTCAAGGGTTGCTAGAGAGTTTCTAGAAATGAATAATATCGATGTCTTACCATGGCCACCTCAATCCCCGGACCTAAACCCCATTGAACACATGTGGGATATGCTTCAAAGAAGAGTTCTTCGTATGGAAAGACCAAGAGACAATAGAAGAACTTTGTTTCTGACACTTCAAGAAGCCTGGAATGAGATACCCCAAGATGATATTGATCATTTAATTCTAAGCATGCCCAGACGATGTCAAGCAGTTGTGAACAGTCGTGGAGGTCATACAAGTTATTGAATATTGTTTTTGTTTATTTTTTGTTAATTTAAAATTAAGAATTAAATTTTTGTAAAACCTAGTTTCTCAACAACTTTAATTTTTTTGCATTTTTTTAGAAAAAATATAAATTATTTAAAATTTTTTGGGTTTTTTTATTACCTTATAAACTACTCTTAAACTTGCAAATAAATTTAAAAAAAAAGATCATATTAAAAAATATATATACAAATTTATTCAAAATATCCCTAGACATTGCGGTTGTGTGTATTTAAGGTAGTACAATGAAATTATGTTGTATAATTCAAACTCTAGTCGCGGAACATAAAAATGACGACTAATAGTACTAATAATAATCACAGTATCGACCAAGACAAGATTGAAACTGAAGGGATTTTAGTGGTAGTAAGATTATAGTTTTTAGCTTATAGTTTATGTAAGATCCAGTCATTCGAATTATTTGAAATTTGTTGTAGGCGATCAAGCAATAGAAATGGGTATGGATCTAAAGCATCGGAGTCTATTCCGCATATGCTAGTAGCGAGAATACTCCATCAAGAGGTAGCAGGTAGTTAACCCTTTGCCAACGTATTACAACTTTGGTCCGGGCCTTAAAAATGACGAGCATTGTACTTAAAAATCAAAGGCTAATTAATATTATAGACCTTTCTTAATTCTAATAGATAAAGTTTCTAGGAAAAAAACTCTTATTAATTAACAACAACTCTCAATACAAGGAAAGTAATTCTAAATATAGAGATTGAGAACACCAGATTTGAAAATAATGGGCAATAAGAGAAGTGCAGAATCATTATTTTAAAACAGCAGTATATCTGAGAAATCTGATCATTAATAAACATTAGGCCCCTGCAATTGAATGAGAATATTTACAAATGCTAAGTTTGTAGGTATTGTACTACTATCTATATCACGCACCATCCGAAAAGTTTATCATCCAAAGCTCTGACCCAATTACAAAATCAACTCCAAATATGAGCTGCATAGCTTTAAGTTTATTGTTAGTTAAGTTGGTATATTATGTGATAAAAATCAGTACCCTATAAAGGATCCCGAAAAAGAAAAGGGCCGCACAGAGCTCAATCATTTTGATATTCTGATATCTGGATTAAATGAAGTAAGATTTTTATGTGCATGTATAATTTAACACAATAATGTTTAAAAGTTTTAGTGTTAAGTCAAGGATGTAAGAAGGTAGAAGGTGTAAAAAGTCGGCAGTAAATGTTTCACACACATTACAATGAGTATTGTAGCTTCTTCTATCTAAACAAGGAAGGAAAATACGGAAATAACACCTATACGTAAGAATACTGACATGATCTCTAAATATCAAAGAGCCATCGAAAGTTAAACCCTGAACTTTCATATTATCACAAAGGGAAATTGATGTATTTTTAATCTAATATTGACGGAAGAATAAAATATTTTGATTTTATTGGAGCTAATGCTACCAAACATATTATTTATTCTACATACAATGAAGATTATTTTGCCAGCACACTACAGTGAGCACTGCGAGCCATTGTTCCAACCTTTTAAAATACTAACTCTCTATCTGATCTAATATTGTTCGAAACTTTTCTGGATTGCCATGTCAATGCTTTTCACCATAGCACATAGGAGTATTTCATCAATCTGGGCGGCCAAAATTATTTTTGATTTGTAATCATGTTTCTAAGATGATAACAATTAATACAGTCAATACTACCTACAGTAAATACTGCAAAATAATACTACAGTCAATACTAATTAACTACAGTCGACTGTAGCAATAATATGGTGTCTTTTGAGAAAGGGTCCGACAACTTTCTTCTTCTCTGTCTCATTCCCGTCATTACAGGATCCCAGTTTAGAAGAAGTCTGTAAAAAAAGACGATACATAACAGTTATTATTAGTACTAAATAAAGATAATTTACCTGTTTAATATGTCCGCGTTACATTCTTGTCGAGAAAATTTTCTTGCGAAGTTTTGGCGATAGAGGCGTATGTATTTGTTCCTGGCTTCAGCAGCCTCCTCAGACAGTTGTCCGATTGGCAGCAAAGCATGTCTTATCACTTGAGGCCCATGGATAAGTATTTCGTGGAGCGTGGGGGTCATCGGATGCCAAGGATACAAAGTTCTGCCGTTTCTGTAGCGAAAACCGAAAATTTTTTCGTATTCACCTCATGCTCACTCGACAAAACTTCCAGAATAATTTTCAGGCGATAGATTTTTGGACATCTACAATGAGACCCATCTTTGACTTAAATTCGCTTTGGATTGCGAGTTTCCTGAGTTTGACTTTTTCTTTTTCTTCATCGCTTCTGAGCTGCCACTTTTGTACTGGTAGTTTATAGGCCAAATGTAAAACAGCTTCAAAAAAATCGTATTCGGGCATGAAGAATAGATAAACCAAACAGGCATTTCAGACCCGCTTTGAGGAAAACGAGTCGCGGTTTATTATTGACGTTTATTTACAGCATGCAGGATCAGGAGGTGCCAATGCCAGAGCTGGACCGAAGTAGGTTGCGGCAGGAGATTTTAAGTTTCCTTCAAAGAATAACTAGGTCTGCAGACGATGCGCTAAATTAAACTTTTATAAATTAAGAATAGGAACCTAATTCCTTTTTTATGTTAATAATATAAAATTATGATAAATAGATATGTGTGTATTTTTTTTAAATCTGAACGGTACTTTCTTTAAGTTGGTTATTATTATGATCTTTATATTTTTTAGATGATAAATTTGATTAGCAAAAAAAACATTAAATGATAAATTTGCTGCCATTTCCGGCCTTTAGCATTGAATCGTCTAAAACATTTATTTTTTGTTCCATAGAAGACAAATATGAAGGCTATTCAAAAATATGAATATCAATGCCCGGCAAATCCCGGCACTTTGACTTAATAATTTTTGATATATATATTTTTTTAAATGTTTATTACTAAAAGGTTATCATCTTAAAAATGCAGTTTGTAAGAACTTACCTGTTGTATTAGACTCCATAACTTTTCTTTTCTTAAAATAATCTAGGTACGACACAATTCAAACTAAAAATTATTAAATTTATTTCATTCTAAACATTTTGATATAGACCTCACAAACTATTAAGCTTAAAGTGACAATTAAGAGCGTTGATAAGGCATAAACAATAAATAACAGTTGGGTTTGATGCACTATAGTCTTGGATACCTAAAAACATGTATCAAATCTTTTCCGGCCCGATTTCGGAAAACGGACTTTTGGCCGCCCAGATTGATGAAATACTCCTATGTGCATAGGGGAAATATTCATTTATATCCTTCGCATTCTAGACAGAATCTGCAAATATCACTGCAGTCTCAAAGTGCTTTAACAATAAATACCGTAGCCCATTAATCATTCGTAAACCTAACAGTCATAGATTTGGCAGTACAACTAAAAATATTCTGTTGAAGTGAAAAGTGTACTATTTACACTTTTGCTGAATTTCTTAAAGACTCTACTCCACTCCGCTATTGGAGGAATATGCCCAGTAAGTGAATATCTGTGAGTGAGCTGTATCTCTTGCTGTTACTTAGCTAATTGGATATGTTTTTAAATTTTAATTTCCTATATGATTTAATATATTGTTGTACAGTCTCTAAAAATATTGTCTGACTACATATATATTTAATATTCAAATAATTTTGTTATCTCGTATTTCTTTTTTTAAATATTTGTAAGTATAGGTATTTTTAGACAATGTAGATTGTATATCTTTTCGCTTTCTATAAACATTGATTTAATTGATTGAATGACGAAGTTATGTTTTTGAGTAGTTCAAGAATAAATCAAGTTCAATATTAATTGTTCTTAAATATAAATGATCGTCGTCTACCTTCAGCCTACTGGTGAAATTCTGATGAACTTAGAATACTTGGTAGGTCTGGCAGTGTAAAGAAAAAAGGGATTGAACCTTGCAGCACCCATAAATCTCTACGTTTTGAATAAGAGAAGCTGTCTCTGTAAACGGATTTATATAAATTTTAAAAGAAGATATCGCACCCATAACATTTCAATTTGACAATAATTAGGTCATGGACTATAAATATTAAATGTCTTAGATTAAATAAGGGCTACCACCTTAGAGTAACCAAGGGCTCGTAATATATTATCAGTAAATATACAATAGTGCGCTAGTTGTGCTCCGTCCCGTTCTGACTCCAGATTTCTGTATGGAAAAAATATTATTCGTTGTTAGGTAAGTATAAAAAGTTGTATATGTAAGAAAATTCAGTATATTCTAAAAATAACATTTAAAAAACCGATGAAAATAGAGCTTAACAAAGTACGATGCACCCCATATAAAATGAGTGTTCCATCGCACGCGTTTCTAAAATGAATGTCCTTAGAACATTGAAAGGCCTTTCAATGTTCTAAGTGAATGTCCCATTTTTTCTAAAAAGGAACCCTTTTGTCTGAATAAATTGTCCCAAAAAACTCAACAGCGTAAAAGAAAATATATTTAGCAGAGGCAAGCAATCCTCTAAAGAGAGATTTATTAGAATTTAGCTCGTCTTTATACTGGGTGTATTCGCATTCGGCCATTCCTGTCATTTAATTTGCTCTGGAATTGACAATTTTGAAAATAACAAGCCAAATATTTTCGAAATATATTACATCATCATATAGTTACTAAAATTAAAAGGGCGTAATTTTTCTTGATACGAGAGTGGTAAGGAGTCAAAAATCAGTAGTAAAAGTGTTTAAATTCCTAACGAGAAACTTGAAGAAATGGATCCACATAAGTGCCATGTACTGTCTAAAAGGAGATGGGTTGCGTTATTTTTTTTATTTTCTCAAAATTGTTCAACGAGGTTTTTCTGTTAAGTTCTAAATTATAAAAGAAAATAAATAGCAGCAGTTTATGTATCAAAGATAGCATAAACAACAGAACTGACTGAAGACGTGCCAACGCCGGGAGGGTGCGCGTGCGTTGAGGAATCAAGATTCTTTAGTAGGTACGTATGTAGAATTATGAAGAATCACCATCAGTCCGGCAAGACAAGTAGCTGAAAACGGTTTTTAAAATTCTAAAGTCGGCAGACAAAAGAGCCTTTAAGACGAAACACGTCCAGGAGTTGCCAGAGGATTAGAATTTTGCGAAACCATGATGAATTTGGTTGATATTGACTGGGTGTTATTTTTAGATGAAGCCACTTTTACTATTAGTGGAGAAGTACGTAGGTAGATGCTAATGTTTTTAAGTTCAAGACCAAATCTTATCATGTGGTTTTTGCAAATATCTATATATTGCATAGCTTTTAAAATAAACCGGCAAAATTGCAGTTACTATGCCGGAACAAATCCAAAGTGGTCGAGCAGCATACTCAACATTACTCAGCAAAAAGTAATGTGTAGACTGAAATCATTGAAGATTGAATTACTGCGCCAATATTTTTTATAACAATTTAGCTGATGACTTATGTACGACAAATTCTTAATAATTTCTTCCACAATGGACGGATTGGATGGAGAGGGACAATCGAATATCCAGCAAGGTCACCTGACCTTACTCCATTAGATTTTTACCTTTGAGGTTACCTTAAAGGTAAAGTCCCAGAAAAAAAATTTCGAAGAACTAAAACAGAGGATCAGAAACGAATTTCAGTTAATTACGTCGAATGGTTTAAAAAGTTTACAAACAGAATTTTATCATCGTTTGGGATTTTGTCGATAAGTAAATGCTTTTCATTTTGAACAGTTGCTCAAGTCATCAAGATTTTTATTACTTATTATTCTTCTTCATCTTTTAAAACTTAAACAGTAATAGTACCAGAAATGTTTCAATTCAGTTTCTAAAATTAAAAATAAATTTGAATCAATGATTTTCAATAAATTAATGATAAACAAAATGTGCCATTAATCTCCATTTTAAAATAGCATTCGTAAAAGGTGGCACAAAAGGTATTATTTCACTTAAAAAAATATGTGGAGTAAGTCCGGACCTGACCTGACCCCTGTGAAATGACTCAAGTCATTTTTCAGCGGTTGATCACTTTTCTCAAAATAAGCAAAATAGGCATTTGACGCCGGGATATTTAGTTTTTAATTTTCATACCTCTAAGCGGTTTGTTCCAATTAAAAGCCAAGGGTAAATTTGTTTCAAAAAGAAAAGTGCACCATCAATTTCCTTTTTAAAAGAGCTTTTCAATAAAGTGGCATTATCCCAAAAATGTAATTCGAAAACCCATTAGGATGAATAAAGTCTTGAAAAAAATATTTTGAATACATTTTTAACTATGTTTTGAATACTCTTTTTATGTCTTCTGAAATATATTTGTTTAGAGCTTTGGCGAACTTATTCCAGTTAGAGTCTACAATAAGCTAAAAAAATGATTAAAGAATTTCTAAACTTTAGTGCTTCCAACATTGAACTTAGCATAAACCACGAACTTAATAAATATACCTGGACTGCTAATGCATATGGCCACGATACCCAAAAATGACCACTACCTGGTGGCCGTCATTTTTATGGTGGTTGTGCTCACCACAGAACACAAATTTAGGTTGTGTCCTTTGGTGTTCACTCTGAACATTTTTAGTGTTGCCAACAAAAAATATATTATGGCGGTTTCGATTGGCCGCACTCAATGCAAACTCGCACAGAATTACAATTTCGACTAGTAGAAACTAAGAAAGAGCAGTGTTAAGTGCGTGTTCGACTCGCTTTGCTCTGACTCGGTGCGGATTGGTTTTTTGTTCGGCTGCATTAGAGCAAATTCATAAACTAGCACTCAGTGCAATTATTTTGGAACTGTCGGAATAGGGTCGGTTCTGTGAGCAGTTGCTCGCCCCAAGCCCATTTGAATAAAAACCGTGCAGCCCAGTTGAAATCGCCATTAAATAACGGTAATGAAGTTGTCAACGCTGACGTTTGACCTCTCACGAACTAAAGCCATATTTTAGCGAGTAAGCGCCTTACCGGTTGCCTTACGATATCTTAAGCATTATGCCGGTTTTCCACTAAACGAACAAAACAAAAACAAAACACAAACTTGTGTCGAAAAAAACAAAATTGCAACTGTTCGCAAACTTTTTGAACACTCGAAGTTTTTGAGACAGTTGCTGTTTTGTTTTTCGGGTCCCGTTCGGAAGCGGTAAACATCAAAGGGTTTCACGTGTTTAAGAACTGGAGTCTGTCTAGTGGAAATAGCACCTTGCGTTTTTAAACGCGTACCTAGTTGCTTTTCAGCTGTTTGTGTGTAGGGGTGTATTTAATAAAATAGCGTGGTATAAAACAATAAAAATAAACAACAGGTAAGTTAATACGAAACGTTTATTAATAGATATACAATGCAGTATAAATATAGGTATTAATTCGAAAGGAATCTGCCAAAATAATATACAGGGTTATTGACGTAGAAGTTTATCTGTTTTTAGTAGTCTCATGAATAAAATGCCACTGTTAATATTAAAATGTTTACAGATTATGTCTGACATAAAAAAGGTTTGGACCACAGAAGAAATTGGCGTCTTAATAGAGACCTACAGGGAACACCGGAATTTGTGGGACCCTAAAAACTTGGATTATAAAAACAGAGTAAAGAAAATACACTCGTACAAAGCGATTTCTGGATTTTTTGACATCAGCACGGAAGAAGTCATAAGGAAAGATAAAAATATAATTTCTCAATACCAACGAGAAAGAAGGAGCTTTAAAGAAATTAAAAAGTCTGGGGCGGGCATTTCAAAGCAAAATGGTTCGGTTACAATGATGAGCCATGAGTTTCCTTCACGACAAAAATCAACCTAGAAAAGGCATTCAGATCGATGGGGAATACGAGGTAATTATTTTTTTATTAATCAACTAAAAATACTTTATTGACAAGTACAAATAGGTATTACGCATAATTTAGTTGCCAAGGTACTTGTCCTTCCTCCGAAATGAAATATTCACAAAATTCATTTCTTATATCTTTAGATTCTTGCATAAGTTTCCTAGCCACATTTTTAAGAGGTAACATTGATTCAGTTGGTTGTGGTTCATTCCTCCATGAACCATGCCTGATTGTACCCGAATCTAAATATTCTACGTCAAATGATCCTGGTGGTGAATATCTATCTCTTGTCTCGGCATTTCGACGTAGGTAATTATGTAATAGTACACAAGTTTGTACAATTTTTTCTACTTTAAACGGTTCTAGTAGTATGGGTTTTCTTAGAATTCTAAAAACAGATGCCAGTATTCCACAAACATTTTCGACTACTCTTCGAGATCTGCTCAGACGATAATTAAATATACGTTGTTTTGATCCCCTTTCTTGATGTCCACAATACGGTTTCAAGCCGACAAGGGAAATGCATCGTCTGCCACAAAAACATATGTTACGGTTTTTTGTCTACCTGGAAGTCGTGAGTTTTGTGGTAGGTTAAGTATTTCTTTGTTCAAACATCTCGCAAATCCAATATTTTTAAACACTCCTCCGTCGGATATGCAACCTTGGCAACCAATGTGCGCATATGTAAAATTATAGTTTGCATCCACTACAGCAAAGAGGACAACGCTAAATGTTCCTTTGTAATTGAAAAATTCACTACCACTATATTTGGGGGATTGCATGACGCATTACATATCGCCAGTTTTTGCCATTCTTCTGCGTTTTTGGGAACCTAAAATAGACAAAAAAATATTAGTAATTACTAAAAACCAATTAGGTGATAACTATACAGGGTGTTTCACAACTTACCTACGAAACTTTAACCACCTATGCTCTGTTCCTAAGGAAGTTGATTTCTCAGAAAAAAATATAATAAACGTCCTACAGAAATCAAGATAATAAAATAATATACATAGTTTACGAGAGAAAAACCACCCACCCATTTCCAACCAATGCTAACCCAATACATTTCCAACCAGAAAGTAACTTGTGTAACCTTACAACACCAAAAGTGAAAACTACCAAGAAAAATAATAAACGATTGGAAGAGCTCAGTGAGAGTGGCCAAGTTTTTACAAATGATGAAATCTGTATATGGAAAAAAAGAGCGGGATGAATATGACGTGTTCGGTGAGATGATAGCAAATAATTTAAGAAACCTACAATCAGAGTACGTTAGAGTCTCTACGCAGCAACAAACATCGAATTTAATGTATAATACTCGTATGTCCCAGTTTCAACACACATCACAATCATCTTCGACTTATTATTACACATCCGATAATGCAATGGGATCTGAACAGGTTGGTGGACAACCGCCTAATATTTTGCAAACGGCTTTTACGTCAGCTTTTGGAAATTTAGATGAACAAAACAATTAATGTGCCGTTATTTTACTTTAAACTATTATTAAACGGAATCCAATGAATTCTTTAGTATTTTGTTTTAAATAAAGTGCTTTTTTTAGTACATACTTACTTTTACGTATTCTTGTAGAACTTCGTTTAGGGCATCGCATACTTCTGGTATAATTCGGGAAACTGAAGTAACTGAGATTTTCGATAAATACATTAAGCTCTGATAACTGTCACCAGTTGCAAGAAATCTGAGAGTTAATGCTAAACGATCTTTAATAGATATTGAATCTCTGGAATTTGTATTTTGCTTGGAGATTTTGTGGCCAATTAAATTTATTATTTCTTGGAAATCAGAGCTGGACATTCTAGTAAAATTATGAAATGATGAACGTAGTTCACCATGCAAATTAATATCATCATATTGTAAATCTCTCATTAATTGTGTGACGCCATCATTTGCTCTTCTAGATAAATAAGATTTGACCCAGTATCTATGATGGCGACGCTTTCTTCTCCTAAAAATACATAAAAAGAATAAGGAAAGCAAATTACCTACATCACTTTTAATAATAATGAATTCATTATTAGTACCTACATAATTACAAATTTTGTATCTCTACTTACTTTTGCTTCATAGAACGCAGTACAAACCAAGCACCAACATTGATAAAAAAATCATCTTTATTATTAAACATTTCCATAACTTTTGTAGCACAAAACAAGCAACACACTAGTTCGTTTGGTGGAAAAGCACTAAAAACTAAAACGAAACTCCGACTATAATTTCTCTGCTTAGTGGAAACAGAGTTTCAAATTTGTCCGAGATTTGTTTTTTGTTTCAAAACACAAGACCAAAACAGAAACTCGACTAGTCCGTTTGGTAGAAAACCGTTTTTATGTTACATAGTTGCGCTCGAATAACGTCATATCTAACAGCTATCAGAGTCTAAATATTAGCTATTTTCATCGGTATTGAATTCGTTTTGAAGACTGACCTAAGACTACACCCATTTGTCTAAGTTTTCAAAACGTTTTGAGTCTAAATCCAATCTCATACATTTTTAGGATCAGATCTAGATCAGATCTAGTAACAAAATACAAATTAATTTCGCTTATAAATCAAATAATTTCAAATAATTATTTGAAAACGTTTATAAAGGGCAGCGGTCTCCCGAGACCGCTAACAACGCTTAAAGATTCTTATACGGTGACGTCATGACTTGATCGCTCGAATGAGATGTCTTAAAGACGCTTATAGCCGCTTACTCGCTAAAATATGGCTTTAGTTCATGACAGGTCACATGTCAAACGTCAGCGTCTCCAACTTCATTACCGTTGAGGTTGAACGCTGGGGAGAGTGCGGCGGTGTTCCGTGACTTATCTAAGGCGTTTGATTGTGTAAGTAACAAAATACTGCTGCAAAAGCTAGAAACCTATGGGTTCAGAGGAGTTGCTCTCGACTGGTTTCGTTCTTACCTATCTGGAAGAACACAAAGGGTATTCTTTGACAATGATATGTCATCCCGTCTGGATATGGATGCGGGTGTACCACAGGGTTCTCTTCTTGGACCAATATTGTTCCTGCTATGTGTCAATGATATCTCTCAAATTCCAATTAGCGGCAAATTTACTATCTTTGCGGATGATACAACATTACTTTGGCATGACACTGACACCAAGAGGTTAAGGAATATTGTTGATGAAGATTTAATTCTTGTAAAGTCGTGGTGTGAATCTAATAGATTAACTTTTAATATTTCTAAAACTAATATTTTAACTTTTAAATGTAACCTTGGAAGTGTCACTTTGCAAAATGAAACAATAAGTCCTTCTGAAACATGCAAATTTTTGGATCTGACGATTGATAAGCAATTAAAATTTGAAAATCATACCTCCTCTTTAATAGGGAAGTTATCATCCAACTGATATGCTATTAGAGTAATAACACATTCTCTGGGACTTGATGTGGCTAAAATTGCCTACCATGCTCTTATTGAGTCTCATCTGAGTTATGGTATTGTGTTTTGGGGTGTGTGCTCTCAGTATTTGTTCAGCTCTCTATTTATTTTGCAAAAAAGAGCCATACGCTACATGTGTGTAGCTCCCTTTCGTAGCCCCTGTAGGCCATTAGTTTTAAAACACTCTGTCCTGACATTGCCATGTCTTTTTATTTTAGAGACTGTTTGTCTTATCCACAAAAAATATCGCCATCAGCTTGGCCCCCCCTCCTCGGGTTACAATCTCCGAACAACCCTCTCTTTACCTCTGCCTATCCCAAAAAGTGAGCAGATTAAGTCCTCTATTGTGTACGGGGGCAGAAGGCTTTTTAAGCACCTACCCCTTTATATAAGGCTAATAAATTGTGAAAAACGTTTTAGGAAAAATACAGGGTGATTCAGAACTATGGGATCAAACTTCTGGGGGTTGTTCAGTGCAACAGAAGAATCCATTTGAGTATAGGAACCCATGTCCGGAAATGCGTCACTACGCCACTACGGCCCTAAGACGCGTTAAAATTTATAAAAAACATTTATTACCTAAATAGGATCTGCTACATTTATTTTTACCTTTTTTACATGATATTATAATAACAATTGTTTAAAATCAACGCTTATCAATGTCAATTCTCAATATCATGTTTAAAAATTTTATAGCTTACAATTTTTAAACATTTATTGCTAATGGAAAACTTTACCAATCAAGAATTGGCGGATATGCATTTGGCATACGGAGCAACAAACTGCAATGCACGAGCAGCATCGCGGTTGTATCATGAACGTTATCCCGAACGACAGCATCCTGGATACAAAAAGTTTATTGAGGTTCATCGGCGGCTCGCTGAGACAGGCATGTTTAAGACCAAGATGCATGATACTGGTGTTGCTCGAACCGTAAGCACGGTTGAATTTGAAGAAGAGGTGCTTCAGCGAGTTGCCGATGAACCATCAAATACCACACGTGACGTCGCTAAGAATATGAATACGAGTAACGCTTTGTCTGGCAGGTACTACACTAGCTCCATCCTTACCACTTCCAGAAAGTTCAAGGTATGACTGCAGTCGATTATCATCCTAGAGTTCAATTTTGTCGATGGCTTCTGGATCACATCATTGCACAACCAAATTTTTTACGATATGTTTTGTGGACCGATGAAGCCTCTTTCACAAGAGACGGTATTTTTAATAGTAGGAATAGCCATGTTTGGGACGAAGAAAATCCTTATGCAATTTTTCCAAGAAAACATCAGAGTCGTTGGTCTGTCAACGTATGGGCGGGCATTGTTGATAATTATTTAATTGGGCCTTACATTCTACCGGAACGGTTATTAGGACCTATTTATCTTCGTTTCTTGGAAGAAGTTCTCCCAGAACTCCTTGTAAATGTTCCACTAAACGTTAGACAGCAAATGTGGTTTCAGCATGATGGAGCGCCAGCTCACTTTGCTGTACAAGTACGCGAGTATTTGGCTCAGCGGTTTGGGCACCATTGGATTGCCAGAAGTGGAGAGAGGTTCTTGGCCTCCTAGGTCACCCGATTTAACGTCGCTCGATTTTTTCTTGTGGGGACATGTAAAGTCTTTAGTCTACGAAACCCCAGTAGAATCAGAGCTAGACTTAATTGGATGATGCAGCATTTGAAATCATTCAACTCGTTTTGAAATCATTCAAAACGAGGATCAAATTTTTAGTGTAGTCCGCCGAAATCATGTGCGGCGTTTAAATCGGAGTATTAAGGTTGGAGGAAGACATTTTGAACAATTGTTGTGATGGTATCATATACAAAAGGTAAAAATAAATGTATCAGATTCTTTTTAGGTAATTAATATTTTTCTAAATTTAAACGCGTCTTAGGGCCGTAGTGGCGTAGTGACACATTTCCGGACATGGGTTTCTATACTCAAATGGATTCTACTGTTGCACTGAACAACCCCTAGAAGTTTGATCCCATAGTTCTGAAACACCCTGTATAAAGAAACTTTTACTTGCTAAAGCATTTTATTCTCTAGACGAATTTTTAAATACAAGTTTTTGACAGTGAAGAGTTTTGCGTAGCGTGATGTGACTTCTTACTACCTTTTCTTTGTGAGCGTTCTATATTCTATGTATGTAAGAATTGTTAAATTTTTTATATTTTTGTAAAAGTTGATTTTGTAAAAAAGATTATGTTGTCAACTATTTTTAAGATTTTATATAATGCCTTGTTATAAAACAACAGATTATGTTACGTAACAATAAAGCTATTTTTGACTTTTGAATTTAATATATTTTTTGTTGGCAACACTAAAAATCTTCAAAGTGACCAACATCAAAAGGACACTGCCACTATAAAAATGGTGGCCACCAGGCAATAGTCATTTTTGGGTATCGTGGCCATATGCATTACCAGTCCAGGTATATTAAGATCGTGGCCCAGGTATATTTATTAAATTCGTGGCATAAGGTTACGCTGAATTTGTCAACGTCGGATTATGTGCGGAAGTAAATGCTCGCTTGTGTCAGTCACCATTTTGTTTTACTTGTGAGTTGTCATCTATGTGTCAACTTGTCAAAACCATCAAGATTCTGTCAGTCAAAGTTATTTTTATTCATTGTTAATTGCTAATTTATTGTTAAATTTTAGGCAAATTGCCTTGTAACAAAACAAAATAAATCATACATGAAGGTAGAGAAACCTTTGTTTTGATAAAAAACTTGTTTTTTTATATGAAATCTCTTATCTTTATTGTAATTATCCTTAAATATACTAAAGTAGATAAAAGGCAATATTTGTCACAACTATTTTATAAATATTGATCTAGAAATGATCTGTAATTAAATTAATATTCCAAATTGACATAAATACCAACGATAAACAGTTGTTTTTTTCCGCTGCATGTAGTAAAGTGAACATTAACAAAGCAGGTGCAATAACAATTTTTGTACTCAATTTTTAAGGCAGTGGGTGTAGCAGTTATCTGCCTATTATACATACCTTATTAATCACTGGTAATACTCAAATCATAATGGAAACCAATTCAAGAAATGGTCAAAGCAATGACCAAGATTTTCAAAAACTTTGCCAGACTGTTGGATCCAGCATTCAGAAAATATCTCAAAATGGTAAGTAAAATGTTAATTTGGCATCCTTTAACAACAAAAGCTTATACTCAATAAGCTTATACTTATTCCCAACTGGCATATATTTTAAAGTTTTTGTATTTACACACCAACAAACTGTAGCTTTCTTCAAATCTTTGGTTTACTTATCAATTTGAGTTTCATCATTTATGATAGATATCTGGGAAACATGTCGTCCCCACCAACTTATTGAGCCCTGACTTAGTATTTTTGCTTTTTATGGGTCTTGGTGGTCTTCAAACCATGGATTACTGGTTTCATTTGCACATTAATAGGACACATATTAGGAGTAATTCAAAAGTCTGAAACTAACAAATAGACCATATGTTATGGAGAGATTAAAAAAAGAACTCAAAAAGATTTTTAAGGTTCAAAATCATATCTTTTTTTTATTATATAGCAATTCTTTTATAGTTTAGTTGCATGGATCTAATACAGTTCATGCATTTGTACTTGTACATTTATATATTTAATTGATTTTCCTGTAACTGGGTATTTGTAACCTGTTGGAAATAAAGCTTATTATTAAATAAATTGGTAATATATATTGTGTAAGAAAAAAATAATTTTTTTTTATATTGGTATAATGCTAGGAATAGACTGTAACAAAATGATAATATTCTCATCTCCAAAAAAATAGGGCCCAATAATTCTTATGGATGATATTGCACACCATACTGTTACATTCAGGCTGTATAACGGTTGTTTGTGGAGCTCCAGTGATTTTCTGAACTCCAGTAATGGCAATTTTGTTTGTTGGTGTTTGTGATTATAATAACACACTCAAGGAAAGTTTCAGCAAAAATGTAGACGATGGTTTTAGTGCTTGGGCTATTTGAAGTTTTTATGTGTGAAAATTGAGATCTTTGTGTATTTGAAGTAAAGAAGTCTTTCATATGTTTAATGTCTGAGATTCGCTCTCAGGTTGAACGTTTTGGACTGTGCTCTACAGATTCTCTAATGCTATAGATGTTCTTACAGTTTTTCTTTGTCCCATATGTTTAACATTGACAGCTGAACCTGTGTTTTCATTTACAGACCCATTCCTTCATAGCATGAGTTGAAGAAACTCTGCTGTGCTGGCCAATATGGAAATGTCTCCAGGTGGCAACAGCAATTATACAATTATTAGTTTTCTAGTATGATTTGATCATGAAAGCCTGTTGCTCACTGGGCCACTGCTCCATAGTTACTAAATGACATATCATAATGGAACAATCCTCAGCCAACTATTCATAGTTGCAAAATAACATTATCAAAACTTCCTGTTCCCAAGGACCACCTTGTATATCCATTATTAACATTGGGTTCAGCCATTTTTTAAAATATTTTGTCTTAAAGCTTATGATTTGGTTGCAAGACTGGCAGCCATTGTTTGTGTTTTAACTTTAGAAACTGGTTAGAGTATAGTTTTTCAAAATCATTATTTTCAAAAGCTATATATATAAAAAAACAAATAAAAAATACTTATAAATTAATGCAATAATTAGAATACAATTTTCTTTATAACATATGAACTAATAACTAATTTATGACTAAAATGGTGAAATTTCATAATTGCTAAATATGCCCACTAGTTTGATCAATACAACTTGGAAAGTGCCTTTCTGATTTATACATTAACATTACTAATAAAGTTTGAACTTTCCTGGTTAAGCTGGTTTCTAGCATTTAAAGTTCTGAACTATTTGGTGGCCAGTTTATGGTTCCTCCCCTACTTATCCATATTTCATACCTGTTATTTAAAAAATTTACAACAGGCATCACATTGTGTGATGGAGCTGTTATCTTGGTGCCATATTATTTTGGTATAGTGGCAGGTTGAAAGCTCCTCCAAGAAAGTCGTTATTTACGCATTTAAAAATTCCATATACCTCTCACCAGTTCAAGATCTCTAAAAAAAATGGAAGCAATAACTTTATTATGTAGGATACCACACCACATGTGGAGGGAACTCTTACCCTGAAATTTTATTTCACAGAATTATGTTTTCAATTAATTACACCTGCAGTTGTTCACTCAAGTTGAAGTCCACTGATCAGTCCCCAATATTTCCATAAACATAAAATTATCCTGTCTTAGCACAAAATACCATTTCAGCAAATCTATGAGCATCTTCCAATCTTTGAACAGGCATTATTTTATATAAAAAGAATACTTTTTAAGTGTCTTGAATTTTGCTGGCTGGCTCATTGAAATACTTACTAGGATTCAATAGACCTACTAGGATTTTCTTAAAAGTGACATTGTATATAAAATTATTTATTGTTTGCATTATGGTATATTTATTGTTTGCACAATTAGTTTGAAAAAATAACAAATTATTTAATTCTTTGTTTTCATTAACTACCCCCATTTGTTTTTTCCTTTGAAAATATTTTCAAAATGTAAATTTTAAGTTTCTTGCAACAAAACAATTGCAACATAATGCAGACTCGGCCATCTTATTCTAGTCTATAATGAAAACCAGGCAATCAGATCATGAACTTTAAACTAAAATATTTAAAAAACGGCTAAAGCAAATGTTAATATTACATATATTTTGTAAATAAGAATAAGAAGACTTATTAATTAAAAAAATAAAATACAGGATGTGCCATTTAAAAAAATGCCGTTTCTTTTGTTCTTTTCACAATAAGCTGTATGCATAACTACATGTCAAATCTTACAACTTTTACGTTGACATTTTTTAATACATGGTGATCCAAAAAAGTTATGGGGCATAGGAAAATATAAGGAATGACCCTATATATGCTCAGATGTTTTTTTAAGTTTAAAAATATTTCTTTTTAATTCAAAATACTCGGTTTACTCTACAAACTTTTGTGAATTTACTCAGCATTAAAAGGCATTTCTTGGTTAATTGGATATTTTGTTAATTTTTAGATTTTAATTTTCTTTGCAAACAATTAAGATACATTATTTTCAAATATTTATTTTGTCTAAATGTGGAGGCTGTTTTGATAATAATAATGTTTGTTACTCTTATCCTAATGACAAATGAATTAATTATTGATAATGTTGTTTAAGTTATGTACAGCAAATAAATAAGAAAGGGTTAAAAGGTTAAAAAATTAGGTTGAAAGAGATGTTTGTCATAAAGGATTCTCCTGTATTCAAATTTTTGAAGCATTTTTATAACATTAGATGTAGAAGCTTTCAGCTAATGTATCTGAAGTTTGGAAGGCAAAAACTAGTAATGTTTCCCTTGAGTATATTTTCTGTAAGGGGTTATCAATGTATAGTTATGGACTTTTGATTAATGCTGGTCAAATTGTTATAAATTTTTAATGACCGCTCAGCAATGTATAATAAGGTGGTTGATTCTCTAACGTATTCTTCTGGAGGTCCACCTGAAGCAACAACTAGTGCATTGGGATTCCCTATGGCATATCTTCTAATGAAACAAATCATCTTTTTCACATAATATTAAATGACTCATTTTCAAAAAATGTTTTTAGTTTCATCTATGGAGCGTATGGTAAATCAAATTGGTAGCCACCAGGACTCTCCTGAGCTGAGAAAGCAACTCCACTCATTGCAACACTATACCCAGCAACTAATCAAAGATACCAATGGCTACATTAAAGATATTGCAAATATACCGCCATCGTTCTCACAATCCGAACAAAGGCAAAGGAAAATGCAACGCGAGCGGCTACACGACGAATTTACTACTACTGTTAATATGTTTCAGCAGGTAAGAGATTAAATGTGAAACTAAAAAAACAACTTCTTATGATGCTAATAAAACCTGTGAACTTTTTAAACAGCTTATCCTTTTTAGGTTCAAAGAAGTACATTCCAAAAAGAAAAAGAACAGATCAAAAAAGCAAAAGAACAGATACAAGGAGATCAACCTTTTTTGCGTAAGTGTTGTTGGGATATATTCAAAAATAAACTTATTTTTTCATGTATATTTTGCAGCTGGTTACCAGCAGCGAAAGGAACAGCAACTAATCGAGCTTCAAGATGGTGGCGCTACTAACCAACAAGCTCAAATTCAAGAAGAGGCCAATTTGCGGCAGCTGGAGGAACAAGAGCAAGCTGTTAAGCAACTTGAGGTACAATTTGCTCTCTGTATTTGATAACGTTTTATTGAACTTCTCTTGAGGTTTTTGGAGAAACAAAAAGATTTTCTTTTATTCCAGAGGGACATAAACGACGTGAACCAGATCTTTAAAGAACTGGGCCAGCTAGTGCACCAGCAAGGTGAAGTAATTGATTCAATTGAAGCGTCAGTGGAGCACAGTAGCCAGTACGTACGTCAAGGGGCGCAACAATTGCACGAGGCCGGCACTTACAAGGATAAAATCAGAAAGAAGAAACTTATTATTGCTGTGGTAGGCGTGTCCATTTTAGCTGTGATTATTATGATTATTGTTTGGTCCAGCAAAAGCCATTAGGGTCATTAAAAAAAAGATCAGAAATAACACAAAATTTCCAGACATTTTCGAGGTTTTATAATACATTAATTGACCTAAGATATTGTCAATGGTTTTTTTCGTAGTTTCGTAACTGATTTAAGTCTTATGTATATAAAGTATTAATTTACCCTTTACGGTTATTATTCACGCCTTTATATAATATGTTATGTTATTTAATTTATCTTTTTTAATATAGTCAGGCCTGAAATGTTGACGTTATTATCGTTTGTTTTCTTTGAACTTTATACAGGTACAAGATCTGTAATGATAGTGGTATGTAACAATGTATAGCATAAATACATTGTCAGAAACATTGAATCGTAAGCACCAATACAGCTAAAGATGCATTGAGACTGGCGGATCATCTGACTTTTTGAATAATTTTTTTCCTTACAACCATCGTCCGCGGACCCCGGAGATTCTCAAAAACAATAATTAAGTTCAAACTGCCTATCTACTAAGTTAACTTAAATTGCCCATTTTGGTGAAAAAGACATTTAATCATTTTCGTATTAATAGTTGTAATTACAAATTAAAGTTTTCAAATATGTACAATGCATCTGTTTAGGTTTTTAGACAATCGTACAAGGTTTTTATTGCATAAATTTAAAAATTGATAGAATTTAACGCAGAACGTCTATGTAAAGATGAAAAAACGCAAGATTTTTGATATACATGATGTGTAAATATTGAAAATATATATTTTTTCTATTGGGATTACAGCCTTTGATGTTCAAATGAAATACATTTTGTAGTGGTAAAAAACACTTCTTTAATGCTCTAAACGAAATTCGCTAATCATATAATGATACAGGGTACATTGAAAATTGGTGTAAAAAAATCGAGGAATGATAGTACTCCTAAAAATAGTAAAAAAACCTATAAGTATAGGGCGGAAAATGCATATTAAGGGAGTTAGAGTTAGAGGCGCAGCAAGGATAAATTTAAAAAACAGTTTTTTTAATTGTAGGCTTAAAAAAATGAGACAAAATTTCGAAAAAAAATCCTCTGCCATAAATTTCACTTCAACAACAATAAACTGACAAAAATACTTGTGAACCAGAATTGTTTTTTTTTGCGTGCATGCAAAATAAATAATGTGACGAAATAATAAAGACCCCATACCTTCAATAAATCAAATAAGTATGCATTAAATAAGCAATTTTAGTAATTGGTTTATTTCGTTTTTTAAAGCAATAGGATATTTTAAAAATCATGAAGTTTTTATTTTTCAATTAATTATTTAATAACTACTTGGCTACTTTTAAAACGCCATAACTTTCATAAGTTTACGTTGATTAACCAGTTAGCAACCCATCAGAGTAAACTTTGCCTTCAATTTCCTCGAAAATCGTCGTTTTGGGCCATATGCAACAAGACTACCTTTTTTGTAGCAAAGTGTGTAGTTTTAAAAAAATTAATCCACGTTGCAAAAAATATCACCTAAAAAAATGTATTCACGAAAGAACCCCCTACCTTTGCAAAAACTACCCTTTCAAAATAATTTTTTAGTATCGTTTTTATTTTGATTTAACGTCAAAATTTATGGCAGGGTTTTTTTTTTCAAAATCTTATCTCGTTTTTGAAGCCTACAATTTCAAAAAAAACTCATCATTCATTCCTTCAGTGCTCCTAAATCCTTTAATACACTTTTTCCGCCGTATACTTATAGGAACTTTTTT
Source organism: Anthonomus grandis grandis (assembly GCF_022605725.1). Lineage (NCBI taxonomy): Eukaryota > Metazoa > Arthropoda > Insecta > Coleoptera > Curculionidae > Anthonomus > Anthonomus grandis. The sequence goes on from NC_065549.1 coordinate 17,616,095, forward strand.
ACTATTTTTAGGAGTACTTTCAAATTCAAAATATGCTTAATTATTTTAAACATTTGATGTTGTGAATAAAGCTGTTTAAAAAAAAAGTAGGTGAGAACAAACAAAATATATAAGAAATAAACGCACAAATAAAAATAAAATAAAATGCTGATAAAACCTAAAGCAAAAACAACAATCAAACATACCAGTAGGAACTAAATACATTAAAAGGTATTATTAGAATATTCTTCTACAAGCAATTTCCGGACTTCCTTCTTAAATCTATGAGCCTGAGAAACCGCTCAATGACACCCTAATATAATCTGTATTATAGCATATTAGCATCTTCAGTGGAAGCTTGAAATAAAATTTTCTTTAGTGCCATATCAGGTGTTCCTGACGCTGGCAATGAGGGGCAGCCCATAAATCACGTAGCCTGCATAGGCGGAGGGGTCTCCGAAAAACCACGGGAGCTACGATAGGGAGGCGGAGGGTACCTTGGCCTGGGTTACGTGGTTTTATTTGTATATATTTTCATTCTAGTGCAAAAAGTTGCCCCGCGCAACTATCAAATTCCCTAGCGAAAATGCAACAAATAATATAACTATATGAACCGATAGTAAGTGATTTACTTAAATGGCTTGTGTTTCATTCCAAGTTCGGATTAAGAGATAATTGTCATAATTTTTTCAGTAAAGAATTTTTCCACAGCATTTCCCATAAAAAAACTACGTGTCTTTATACGGTGGAGAGGGGTCTGGGAAAAGCTCCGATAGGCTACGTGGAGGGGGTCAAAAGCGGGCTACGTAGTTTATGGATAGCCCTTTACTTGGGCAAGTCTTTCTCGATTCTGCGCCAATCGGAATAGTTAATCTACGCTGCCTATACCAGTCCACCATTTTCCCCTTATTATATTGTTCTATGCAGTCCACTCACGGATGTTCCTCAGCAGAAAGCCTGCTTACTTATTCCTTGCACTTTTTCCACATGATCAATTTTCGGATTCTGTATGAATCCTAAAATTCAATTCCTCTGAAGTCATGTTCAAGATATGAAAATTTCTTGCACTCCTGTATTTAGTAGCATCCATGTTGCGTCGGCCCTACTTAGTACTGACCATTTCGTTGATCTGCATAGCTCTCCAGGGTTTTCTCAGCATATGGAGCACAGTGTAACCAGATCTCTGACCCGTACAGCAACACTGACCATATATTTAGAATTTTACCATTCTTTGTCTTAATTTTAGGTTCAGGTTATCGTTGCAGAAATGCAGAATAATAGCTTCATTTTTAGGAATGTTGTTCGGGGTGCCATTATTCTACACCTTATTTCTATATCTGGAGTTAGAGTTCGGTGATATAGCATCTAAGGTAATTAAACTGGGTTACTCTGTACTTATTTTTCGTATCAATCTATAGCTCAGCATCAGGATGTGGTTGTTGACTGAAGACTATAAATTTTGTCTATAGTTGATATTTATGTTGAGCCCTATTTTTTGTCTTGCGTTTACACAGTTTAGTAGATGTTGTAGGTCTTCTGGTTTGTCTATTCTGTTTATATATTCTCCATTGATTTGTACTCCCATTTCTTGTTCTTGAGTTACCTTCTGTTAAAAGTTTTTGTCTGAATATATATTAAAAAGTAGTGGTGACAGTATGCAGCTCTGTCTGACGCCTCGTAGAATTTAGGTTTTTTCTGTAACGTTTCCGTTTAGTCGTACTGGTGCTTTCTGTCTTCAGTATAAATTTTCGATAATTCTAAAGTCCCTGCTGTCCACTTTCTGTTAAGATGTCTATAAGCTTTTTGTGTTGTACTCTATCGAAGGCCTTCGCGTAATTAACGAAACAAATGAAAACGTCCTTGCGCTGGTCACAACGTTTTTGTAGTAGTATTTTCCGAGCACAGGGCCTCTCTAGTTCCCAAAGCGTTTCTAAGTCCAAATTGGGTTTCATCCAAATCTGCCTCACATTTGGATCGTATCTTCGCGTGAATAATTTTGAGAAAGACCTTCATGGTGTGGCGCATAAGGCTTCTTAACCCATATATACTGACATCCTTTTGCTCGTTGTTGTTTTCAATTTGCAATGGCTACAAATTTCAGCCAATCTTCCGGTATGTCTCCAGTCGTCTACACCGCATTTTGACTGTCTTACCAAATTTGATCAAACAGCTGGACCAAGATTTCAACGTTTTCCTCTTTGATCATTTGGAAGAGATTTGATGCGGTGGCTTTTTTGGATTATGCAGATTTTATTGCAAATAGAACCTCACTCTTTAGAATTTACTGGTCTATCATATCATTCTGGTCATCAATGTGGGATTCATTCGGTCTATTATCATAAAACAGCTCCTTTATGTGTTTGGTATTTTTAATATACAAAGTTGCCACTTCTCTGACGGTGGTTCAGCACTTTTGCAGATACTTCCCTATTGCTTTCTGTCAGTTTGAATTCATTGTGTTGGGTGCTATTTTTAGTTTTTTAAGTTTGGGTTTAGTGTGAGCAACCAGGAGGTTATGGTCAGAAGTCAGGAAGTCTTTGCGAGAATTTGAAGCTAACATTGAACGTTTGGCAGCTCAAGCTTCTGGATGGACGTCGCGGTGGTGAAATGTCCCATTCAACCTAAGCTAGTATATATATACTAGTATATAGCTTAGGTTGAATGGAACATTTCACCACCGCGAAGTCCATCCAGAAGCTTGAGCTGCCAAATGTTAGCTTCAAATTCTTGCAAAGACTTCCTGACTTCTGACCATAACCTGCTGGTTGCTCACACTAAAGCCAAACTTAAAAAACTAAAAATAGCACCCAACACAATGAATTCAAACTGACAGAAAGCAATAGGGAAGTATCTGCAAAAGTGCTATATATATACATTAACACCAGCCCTTGAATTCGAAGGTAACACGAACAAGGGTCAGAGTCGTGTCCGGCACGTTCCAGGAGAGAACGAATTTGAGGAACCGGTAAAATAAATTATTAGGGAGGAGATTGAAGGATGTAGCGGCCAGAATAGGAAATTGGAGTTCCGGAAATGTGGCAAAGCAGGTCACATAAGAAGACACTGTCCAGAAGGCTCTAGTTCCAATCCCGCCAAATTAAGAAAGGTTGATCGTCGATCTGTAGTCAGCAAGCCGTATCAAGAAGACCTTGTCCAGAGGACTGTAAGTCTTGTCAGGGCAAAAGAGAAAGCTGCTCAGTTACTAAGAATCACGATAATTGATGATACTTAACAAAATGGGGATCTCATAAGAGACCGAGGGGAAGATCCCGATAAGCTTAACCTAGTTAAAGGAAAGAATTTTATTTTTATCAAGTTTGGATTTCTTACATTATGTATATAATCATGGTGAAAAAATAAGTCTCTTAAATATGGCGGCTGACCTGATTTAATTATTTTGTAAATTAAATTATACATATGACACTTCCTTCTATTTCTCATATTTAATATAAAATGCGAATTTAGATAAGGAGTAATGTGGTCCCTATACGATATATTAAAGGAAAAACGCATACAACTATTTTGCAGTTTTTGCACCGTCCTTGCCAGAGATACGGTTAGTGAGTACCGCCATACGCAATGTCTGCATAATCCACCAAAGACAGTACAAGCGAATTGCAAAGTGTAAAATATCCTAAAGTAATTTATTATATTTAATAAAGGTATATTTTATAAACACCCTGTATTCATTTATAAGTGTCTCAACCGCCCGAGAATTATCGTACATCCTTGAAAATCTATACCCTAAACATAAATAATAATATAAGCAGAGATTGAGAGACCCAAAGAAGTAAAAGAGTCAGTGAGTTCTAGCACTTCGGCTTATAAAGAGCCATGTATATAGAGTGGTCATAGTTGACCAGGTGTGGTGGTGTTTGTCCACTAGGTGGATATTAGAATGGTTGTGATTGTTTTGTGCACAGGTTAATCATGTCGACATGTGAGTAATATTTTATATTGTTGTTGTATAAGTCCATGGCTAGAGTTTTATGGTATACCAGAGTTTGTCGCTGTTTAGCGAGGTATTACCAGGTTGTGGTCGATTGTGTAGCAATCGGCAGGGATGCCCTCTGAGCGCGCAGTTTCTTCGAGTTGGTCTTGTGAGTTATAGAGGGCCCTCACTTGTCTTCTCGATTGACACATTTGGATTCTAAGATCTCGGTATATGTTATCTTAGTTTCCGAGTGTTGAGATGCTTACTGCTTAGCGGCAGTGGAGCGTCTGGGGTAGCCTTAACTATTTTAGGGGACACTAGCTAGTCGTTGAAGAAAGAAGATATATATGTAAATTATAAGCAAACATAAAGTAACTATATTGATGGTTGTTGGCATGACTGAATCAAGGGGACCGAGGTTCCCCGGTGAGTAAACTTAATCTTTATTAGATGGGTCAGTACAGTAAATCGTAAACATTTTTGTTTCTTGGTACTCTCAATCTCTTGCTGTATACATGGTGGAGCTCGCTGAATGAATTGCATTGTCAATACTCACGTAAGTTTAATTTTAAAATACCCAAATTTTACAAAAGCAAATATTTGGTGTTTGATGGTAACTGATTTTTGTATTGATATAAGTTTCTTAAACGACCGTAAGCAATTTTAATTTTGTTCTTAATGTGGGAGGAAAGCTGGGATTTGAATCGAATATAATCCCCAGATTACGTTTTTCCCCAACGGTTGGTATAACTGTGCCATTAATATTAATTTTAAAATTTTCCATGCAATCTAGATGACTTTTATTTTGTGAAAAAAACATTGCACATGACTTTGAAGCATTTAATTTGAGGTTATGGTTTTCAGCAAACAAAGCAATCTGATTTAAGTCGGCGTTAATTTTATTCTGTGCCACCTGAACGTCTGATATTTTAAAACAATTATAAATTGGTTGAGTAGTCAGCAAATTGGTGCAGCTTAGAATTTTCGATGCACTGATTCGTCCGCAAAATATAAAGAGAAAAGTAAGGGGCCTAATATGGAACCCTGAGGCACCCCTTTTTTAAATGACAAAAACCTTGAAAATTTAAATTCACCATCATTCACCGTTCGGACACAATGTAACCGATCTTTAAGATAAGAGCTAAAAAAATGTATGGCATTTGCCGAAAAACCCATAATAGTGCAGTTTTGCCAAAAGCATTTGGTGATCTGATGGATCAAATGCTTTACTTAGATTTAAAAGAGTTAAGCAAGTTATTTCCTTTGAATCCTCTTTAACCCTAATATCATTAACAATACTGATAAGACTTGTTATAGTACTAAAAGATTTACGAAATCCTGACTGGCAATCAGAAATAATTTTTAAATTATAAGCATAGTCAGCTATTTCGTTATATACGTGACGTTCTAAGATTTTTGAAATGACAGGCAGAATACTTATTGGTCTAATGTCTTTATAATCTGTTGGAAAAGGCATTTTTGGTGAGGGAATGAGTATCGCTTTTTCCAATCATCGGGGAATTGGTTTTCTAAGATGCAGGAATTTAAAATATCGACTAATGGCTTAAGACAAAAAGGAAGACATAATTTAAAATCTCTAATTGAAATTCCATCACCATCTATTATTCCATATCAAGTCATATTGGGCACAATGGAACTCCCTAATTTTGGAAGATGGAAAGTAGTTGACCGCGATGGCAAAGAGGAAAGAAATGTCGGATTTTGGAATTGCTACAGAAAATCCATGCCGCCGTGTCAAGAGTACATCTTGTAGTAGCAAATAGCCTGGAAAAAGTAAAAGAAGGATATTACTGGGTTAATAGCAATGCAAACGTAAGGGCCTGGTGTAAGATAATCGTTATATGTCCGGCAAGTAAGGCCGCAAGGAAGGCAGAAGGCTGTGATGCGTTAGTACAACGTAAGTAAAGGGACTTCCCTTTCAAATCATTGCTATTGACATTGACGTTCCTTTTCCCGGATCAGAAATAAGTACATCGTGATCGTGATGGATTAATTGAGTAAATAGGTTGAGGCATACCCTCTAGGAAAGAGGCTTCCTCCACTAACGTCGTTTTAATAAACGAATGGATTTGCCGATTTGGTATACCTTTGGTGCTACATTCAAATCAAGGACGAAATTTCAAGACTTATTCCAGAACGTCTGGAAGACGCTTGGAATCAAGAAAGCGAGGACTACTGCATTACACCCGCAGTCAGATGGAATGGTGGAACGAATTAATTGAACCATTAATCGGTATTTGGCCAAAGTAATCTCTAGCTACCAAAGAGACTTTGACAACTTTCTTCATTTGGTCCTGCTTGCTTATTGATCGGCTATCCATTAAAGACAATATTAAAAGAATGTCAACTAAGTCATTGAAACCCTTTGTAATATTAGTTTTCGGTGTTGGCACAATATCAGCCACTTTCCATTCAAAAGGAAATATAGAAGTTGCCATATAATAATTTATTAGATGACACATTTTAAAATAAGCAGAGAAAAATATTAAAAAATGTATATCTATTTCATCAGAACAAACAGCCTTAGTTTTAATTCGGGTTAATAAAGAATCTTCAGTTTATGAGACAATGAGAAACTTAAACCTTTATGATATTTTGCGCCATCAACTGGTTTTTCATTGTATCTATGAATTTTTTAAGAAAAATTACTTGGTGATATGTTATTTACGAAAAAATTATTAATATCATTCGTATTACATAACATAACAAATAAACTACCTTTTTACACTTTGAAAAAATTAAACTTTGAAATACTAAAATTTTTGTATGTTAGCGGGATATTTTTTGCACTGAAAATCCGCAAGCAACAAACTTTGTAGAAAACTGTTTGAAGGTATCAGAAAAAAAAAAACTAAAATAAATGATTACCTTTACTACCCTGTATCTCCCTTTGCATAAGGAGGCTGATCTTTTTCGGTAATGTATATCTACTTTATATTTTCCGAATGAGGTAAGTGATGTTTTTATAAATAAAACTAACGATATTAATTATTTCTAATGAAAATGTATTTTCATATTATTTGTTAACCATACATTATAAATTATCACTACAATAATAATATAAAATAAGGTTCATTACTCACGTTGAAGGAAAATAAAATAATATATTACTACACAGTTCTATAAAAATACAAACAACTCATGAGAACTAGAGGATAATAATAATTTAATTTAGACCACCTAAATTTATCGGCAAAGTTCCCTTTCCATCCCAAAAATGAACTAAACTATTTCCTGCGTGTCACCCTTATTATGAATTTTGTCAATTTGTCAAAGAATTTACTATAATCAGAGCGCGTCCTGCATTTTTTGTTTGAACGTTATGAACTTTAAAACTTATTTATTACACAAAATATTGGTTTGAGTAGCAACCAATCGACTAACTTATTTCATATTTTAGCAGCTCAACTGCATCGTGATAATTAAAATCACTGCTTTTATTCCATTAAATGTACAAACCAATATATGAAAAGAATACAATTACAACTTATATTATTTTATCAATCACTCTAAAATCATACCTTACTATAATAATAATTGTTTATGCAAAGCTAACAAAACGATTTCAGATATCTAGTAATTTGCAATCAATTCTTAATTATAAATGGTATTATTTACGTGTTTTGACCAATTAAATTACAGATATGAACAAAATATTACATTATTTTTTTTTTTTAATTTTCAAACCCCATAGTATCAAATATTGAATTTTAAGAACAACGCGGGTAGTGTCCTAAGAAGACAACTTTTACTGAATATCAGCAGGAAATACGTAATTGAAAATACGAAAGCTGTATCCGAAATTTTTAAACAAACTTTAACTCATAAAAAGTTTGTTCAATGTCTCAAAAATCACCTTTTTAGGGGCGTTGATTTTTAAAATCGATCTAATCTTTTATTTAAAAGAACAAATAATAACGATAGAAAAAAAACGAATAGTGTGAAGTTGAAATGTATTAATTGTGTGAGAATAATTATTCCAGTTTTTCCGGATCTTCATTCTCCGTCGACGATGGCGTTTTATCTTTACCTGACGACGACTCTTTTTCAGGTACTGCTGCTGCTTCGGACGTCGATGAGGTCGTCTCTGTGGATTTTTCGGGTTCTTCTTGGTTAGTACTGGAGGGACTGTTCACTTCGGCAGGCGGATCCGCCTCTTTGTCGCCTTCGCCTTCACCACCGTCTGTGATGTCTTCGTCTTCTTTTGCCCCGTTTTCGGTTGCTTCGTTTTCCTTAAAAATTAAAAAGAATAAAATAAAATTTTAATTCGAGCACAAAAATGTTGCCGTTGATTAGCTGCCAGTAACATATTGAAGGGACTATTCAAATACAAATAATCAAACTATTAGATTCTTAAATATAAACTTGAATTTCAAGTTATTCAAATAGGTACATCACATATCTTGCTGCTAGAATAATTTTTACACTGCAATTCTTTAAAAGTTTATAATTCTCTATAGCTCTCTATAGCTTATTTAAACAAAAAAATATTTATTTAAACGTTAGAAGTTACAAAATCTGTAATCTGACACACAATTTTCCTTAGAGAAATGTAGGTGTGAACCATGTTCTTATTAGTCAAATCAAAGATATTTAAGAGACATACATTTTGGGAAACATGTAGCAGTTGAGAATATTAATGAAAAATAACACTATTTCGATGCTTTGGTTCCAAAAGGGGCTATATCGATAAATTTAAATTTGGCGCCAAAATTGGCAATTTGAAAAGTGTCTATCTACTCTTCAAATTATTTTATGAGGTCAAAATATGTTTAAAATCACATAGCTACTTTTGGAACTGTGAAAATTTTTGTGAATTTCATATCTCTCCAAAATCACATAGCCTGTTTTAGAAATAATTATTTTGGTCAGTTGTGTTTTGATAAGCATTGCGTTCGTGTATAAACTTTTTTCATGCAAAATGAGTCGAGGCAAAAAAATATTAATGATGCTGCCCAAACAAACATCTTTGGAAAATATCCCTGGCGTCGGCGTCGCTCAAAATTTGGACACTACTGGTAAGTTTTTTTACTATCTTTAACTTATTGTATTGTAATATCTTATTATTGTCTTTAGTAAATTGGTCTACTGTTCTTACCGATTTTTGGTTGTGAATAAATAAAAAAAGGCTGTATTTATTTATGTTTGCCAATTCTGCAATTACAATTCATTAACTTTTAGGATAGCTTAAGTTCGTATCTAAAGTTATTCTTAGAAGTACCTACTTATGGCTGTTTCTGTAAATTATTTAGTATTGCATTAATTATTTATAGCAATACAAAACGTGTAAAAAAACTGTGGATGGTTTTTGCGCAAAAATCAATCGTAAATCTATATCTATCTATTTTATGAGTGTGTGTGATGGTGCTAAAGCGATTTTAGAGTTTTGTTTGTCAATATCAATTATTAATTAAAGTAATAACATTATTTTTACAATACGTAGGTACAACAGTACAACTACCTTTTCCTATGAAATTAAAATTTTTGTTAAAAGATATAGTTTTTTAGAGTTTTAATTATAAAAATGTCTTTTTAGAAAATCTTAATGAGGCACCATTTTGTTCGGCCCACTCTGATTCAAATACAGTCTCTGCTGAAGAACCCAAATCCACCAGCCAATCAGTTAAAGGTAAATAAAATCAGTAATAATATGAGAATTATCTATATAAATAATAGTAATATTATTCTTTAATTTTCTATATTCTTCATTAATTCTTTTATTCTATTATTATTCTTATTTATGATTTTTTAGCAGAACTTGACGAAGAACCTTTTGGTTCAGATGACTCCATTAAAGATGCATACTATCTTCCCAGTGACCAATCAGGTAAGTTAATAAAAACAGTTATGACTCTTGGTGTTAATTATAATTTTTTTAGATGATGGTGGCTTAGACAATCACGTAGTACTTAGAAATACTAATCAAATACCAAAAGATACGTCAGTTGAACCAAAAAATAAAAAGAAAAGAAGTCCCACTTTTTGGAAAAAAAATGTTCGCAGAGAGAATAAGAATTCGGGGCTTCCACATATAAACTCAAAAGGAAATCACGTTCCAGGTAGGTTCTTAGGTGAACCATGCAACAATTCTTGCAGGTAGGAATAAGATTGACACTTCTTTAAACGTAGATCATATTTTTTTTTTTCAATTTAGGATTAAATGCAAAACTTGTATTACCCAGGAAGAAAGGATAAATATTTTTACATCATTTTGGAATCTTGCAAATGTTGATAGGCAACGAGATTTCCTAAATAATTTGGTAGAGGTTATCGATTGTAAAAGAAGAACAACTGGCACTAACAACTTAAGAAGATCCAAATCTATGAAATTTTATCTGTGCATTAAGGATTCTAGAATAAATGTATGTAGAACAATGCTACTTAATACCCTTGGTGTTAAAAAGAGATTTCTGAATTTTGCCATTAAAAAACATGTCCCAAATAGTAACACCATAGAAAAAGATAAGAGAGGCGGTTATGGTACCTCTAAAATATCAGAAGATGCAGTACATTTTTTAAAACAACATATTCAGAAATTTCCTACAGTCTCTTCTCATTACTGCAGAAAAGACTCAAAAAAAAATATACTTGGATCCAAAATTGAACCTAAAGCAGATGCACAGGTTATACCAAGAAAATTGTGCCAAAGAAAATATGGAAAGTTTAAAGGAGTCATTCTATCGCCATATTTTTAATTCTCATTTTAATCATTCCATAAGCCTCAAAAGGATTAATGTCCAACATGTACAGCGTATAAATCTGCTAACACGGAAATCAAAGTAAAGATCATGAAGATCACATTAAAAATAAAGAAAGAGCCAGACAGGAAAAAAATTTGGATAAGGATGCAGCAAAGGAAAATCCTAAAGAAATACATTCCGCCAACTTTGATTTGCAACAAGTATTGTATGTGCCAACAGATCCCACTAACCCCATTCTTTTTTACAAGACCAAGTTAGCCACATACAATTTCACTATTTTTAACTGTGGAGATAATTCTGGAAAATGCTACATGTGGTCTGAAGTAGAAGGTTCATGTGTCTTTCTACATCCATTCAAAATGTAAGGCTCTTTAGTGACACATGTGGAGGCCAAAATAAAAATCAATTTGTTGCCGCTATGTTTATTTATGCCGTACAAGTTTTACCGATAGAGGTCATTGACCAAAAATTCCTTGTTTCAGCCAAATGGAATGCGATTCAATGCACGCAAGAATTGAAATTGCATCCAAAAATGTCCCAGTTTATTTGCCGCATGAACGGGTAACCATTGCTCTGAATGCAAAAAAAAATGACCCTAAGTACGAAGTTTTAAAAAAAAAGACATTGCTTTTGTTGACTGGAAAACCTTGGCACAGCTAATTATGATCAACCGAAACAAGGATCAAGATGGGAATGTGGTTAATTGGCATCATATTAAGTGGATTAGATATGAAAAGGCATTCCCTTTTACAATGAAAATTAAAACAAATTTTGATGAAGATTTTCGCAGTATAATGATTCTTCCACGCAGAGGAAGACGAGTGACAGTTGCTTCCATGGAAAATTGTCTCAAACCCTTACATGAGGAAAACAAGAAAATTTCAGCATTAAAGCTGAAACATTTAAAAGAAATTTGCAATTCTGGAAGTGTCCCAGATGACTGCCGGCTCTTTTTTACAAGTTTGCTAAGTAGTGATGAAACCATTGATGAGGATGAAATGGTGGTTCCAGATGTAAATGACCCTGAGGGCGAAGACTTTTTCTTTATGTTATTAATAATTATTTTTATCTTTCATTATTATGTTTAGAATTAGTTCTTTAAGTTTATAGCTTTTCTCATCACTACAACTTTGAGAAAGTATTATGTGCTAAATATGGCTATCTGCATTTTTCCTGTTTAAATTAGTTATTATTTATGTTTTTCAAAAAATCTGGTCATTATAAGAATTTTTTTTTTAATTTTATTCAAATAAAAAATATATAAATAAAAATATGAGTTTTATTAAAATGTGTTTTTTTATAGATTTGATTTGATACATCCTATTAAACTTTATTTTGTGTTTGATAAATATAAAGCATTTTGTAGATAGCTACATATGGAAACACACCATCGATTTATTAGTAAAAGTTAAACATAAAATTACCATATACAAATTTGTCTCTAAAAACCATTTTGTCACTTTTTCAAAATATTTTTACAATTACATAATCTTAAATACTATGGAATTTTATTACATATTTTAGGGGTAGTGTAATAAAGGATTCTTAAAACTGACGGAAATGCTGTTTTAGGAACTCATTACTTTGATAAATTTGCCTAGCCACTCTGTTTTTGAAGGTGGTAGACAATGGTACAGTGAAAACATCTTGTCGGACTTGCATTGTCTTATTTATTTATTGTAACACGACGTTTCGGTTGGTAAGTATCTCCAACCGTTATCAAGTGTAAACTGGTTTACACTTGATGACAATGCAAGTCCGACAAGATGTTTTGCCTAGCCACAATGTTTAATTTTAGTCACATCATATTTGCCACCCAATACTAGTTTAACTATTGATCATTTAAAATTGCTTTAATGTTAAAATATTAGCTAATTTATTAATTAATTCACTAGGAAATTATATTGGCTTATGCTTATACAAAATAATTTGTAGGGTTCTTAAGTTATTTCTAATAGTAAAAACGTTGGTCAGGTTGCACCCCATACTTACAATTTCATATATTACTGATTCTACAAAAGATTTGTAAATAACTATGATATTCTTTTCAGGAAACCTTTCTCTATAAAATTTAAATAATGAGCCCACTTGGGGAGAAATTCAAAATAAATTCCTAACTTTTTAACCGTACTTGTAATTGACATCTGTTAAACTTTTTATTCATAGATGATAAGTTTTTTTGCTGGCTAAATAATATTTATAAACATAATTAAATAAAAGTAAGCTGCTCAATTTCAAAAATTATATTTCTTGTTGAAAGAAAAGTGCAAAAAAAAGTACTTTCTGGCTTTGGTTTCAATTTTTAACTTCCTATTTACAAAAAATACTTCCCATCTACAAATACATACTCAATATTATTTATATTTAGGTACAAGATAATATATGATAGGGATGGCCTAACTTATTCCAAGTATTATCCCCCAATCAGATCTCAGGTAGTTAATAAATCTTCAGTGTATATTATCCTATGATGTATGAGTGGAAATATACCCGTTTTTTGTCTTATTAAAACAAAATAAAAAATGTGAATGACTAATATTTTCATGTAAAAGTTACAAGAACACTAAATATATTAAAATTTAATTACTATATATCTGCACTATATAACAAATGATTGGATAAAGTCTGGCTTTTCTAAAAATTACTTTTATTGTAAAGAGGGTATAAATTACTTTATACTGCTGATATAGTTTACAATGTATGTTCAGTAATTTTTTTTTCATGACTGCTTCAAAAAATATGTGTACAAATTATTATTAATTATAATAACCATCCCAATTACTCTCAAACAAAAGGCAACTTTGTACCAAAATATTTATTGCAATTATAGAATGCATGTTTGAATAAATAATTTTTAATATACTTCAAAAAAGATCTGTTGTTCTCTTTTTCTGAGCACTAGAAAATAAAGGGCCATGATAATTACACCATATCAACTATGTGTCAACCAAAAGTGTTTTATATTTATGGGTAAATTTTGTCTTGAATGGTGATTATTAACTTCACTTATTTGTGTAAAAGAGTTAAGGTGATAAATATAAAATGATAAGAATCTTGCCAATGTTTAACTCTATTAAATATATCAAAAGCTGTATTTTTAGGTTCCTATATCAAAAGCAGTGACATTGAAACTAAAAAATATGATTAAACAAACAAGAAATTACAATATAATACAATTAGCCCTGCTCTAAATATTTGCTTTCAAAAGGTCCCAAGTTTAAATTCACTCAATGATAATTTTTATGAATTTTTACAATTATTAAGTTGGTTTCAATTAAAAATCTTTTTGAATAATATTGTTGTAACTGCCTTATTAATTTTTGAAATAAGAATCCAATTTAAGATATATATACTAATGCATAAGAAAGTTATATTTTTCTCAGAGAAAATTCTACTTATAATAGGCAGCTGCATAATAGTATAGCAGCAGAGTAATAATATATAGCCCTATTTCATTGTTCAAAATGTTATGACATTTATCTATATGTTTTGATATTTAAAATTTTATACATTTCTTTAATGTCTTCTGTCTGAAAAATGTCTATTAGTTGTGTGTCACCATTTTACACACTTATACAAACTATTATAATCTGTAAGGCCTTAACCAAAAGTTAAAATTTAAGTTATTAATTAATACATGTGATGAGTTTTGTAGCCATAGAGATAAGGTGTAACAAATGTGTTTAAAAATCTGAACGTTGTTAACAAGTTTTATGTTTATGACAATAAAGCAATTTTTGAATTTGAAAGAAAACATGTTAAGAAAGTATAGTTTTACAAATCACTATGAAGACATTGGTAAAATGAAAATCTGGATAATAACAAACGACGTTGTTCGCATACCTGGCAATGCTATAATAGGATTCTTATTTTTAAATTATATTATTTCTACCTTCATATAATAAGTTTATAATTTCAGTCCAATATTTTTTTTTTAATTTTACTGTGTATTGCAGATCACAGTCACAGTCAAAAATGAGATTCGAAATCAAAAATGCAATATTGAGAACTCGATACTTGTGCAATTCCTTATATTTAAATAGCCATTTTGATTCTCAAAAGTATTCAAATTAAAAATATTATACTCTGAAAAGCATTTAAATCCTTCTTTTATCTCCAAATGATATTTTAAAATTTATCCTAATTTCTTGAGTAAATTTTTATTAGTTAGAAAGTATGAAAATAATGATATGAAGCTTGCATTAAGTCAAAAATATTTTAATTTCGAGAATGCTATACTCATAAATTACAGCTTTAATTTGAGCGTAGTGACCAATGTTTTTATACTTGTTAAATACTTGTTTTTAAATTTGTTAAATGTCTACTTTTTGTTTGTGGACTTAACTAGTTGCAAGTGGAAAAAATAAACTAGGGAACTGAAACAGATAACCCCAAAATAACCTTTCAATATTAGTTTTTACAACATTTTATATTGCACACCACTGCATATTTTTTGAAACTGAAAAAAAGTGCAGACACTAAAAGAATTCTGAAACTTAGTTGTTTTGCTAATAAACTGTCCAATTTCCACTACATTTCCATAAAGTTGAAGATTTTAAATTTGAATAAGGCAACTAAACTAAAAAATACTTTTAAACTACTCAAATACTACTTTTATATAAGTATTCACTAATTTTATACTTACCAGACCCAATATATTAAAAACGAAATACATTTGAGAATCTTAATTAAGTCAACTTACTTTTGAGGATGTAGCATCTGCATTATTATTGGCTGATTCCTCCTTCTCACTGTGGGAGTTGGTTTCCATTGGTTCAGCCTCAGATTTGGCCTCAGAGTCATTTTTATCCTCATTTTCTGATTCTTTTTCATTCTTTTCATCACTGTCTGCTACAGACGACTCCTTCAATGACAAAAAAATTAATTAAATTACTTCAATTTACATGAATAACGAACAAACAGCCAAAGACCAGAATAGTGGCAAACTTACTTTATTTTCATCCTGATTGCCTTCTGAAGAATTATCTTCTGCTTCTGCCTTTGCTGCGGCGGCGGCCGAGGATTTCCTTCCAGGTCGTCCTCTGGCTTTGCCAGGAGTCGCCGCTGCCGCGCTTTTGCGCTCCTTTTTCGCTGGTGGTGGAGGTGTTGCTGTAGCCCCTTTGGCTGAAGATCGCGTTATTCTTCTGCCACTAGGAGAGTCTAGTCCCTAAAGATTTAAAAGCATTGTATTTAATATGTCAATAGAAAAATATTGTTTTCTTAAGAATAAAAAGCACATTATTGAGAGTTTGATATGAAAGTTTAATAATGTACTGAAGCCTTATTTCATTTTGACCTTATGAAAAAACATAAAATAATATGATTTAAGTAATACAAACCTTTGTAATAGCCTCACTTTCTTCGCGGACACGGTCAAGGGTAGACACTCTGGGTGATTTGGATTTTCTACCTTTAGGTGTCTTCTCATTCTGAAAAAAAAATTAATTAATCCATTTTGGTCCCATTGAAAAATTTGATTGAACAATAAAAAGTTCTTAATCTTTTTACCCTTAAAACAGATGATTTCTTATTTTTAACAAAAAGAAGTATTAGAGTTTTGTCTAAGAAAGCCCAAAAATGTTAAATTGTGATCACATCTCACCTCCTACTGAGCAATTGGTGTTTGAGTTCACATAAGTCTAAATCATTAAAAGATTTCAAAGCCTAGATGACACAGTATCCTTACAATAAAGCAACAGATGGTTTCCAAGTGTTGAAAAGATATTAAAAACAATGTTCGAAAATCATGATATTTATATAAAAATGATATATTGGATATACACTATCAGACAAAAGTAGATAAACTTTTTAAAATTCCTTATATTGTAAAAACTTTCAGTATTCAAATACCTGTTTCTAAACATATTGTGGCTCTTAATAACGGCGTTTTTTTTTCTTCACACTTCACTTTCCTATCATCAGTTGTTTATTTATAGTATAAATGCAAATATTTTATGTTGGACATAAATAGAGAAACTCGCATAAGAATTAACCAAATTTAGTATTTATTTTGCTTTACGTGAGATCTGTTACTGTTTACTGATCTAGTTTTTTAGCGAATATGCCCCACGGAAGATATTTGTTGGGAAATCTTCATACAAAAAATTGTTTGTTGCACACAAGAGTGGTGTATTACAAGTGGACATAAGCCAAATGCTTAGTTTGCATAAATATGTTGTAAGCAAGACAATGAACAACTGGAAAAAAAAATTATTTTTACTAATGAAAGTAAATTTAATTTATTTGGGTCTGATGGAATATCATCGGTACATTGCCTAGAAAGCAAAATATTTGATCCAAAGTATATAAAGCCTACTGTAAATACTGTACTTGTCTGGGTATAATATATGACCATTACATGTTATTGAGGATATTATAGATCGATCTGTGAATTTAGATATTTTAAACAATGTAATGTTTCCATTTGAGAACAATTTACCATTGACCTTACCAATTGAATTTACCAGTGACCATTGACATATCAGCAGAACACATCCATAAACATAAATCAAAGGTAATTCAAGAATGGTTTTTATCAAAAAAGATTAGAGTTATCAAAAATTATGAACTTCCACAAAGCTGATCTTAACCCTATTGAAAACCTCTGGGAGGAACTAGACTGACATATAAGACAACATCAGATCAGCAATAAAAATGATCTAATTAAAGTTTTGGGAATCCTGGAATTCTATTAGAGAAGAAACCATTATGAAACATTTGGAATCCATGCCAAACCAATGGGGTGAGGTTACTGGCAATAAGGGATACTCTACCCACTACTAATTTTATTAGTTTAGAAGTAAATATTATGTTGAAATGTTTAGTTAAAAAATTTGGTTTCTCTTTTATCCCTAGAGTATTTTGTTGATTTAAATAAAAAAAATAAAATCTTTGGTTTTCATTATATTATATCTTGTTACTTTACTGTGTTTTAAAATATTTTGGATATGTAAGAGATTTTCATAAAATTATTTTTGAGTTTTCTAGCTTGTAAAAAGAAAACTAATAGTTTTAGGTGTCTCATTGTCAGCCCTGAGAAGACTTGGTTCATAATTAGAAGTTCTCAGAGTTTTACTTTGGAATCTACATTAAGACTGCTTTTCCGTTGCTTATGAGATCAAAACTGGAGTTTGGCTGCATTATATGGAGCCCGCTCTATCAGAATCATGTTGGTCTCCTTGAATCTGTTCAGCGTAGAATCTGTTCAGAGTAGATTTGCTAAGTTTTTGGCCTTCAGGCAGGATGGCATATATCCAGTAAGAGGGTTTGATCATCGGCAACTATTGGAATGCTTCAATCTACATCCATTACATCTCAGAAGAATGATCTCTGTAAAATTCCTGAATGGGTTACTGAATGGATTCATTGATAGTCCTGTACTTCTTTCTGGTGTACGTTTTATGGTGCCTAGGCTTAATGCTAGACATCCCCTAACATTCTTTCTGCCAACGCCTCATACTAACATCCTGTTGAAATCGCCACTATATACAATATGCGCTATATTTAATCGGATCTGTCACATGTGCAATATAAATTTCTCTCTGGTTCATGTGATTGTCAATATCTTGGTGGATCATTACTCTTGGGATTAAGACCCATGTGTTTAAGTTATAGTTAGTAGGTATATTGCAGTTAATTTAATTTAATTTTGTTGAAACCGCAACAATCCAACAGCAGAAATATCTTTGAATCAGCTGTTCAAAGTAGAGTGAAACAGGTAGATGCCGCTAAAACTTCCTCTTCTTCTTTGTTTCCTAAAAGAGCAACGGCGGAGAAACGTCACTCAGACAGTCACTCAGACAATGACAAGGTAAACATAAACAATGAATCAGCTGGGACTGGGAACTCTGGAACAACGGATGTTGGGGGCGACCATCTGCAACAGGGATTTACTTTGGGACAAAATCGAAAACGTACAAATACAAATCGTAATCGGAATCTGGTTTTAGGAGAAGCGGACTTTCGAGGTGATGAAAATTTCGCAGGTTCAGTAAATAGGGAATATTTTTATCTGGGACGTGTTAAAATGGGAGTGACCCCTGGTTTTATTGAAGAGCACATTAAAAAGCGGTGCCCTCAGATTAGAGACCTTAAAGTAGAATTGTTGCCAGTTAAGGGTGAGACTATTTCTTTTAAGATAAGCATCAACGGCGATTGTAGGGATGATTTTTTAAGGCCGGATAACTGGCCTAGAGGGGTTATCTTGCGAAAATTTTGGTTAAATATTAAACGCAAGATAAATTTTCATCAAAATCAAATGAATCAGACCATAGTTTAGTGTGGGATGGCCCTTCTGGTTCAGGTGTTTGCGTGTATTATGCTAATACAGGTGGTATGAGAACTAAAATAAAAGATTTTCAGCAGGCACTTAGTTGCTGCTGCTATGATATTGTTATGATTGCAGAGACTTGGTTAACATCTGAATATTCAGATGCTGAAATTGGTGTATCAAACTATGATTTATATAGATATGATCGTCAAATGGGTACGAATACTACCAAGGCTCGTGGAGGTGGTGTATTGATTGCGGCTAAAAAGAGTTTATGTACACATAGAATTGGTATCCCACTTGTTGATGTGGATATTTATCAGATCTATTTGACTTTTACAATAGACAATCAAAGCTTTGTTGTTGGTTGCATTTATATACCATCTCCATCTCCACTTCAAGCCTATTTAAGCCATTGTGAATCCGTTGAATATGTATATAGTAGATATTCAAGTAGTTTGTTTGTCTTGGCAGGTGACTACAATTTACCACATGCTAGATTTTTATTTATTTTATTTATTTATTTATACACGGGATCAACCCCATTACAAAAAATATATATATTCTTAAAAAAGAAATAAAAGCTATACTACCTAACCACTAATTACTAATTAACAATAATTATCAGACTTAATCTTAATACCAAGGATAATTAAACCGTTTTACAAGTAGTAACAATATTCTCTCAAAATCAGAACAATTAACAATGCAAAATTAGCTAAGAAAAAACAAAATATATTATTATCAATGACAATGATCAAATGTATTTCAAATCATTAATCAAGGAGCAAAATTATTTCAAAAAACAAAATGCTACAAACTCTTAATAAGACTCCTAAAATGCAATAAGGAAATTCCTAAAACTTCAATTCCAGTAGAGTTTACCAGTCTCAAGGTCCTTTCGACAGGCGAGTGCATAGCATAGTTGGTACGATGATAAGGCAAAGAAAACAATCGATTTGCCCTCAGATTACGGTATGGAATATTAAATACCGATAAGATGGGAGAATGATGATCTTGGTTTGGTGGTTGGTGGTTGTCTGGAGAGTGACAGAGAGTCTGTGCTTTCTCTGGCCAACTGCTTTAGCTTCTATAACTTTTTCCAGGTAAATGGGGTTCTAAATACCAACGGGGTTGCCTTGGATCTCGTATTTAGTAGCTCAGATTTAATTAGTGTTGAACGTGCAATAGACAAAATTTTTGAGAATAGCTTACACCATACAGCAATTAGTTTCGACCTTTGTTGTGCAGAAAATTCTGATGATATGATATATGAGGAATATTTTTATGATTTTGGTAAGGGAGATTACATAGCAATTAATGATTGTCTTGCTGGGATAGACTGGAATCAATTGTTTTTGGGAGAGACATCTATTGATGTCATAGTTTCAATTTTCTATAATGTGATCTACTCCTCAATGGAAAGGTTTATTCTTTAAAGGTACAAAAGTTCTTCTTTTCCATCTTGGTTTTCTTCAGAGCTTCGCAGTTTGATCATAAGAAAGAAACAAATTCACAAAAAGTTTAAAATTAGTGGTCAACAGCAGGATTATGATGAATTTGTATTGTTGAGACAACAATGTGAGTACTTAAGAGAGTTGTGCTATCAACAATACATTAATAAGGTGGAAATGAATCTCGCTGGCAATCCAAGGTACTTCTGGTCATATATTCAAAATAAAAGAACTGGTTTTAGTCTTCCTTCCAGAATGACATACAATAACAGGATTAGTATGAATATCTCGAATACTGCGGATATGTTTGCAGAATACTTTTCATCGGTCTACTCGGATGAGCAAGTCAATGACATATCATCTTTTGATTTTGATAAATCAATTTGTCTGAGCACTTTAACTCTGTCAACACAGGATGTTTATGAGGTTATTACTTCCTCTAAGAATAAGCTCTGCTCTGGACCAGATGGGATTCCGGCATTCTTCCTAAAGAAATGTGTTTGTGTTCTTACGAAACCAATACTGTTCATTTTTAACAAATCTCTAGGTACTGGTTCTTATCCCACTCTCTGGAAGAGAAGTTTTCTAAAACCCATTTTTAAATCTGGTAGTAGAAATGAAATTTCCAATTATCGAGCTGTGTGTAACCAATCTGAGTTGCCAAAGCTGCTTGACTGCCTGGTCAGTCATAGGATTGCCTGGAGTTTTAAATCTTTATTTAATCCTGAGCAATTTGGATTCATAAAAGGCAGATCTACTGATGCTAATTTGGTGCTGTATGTCAACTACCTCTACCGCTGCTTGGAGAAGGGACTTCAGGTTGACTCAATATATACAGATTTTTCCAAGGCTTTTGATCGAGTTAACCATGGGGTACTCTTGCAGAAGCTTAGGGCTTTAGGTATTGTGGGGCCTCTTCTTCAGTGGATCTCGGGATTCATCAGAGGTAGAACCCAGATTGTTAATCTTGGAGGTACATGTTCCTCTGAAATTTTGGTACCATCTGGGGTGCCACAGGGCTCTCACTCGGGCCCTGTTTTGTTTTGCCTCTTTTTGATTGATTTAGTTTGGAAACTTGAAAATTGTCGTGTGCTAATGTTTGCTGATGATGTGAAGCTATTTAGGCTTATCACATCCCTTTCTGATGCTGTGCTCCTGCAAAAAGACCTCAATTTATTCTTTGATTGGTGCCACTTGAATAGAATGTCCCTTAATATCAATAAGTGCCATAAGATTACTTTTTCTAAGCAAAGAAACCCTATTGCTTTTCTTTATAAAATAAATAATGTAGCAATTGGTGTCAAAACAGAAGTTTCTGACTTAGGAATATTTATTGACTCCAGGTTGTCTTTTAAAAGTCACATCAATCAGGTGACTGGTAGGGCAATGAAAATGCTGGGTTTTATCCAACGGTCTACAACTGATTTGTCTTTGTTTACTTTTAGATTACTTTATTGCTCTCTTGTTAGGCCCATCTTGGAGTATGGCTCAATTGTGTGGTCCCCGTCATATAACTGCTACATTGAGCAGATTGAAAAAACTCAAAATAAATTTTTAAGGGTGGCGGCTTTTAGATGTGGTTACAGGAGACAGGAGTATTACTATCAGTGGGTCAGGGATAACCTGAACTTACCCACATTGGAGTCACGAAGAACATTACTTGACTTATGTTTTATGCATAAGGTTTTAAATGCTACTATAGATTGTCCCGAGTTATTGTCTCTTTTTAAACTTAGGGTGCCTTCCAGATTGAATAGACAATCAGAAATATTTTTAGTCCCATTCCACCATACCAATTATGGCATTAATGAGCCAATTACACGAATGGCTCGAAGTGCTAATGGTCTGTCAGGACAGATAAACTTTTTTGACTCTAGGATAACATCTTTTAAGGGGCAGTTAAAGAATATTATTTCATAGGGGCTTTAATTAATTAACTCATCTACACCTTACACTAATTTATAGATAGTTTTGTATATAATGTTTCTGAATATATTAGTTTGTATGGGTATGCTATGTAATACTTTTGTAAATGGATTCCGTTAATAAATAAATAAATAAATAAATGAATATGTGATTATCTCGTTAAACTTTTATAATTGGGTTTTTATATCATATTAATAGTTATTTATTCTAATTTTTTGGATAACTTTTGAGATTGTGACTTTACTTTTTTTCTTTTCTTTTCATTCTTTTAGGATTGTTTGTGTGTGTTTTTTTAACTATATTTTTCATTGTTTTGCAACTGTTTCCTGTTATTGGGTAAGTTGCCTGTTGGAAATAAAGGCTTATTATTATTATAAAGGCTTATTATTATTGTAAAAATTTTAGACACTGGTTTTAATATGGAGAACTGCTAAATTATATTATATGCACTTAATATTCTCCAATTTTCAGGTATTGTTACACTTTCACTAAATTTTAATACTTAACATTTCTGGATACTAATTCTGTGTTATTATAAATATCCATAATATACCTTCGCCAATGTATTGGAAGGACTAATTTACACCAAGTACCAAATTGTAGGTTTATTTTATCTAGTCCCTAGTGGTTTAGACCAAGAAATTTAATTTGGTTTCTTTTGGTCTCTTAGAGAAAAAATGGATGATACATTTCTATCAAGAAATTTAAGATGATTTTAAAAATTTTATTTACAGAATTTAAACCTTTGATTAAAGGTACGAATGACTTGAAAATTTATTCAATTTTTTGATTAACTTATTTTAAATACTAGTCAGAATTTAAAAAAATTTATAAAAATCATGAGTGGAGAGAAACATGAATGAGTGTCTTGTTTTTTGTTTTTTTCAAAACATTCTATAAAGCAATAAAGTTAGCAGGTATCACCTGTATTATAAATTATTTTATTGTTAAACAACAAAAATTATTTCTGAGGTTAACCTGTTCCAAAGTGAAATGTTAAAAAAGTGGTGTAAAAAAAGATAATTCAAATTAAGTCTCAAAATAAAATCTACAGGTGTTTATGCTGACACAAATGATATAGAGCAAGTTAAAATCGCTTATTCATATTATAGCATTGATAAATTTTTGAATGATACCTTTGGACTTGTGCTCTAAAATCATTGTATATTTTGCAATACCTTTTGTTTTGTTCTATTATTGTTAAATTTACCTCCCTTAACTTCTGGTTTTGGCAGCATTTTTACTTATTTTTAAGCTTGTTTTTTAAGTTTTTTAATGTGTTTTTAACAATTTTATAGTTTAGAAATATGTATTGGTTCTTTGATATGAATTTGTAATTTTTTAGGGTGCTTCTACACAAGATTTTGTCTTATGCAATATAGCTCATTTTCTTTCTTAAACCACTCCATTTAGGAAGGCTCAAATTCATTTACTTATTTTTAGGAAATAGGCTTACATTAGCTACATTTACAACATGTGTACCAAATATTTAATACTTGGATCAAATGATGTCATGAGGACAATTTGTGTAAATGGCAGTGCACTAATTTAATATGATACACAAATTTGATGCTTCCCAAACAGGATAGATTAAATTTTTTTTGGTGTAAACTCCTAGGAGCTATTTTGAAGTACCAAAATGAAAAGTTTGACATTTTATTGGATGTTAGCTTAGGAGATTGGCTTTATTTTTGTATCCAAAAATAAAGATGAAGAGAAAGAGAAGGACAAGCTTAAACCCTCAAAAAATTTATTAATTTATTTTTAAGGAACAACACTTAAAAATGTAGAGGTTATGTTCTATAATTCTAGGTCTAAACTGTTAAACTCCCTTCAACTGACATTTTAATCCTAGAGATAATCCTGCAATCATTTAAGTCTCAAAATCATTCCTTGTAAACAGGGCTGTACTAAATAAAAATACCCAAGCTAACATTTTATGCATAGACCCAACAGATCTGCATGTTGTAAATGTAGCTATTGACAAGAGAAAATGTATGATATTCAAACTAATAATTGTATTGATATTTTTTAATTTTTTCATATTTTTTGAAACCTTGAAAAATGCGAAAACAAATATGAGGTGTTTGAAAAATAGATGGAGATATTTCAATGGGTGATTTGAAAAATTGATGAGATACAAAAAAAAATACAAGAGGTGAAGAAGTTTTATTTTTTAATGATTAATCAAACCACAAATATTAAAGTTGAAAAAAAGACAGTGGAGTACATTTTGTTGTCAATAATATTTACTAAGATGTCCCTCGGGATGCTACTGAACCTTATAATTTTAGTCTAATTAGGGCTAAATTAGCCTCTTAATACAACAAGTAATACTGCCAAATTTTAAAAAACCTAGTAGATTTTTTTTAATTTATAAAAAAATAATATAAAAAAAAAATTATCACCCCATATCTTGAAAACTGTGCATTTCCGAACCCATGTTTATAGAAACTTTTTCTCATATTTTTTTACAAGGAATCACCCATTAAAATATCTCCATCTATTTTTTGAACACCCTGTATAGTATTAGATCTTTGTTAAAGTTGTTTTAAAATATTTCTAATACCCCCCCAAGAGGGTGTTAAAAGCAAGAAAAAGGATGACCCATAATACCATTATCAAAAAATGCAAAGTTTCTAAAACTTAGGGAGTTTATTTTATTTATATTTGTTTTTACCTGATTTTTAAAAATAATATTTATTATTGATTACCTGAAAAATATATCAGGTATTACAAACAATAAGTTTTAAAAAAAACAGCTTTATGATGCTGAGACCATGTGGTGAATAACTTAAGCACTATTATGAAAAGCTTTCTTGTATATGACTTTAATAAGTTAAATAATCCAATAATTGAAAACTAGTTTTATAGGATATTAACTTGTGTATGATTCCTACAAGAGTAATTCATGCATCAGCTTGCTTCAAACATTCATCAAACCTTTGACTGTTAGCTTGGGTACAGACAAACAGAACTTGAACTGCTATTTTAAGTGCTAATTAAATAAGTAAACAATTAATGAATTTCTAAGTATTAGCATCATCTTTAATTAAGATTAAAA
Source organism: Anthonomus grandis grandis (assembly GCF_022605725.1). NCBI lineage: Eukaryota > Metazoa > Arthropoda > Insecta > Coleoptera > Curculionidae > Anthonomus > Anthonomus grandis. The sequence continues at coordinate 17,641,443 of NC_065549.1, forward strand.
CTTCTTAAAGAACTTCCCTCCAAAACTAAATTCAATAGTAGACATGACTTTCAAATATGGACCGTTCTGAAAGATATAACAACGCCGCCGACGTAGGTCGTGGCTTGATGCACATTGTACAGCGTACTTTATTTGAAATACGTGTTTTTTAACGTTACTGCGTTTATTGTAAATGATAACCAATATGACCTCCCAGTGCGTTTTCCTCGAAAAACATTAATTTCTACAAAGATTTCGCTAAAATCCCACAAATTTTCGACTAATTCCTACTTATTACACGCCTTGTTTTGAATGTGAACGGCTTTTTGACGAACAAACACAGATCACCTATAGGGGACCTGAGCAAGTCACATTCTAAGGACACCAGTAGAGTATGTGCACATTGGAAAGATTTTCAATAAAAAACAGTGAAATTTCGGAAAATCTGCTATTTACCTGACTATTTTCTTCGCTGCCTGTATTATTGGTGTTGGCTGCTTCGACTTCTGACATTTTTGATTGGGAATCTAATATTTTCTCGAATAAAAATCTCACAAACACTACACGAACCTCTGCGGTCGTTGTTTATTCGAAGAAATGGCGGCCGGCGAAGAGCGTGGGTCACGTGACCATTTGTCAATGTCAACGGTGACAGTTGACAGTGGTGACACTGTTTATGCCTTAGGTACACACCCCCAATGATTTGCGGACTTACTAAGAGATTTTTGCTTAATAAATATAATTTTTCCGATTATGTTAAGCCGAATTTTGATAAAAAATTATGTTACAATGAAATAGGTTCCAGACGATAATTGATTCAATACTCACCAATATCGTGGTCTCGGTAATTAGGACCGTTTACTATGATTAATGCGTTCTATTAAGCGGGGGGTGCGTTCAGAAACAAAAAGGCGGTGGTTACCTTAAGCCGGGTAAGGTAGTATGTCGTCTTCGGGTAACTTAAAAATCAGTCGTGTAAAGCCATATTTTAGCGAGTAAGCGCCTTATTCGTTTGTCTTACGATGTCCTAAGCGTTGCTTCATCATCTTTTTGCGCTCAAATGACTAAAAGTTGTCAGAGTTTTAAACATTTGCTACGTTTTGATAAGTAACAATTTTTTGTTGTTATTTATGTACAAATTTCAATCACTGATTTTCCAAACTAAATTACACAAAATATATCATTTACCTAATTTTCTTTAATTAATTTACTTTTAGTAAGTATAAACAGTATAAAAAGTGTTTGTTAGCTTCCCTTCGAACAGTTCTGATGTATCGAGCCTATTAGCGGCCTCGGAAGACCGCTAACCCTTATATGGGCGCTTTTCGTATTTCACCTGTGGATACACCGGGTTGCACCAGCAGTAACCGAGGCGTTTCAGAATTAGCCCTGTACAAAAAACCAACGTTTCAAAATTAGCCGGTAAAATCAGTTGGTTCTGACCGACGAGGTATCAGATTAACCGGGATTTAATGGTGGAATCTTTGTCAAATAGATTTTTCCTAAGATTCCTAACCTAGTTTTGTATTTTTTGCGGCTTAATTTTTGTAAATTTGTTGCTCAATTTTCATTTTAATTAATAAAATAAAACTTTAACCCTTTCGATACTAACGGGTGTTATGTGTCCCACCAAAAAAACTGTTTTTAATATACGCATTTATTTTTAAATTAAATGTTTAAAAAATACTAGTGGGTCATATATGTCCCAGGCAATTCTTTTTACAAACGGGTGGGTCAAAAATGTATTATTTTTATATCGGCTGTTGTCCCAGTAGTATTATCCAGTTTTTGAAATTAAATATAACTCGTGGGATTTTTTTTTTGAGGTTAGATTGGATAGTAAATTTGAAATGTAAACAAGCGGTTAAGTGGCGCTCTTGTTTTTGTGGTTATTAAAGGTGTTTTTTTGTCTTTAAAAGTGAATTAAAACTATGACAAGGTAAGTTTTAGTTAAGGTAAAATATTGTATGTTGTATTTGAATAAAATAAGAGCCAGATATTTAGATTTAGGGACGTATATGTCCCAGTCGTAAAATTAAGATTAAAGTGGAAATTTAGGCATTAGCTGTATGTTTCTTATAACGTCAATTTATAAGGCAAAAAATCATTGAAAATTACAAAAAGTTAGTAAGCCTTTTCAATATGTGAATATTTTTTTGATATTTTTTGGTTGGAATTTATGCCTCTACACCTCGTAAAAATTTGAACATAATAATTTTATAAAAAGTTCCAATAGGTATTTAGAATTCAAATTAATATAATAAAAATAATACTGTATAATACGTTTATTACAGTTTACAGTACGTACGTTTAAAAAATAATAATTACAGCATTTATAGTCGTTATGTTTGGTGAAGACCTACATGATATATATTTTTAAAAACCCATCAGCTGATGCTTACTTTTTTGTGCTTGCAGTAGAAAACCGCTAAAACCTAAAGAATTACAAGAAATGGTTATGAGTATTGACCAGTATGGATTATCCGATGATTCAGATATGGAAGATCCTTTTCAAGATTCCGGCTCTGAGTACAAGCTCTCATCTGAAAGTGATATTGAAATGGATTCACCTAAAAAGAAGAAGCCAAAACGAGTCTCCCAGGATGAATTGGCAATTATTTGTAGTACCGACAATACTTCCAACATTGAAAACGAAAGCCCTGAAAGCCTTATTGAACCTGAAGTAATTGAAGAAAACCAGGAGAATTCTGAAAATGCAATTTGTGACACTACAAACATTCATTGGACCACCAGTAGCAGCTTATTCCAGCCAGCAAAAACCATACCAAAAATAAAGATCCCTAGCATTTTGTATTCCGACATAACTCATAAATCGTCTGAACGGGAGTGCTTTTTCAAACTGTTTCCTAAAAGCCTGTTTATGTTTATTTCCCAATGCACCAACCAGAGATTACAAATTCTCGAAGTCAAAACAAAAAAAGCATATGCTCCAACTGATCATTATGAGATCATGATAGTTTTGGGGTGTTATATTGTTATGGCATATAACAAAGTACCGTGCAAGGCAAACTACTGGTCGTCTAATAAGTCACTTGGAAATGAAGCTATAAAAGAAGCCATATCACGCGATCGTTTTCTTCGTCTTACATCTAAGATGTATTATAATAATCCAAGTCGTCCAGAAAATTCAAGAAAGCTTTATTACATTGAAGAAGTAATGTCCTGTTTGAAGCATACGTTTTCAAAAGCGCGTTCGGAGAGCACATTTCAAAGCATAGATGAGTCTATGGTAAAATTCAAAGGCCGTTCAGCTCTTAAACAGTATCTTCCTCTAAAACCAATAAAAAGGGGCATCAAGGTTTGGGAAAGGTGTGATTCACAGTCTGGTTACGTATATGATATGAACATATATTGCGGGAAAGAAGTTGATAGTCCAGATAGCACTCTTGGCCAAGGATTAGGTGAACGGGTTGTAAAGACCTTATGTAAGTCTATTAGAGACCCGGAGGTAATGGTATGCTTTGATAGATTTTTTGCTTCTGTTTTATTGATGTCTTCCATAAAATTTGCTGCAGTGAGTACATGTATGCCAAAACGAAAAAATCTTCCAAAATTTGGAGATTTTGTCGCTAAACAAAACATGAAGAAAGGCGATTCTTGCTCTTTATTTAGCAACGTAGGTGTTGCTGCATACTTATGGAAAGATTCAAAAGAAGTAATTGTTCTCTCAAACTGCCACAGTTCTGAGATGGAAACTGTAGAACGGCGACAGAAGGATGGAACTAAGGCTACAGTGCCGTGCCCCAAAGCAATCAAAGATTATAACTCCTATATGGGAGGAGTGGATCTCTCAGATCAACTCTCCGGCCTTTATGATATAGACCGGAAGTCACAGAAATGGTGGAGAAAGGTGTTCTATAAACTTTTTCTTACTTCAGCCACAAATGCGTGGATACTTTTCAAAGAAGCTCACAATCGTGATGTTCCATTTATAGTTTTTTTAGTTAACTTAGCTGAATCGCTTATTAATTTGGGAAGAGAAAATGCAGGCATGGTAAGGAAACGTTGTACTGGCAGACCTTCAAGTTCGTCAAGAAATATGGTAAATGTTGGCGATCATTTACCTATTCAGGGAACCACTCGACGTAGATGCCATTCGTGCTCGTCAAAAAAAATCGAAAAACGTACAAAAACTATGTGTTCAGGTTGCAAAGTTCCGTTATGCGCGGACTGTTTTTCGATATACCATAAATAGTTTGCGCGTTTATGGTTTCATAATTAAATTTTATGTATTATGTTTATCTGGTGGTACACATTTGTCCCGATGTTTACTTAGTTTTCATTACTAGTGGGACACCCGTGTCCCAGGTTGTATTTCTTTTATTCGCTTATATAAATAAATAAAAAGCAATTTTTTGTTTTATTTCTAAGCTACCTTATCCTATAACAAGATTTTTTATTTAAAAAAATTAAAATTTAAAACTCGTATTTTGAATGCATCAGCTCGTGTGGGACATATATATCCCATTAGTAAAATCAAAACCATTTAAAAAAAAATAAAGTCGTTGCGAAAGGGTTAATACAAGTTTTTTTAAAACTTTGTTTGCATATAGGTGTCGTCTATAAGAGCCCCAAATTAATTGAAAAATAAAACTAAGACCCTTACAATGTAACTGGGTCGTTTTTGTTTGTTTTGTCAATCTTTTCATGGAAAATGCTACCATATTTTGTTTGGTTTTCTTTGAAAAATTTAAACATATAAACATAAGCAAAAATCGATATTATTAAAGCTGTCAACTGTCAAACAAATTCTAAGAAAATCAATTGAAGCGTTTCCGAATGTTTAAGTAATCTACCGAAACATTTTCGATTAACCGATGAATTAATGGTAAATTCTGAAAAGTGCCCTATGGTGACGTAATGACTTGATCGCTCGAATGACATGTCTTAGAGACATGTCATATAGGCGCTTACTCGCTAAAATATGGTTCAAATATTTCCTGAAATTCCTGAACGCAAAATGTCATTTGTCATTGCTGACTTGTACAATGTTGCTAATTTTTTTAATTCAAGTTTTCATGAGTTTAAGTACATAATGATGGTTGTGAAAATTCAAAACGTAATGAGAAACGAGCAAAATTGCCATTTTTATTAGCCACATTATAATTCTATGTCCATTATATACAGTGTGGCGTACCGAAAAATGCCCAAAATAACAACTAGTATTATTACAATAGTAGTTTTATGTTGGAATGTTACCCTGCTGTATAAAATATTGCTAGGTTTAATTAGTCTACCTTTGGTAACGGTTAAATTGACTGTATGAGAATTTAAATTTTGCCATATTTTTGTTTTTCCAAATATTAAATTAACAATGGCTCATACGCTTCAAGAGAGAGTTGAAATTATTTCAATTTAAGAAATAACTATTCCACACTGAGTATTAGGAAAGTGAGTGAAATATCAGGTTTTTCACATAGAGTATCCAGAGGATTTTATAAAAAAAAAGGTTTCATCCCAACAAAATCAAACTAGTGCAGGTGATTAGCAAGGATGATAATGACCGCCGTTTACATAGTTTTTGCGAAACTATGAGTGAACGAATCATTGGTAACCCAGAATTTATTTTTAGTGTTTGTTTTTCTGATGAATGCAGCTTCTTCCTTAAGGGTATTGTGAACAGACATAATTGCAGATATTTGTCGGATTTCAACCCTAAATTATTTAGGGAGGTACATACATACCTAATATCCGGCAAACACATTTTTAAGCCATATTTTTTACCTGAAAATTTAACAGGGGAAATGTATGAGTTACTGAAAACTACTATTGAGACTGCTAACTTTAATTACTGCCATTGAGGGAGATGAGCGTCATCGGCCACAAAATTTAATTTTTCACAGAAGACGGAGCCTCTTCGCATTATATGTTTCCTGTAAGACAATTTCTGGATGGAAATTGATGGATAAAAGATGGATTGGCCGGAGTGGACCAACTGAATGGCCTGCCAGATGTCCTGATTTATTACCCCTTGACTTTTTTTGTAAGGTCACTTAAAATCCAAGATGTATGCTATACAGCCCAATCCTTTAGAAGATTTGTGACAAGGAATAGTGCACGACTACCAACAAATTACACCTGAAATGTTATGTAGTAGTTATAGTGCGCACATAATGTGCGCAAGAATTTCAAACAGTGTCTCTACTTTTGTATGGAAGAGGGCATCTTTAATATTTAATTGATTAGAAATAAATGAAATATAAATATTAGAACATTTTTATAGCAATTTAATTTTTTTTAAGTATCCGACAGTCTGTTTATTTAGTCATTCACTGAAAGAAAATGAAATACAAAATTTTTGTTCCTATTTCGTATGTTCTTATCTAGTAATGAAAATGATAATATGAAATCACTATTTTTAAACTCATAAAATAAAATTTATCTATAAAATAAAACTAGCGGAGTTTCCTTGAATTTTGATCTGACTAAATATTTTTTTATATAAGTAGGTATACTAATTTAGTCGCCTAAAAATTAAAAATTATTTGGTTTTAAAAAACAATAAAGTTTGACAATATGTAATGGTTTAATAAGGAATAATAATCTTTTTTATGAAGCCGGAAAGATAAGTTCTTAAATAAAGTTCAAGAGTGATGGCGACAGACAAAAAGGTAATTGTTGATTTAAAATTCCTTCATATTTTCAACGTCAGATAAACAGATAGTTAATTAAATTGATAATTACAGATAAAAATGTATTTTGGTTTTAAAAGAGAAGGTACCTGGTAAATAAGTTTTGCTACCTCTTGTGATACGATTACCTAAGAGTAAAGTCTAACTTCTGTTTAATCCCTACCAAGAATTATATTTTGGAATATATTATTTTAAATGCTTTATTTATGCTATTTTTAAACACCGGTAGTTAATATAAATAATAAAGATAACCACAGATGAAAAATTTACAAACAAAAAAAATCCAAACATATCAAAAACTTTATATTTATTAACGACCTTATAAAAAATCAAATTTTACAGCTAAATTTACACGACTATATTGCATAAATTAATAATATATACCTTAAAAATTAATCACTATAAAAATTAGAAAATAATGAGTCGACATTTATAATTAGTGGCTCTACTTAAACTTCCGTCACTGCATCCATAGTCCACATTTGCTGCTGTTCTTCAAGAATATGACATATTCCCTTTTCCAATTTTCAGCAGTATCTGAGTCCTTATCAGCTCTATCGTCAGATCAGATTCGAAACAGTCCGATTAGTAGATTTTGTAACTTCATCCACCCACGTACTTGTCTTGAGCACGATTCTCCTTAACCAAATTTAAAAGCTTTATTTTAAGGATATGGTCTATTTTACTAGTACTAGAAGGTTTTTGGTTATTGTTATTATAATATATAGTCAAGATAGATATATATATAGTCAAGATATTATAACCAAGATAGATCATGACCTAATGCCTGTAAGGCGGACAGATGCCCTTGGCCCACTCTTATAGCGAAATCCATTGGAAAAAAAATTTTGGCAACTAAAGCGACAAAGAAGTGTAGCACTAAAGCGGTACCGACACTGGTTCGGTTCAGGTAAAAAACCGCACTCTTGCATTGCCAATAGTTTTTGGATTTAGCCTTGAGAGGAAAATTCAAAAATTTGCTGTTGTTAGCTGAGGTTATGTTTTATGTTACCTTCCCTTACAATTTAGTTTTGCTTATATGCCATTTTTTATCAAATAATTTTAATTCACTTAAAAATTATTCTCTAAATAATAATCGCCATGTTTTCTACTTACGGGATAGGAACTAGAGCCTCGTGCAGAACTGGATGCACTCAGGGCAAAAAGTGCCACCTTGGTGCCCCAATGAATTACACAAATCTGCACTAATTACACCAATGGTTTTTAAATTTTGCTCTTGTTTCACACTCGTGCTACATTTTTTCCCCAATAGATTTCGCTATTAGACGGCGGGGTGTGTCTCTTTGAGCCATCTTTGAATAGAGGACTGTAACCCGTAAAACATGTGCTTTTTTAGGGAGGTAGTTGTGACCTCTCGAGCCATGTCTTTCTAAAGACAAGCCACTTCTTTGAGCAGTGAGAAGAAGTGGATCTACTAGACCTATGCGTCTTTTTCGACTCGAATATTCGCTCGCTGAGTCAGATCATGTCTGCATAAATTTCTATTCTTCTTGTCCTCTCGATGAGTTCGCGCCAATTTGGTACTTTAGTTATCATTACAATAGGATAAGGATAGTATTTAGGATAGGGGTTGTTTAAGGATGGTGAATTTTTGTTCGCATTAAGCAATTGTTAAATAAGTTAAGTATGTTATTTTATGCCTAAGCTAATGGGAATGCACTGGGTTTTGCTTACAATGGTAATTTGATTGATATATACCAATTATATTCTTACCTTCTAGAGGCCTAAATTTTTATATTCAGTGCTATTAGAAAATTCACGATTTGGTTCATTGAGATGGAGAGAGGGTTTGCCAATATAGTTTGAATGTTCACTGGTACCGAGAACTCTTCACATGACGTTTTTTAGTTCAGATTACATTGTTCTTCTCTGAATGCACACTTAAATATTCTATGATCCAGGCTTCCTTCCGGTAGTTCTCATTGGTTTGCTCGAGTAATAATTGTTCCGATTGTGTTAAGCTGGTCAAAAGTTGTTGAGTCGATTTATAGGTTTCTTGTTTATGCTGCTTAATTGAATAATTATTGTAAAACTTTTTTAATATATTTTTTATATTATCTCTTTTGAGCCTGTTGCAGAACTCTAGAAACTCCACTTTTTTCTTGCTTTTTAGAAATCTTCCTACTTGCGCTGTAATTCTTTTATATTCGGTGATGCTTTTGGAGGTAGTTCTGGATTTATAGTTCTTGAAGGAAAAGGAAAGTTCTTTCGTCTTCTTTTCACTGGTTGTTCGCAAGATTCGTCCCACAATACAGGTTCTGTTGTATAGTTGACTTTGGGTGGATTGTGTTTTATTCTGGGAATGGTTGTGTCTGCTGCTTCATAAATGTTTTTAAGTCATTCATTGCAGTTGTTGATACTGTCGATTTCTCTGCACACATCTCTGAACTTGGACCAGTCTGCATATTTTAGGTTTCACCTGCCTTGTGGGGTACTAATACTGCATTGCTTTGGGCTCAAATTCAAACGCAAATTCAAATGTTTTATTTGCATATATATAAAATTATAAAATACAGTTATAAGCCTAATTACCATTTTTACAAAAACCGTTAATCTGTTCATACACGAATAACCGTAAGACGAAATAACCCTTTAAAGTAATTAAGTAATAATAATAATAATAATAATAATAATAATAATAATAATTTAAAACATATGATGGGTTTGTGGACCACACAATTGAATCTTAACTGCAGAAATAAAATTTTACCGATTGAGCCTATTCAAAGACAACAAGGCCTTTTCCAGGGAGATTCCCTGAGTCCCCTCTGGTTTTGTCTGGCTCTGAATCCCCTCTCCCATATGCTTAATCAAAGTCAACATGGATTTACCGTTAAAGATAACAGAGAAAACCTATATATTATTACACATCTAATGTACATGGATGATATCAAAGTCTATGCTGGGACATCAACGCATGTCAACTCATTACTGCAAACAATTGAAATATTTTCCCACGACATTAAAATGAGCTTTGGTATCGATAAATGCAAAACTCAAACAGTTATCAAAGTTAAACACAACACCAACAGCTTTGAATTACAAGATGGTAGTCTCATTCGGGCTATGGAAGAAGGGGAAACTTATAAGTACTTGGGCCAATACAGAGCACAAGAAAATGAAGCAGAACCTCCAAAAGGAATATATCAATCGTCTTAAGCAAATTTTAAAAACTAAACGGAATGGTAAGAACATGATTAAAGCGGTTAATACCTACGCTATCCCTGTCTTAACGTATTCTTTTGGAGTGATTAGGTGGACAAATACTAATATAGAGGAGATTGAGAGGAAGACACACCACCCTCAATCAGCCATCGAAAGACTTACTCTTCCCAGATCCAAGGGTGCCAGAAGACTAACTGATATTTCTTTTCTTTTCAAAAAACAAGTAGCAGATCTTCAGAAATACTTCCTCAATATGAGGGAAACCTCTTCTCTTCATAGAGCAGTGGTGCTAGCGGATAACGGATACTCACCCTTGAATATCCGTGCAGGTATAGCAAAAAACATTACTGTTACAAGATCAGAGCACACAGCCATTAAAGTTAACACATGGATGCAGAAGGCAATACACGGAAAGCATCCTCACGAACTTAATGCCGAACATGTCGATTATGAAACGTCGAACTACTGGTTGACTCGTGGAGATCTATTTCCTGAAACTGAAGGCTTTATGATGGCTATATAAGACCAAGTGATTGCTACAAGAAATTACCTTAAGTACATTACTAAAGGTGAGAAAGTAATCGACGATCGATGTAGAAAATGCCTGCGCTTACCGGAGACAATTCAACATATAACATCAGGATGCACATCTCTATCAGCTGCCGAATATCTGCACCGACATAACTGTGTGGCAAAAATTATTCATCAAGAACTGGCAAAACTTTATCATCTAATTGGCGAAACCCTATTACCAGTACAAACCAGAAACTGTACTTGAAAATGACGACTTTCGACTCTACTGGGACAGAACTGTTTTGACCGATAAGACGCCGACTTCAAACAGACCAGATATAATCTTAACAAACAAAGCCCAAAAGAAAAGCTTTCTTTAATTGACATAGCAGTGCCAAATACCAATAATGTCCTAGAAACGACCACACTAAACTTGCTAAATACGCAGATCTGGCTCACGAGATAAAACAACAATGGAGGCAAGATAATGTATATATACTCCCTCAAGTTATTTCATCCACTGGAATTGTCCCTTTAACACTATTCAAAAACCTTAACGCATTGAGTCTTTCCTCCTGGACGATTATCACTATACAGAAATCTGTTATACTGAATACATGCAACATTGTTCGAAAGTTCCTAAATCTACCATAGCAAAATTCATCTTGCCTTCAGGCCGATGAAATTGACAACACCGCTATCAGCGAGCTAAAACAGAAAAATAATAATAATAATAATAATAATAATAATTTAAACCTTAAGAAATGCATCTATAAACTGATGCAAGTGTCGACGCTATTATCCACATATCGAATCGTCAAAAAGTTTATTGGAAACGCAGATAACATCAACTAGTTTAAAAAACATGTCATGTACTTTTAGTCTAAGTTTATTATTTATAAATAAAGTTAAAAAACAGATACAGAGTCCTATAACATGAAAAGGACACCACCAGAGCTTCATCCTTCTGATATCTGAGATCTATGGGATAAGTGAACGATCTCCCCTTCTCCAGGGGGGAGTGCGATTGCCGTTTAGCATGAAATGTGATAATAATAATAATTGTTGGTATATGGTCGCTGTTTAGTGGTTCTGCATGTATATACCAATATCAATAATCATCCATCAATACATATCAATAGTATTGATGAGTAATTTGGGTGAATACAATGGTCATATCTGGACAGCTTTTTGTAGGGCTTCGTTTAGGTTTTTTCCTGATTTGTTCATTCTTGTGGCTCCCCAGGCTGGATGTTGGGCGTTTAGATCTCCTATGATTATAGTTGGACCATCCTAATACTTGGGAGCGAGATGTTTTTAAATTTCGCAACTATGAATAGTTGGGTGTCGATTGTTTTTTTAAATTATCTGTCACCGTATGGCATTTAGTAATTATGGAGCAGTGACTCTCCGGTGAGAAATGTGCTTTTGTGATTAAATCGTACTCGCCGCACCAATATTAAACATTTGTAAAACTTCTTTACTTCGAATATTTCACAAATACCTCAATTTTTATGCATACAATTTCAAATAGTTCAAGCACTAAAGCCAACAGATATCCCAAATTGTCTACGTTTTGCTGAAACTTTCCTTGAGAATGAGATCAATAATGAGTGCCTTCTATTGAGGCGCACTTCTATTTATCTATACCAAAAAATAAAATTGCCGTTACTGGAGTTCAGAAAAGCCGCAGGAGCATCACGAACAACCGTTATACAGCCCGAAGGTAACACTATGGATGAGAAGAGAATGATAACACTGTTACGGTCAATTCCGAGCGTTATACCAATATGATAAATCATTTTTTGAGTCAGCAATTGAACAGATTTCCACAGAACAATGTGTTTTCGATACACATTATTTCTGGGCGAGGAGATATTGACGATCGCCAGATCTAACGGCTTTCGATTACTTTTTGTGCGGCTACCTAAAGCAAAAGATCTTTATTGTTAAACCAAGAACCATGTCCTTGTTCTCTTAGTTGTTGGCATGGGCTCTGTATGGTTTGGTAAGTTTTTGGGACTCTTCTTGCACATCATAATATGATATATTCTTGAAAGCCACTACACGTAGTTATTTTATTTCTTTCTATCTTAGATATTCTGGACAGTTAATGCCGTCTGTTAAGTGGTCTTGCTCGCGGAATCCATATTTTAATTTTTCTATTACGCATATAGGTGAGTCATGTCTTCTAAGCATTTCGCACATCTTTTTTTTGCTTTGACAAGTAGCTACAGAGTGTTCAATTCTCAGGCAGTTACGGCATCTTATTATAGGCGGGATGAAGATTCCCAGTTCGCTGTTATAGTAAGAGATATCTATTTCTTCTGGTAGCTGTTATCCTTTAAAAGTTAGGATTATAGCTTGAAATGAGACATATTCTATGCTTCCTTCTGAGTTTGTAATTCTCTTGTTAATTCGTCTGGCTTGGAACAGGGTGTCTCAATAATTTCTTTTATCGGGTTGTCTTCTGGGATGGGATGCCTCTTATGACCCTCTTTACTGTTACCAAGCTGGCTGGTATGTAGGCAGTTAGTTCCATGTGTGAGACAAATTCTAATACTTCAAATTTGTTTGCTGCGCATCGATATTCGACCGATTTTTACTGTTTTTTGCAATCTTCATTAAATCATAAATTTTATGATGTTTTAGTTTCCTTCCTATTTTAATAGGATGGGTGTTGCCTACGTTTCTCTCATTTTTGCTCTCAATTAGGACTAGATATGGTTCTTGATGTCTATATCCATAATTCGTTTTCTTATCAGATTAGTTTACTTTAATTACTCCACCTGTCACCTGTATTTCGATTCCATTACCAATTTCAAAGCAAACATTATTTCACGTAAAATTGCTTGTCTTATTTGGGTAATTGGCTTCTGCTTCCAATCGGTGCAATTAGCCAGCTTATTCAGATGATTCGTAAAAAAGCCGTCGGGTATGTATCCAGTTTCTCCGAATCGAAAATTTCAAAATGGTAATTTATCACTTTTGCACGTCGTCGCCTCCCCCACGATGCATCCGGCCTGGCTACCGGCGTGAATACGTTCAGCCACCAACGGCAGGGGGTAAAAAAGGGATATGAGGAATTGGAAAGGACAAAGTACTACCACGTATTGGGTGAACGATGACGCGGAAGTCGCACGTGAGATTTGCGTCGAACACACAAAACTTTGGGTAAGTTCCGTAACTGAACCGGTTCCTCCGGTTGGGCCGGTTACCGTTCCATAACTATACAATTTCTCAAATTTGGTTCGGTTATGAAACGCCGTTCCTGAAAAATTGGTCGCAAATGTCAACCGAAGCGACCGATCATTTTTTTCGGTACCTTCGGTTATTCTTATGGATGTCGTGGATTAAACGTATTTATATTCTGAGTTTAATCTAAATCGACATCCGAAAATTCTGCGTTTGTAAGTTATGTTATGAAGTTTTGGTTTGATTTTTTCGTGATTTGTATCTGTTTATGAAATTTGATCATTTGATTGTTTCATTCAATTCGTTACATTCAATATACTTCACTGCAATTCAAATCCAGGAATTGATCTTGATATAATGGAGGCATGTATTTATATATTTTTTTATCAAGGTACAAGCCCCCACTTTTGAAAAAATACTTACGCACAGGACCCATTTCTTCATCATCGCTTCTACTAGAGCATTCATCACTCCTTAGGAGCAGGAGCTCAAATATACCAACAGCATTTGCATTCATTATAGGTATTATAAATACTAATAGGTACCTATAACCCAAACATGGAATTTATAACCTAATATCAACAAATGAAAACAAGACCCACGACTAACAAGAAACCAAAAGGTTCCATTTCAAACCGATATTTAATTATAAATATACCGCTTCTAACCGACTATTCACCATGGTTAGTGTGCCCACAGAGTAGACGCGAGATTCTCGCTTCCGGTACTCAAAGCCGATCTGCGCCGTTTTCTCGCGAGGAGATTACACACAGTTAATACCGGCAAGAGCGAGTTTCGTTTTAAAATTCGCCAGTTTCGTTTTACAACTGCTAACAAGATGTCGTCGTCTGATTATGATCTTATTGCTACGGAGTTTATTTTTATCAAACTAAACAGAAAAAAAGTTGGAATTCATTCTATTAATCGTGAAAGAAAAACTTACGGGGAATACTATCATTTATTTTCAAATTTAAAGAATGATAATGAAAGATTCTTCCAATATATGAGAATGAATCAGGACACTTTTAATTATATTACAGAAAAAGTGAAATGTCGTTTTACCAAAAATTGGTGCAATCTACATAAGCAGCCTATTATACCAGAAGAAAGATTGTTTTATTACTTTTGTTTAAACAAATATAAGCTTAACGCCATATAGGAATACTGTTATTTGTTAATGGAAATAAGGATTATAAATTGAGTTTTCCTCCTGGTTATTATAAATAGGTGTAGGAACATTAGCAGGAAGCCTTTGGAACGTGATGGGTTTAAGGGAATGGAAGAGTGGGTGTTTTCATGTATGGTATGATAGTTAGGATCGCCACAAGAATGCCCACTAGAATGGGACGATGTAGAAGATAATGGAGGAGGAACGAGGAAAGTGTTATGTTGGTAGGAATATTGATCCACTAATTCTTGCACGCGGCAACGAAAAGATAACACTCTGTTTTCAGGTATTTTGCTTACATGTGGAAGCAAACTATTAAAAAATGACAGATGTTCGTCATCTTGATCAGTGCAACTTTTTTTGGCTTTATTTTCCAGATACTCGACTTTGCGTTCTTCTATTTCTAGAATTGATTCCTGATATGCATCAGTAGCAGTTCTTTTTCTTCTATGTACTAGGTGCCAAAATAGGATTAGTTTGCCCTAAAATACGAGTAGGTGGTATCACGCAACTTTGACTAGCTTGAGAAGATTTCTCTTTATCGCTATTCTCGTCCAAAGATTGATTTTGTTCTGTCTCCTGTGTCTGTTCTGTCTGCTGCGTTGACTGCGTGCTCGACAAATTTCCACTGGTTACCCTCGGCTTAATAACGTCCTTTATGAAAAGAAGTTGTTCGAAATATGGCCACTTGGATGTGGGCACATCTTCAGCAGCGTCTCCAGATCTTGGTGGAGGCTATTTTCCCAATTCAACAGAGAATTGGTCCCGCAAATATTTCCATTGCTTTCTGATCTTGGACTCTAAAAAATAAAAATACAAGCTATACTCTTATATATATTTTTATTACATCTTCATTACATCATTTCTGTATTTTGTTTAAGATATTTTATCTGGCAACAGGATCATCATTCATACAAATTGCATTTTCATTTAGACTTGGCGCATCAACTGTAGGACAAATAGTTCAAGAAACAGTGTGTATAATATGGGATGTTTTACAACACATTCATATGCCGACTCCAAATGAGAAAGATTTTCAAAGGATATCAGAAGAATTTAATACCATTTGGAATTTTCCGCACAGTATCGGAGCCATTGACGGGAAACACGTTCGAATTGTTTGTCCCAAAAACTCAGGATCGATGTTCTATAACTATAAGCACTATTTTTCTGTAGTTTTACAGGGTGTAGTTGACGCTAATTACAAATTTATTGCTGTAGAAATTGGCGGTTACGGTAAACAGAGCAACGGTGGTACATTACAGGCCTCTAAACTATATCGTCAATTAAAAAATGGCATATTAAAAATCCCACCACCATCTTATTTATCCCAAACAACAATAAAGGCGCCTTTTGTACTAATAAGTGACGAGGCATACCCACTCTTGCCTTTCCTCTTAAAACCTTTTGGTGGAAAAAATTTAAGTATTGAAGAGGAATGTTTTAATAAACGCTTATCTCGTGCTAAAAAATGTGTAGAATGTACGTTTGGTATAATTACTTCAAAATGGCGTATACTCTCAAAATGCATTGAAACCAATATTACAACAGCACACAATATTATTAAAGGTATTTGCGTTTTACATAACACAATCATTGATAAGGAATGTTTTGAAAGACATCTTAGTGAAGTATCTATTGAAAATGGGTCAGAAAATGCCAGGAAAAAGACGACGGGAAGACCTCCAAATGAATAAAAAAATATTAGTTCCATAATACTATGTAGTTACATAATAGTATATATAAAGTATACTATTAGTTACATAATAACATAATAGTTAAAATAATATAGTTCTTTATCCATAGCAACATTGGCAACACACGTGGTCATGTGTACGACAAGCGTGGAAATAAACTAAATTTTTATTACTTTAAACGCTGGCTAGCAGGTTATCTGCGCGGACCTGCTTTAACCGGTTTTAACTGTGTATACCACAGAACACAAATATATAGTTACTCATTCCAAGTTTTTAATATACATATATTATGTGTATATTAAAAACTTGTAATGAGTAACTATTTATGTACCTATCTATTTATGTAATATTACCGGCAATGTATGCAATTCAGGTATTCTATACAATCTCTAGGCAATGATATACTATACTTACTAAAAATTCTACCTACACTCTGACCTAAGACCGATGGTACTCTTTAACCCATACGATTTATGTTGGAGCTTACCATTGGTCAGAGTCTAGATAGAATTTTTGGCAAATATTCTATTATGTTTCCTAGGAATTGTATAAGATACCTGAATTCTATGTATTGCCAGTAATTTTGAATAACTAGGATAGGTAGGTACTAAATAAAATATTTCAAGATAAGAAGCAAATTATCTTATGTAAATAAAGAAATGAATGTAACTAACCTGGTAGATATAGGGTAGGTATTGCATTAATTACAAGTCCTTTTCGGGTATCTGGCACAATACAATTGTCTTTAAAGTGTCTTTTCAAATCTTATAGGATTTGTATATTTGTTCTTTACTAAGGTTATTCAGTTTACTATTTCCAATTTTTTTTAACCACAGATCAAAGAGGTAGGGTTCTGACTTGGGAAATCGGTGTCTTTTACTTTTCAAGTCTCTGCAATTTGGCACACAACACTTCTTCACGTATTTAGGCATTATAGATAATTGTGGGCCGAAGTGCAAGCACGTAAGTTAAGTGCAAGTTAAGCGGTATTTAGGCTATTTGTTTTACGAAACAATTTAGCATAATTTAAATACACAACACAAACAAAACAAAATACTCAAATTCAAAATAGTATTATAAATCGAATCGAATAATAAAATTTCAGTTTCTGTGTGAAACACCGGCATACTGACAACAAAATGACAATTGACATGACAGTAGGACATGACACGCACACGAGCGCCACGGACACGGGTGAGTGGGCCACTCCCTAACAATAATTTGACAGCTTCATTAAAGAAATTTCTCTCTTTGTGGTTGCTTTGTGGGGCACACTTAGGTTACGGAACTTACCCTTTATGGTCAGAAGTCGCTTAAGTGCACATGGCCATCTGGCCTGTTCTACGTAGCAACAGACTAGACCAGGGACGGACTTAACTTCTTTAAACAATCTACTAAAGAGAGTATCTCAAAGCGATACTACAGTAAAAGTACGCTAGAGAACGAAGCACGAAAGCAATGTAATTCCCAGTTATCGGATAATAAAATAAGGAGTAGATAGTATTGTGCACATCTCTAGTGGCAACACTGCTTACGTCATATATATTTGTATCCGTTGCTTGTCATGTGTGACATTTGTCAGTATTTTGTTTTTGTTTTATTGTTCATTTTGTGTTTGATTTGTTTGTCGTTTGTTGGCTGATGTGGACGACGTTGCTTGGAATCTCTGAAATGGAAACTGAACGGTAAACGGTTGAACGTCGTCCGGTCCGGCTTCATTTTTAAATTAAATAATAAACATCTCCTACGTTAATGAGCTAATATTGATTTTTAATTTCTATGTGCTAAATTACCATACAAGTATTTTTGTTAAAAGAGTATCAGGTTACAAATTTGGCACTGGTGTTCTCATTTTTCTCTAAAAAATTTAAAAACCTGCAACAACCACGATGGATATTTTGTCTGTAAGATATACTAGAAATTTGCTTTTGAGAGCCCTGTGTGTAGTGTACCTATCAGCTTTTTTGTCTTTTTACTATCAAATTCCTGGTAAGTCATTAAATAAATTAAATGTTTCCCATCATTTTGGCAATTTTTATTTTAATTACAGGTTTGTTTGGAGAAAATGGTATTCTTCCTGCAAGATCCTTGTTGGAGAATAGTAAACATAAAACACTATTTGCTAAAATTCATTATCAACCAACACTTCTTTGGGTGGTGCCCTACTTGGGGTTAACCACCACTGCTGGTATGGAACTTCTGGCTCTGTTGGGTGTTTTCCTTTCATTTTCAGGGTAAGTGGTGTCTGTTTACAGCAATATTTAGTTAATGTGGAATAGGTATTTACATTCTGTAAAGGATTATAGAATTCACACAAGAATTTAGAGAATCTATTGATTCTTTTTACTAATAGGCTATACAGAGTTGATCAGATCAGAAAAAGATCAAGTTGAGTTGAGAAAATCAGATATTTAATTAAAATTTACTAGAGCAAGAAAATAAAATTTGTGTGAGAGAATAACTCTAACTACATAAAAAATGCCAGGAATCTTTACTTAAACATATTTTTTTCCTAGTTTTTTAAAATATTTTCCACAATTTCTAAATTTTTGATTTGAAATCAAAAAAAGAACATAAAAATTAATTGTTGAAATTAATATTTAGTATTTAACAAAAATGTTTTATAAACATAAATAAATTAAAATTTAAAGATATGTTTTTGAAGAATGCATCTTATACAAATATCCTGCTTATTGAGCATTAATTAATAAACTAAAAATTAGTTATTTTTATAATATTTATGTTTATTGCATTATCTGGAAAATATTTGGCCAAATTGATCTCAGCATATACCAGTAATGCTCTGAACATTTCTGAATCTGAACTTCATGAAACATTAAAGATTTACTCCAGGAATATGTTTGAATAGTAATGCTCAACAAAATAAAAAACATGTGGCACATAAATAATAGCAAGTAAACCATCTTAATTACTATATCTATTAAAATTATTATTTTTATATCTTTATTTTATATTACACTGATTTTATATTATAAGATTCTCCAACCAAAATTAATTTGGAATTTTAGTCAATCATAAATATTACAGTAAGATTTGTAGGCTTGATAGGAACAAAAAATTAATCTAATTGTAAATTTCATTTAAAAAAACCATCATGTTTTTTTAAATGAAATTTATGTATTCCTTTTTTCTGTGTAAATTCTATTTACTTAATTGTAAATATAAACTATGTAAGTAATATTTCCAATACCCATCCTACCAAAATGAGTCTTTTTTTAGATGTGTATGTTTTTGTTTTTAGAATAATATCTCAGAAGTTCTGCATTGTGCCAATATTCACAGCACTATGGTCTCTGTACTTCTCTCTATTTCAAGTAGGACAAGTATTTACTTCTAACAACTAGTAAGTATGGGAAAATAGTCCAATAAATCTTTTAACTATAAACTTAATATGCTTAAAAAATATTTGACCTTGTGTTCATTATGAAGTCATTTAGGTATAAATAATTAATAATATTCTTACCTTACTAATACTATCAAATATCAGTGAATATTAAATTATTAAAATGTCAGATTAAATTTCTAAAAAATTATCTCTTATTTTTTTAAAATATTATTTCTTGTAATGATGAGTTTCTATTTTCAGTGATGAATTTCTTCTTGAAGCTGGATTTTTAGCCATCTTTATGTCACCTCTATTTCCAAACCGTCGAAGGACTAAAACTTCTACATTAGATTCAATCACATTTTGGATGTGCAGATGGTTGTTGTTCAGAATATTGTTCAGTGCCGCATTAGGAAAATTATTAAGTGGATGTCCCAAATGGTGGACATTGACAGGTGTTTATATTAATGATTTTTTCTAATGTTCAGCACTTATTCAATAATTTTTAGCCTTGGATCACCATTTTGAAACTATGCCTCTACCAAACCCATTTTCATGGTATGCCCATCACTTACCAGCTTGGGTTTTGAGGCTATCCACAGTTTACACTAATGTGTGTGAATTGATTGTTCCTTTTACATTTTTCTTACCTATTAGGGCGGCCAGAATTACTGCATTCCTATTGGAGGTAACTTAATTTTCACTCATCTATTATAAAAAAAGTTATAATCGAAATCATTTTTTTTGCAGGCTTTTCTTCAGCTTTGTATCTTGGCAACAGGCAATTATGGGCATGCCAATATGCTTGTACTCACTCTCTTGTTGACACTTTTGGATGATAACATATTTTATAAAAGGAAAAGGATAAGCTCAAAAATGGAAATTTTGGACAAGACTTTAAATATTGGTCTGTGGGCTGGTATTGTTTTTGGAGTTGTTAAATTGTATGGACTAGTTTACAAGGGTGGTATATTGGATGCACATATTAGTAAGTCTAATAAAATACCTTCTACATATTTATTTTGTCTTCTTGATGTAAATGTCATACAATATTTTCTTGACATCATTAAACAGGGTGGTTAATAATTGATATACTGTGGTGGCCAAAAGTATGGAAACTTTTTTAATTTGTATTTTTTTTTAAGAAACCAGGAACTATAATAAAGTTACTCATATTGTGATAGAGTATATATAATATATTACCTAACTTACCATATTAATTTGAAATTAAACGTATTATAAAAAGAAAATGAAATAAAATTAATATTTTCTTGGCCAAAAGTTTGGAAACTGAAGGAAGTTATTTATATAAATTACATCTAAATTAAAATCTGCTAATATTTTGTGGCATATCCCTCCAAATTTATTACTTCTCTACATCTTTGTGGCATAGAATCGACAAGTCTTGCACAGTCTTTACTGGAAATGGCAGCCCACTCAGTTTGCAGTATTTCCCACAGTTAAGCCTTGTTTGAAATCGAATGGTTTCCAAATGATCCCATAAATTCTCTATGGGATTCAGATTTGGGGACTAGGAAGGCCAATTCATTAAAGCAATGCTCTGTTCATTTAACCAGTTTTTGACAAATTGGGAATTGGTGTTTAGGGTCGTTGTCTTGCAGAAATAACCATCTCAATGGCATTTCCTCCTCAGCATAAGGCAACATGTTGTTCTCCAATATGTCTTTGTATAGAAAATGGTCCATTATTCCATCAATTTTAACCAGGGGGCCAACACCTGATCGGGAGAAACAACCCCACACCATTACGCTTCCACCATCATGTTTTACCATAGGCATTTGGTATTTGTGGCTGTACCTTGTACCTTTTGGTCACTAGACATAACGTCTCCCGTCACTCCAAAATAATTGAAACTTACTTTCGTCACTAAACAATACAGTATTCCAATTTTGGTGAGGCCAGGTAAGATAATCTCGTGCAAATTTCAAGGATCCTTTCTATTTGTCTTTGATATTAGTGGTTTCTTTACAGCAACTCTTCCAAAAAGCCCCATTTCATTTAGCCTTCTTCTCACCGTGCGAGCAGACACAGAAATCCCCATTTTACTTATTTCTCCAGAAATATGTATAGAAGTTTTCTTTGGGTCGTTCATCGATATTCATTACCTTCATAGCCCTTTTGGACAACTTTCTTGGTCTTCCTTGCTTGTGGGCTACCGAAACATTTCCTCTCTCTTCAAATTTTTTAATTATTTTTGAAACAGTGCCTTTTAAAATGTTTAAGTTTTTACTTATTTCAATTTGTTTATAACCCTTCTGGTATAGTTCAACTATTTACTTTTTAAATCACTAGATAAGTATTTACACTTAGGCATGATGTCTGTCTTCACTCAAACAAAATTGTACCGTTAAACAGCTTGTAGTAAACAATTATTATGATTTTATTAAAGGTTTCCATACATTTGGCCACAGAGAAATAACTCCTCTTTCATCAAAACTAATAAACAACACTCTTTTGCTTTACCTCCATTGGAATTTCTTTATTTGCTGACAAGCTGTTTATTTATATTTTTGAGAGTTTTCACATTGCAATATTTTCTGCATTTATTGAAAAATGTAAAAAATATTGCAATATGTATGTTGTAGATAGAGGTTATTATACTTAAACCAAACAAAAATCATCTTATTCACATATTACTTGATTGCATTAGTCAACATTGATGGAACACTGGCATATTGTTTTATCACATACTTTTTTGTTAATTCTGGTTTCACTGAAGTTTCAAAATGTTTCAAGCAATTTTAGTCGATAGTATGCCTTAATATATAATATGAATTGATTTTATTTAAAAATTGGGTATTAGTTTTTGACTTGGAACATTAAAAGGCTAGAATTAGCATTGCCATGGAACCATGGGCAGTTTGTTTGCTTGCAACAAATACTGTACAAATAGCACAAAAACACTTTATATTATCATAAAAAAATTTTCACTTATTTTGACAGGCACAAAACAATACTATTGTTCTTTTTAATAAAATATGAAACATTTTTTTCAATAACATATAATAAGGTATCCTATAAAGAAGTCAATATTCAAAGTTAAATGAATATAGATAACATATATTGGAGAAAAAAAGGGCAAGAACATTGGAACGCTCGATCTCATTGTTGATGCTACACAATGAATCTTTACCAGTGCCGTCGTCAAAAAATATTTCCATGATAAATATTTATTAATAATAGATTGTGCTTTAAGTATTACTTTTTATGATCCCTTTATATGTTTTTCTTAAGGTACTTCATTACTCTAATGAAGTACATTTTTTTACATTTTTCTTCTTAGACATCAAAAAACCATAAAATCAGTCCTGTTAATAAAACCGTGGACAAAACTAAATTTTTGTCATTGTAACATTCACAAAAACACTTAAATGATACTTTTTTCCCTTTTCAACTAACAACTGAAGAAAAAAACGAAGAATTTTACAAATGCCTAATGTAAACACAAAGCCATTTGACAAGATGACAATTCGGGCATCACTGAGCTTTTGCTTGCTCTGTTGTCATTTCAAATTTGTAATCCAAAATTCAACACAAATAAGTTAAATTAACATTATTATATTTGTTAATATGCTTATAGCAGAAAATTTCCTCTTTTGAAAATCTGTGTAAACTTGATAACAGAGAATCGGTGAATATTTTTGTAAACAAAACACCCCCTTGCCTCTGAGCAAATGTTGAACTCAATCAAAGTTGTTGTTTACTAATTCTAGGATTTCAATGTTCTAAGGTTTTTGAGAAAAAAACAGAATGCATGCACAATTCAAGAAAAAGAAATCAAGATGTTTGTAACTTGTAATACCAAATGTTCGGAGCGGCTTATAAGATTTACTAAAACTGAGAGGAAGTTTATAGTAACAAGGCAAGTCGAAAGATCTCTTATGTCTGAAATTGAATAAGTTATTAAAAGTTTTAAAACTCCTTGTGGTACATTCTCGGAACTAGCTTTAAATAATGCTTAGAATTTACGAATAGGTTTTACAAAACTCATAGAAATGTGTGAAACTTTATAGATCCTTTCCTTTTAAAAGAATACCTCCTTCAAATTATAATAATAATATATATTCAGCAGATAAATCATTCATACATTATAACATTACAAAATAACAACTGCGTAACCGCTAAGAATACCCAATGCACAATGGTATTTTAAAAATACTGTGTGAGCATTTCCTGTCTATCCAAATTAATTAATTAAAATAAAAACAGTTTTTAAGAAAATAATATATAAACAAAAGTGATTCAAAAAATAAAATAGAATTAAATTACATTAGGGGAAAGAAAGGGAAAAAAACAGGAAGAAAAATAAACACTGTACTACTATGTGTATCATACTAACCACGTGACGTTATCATCTAATATCCAGTCGTGGATTGTGTTTTTAATTTTGTTATAAGGTTTATTTCTGAGTTCTACGGAAAGTTGAATATAGATTTTTGCTGAGGTATATGTTAAAGTTTTTTGACATTTAGTTTTTGTGGTCTTTGGGATAGTTACATTCTTATTTAAACTTGTCTAGTGTTCTGATTGTGAGATACGAAAAGCAAGTAGTGTGGATTCTTACACAGAACCCTAACTACTGCTTTCAAGCATATTTGATTTACTTGCAACAATCTAGCTTCTCTAAATAAAATATCCGAGGGATACAATTTTGGTTTGTTAAACATTACCTTTAGAACATATTTTTGGGTAATCATAAGAGGTTTCAGGATGGTCTTACTTGTTCCGCAACATGCTGTTATGCAATAGTTTATAATTGATTCAACCAGAGCTTGATAAATGGTCGTAATGGTCTTTTTTTGCATAAATTGTCTTAATTGACGAAATTTATAAATAAGTTTCCGAACTCGAGTGGAAATATACTCAACATGGTGGTGTCACTTGTCGATGTTTCGATCTCTCTGAGATCATCCTCAGGATGCTAAAAGATACATAAAAAATAAATAAAGTCATTAAGCCAAATTTTAAACAATTTAAATCACATTGAATAAAATTAATTATTTTGAAGAATTGCTTTTCTAGTTTTTTTTTCATTTAGTTGTGATTTATGTCGTAATAACCAATTCTTCAAAATAATGAATTTTATTCAACGTGATTTTAATTGTATAAAACTGGTTCAATGATTTTATCCAATTTTAATGTATCTTTTAGAGTCCTTAGGATGACCCATAGAGATCGAAACATCGACAAAATATATAATTGATCGTCTGAAGTAGTTTTTTTGACCTATATCCAACAAAAGCAAAAATGCAAACACTTTTACATTTGAATTTAATATATTTAAAAAAATACTTATTTTATTTTAGCTTTTTCCAAATCTCAGTTTAACAGTCTAGTAGAAAATCACCTACACCATGTTATTGCACTAGCAATAATTTCATTGGGTGTCACCGTTATTGTGTCCCTGTGGCAGATTCTATTTAATAAAAGTTACAATGGAAAACGAGTTACGGGACTGATCGGTGCCATTTTTTATACCGCCGTCGCATTTTTCCTATTGGTTTCGAGTTCGGTAAGTATGAAGTAAATGTGGAACGAAAGCTCGCTAAGATTTTACCCACTTTTAATAAGAACTTGACAATATTATTTTCTTTTATTGCGTTTTAGACAGCATTATTATCAATGCATCCGAAAACAAACTCCACCGTAAACGCAGCTTTGCGAACAACATTTAACAGGTTACATAAAGCGCATATTGTAAACCATTATAATTTATTTCCCGTGATGCCGGGGAGCGAGGGTAGACCGGAAATTGTACTGGAAGGAGCCAAAAGCTTAGACGGACCTTGGAGCGAATATAATTTCCTATACAAACCGGGAAATGTTAATAATTCCTTAACTTTTGTTGGTAAGTTGTGTACTTAATTGGTATTTGAAAATCGTAGTCTATATGATTTTTAAGTGCATATAATATACTGGGTAATTCGCAAAGATTCTTTTTTATACACCAAAACTTTAAATACTACTTATTCTTAAAAAAAAATTGTTTAAAACCTTTATTCATTCAGCTCGTTTGTTCTCGTGAGGTTTATTTGAAATTCATTGAGTAAAGGAAAATAAGATAAATACTTAAAAAACATTTACAAAACAGTTTTACCACTAACCAAAACTCTTAAGATGTTAACGTTGTTAGCGAAACACGTGTCGAGAGTAAAATAAAAAGGTTTGATTAGTGGTAAAACTGATTCGTGATTTAAAAAACAGTTTTTAAACTTTGGTGTAAATTCTGTTTTGTTTTTAAAATAAAATGATAAATAAATATGATGATGAGTAAATCTTAGTTGCTTATAGTCCTATGGTTAGAAGGTTTGCTGACACTCAAATAACCAAAACTCTTTATTTTATTCTCGACGCATGTTTTGCTAACAATACGAGCATCTTCGGGGAGAAGTTTTATGATTTTAGTTGCTTATGTATATACCGACCCGGCCAACGAAGGCCATTTATTGCGGAAATCAATGTATTAGCTTGCAATAACATGTTTAAGCCACAAGTTAAAGAGAGAACAACGACGTTTCTCTCCCTCGTACTAACTATAGAGCGACTAAAATTGAACGTGAAAAATGGCCGAGACGGGCAGCGTATTGCAGTTCCCTTAGCGGCAAGCGCAAGTCAGGAATCCGTGGATTCCCTTTGTTATTTTTTAAACTCAAGCTTTGCCTATTTTCTGTTGCATGTTAATTCATGAGTATTCCTGTATCCAAAAAAGAAATTTGCTAGACGTGTCATATCAACTTTTAACTGTATTTTATTCTTTATTATCAAAGACCTATAACTAAGGGATTCAATAAATGTTAATAGTATAATTTATGATTTCATACCGGTTACGCTATTGGAAAGTCTCGTTTTTTATGTTACATTAAGAAGAAGTATCACAAAAATAAAACGAAAAAAGGAAATGTAATTTATAAAGTTTTTATGGAAAATGACTTGTCACCCAGAAATGTCAGAAATATACCAAAGTATTCACCATAAAAGTACAGTCGTCTGCTCAAAAGTTTTGTTTAAATCTTGCTGGATACTCTAGGGAACTAGTGCGGGAATCATATAAACCAAAGATTGTCAGTTCCCTTTGGGGCGGCTGTCCTAGGACATATTTATTCAATGTTTCTTTTTAACTGAATATTTTAGTCTTTGTTTTTTAAGGAATTGTTATTTTGTTTCCGTATTTTAGCTAGTCTGGGGCGAAACACGTGTAAGTATTAAAATAAATTAATTCCCTATTCATATTTAAAATTGTTTTAATTGCATTGAATCTTGTTATTATTATTATCCACGTATCATTAAACACCAAGCCAAGCTTTTTGGTCGAAATTATTACACGAACGTGTTGGTAAGTTTATGATGTCTTCTGGAAAACAGTTAATGAAAACAATATTTTTTCATTTGATAACGGTCTTACTGTTATAGGGAGGTGATTAAAGTATTTCTTACTGACTTACAAAATTTTGTATAAAAGGTATTAGGTTAATTTTAAGAGGAAGGAATTTGGTTGGTATTGAAAGTGAAAGAGGATTATTTTTTATGCATTTCACAAACTCATCTTGAGTATAAATGAGCCAATTAACGCAAAATAGACCTTTTGCTATATTTTTATTAAGTTCACTTCTAATAGCCCTTGCAAAAGATTCAAACCCTAGCTTTAATTTTAAAAATTGTTTGACATGCAATAACATCAAATTATATTTTATTAGAACCAAAAATTTAATATTTTTTAGCAAAATAAGCTGTGTTCAATAGTACATTGTCAATCTAACATTTCAAGTGTAAATTATTAGTTTTTGATACGTTAAACGGTAAAAAGTTCATCATCATTCATGAGTCACATCATCTTCTTATAGTTGCTAAATCTTCATTTATCCTTGAATGGAGAATATTTACATTTCAAGGTATCATCATTAAACAAAATGCACTAATTATTAACAAATATTCTTTATAATCTATAACTTGATCTCCAAATATTACCATCTGCAATTTGTTTACTAGGTAACACCTAAACCGCTGCAATATGCATCCTATAAGTCCAAAGACAGTATATCCTGCGACAGCCAAAAGCTTTTGCAAGGTTATAAACTACTACCATGGGAGAATCTACATCTTTAGGCTTCTATATAACTTTAAAATAGTTGTATGCCTTGCTGTGTATATTTTTATCTTGAGGGTGACAAATAGACCAGATTTTAGTGTCCATTTTAAGTGACCCTCATCGAACCATTTCATATGTTCTTACATATTGTTTGCTATCTTAAAAAAGTTCCCCTTAGGGTCCAACGGCAAGTCAATTTTTACAGTTTTAAATTGTTTTTAACCCCCTTTGTTTTAATAATAGCTTTTGTATATTTGAGACTTAAAAATTAACATTTTAGCTCCTTACTCTCCAAGAATCGACTGGCAATTGTACTGGGCAGCTCGCAGTTCATATGATAAGCAACCTTGGCTACTATCCCTAACTTATCATCTTCTTACGGGAAATACACAAATATTGAATCTCATTGATAGGCAAAATTTGCCTTTTGCCAACCAACCTCCAAAGTATATTAGAGGCATTTTGTATAAATATAAGTTTACCACTTGGAGCCAGAGGTAAATAAATGTTTTTTTTACTTACGTACTAGTATTTTTTTAGTTAAGTTCATTAAAAATCCTCATTATCGTTAATCTTTTCAGATCTAAATCTGCTTGGTGGATACGAGAACGAGTTAGCGAATATTTCCCGGCATTTTCCAAAGATTCGCCAGCATTAGAAGACTTTCTCAAAGCGAGAAACTTGCTGCCAACGAGGAAATCAATCTCTGCAACTTCCGTAATGGACAAGGGACTGGAGGGTTTAAGATCTGTTGTAAATAGGGTAGATGCTTCTATGTTATTTTGGTCTATTCTTTTAGCGGCATTTGCTATTCTTACCAGTGGCTCTTTGTTTTGATTTCACTTTGACTTTCATAAAGTGAATTTTTAATCAGAATTAACTTTCGGTTCGTTCAGGTAAATGTGGATTAACTTTTCTATTAAAGGATAAAACGTGATCAATTTGCCAATATTCTCCCAAAGGGAGCTAATATGTTTTTTTAGTATTTTAAGTGCAATCGCGTCTCGTGTATATGCATATAGTTTTTAGAAGTGGTGTGGTTAGATAGTAGGTGATAAAATATCGTAAATATTTTTCGCGAAAATTGTCTTGAAAAAAGAACGTTAAATTTTTCATTGTTTTTCTCCATATTCTGTTATACTCTTTTTAAACTAATTGCATTTTTTTTAAATATATTTTTTTAATTTCCCATTTTTCACACTCTAAATAACCAAATTCAAACATTTTTTTTTGCAATCGCTGTTTATTTGTACTAATGTTTTTATGGTTAAGTAAGCTTTTACTTCTTTAATTCACATAATTCATTAATTTTATTTATTGTAAGCCTTTTTTAAAGTACTTATGAGAAAAGTACCAGCATTCAATCATCTTAATATATATTTATTTATATGTCATGTATTCTTTGTAACTGAATTGTTATCGTAATTTTTGGTAATAGTAAAAAATTTAGATTAATATTTGTTGTTGTTTTTTTTAATATTCATTTTATTAATGTAAAATCATCGACTTAAACCATTTCTACACTTTTCGTACAAAAATATATTGCAATAAAGTCCAGAAAGAAATTATTTGAGATTTTACTTCATTACGAGTTTTCGAAAGTTGTGTAGATTGATATAATTTAGTTTGTTATTCAAAAGGCCATATTTTGAATTTAGTAATGTTGTGACAGGCAAATAATTCTTTTTATATTTTTTATTCGTATGTTCTTCAGAATTTGCCAAAATTTACTTGTTTTACTTGAAAATGCTTATATTTATTGACTTAGTTATTTATTACTTTATTTTAAAATTACATCTTATCTACATAAAAGTACAAAAAACATGAAATGAAATAACTTCCAAAGAAGGTTTCAACAAAACTCATACTCAGCTAAAATTGGTATATAAAATACATAACAAACTAGTGATTCAAGATAGTCTTCATTACTAGAAGGCTCTAAATCGATCAGATATTTTTGTAATTTCAAATTAATTTTTCTTCATAAAAACAAATTAAATTACTTCAAATATGCATAGATTGTTAATATTCTTCTTTGTCCTGAAAACACTTTTACAAGATCGCATTTTAAACCTTGTATAAATCGTTTTTAGAATACGCTTCTATATTACTATAGATTAAATACTAAAACAGCAACTAGTTTGCAAACTACAGGGTTCCGAAAGCTGTTACATCCTGATATTTTGTTTCTGCATGCAAACAGTAACATAGTTTGTTAACCTTATTACAAAGATATCAGTGGCGTAGCGTGGGTCATTAAGCCAGGGATGTGGTTCGTAAGGAAGCAGTGCTGAAATATTTTTTTAGGGCCACGCCCTTTTTTTTGTAAATTTGATAAAATTTATTACTGTTTTTTATTTTTAATGTAAAGAAAGCAAATAAAAAAATATTAGATATAAGTTTTATTTACAAAAAAAAAAGAAAATATCCACTTATTCTAACGAAAACAAAACATAAAATAATTTTCTTTAAAACAAAAACATAAACAAACTTACAAACAAAATACATAAAAAAAAAAATAAAAAAAGAAGAGTTTTCAACTTTTAAAATGTAGATCAATTCGCCTATTTTTATTTTGGCTGGCAAAAATATCTATGACATTTTGGTCAAATATAGATAAACTTCGTAAAGCATCTAAAAATCTGCTTTCAATATTCATTGACGCTAAAGCCGATAACCTCTCTTGTTTTTGAGAATTGCGAAGGTAATTTTTTATCCTCTTAAGACACGAAAACGACCTTTCCTCCGAACTACTTGTTGCCGGGATAGTAAGAATTAAACAAATTAATTTTGATGATTCTAGAAAAAATACATGAAAGCTGCATAGATATTATATACTGATGAAGTTTATATACATTGTCTTGTTTCATATCGGCATCACTATAAATAACCAAGAGTTCACTTTTTAAACGATTTGCATCAAAAAATGTACCAAATGTTTCCAATAATGCAGAAAAAAGTTCTCCGGGAAATAACTTTGCATAATTATCAAACTGTGAGAAATCTAAAAGGCTTAGAAATTTCAAACCAGAAATTTCACGAAACCTTTCTGTCAGGTTTAAGATTATGACGTATATAATTTCTATATATAAACGAGAATAGGTATTCTTTTTTTCTTCTCCACGGATTGAACCTAAACGCATTTTTTTATTATGAGGGTTAATAGTTTTATCAGAAACATATTTCTCCATTTTCTCCCAAATAATATTAAATTCATCTCTCATCTTCAACATGTGTAATTTGAAATCATTAATCTTTTTATTGCAGTAATTAATATCGGTGAGTTTTGTCTGTAAGGTTCTAAATAAACTTTCAGAATGAGGAAATATACCAGAAAAAACTGTAAGGAAAAAATTAAAATCAAAATCTTTCAAAAGAGTTAAGAGACCTCTAGCACACATGGTGGCTTCGCGATCCCATTCTGTACTCTCGTTTTCAACAATCGTCTCAAAAAGTGATTCCAATTCTGGCTTATGTTCGTTTACTGTTTCTACTATCCGACTTTGAAAGTTCCACCTTGTAGGAGCAACGGAAAGTATTCTTTTCTTTACGAGGTTATCTAATGCATGAGTTCTTTTAGAAGATTTTGCAAAAAATACAGACAAACTTGAGAGGTTGGTGAAAAACACCTTAACTTTCTTAATAAAACTAGCTGACTGACTTAAAACTGCCATTACTGCCGCGCCATCATATGTTTGAGCCACTAACTTTTTAGCACATTTAAAGTCTTCTAATATTTTTAAGGTGTGTTCCAAAAGAGCACTTGCGGTCCTGTCGGCGCTCACGTCAGTGAAATTAATGAATGTTTCCTGGATAGTTCGTAAAGTATCGTAAAGTTGCTGACATTTGTGATTTCATACTTATATCAGATGCCTCGTCCAAAATTAGGGCTACAAAAGAAGTTTTGGATATTTCTTCTTTAATTTTTTTCTAATTACTTCGCCCACAGAAAGTATTAAATCATTTTGAATATCAGGTGAAAGACCACGAAACACAGTAGAGTTATCTAAATGAGTTTTAAGTAGATGGTCATTTCTTGCAATATCATGTACGAATTCTACGAAATTGCCCCTATTTTTTGAATGTTCGCTTCAAGTGAAGTAGACAAGTCACGCTTATAAGATGTCCCAAAATTTGTCTGTTTCGCCTTACCAACTCATTGTGATTTTCAACGCTAAGTTTATATTGGGCACTCAGAGCGAATTCAATTCTTTGGTTTTTTCCAAGTAGAATCAAAGCTTTCTCACAAAAAATATGATTGGCAGAGTTTTTATGCCTTCATGAGACCTATATATATTATTTAAGTCGTCGTATCCCGTGCTGTTCCAAACATGTTTGTCGGTGGAGAATAATACACATGGCCAGCAAAACAGTTTGTTCAAAACTTTGCACCCACAAACCCAATGTTCACTTTTATAAATAGTGTCACTAAAATGTCTAACACACGATATTAATTTTGTGTTTATGTCTAATTTATGTCGCGGTGGACCATCTTCAATAATTTTCAATTTATCTGTGTAAGATAAACTATAAAAAAAAAACGTAGTACGAAGTACTTTTTCTAAGCCGCAATCACATAGGTCACTAGAAGCCGCCGTCGCCATAGTAGAATAAAAGAAATAATAGAAAGGCGGGAGTTTATTGACCTTTCCCGGCCACCGCGATGTTTGGGAACCTGATGAGATGCGTCAAGAGCACAGAATAAACGATCTCAGATCGTTTATGTTCGTCGTCATCGTTAATGTATGTCGCTCTGAGATCGTTTATTCTGTGTCAAGAGCGCGAAACATCCCGTCGGATTTCGCTGTGGTTTTGGTGAAACGGGGCGGTCGCTCGGAATTATTAATTTTGTAATGGGAATGTAGGTTGGAATAAGTAGGAAAATTATGTAGAGAACATATATATAATATATAATTATATTAAAATTAGATTACATATATAAAATATATTTAAAATTGTAATATGATATGGAATTTAGAATTTGGATAGGGGATGCGACACATCACCCGCATCCATGCACACTACGCCACTGAAAGATATGGAATATGCCTGGTCAGAGCATATTCCATACACAAATTCATTTATATGAATGAATCCCTAAGAATTTAGTGCTATTTGATATATTGAAGTGGCTCCTATATTTAAGAATAGATGCTGATTTTTAATTTCATTAAATTGTCTTTTAAACATTATCGTTAGTTTTACTCTTATTTATCTAATTATCAATTGATAAAAATATTATTCTTGCATTTTTAGTTAATTATCTGTGACGCAAAAATGACTCAATTCAATATTATTTATTATAATTTCAAGAGAATATAAACAAAATTGGTCCTAGAATACTGCCTTGAGGAACACCCACTCTAATGCACTTTTTAATATCTCTGATTTATAACAAACACCTTCCTTATATACAACTACTCTTTAATTAGCCTTACGGCCGGTCTACATGTAACCTTTTACTTGATCAGTTTAAACGGATCAGGCAAAAGGTTGCGTGTAGACAACAAAACGTACGTTTTACCTGAACTGTGGCCTGTTAATTAAAAAGTGCCGAAAAGTGGATCCAGGAGCCACAAAGGACACGGTCACAAAGAAAATTAATTCTTTTCGTTTTGTATATCGAAAAGAACTGCAGAAAATTCAGAAGTTATGCCGTTCTGGGGCGGGCGAAGATGTTTATAAATCAACTCTGTGGTATTTTATTCTTCTAGCGTTTCTGAACGATCAGGGAATACCAAGAGAAACACTTAGTAATGTGGATGATGACTCAGATGAAGAGGTAAGAAATTTATACTTGCTGCAACGTAAGAATGATGTTATGGCAACATTAAAATTTGTTTTCTGGGCGTTTTCATCTAAAAATTTAATTAGTTAGGTTAGCTATAATGAAGTTTGTAAATTGATACTGGCTCTTAATTTTTTTGGCCCCAGTCTTGGCATCCCTGCATTTATACGCTGCGGCAATTGCGGGGAAAAACGCCTCGGTAGATTTAAGCCTACTTTTCCACCAGAAGACCAGAAGTAGTACGGCAGTTAGTTGAACATCTAAAACTTCTAGAGTCAAGGTTTTTTGGACTCACAAGGAAGGATGTGTTACCAGTTAGCTTTTAAAAATGGCTTTCAACACAACTTTAACCGTGAGAAGAAAACAACAGGAAAAGATTGGCTGCGAGAATACCGAATAAGAAATCCGGATATAGCATTACGTAAGCCAGAGGCGACATCTGCTGCTAGAGCCCAGGCTTTCAACAAACCACAAGTTGCTCGTTTTTTTGAGATTCTAGAAAAGGTGATTAAAAAAGAAAATATCAACCCACTTAACATATATAACGTCGATGAATCAGCACTCTCTACTGTGCAAAAGCCTCAAAAAATATTTGCAACAGGTCGTAAGCAAGTAGGAGCCATAACCAGTGCCGAAAGGGGATCCCATGTAACCGTTGTTTGCTGCATGAGTTCCAATGGTAATTTTATCCCACCAGCCTTAATATTTCCCAGAAAAAACATGAAGAACGAACCTACTGATAATGCTCCCCCAGGGACTCTTGGCATTGCTCAGGAGTCTGGTTGGATGACTGGACCAGTATTTTTGCAATGGTTAAAACACTTTCAAAAGTTTACGAAGGCCTCATCAGACGAAAAGGTGCTTTTAATTGTTGATGGCCATTCCAGCCATAAGTACCTTGATGGTCTGATTTTCTCCAAAGAACATGGTATTGTTCTGCTCTGCTTGCCTCCTCACTGCACCCACCATCTGCAGCCCCTTGATGTTTCATTCTTCGGTCCCTTAAAAACCTATTTCGATCAAGCTATAATCAAGTGGCTTAAGGCACACCCAGGCAGAGTTGTAACGCAATTTTAAATAGGTGCCTTACTTACTGAAGCTTATGGAAAAGCTGCCACTATTCAAAATGCAACCAACGGCTTTTCTAAAACCGGAATATGCCCACTAAATCCTGATGTATTTCCAGAATACATGTTTCAAGCAGCAGAGACAACAGAATTCCAGAATCTGAAGGTAATATAAATATAAAAAACACTCTAGCTGAAGAACCTTCCGCAGCACTATCTCTACAAACTTCAAGCGGGATGGGCAATTTAAAGGACGTAACCAATCTTCAAAAAGTAATCCCCAGTACATCAGATCAACAAAATAAAAGTTTACTTGCCGTTACTGTCTCCGATCTGAGTCCCATTCCAGTAGTATCTTAGGCCAGGGAAAGAGGAAGCCGAGAAAGCGTCAGGGAACTACCGTGCTAAATTCTACTCCAAAGTTGGAGGAAGCAAAATCAAGAACTACACCCACAGTCAAAAATAAAAAAAGAGCTGCAACTAAAATGGTATTTGTTGACACTGCCTCTGAATCGGAAAACAACCCATTCTTAATAGAAGACGACGAAGATTGTACTTGCATTTACTGTGTGGAAGAATTTAAAAGGTCAAAGGCAAAGGAAATTTGGCTGCAATGTTGTTCTTGCTCGAAATGGGAACACGCTGAGTGTGCTGGAGTCGACAAAAAAACTAAGATGTTTATTTATGAACTGTGTTGCGATAATTAATTTTCTACAGAAATTTTTGGCAATATTTAATAGGTATGTCATTTTACCCACTTAGGAGGGTTTTTACCTTTTAAAATTAAATACTTTAAAATGAGAATTTCTTTTTGAGTTTTTTTTTGTGATGTTTATTTTGGAAAATAGAGTAGAGATGCCTGTATTTTTTTGTTACTTTTGTTGAATTAAAATATTTTTTGTTCATAGACAATTTTGATTTTTGAAAACCCTATGTCATTTTGTACACCCTTCTCTGTACATCCTTCCCCTACTTCTAATTATTTATTACCTGCTGGTGTAGTGCTGCTGCTGCAATGTTAACACTTGCACCACAATGTTAATACTTAAGATGTACTCAGCACACGCGCATTCAAAAATACCTTGTACTGACAACTACTCTATTTTCTACGCCTTCAATATGTTATGTATTATATTATATAATATTGCCGCCAATACGAACAATCTTTTAGTTTTAGTTCCCGTACGGATGTTTTTAGTCTTGGGCTATAAGTTCAATATAACAAGAAATATTTATCTCAAGCAAAGCAGCATGGCTAAAGGGATACATTCCAAAGGATTGTTTAATCCAGTGAAGTTAGAGCAGCAGAAGAAGGTTATAGCAGCATTTTTGAATGTCTATAAAATATGTATTTATTAAAAAAATATAACATTTCCTCATAAAAGAAACATTTTCTTAAATTTCCTCACGGAATATTTAAATATTAATAGAACTTTGGTATAGCGCTTCTCTAAATGATCTGTGATATTAGGGTTTCCCTAGGATTCATTTAGGTAAAATAAAGATGAGATGCATAATTTTTTAGCTGTTGTTTATGTTTTCTGGATCTGAGTAGTCTCTTTTCTACCTCATTTAACTTGCCGTTTACATTTTAAATTTGGAAATATTACTGTTCTTACGTATTTAAATTATTAACAACTGGTAAGCATCATTTTATTGATCGCTTATTTATATAGTTATAATGATGTTGTCAGTATAAATTAAAATACTGTTCAAATTTCTAAAATAAATTATTTCGAACTCAAACCTCAATGATCGCAGAATATGTGCAGATACTAAATTAAAACATTTGTTTTAGTACATATTTCACTTTTTATTTGTTTTCATATTTGCATGTATAGAAGTTAGCTACAAATTGTATAACAACATCTAAAATAAAAATAAATAATATCTTAAATTTTAAAAACTCTCTTATGAGGCTCCACATTTTGGGCTTAAGCTTACGTATGATATTAAACATTATTTTAATACTTAACTCGTGCCTACATTTTCTAAATATCACAACTTAATAACAAATATATAAAAAAACATTTATCACATGTTTGTTTAAGCAATAAATATACCCTTTGTTTGTATTAAATATATGTTGACAATTAAGCTTGCTAAAGCCTTAAATTTGTCTTTTAATAAATTAAAGATATCTTGCATACTTATAATATGCAAGAAGAATATGACTATGTATCATCACAACAGATCAGATCTACAATATTTATTTAAATAATTCAACAACTGCGCTACATATAATGTGCAGTTCATAATTACACATTATTTTTAATTATCATCATTATTGCTTGTCTTGTACCCATAGTTTCCAATTTCATTAAAATATTCTTCGTCTGCAAGGAGTCTCATGTACCAGCCTCTATTATCAAAGGGCCCCGTTTCTCCTCCATATTCTGAAGGCAAAATATCGTTTGATACAAAAGCGTGAAGGGCATCTATATCGCTTCCATGTAGAAATATCTACAATGATAAATATAGAATATAACTTAAAAAATAACATTACCCATACTCTTTTCCTAATTTTATCCTTTAAAAATGGTTTGAGTACAGCCATGACGGCATCAAAGTAAAAAGGCTCGTTTACCACGTGAAAGCCCTTAAACCTTAACGGAAACGTTTCTTGCACCAGTTCGACCATTTTTTTCGCATAGTACGGTGTAAAAAATTTGGCGTGTTGTAATGAAAGGCCAGCCATGTCCAAGATGACCACTAAGCCGGCTATTTGAGTTTCTGGCTCTCGCACTATATGCTCCAAGGCGAGAATATTGGTCCTAAATATGTCATCTATACTTACTTTTGACGAGTCGAAACTGTCTGAAAATAAGAATTAACATTAAAATATTTAAAACCATTTATTGTATATTGGTGTATCAATAGTTACAAACTGTCAATGGGCATATCTTGCATAGAAGTAATTTGTAAAAACACAGTTTGGTGCAAATGTTTTAGTCCAGGAAGAAATATCCCTTAGGCGCTCCACCCTCCAAGCAAAAAATCCACCCATTTTCTAATACCCCAAATTAAAAATTGTCTTATTATTTATCTGAATAATGTTTTTTTTAATTTAATATAGGTTGGACAAAAATAAAATTCACAATTTGGTGAAAGAAATTGGTAATTTGAAAAATAAAAAATGTAGTATATGTAGCTTAAGGAGTTACTATAACTACGAAATATTTGAGCTTAATCATTTTAGCCTAATCAATATCAAAACAAAAGTAAAAACTTCAAGTCAGTAAGTATAGATGGGTTTCACGGGTCTCATTAAACATATACAGGGTGTCCCAGAAGTCGACGATCAAACTTAAGGAGGGGAAGGAGGCCATTTAGAATCTAAATATCTATATATGTGGTTATCAAAATATTGATGGGTAAAAAGTTATTCACCTTTTTGTATTTTTTATTAAAATTGAATACTGCGAACAATAAAAGAGTTATGCAAAATAAATGCGGTGAACTACTGTTTTATTTTTGATTATGTTTAATTCTTAGGGATGTCCTTTTAATTTTAAAATAGTTTAAAAAACTCTAATGTCTTCTTTTCCAAAAAAAATCTTTAAAAACAAGTTTTGATTTTAAAAAATATTAGTAAGTTTTTTTAATGGATGGTGATAAAAAGAAATTACCCTTTAAAAAACTGACCCGCCCTTAGAAAATCTTGAGAAATTATTGTAGATTCTTAACATAATAATAAATAATAAAAACAGATTTATTTTACCCAATTTCTAATGGAAAATACTTTACTTGTACCATTGCCAATTCTTTTAAAAATCACAAAAACTTTTAAAGGTTTTTATTTATTACCAATATTATTAAGGTAGGTATTTACCATTTACCTATTCTTAAATTTAAGGTGAACGTTAAAGTTCAGTTTAAAAATATTTTGAATATTTTGCATTGTCCTTTTTTGTTGAGATAAAAATAACAAACGATTTGGTATTTTTCAAATCAGTCTTAGGTACACTTTCCTCCATACTGGGCTATTACATTTCGACCTTTGCGATTAATAAGTACCTACTTTTTTTTATTTGTTAGTTCAACTATTAAAGATGCCTTATGCACCACAGGAATATGCAGAAATGCATTATGTCTACGGGTTTTGTGACGGTAATGCTCGGGCTGCTGCTAGAGAATATAGGGCACGATTTCCTAATAGAGCACATTATCCTGATTACAGAGTGTTTCAAAATGTTCATAGGATATACGTGAATGGTCAAATTCTTGGCCAGCATTTGCCCAGAGAAGGAAGGCCTAGAGTTGATACTGGTGAAGATGAGATAATAAATATGGTAGCAGAAAATCCGACCATTAGTATTCGTCGTATAGCAAGGCGTTTGGGATTATCATCTTTATCGGTGCATCGTATTTTGAGAAGATCTCTGTTACATCCATATCATGTGCAACGGGTGCAAGCATTGTTACCCGGAGACTACGCCACAAGAGTACGATTTTGCAGGGATATGTTACGTCGCAACAGAACCGACCCTCAGTTTTTCCAAAGAATTTTGTGGAGCAACGAATCATTGTTTCAAAGGATAGGAATATTTAATATTCACAATTTACATCATTGAGAATATGTTAACCCTAGAATTGTGCGCGCTTCCCATTTCCAACATCAATTTGGAATAAACATGTGGGCTGGAATAATTGAGGGTAAGTTAATTGGCCCTTTTGAATTACCAAGACGACTCAATGGTGAGAGCTACCTCAATTTTTTACAAAATCATTTAAATGGCTTACTAGAAGACGTATCCTTAGAAACACGTCGAAACATGTGGCTGCAGCATGATGGAGCTCCTCCACACTACATTCGAGTAGTGAGAGTTTATAAGTTTGTTCTCACAGCAGTAAGAAACAAGTTTTCGACAAGTACACATGCGCAATAGAGTAAAATGCGTTCGCACAGGAACTTCTGATCGGTTTCAAATCAAAAGTCTGATGTTCTTACACAAATTTCTGATCGTCATCTGATAGTCAGACTTGTTTTCGGATTTATTTCAAGCAAAGTGTCAGAGAATTCGTGTAGCCAGTCAACGCCGATCTTCGGAATATGAACATAACCTCTAAATTGTTGTTTCTATTTTGTCGTTTTGTATAGTCCTTGATATTCGTTTTGAAAATTGTATTTTATATTTTTGGATCAGTCTAAACATAAACATTAAGGAAACAAGTGCTTTTGAATCGTCGGAAGAATCTGATCAGAATTATGTTGATTCCGACACAAACTTTTAAAGAAGATTTAATTGAAGAACGGATAAAGCCCAAAAGTCAAAACTATTTTCATTAAACTGTCTGCCAATTTAAAAGAATAGAATTTCTCGAGCATTTTAGAGTAAGTTTTGAAGTAGCAAATAATCACACAATCTTAAACTCTATTAATAATATACAGCTATTTCAAGGTTGTAGTATAATTTTTGTTTTATTTATTTTCCCATTTCCCACTGGGATAAAAAAGTGACGTTATTTTTCTTCTCCACTCAACCCGTATTTGATGTTCGCAGAGACGGTTTCAAATCGATTAGAAGTTGTAATATTTTACACATGCGCATCAAGAGTGGTTTGGAAACAGTTTCAAACTTGTAAGAAATTTGCAGTGAGAACAAACCTATTATCAACCAACAGTTTCCAAATCGTTGGATTGGAAGGGGTGGGACTAACTGCTGGCCACCGCGGTCCCCCGACCTTAACCCATTGGACTTTACGCTACAGAAAGTCGCACTGAACAGGAATTGCGTCAAAAAATAGAAGAAGCGATCAGAGTGATCAATAACAACCAGCGGGGATTCCAACGGTTAAAAAGAAATTTTATTCAACGATGTAGATCATGTGTAAGGGTAGGCGGCACACATTTTGAACATTTAATGTAGTTAATACCTTATTAATAATTAAATAAAAAAAAATATTATTACAATTTCTTGTATTTTTGAAAAAATGTGGCAATAAAAATTTGTACCAATAAAGTATTTTCCATTACAAATTGGGTAAGACAAATCTGTATTCAAATCTTTAATTATGTTATGAAACTACAGCTCAGAAATATCGAAATGGCCAGTGAAATTTGGGTGCGCAGTGGCAAAATCCTCGAAAGCCCATTTTAGGCCGTTGGCTTATCATTTTCTGTCTTCATCGCACACTGACTCTCTTACTCTTTCTTCCCGCATCTCAAAAGCCATTTCGATATGGGCGAGTTGTACATTCATTTCTCAAGATTTTCTAAGAACGGGTCAGTTTTTTAAAGGTTAATTTCATTGAATCAGCATCCATTAAAAAAAAATTATTCATATTTTTTGAAAACAAAACTTCTTTTTAAGATCATATTTTTCTTGACTAGAAGAGAACAGAGTTTTTGAAACTATTTTAAAATTAAAAGGACACTACTAAGAATTAAACATGTATTTTGCATAACTTTTTTATTGTTGCCAGCATTTAATTTTAATAAAAAGTACAAAATATTAAATAACTTTTTAACTGTCAACAATTGGATAACAACATATATAGTTATTTTAATTCAAAATAACCTCCCCCTTCTCCCCTTTAAGTTTGATCGTCGACTTTTGGGACACCCTGTATATAATTTTCTAAATTTTTAAAAAGCTACAGGTGTTTCAATCCTATCGGAGCATCATCCTAATGTCACAAGTGGGGAATATTTTGTGCCATTTTACGTTTTTACTTTTTAATTTTTTATATGTTTATTTTTATCTACGGTGAATATTGTTAACCTAACCTAGCTGTAGATTTGTTGTTTAATGTGATCTCTGTAGGTGTTTGTCTAGGTAAAGAGTTTTTGATCATATTTTATAAGGGTTCTTTTTGTACAATTTTTAATTAACTTTTAGGCCTGGTGATGCTCTGATGACACCTGTAGCTTTTTAAAAATTATATAGTATATATGTTTAATGAGACCCTGATTTGGAGTTTTTACTTTGGACTTTTGTTTTTTGTTGTCTCTTCGAGAAAGAATGGATGTTATGTTTCTACTAATTCAACATATCTGATAGCACAGATCGTTTTCGTAGAAAATTTTCATTATTTTTGGGAATCCTTTCACGAAATAATTGCAACAGCCTTAAAGCGGGATTAGTCAGATAAAGGATATTTCTAACTTTCTTTTTGTTTGTTGCATCTCAAAAACTTTTTGACTTGGCTGAAATCTTACCAACTATAAGTTCTGAGAGCCACCAAATTTGAAGTTTTGAAACGCATATTGCGACATTAAGATTTCTAGTCACAAGGAGACATTTTTGGGTATAACTAAGGAGTTAATAGAAGAATTGTAATTTTTTTTCATTAATATAGAGAAGGTTTTGGTTGGGGTATTTATTTACTAATTTTCTAAGCAAATTGCGATAAAATGACTGGGAAATAAGGATTGACTGTCAAATATTGGGGTTGGGTTGAAATGGGTTATCAGTTATTTCTCAGGTATATATAAATAAGTAGTAATCATAAAATGATATTTTTTTAATATAACTAGGTAAACTACACCAAGAAAACCCCAATTCTAGATGATCCAGGCAGTTTTGGAGAAATGAAAAACGAATTGTCAAAAAAGCTGGAAAAGTTCAATATTCATTTTTATCATCGGACATCGGAGTCTAAAGTATCATAAGTTCATATTTTTTTGTGATAAAATCTTTTTTGTACGTAACAAGATAAACTATAATAGAATAACGCAATTTCCACATGATTCAGATAGTACTAGAGAAATGAAAAACGGATAGATCATTTCCAATATTTGGACAAGAGATTTCCATTGGCATAACACCTCCGTCCCTTGACTGAAATTTTGCTCTTTAAAAAGAAATTTACATACTACAATGTGTAAAGGCAATAGCAAATCAATTACTAATCTTTAAATAAAATTGCGTGACTTACCTACACGTATAACAAAAATTCTTCTACCCCATTGATCTCTATGCTGTAACATGTTCTGCGCCTGAAGGTCGAAGGTTTTCGAACATTCTGAAGGCAA
This sequence comes from Anthonomus grandis grandis, assembly GCF_022605725.1. NCBI lineage: Eukaryota > Metazoa > Arthropoda > Insecta > Coleoptera > Curculionidae > Anthonomus > Anthonomus grandis. The sequence continues at coordinate 17,684,120 of NC_065549.1, forward strand.
AGGGCAACTAAATAGTTCAGGGCACTTTAATTTCATTAAGTAGTATCTTTGGACCTGTAAGTGAATACAAAGGACAAGGTGCAAATAACATTAATAAAGAAAAGTATTTTATTAAGAAAGCTTTATCAAGTTTTGCACTTACCATTTCAAAGGCTTTAGCACTGTTAAACTTTCTGGCTCTTAAAAATCTAAGTAAAAACTCATGGGTATTAGGCACTGTGAGATTCGGATCATCTAAAAAATATATGAGGTATATAATCAATCTGAAAAATATTTTTTTTTCAAGTAAAAAAAAATAAAATTCATATTAAAATAAATTGAAAAAGTTTAAACGTACATAATTTTTATGAATTTTTTTCCAGTAAATAATTCAATTAAATTGCATACTTTAAAATTAATACTCGTACTAGTAATACTGAATCTCCTTTTTAATTCGTTGGACTTTTGAATAAATATTTTAGTTTAAAAAATATTTAATTGTCCAAATTGTAACATTGTTAACATGATTATGTTGATCTAGCATATGAATTTTAATGAATCCATGTTTGATTTCTTACAGTTAATTTCCTAAATCTCAATTTCTATGGCCGAACTGCTTTATCGGAATGTTATTTTGTTAAATGTTAATTAATTTTTTAATGATTTTTGGCAATTTTATTACTTTAAGGTCAAACTTTCTTTTCTAATTTTGTATAATTAAACTAATTCTTATACGTTATTGAAAGCCAAAACAGTTTATCTTGATAAACTATTATAAATTAATTAAAAAAAACTAGCTAAGAGCAAATGTGTCTTACTTAAAACAAGTTTTTTAAGCGTCTGCATTTCCAACATATAATTTTCCATGGTTTCATTCAGTTCCTTTTCGGCTCTTAATTTCCATTCTGTGTCTAATAAAGGACATTCCGTTTCCTTAAAGTAATCCATTTCGTACATCCAAGTTGCTAAAAAAAAATTATATTTAAAATCGGAAAAAATACAATTTTCGATGAATTATTAATAATTCTAAAATGTATGTATCCCTTACCTTTGTTTTAGTGTACCGGAATGGTAAAGAATCTAAAATGACCACTTTAACCTTGATTTAAGTGGTAAACAGTCGCCAAAGTTTAAGGTTGGAATATCGAATTTTCCTCCCTCGAAGGGGGTTGAAGACCTCAAATGCGCAAATGCTGAATCTTGCGTTTTATTGTTTCCATTAATATTCCGAATAAGGGTTAGTGGATTTTTAACGCTTGGCCGGTGAAGTTAGTTTTCCGCAGAGTAATTTCATGTAGGTTTGTATGGAACATTGGCGATGTATAAAAATGGAAAAACACCATATTTATTGAAGAGATTTTTAGTATTTTTTAAAGAATTGTTTAAACGACGTACTTGACATACATGGTGTTTATTTTATATCTTATTAAACTATTTGGATTTTAAAACTAAGGAATTAAAAAATGTAATTTATTATTATATATTTAAATCCAGAAAATATTTAACAGATTTAAAACCTGATCTTTAAAAATTCAGATATTTGCCAATTTCCAAATACATTTTTTTAAGTAGAAACGATATTACATGTTAAGAAAATATACCAAGGCAAAGGTTTTACCATTTCAATCATTTATTTACAAACCAAGGAATTAAATATTTGAAACATAAAACAAAAGTTCAGAACTTTATTACAGAAATATTTATAACAAAAACAAATATATACTATCTTTTTAGATCAACTCAATGTATTAATATTCAAGAGGTAAATAGTAAATATTTTTAATAAATATTATTTAAGATATAAAATTATAATATCATATTTCAATTTTATACGTTTTAGTCTATAATTTTAAGATTTTTTTTAATTTTGATATTTAAAACTTGCATAATAATATAGTTAAACCACATGAAATAAAATACATTATTTCTAATGTGTAAATTATTCGTTTGATGGTCTAAATGTCTAAAATAATAATAGTCTTGAATGTTTGGTTATTGGGAGAAATTCTGATAATTTGATTTTAATTATTTTCGCCTGGAAAATTTGTATAATGCATTTCTATTTTCTAGATAGAACATAGAAATGCTAAAGTTAGACTATATCCTTATGCCAAGAAAAATTGATGATTGAAAATTTTTAATTCATACAAATTGAAATTTTCAATATTGTACCAACAAAAATTAGACAAAACTTAGTATTATATTTTGATTTAAAATTCAAAAAACAATGCAAAAAGACACATAAGTGTAACATATAAAGCAAGAAAAAATTTAAACAAAAATTCTGAAAAAAATTATTAAAATTAATGCATTTTAAGAAAAAATTATTTTAAAATGAGAAAAATAAAAATATTATATAAAATACCTCAAAAATTAAAAATCAAATTACTTTAAAAAATATGACAGTTGCGATTACGTAAATTTTAAAAATCCAAATTATTAACTAGGAAAAAAGAAAAAGTTAAAAAACCAAAATTATGAGAAACTTTTATCCATTAAATAAACAAAAACTCAACATTTTGGAATTTAGAAACTGTAAATTAAAGAAAAATCTAGAATTAAGTGAAATCAAATTCTTGACTTCAACAAAAAATACAACATTTCGTTGGGAGAATTTTTGAAACCAAAAAATACTTCACTTCTTTAGGTTTTTAAATAATAATAATAATTAAGTAAAATATTACAGTTAAACAGTACTGTAAACAGTTCAGTAAATCTAGTGAAAAAAAATATGTTGTTCTGACAAAAAAATACGTCCAATCATTTCAATATTCAATATTAGAATTCTATGAAAGTTTATAAATATACATTTAAATACTTAGTACAGTAAATCTGTCAAATTTGTTCCCCAACCATTTTGTTGGCGGAAATTTGAAAGGGGCATTCAAAAAGCTTAACTTAAAAAATAAGGAGTCAAAGCGTACAGGTTTTTTGAAAAAACAAATTTTTTTGTATTTAATCTATTTGGGAAATGATAGGTTTTTGGAAAAACTTGTAAGGGCTAAAATTCTTGGGGACATCATTTTCTACAACCTTTCCCATTGAGTCGACTTTCTCCGATAAAAAGTGCACAAAGTAGATGGCGGCAAAGTACTCAAAAAAGTATTTTTTCGCTTTTTGGGCTAGAATTTTTTTTATCGCATCAATAACAATGAGAAAGTTATTACATATAAAAAACCTACAAAATTCATTTAAAAACTTTTCTTGACCGATAAATTATGTATTAGTTATATCATGTACAATTATGATCATTGGGTTTTGCATGATGACATCTGAAAGTTCTTTCTTACTCAAAATGTTTTAAAATGTTCTGCCATATATTGACAATAAGGTTGCCTTATATTGTTGGTTCTGCCATATATTGACTATTGATAACAACAAAATAAAAAATATTCTATGAACTTTCTTTTTTTTTTTATGGTAAACACAAGCACAAGAGGAAAGTCCTATGTCACTTTTGGAGTGGTGCTTGCGCGAAGATATTTGTGGGCGTTTATCTTAAATCGCTGTAGGTTGTATGCGTCGGGAAATATGTGAGGTGGAAGCCCGTTCCACAAAGAAGATGTTCTCCAGATGAATGAGTCCCGATACAGCGACGTCCTTGGGGTAGGCAGGTGGACTCGATGTTTATGAGCCGCAACTGCTAGACGCGTCCTTCTTGCCGGAACAGCCCTGGGTGGAATCAGGCCTACCAGCTCAGAGGAGCACTTATCCTGATAATAACGGCAGAATAAACAGAGATCAGACACCTTTCTCCTGTGCTCCAGACTATCCAGACTCTTTGTCAGTTCTGGTTTGTCGATAAGACGAATAGCTCTCTTCTGTATAGAATCCAGCAGGTTTAAACTATGCTTAGGTGCAGAGCTCCAGGCATGCGAGCAATACTCGAGGGAAGGGCGTATTTGAGCTTTATAAAGAGTCAGCAGCTGTTCTGGTGTATACAGTTTTTTCGTTTTGAAAAGCACTCCGAGTTTTTTGGAAGCCGCCCTGGCGACCTCGGCAACGTGGTCATGCCAGGACACACTGTTGGTGACCTCGACTCCTAGAAGATGTAAAGATGATTTCATTGGCAATGTTTTCCCTGCCATAACCAGCTCCGGGCCACCAAGGTTAGTCTTCATCGTAAATACTGCAGCCTGCATTTTTTTAGCGTTAAAATTGACCAGATTGTTACCGCCCCACTCCAAGATTACTCTAATATCGTTGTTGATTGAAGCACTTGTTGCTGCCTAACATTCTGAGAACTTGCGGTTGTCGTTGGTTTAGCGGACTTAAATGTGGAAATAAGTGTGCTATCGTCCGCAAAGCTGTAGATTGGATTGACAGTGGTTCGTAGCAAATCGTTGATATATACCAAGAAAAGGGTGGGGGATAGAATGCATCCTTGAGGGACTCCAGCGTTAATGTTAAATTTGTCGGAGAGGTATCCATCGACGGCTACTTGGATTGTTCTTTGTTGAAGAAAACTTTTGATCCAATTCAATAATGAGTTTTGTATGCCGATTGAGGAGAGCTTGGTTAGTAGTCCCTCATGCCACACTCTGTCAAATGTCTTGGAAATGTCAAGAGCGACTGAGCGGGACTCGCCGTGCTTCTCCATGGCCTCCGTCCACAAGTGTGTGACGTAGGCCAGAAGATCGCCGGTGGATCTAAGCTTTCGGAAGCCGTATTGATGATCGCTGATTAGTCCAGATGATTCCAGATATCTTAACAGTTGTTGGTTGACTGCTTTCTCCATAATCTTCGATATTACTGGAACTAGTGCAATCAGGCGGTAGTTGGAGGGCATCGTCTTCTTACCCTTTTTGGGTACAGCTTGCACTCGAGCAGTTTTCCAGCTTGTTGGAAATTTGCCCTGTTTATACGATGTCGTGAACAGTCTACATAAGGGAGGAGTCAATTTGTCTGCACAACGTTTTAGTATTAGGGCTAGAATTCCATCGGATCCAGAAGCTTTGTTGGTGTCTACGCTTTTAAGAATTTTTTTTTATAATTCGTTGGAGAAATATAGTATTGGAAAATATGGCAGTGTTTTGCCTTGCGAGTGCAGAGTAGAATTGGACGCGAAGAGTTTACCCAGTAAGTTGGCTTTTTCCCCTGCTGTTACCGCGATAGAACCATCATCTGCTGTTAGGGGTGGCAAGGCCGACTTAGCAAATCCTTGACTAACGGCTTTCGATACCGACTTGATAAGATCTTGTTCCATTTGGGCAGTTTAGCAGTTTGTTTTTGATCCTGTTGTTGTGACTCTCTTTGCATTCATCAATAATTCGCTTGCAGCTATTTCTGGAGGCTAAAAAGTTCCTCCGATTTTCGATGGAAGGATGTTGACGCCATTTGCGATATGCTGCGTTTTTAGTGTTTACTGCCTTTTTGCAATTCAGGTTGAACCATTGCTTGTTGTTTGATCCGCATTTAGTAGAAAAAGGGATATAAGCTTCCATTCCTGCCAAGATCGTCTCTGTAATTTGGTTTGCACATTTTGAGATGTTATTGGTTCTAAAGCAGACCTCTTTCCAAGGGAATGAGCGATAAAATTCCAGAAGATGGTTCCACTCTGCTGATTTATAGTGCCATACTTCCACGGCATCGGAGGATCCTGCGTTTTAACCTCCAACTGGCAAGAGACTGTTAAAAATGTTATTGAAAAATGCCAAGACCAGATCTAGGAGACTCGCGAACTCGCCGTCTTGATCAGGGATTCTGATAAGTTCCTCCACAAGCTGCGTAAGCCCGCATATGGTGGCAAATAGCTCAGCTTCTCGTCCTTCATCGTCGTTCTTGTTGCAGAAGCGCAGCCAGTTGATATTGTGAACGTTAAAATCACTCATGGCGATGATTTTTGCGCTTGGGTAGTCAATTTGCAGATGGTTAATGCAGTCAACCAGGTTCAAAAAGAGCCGTCTATATTGGGTGTCGCTTGGTGGTCTGTAGATATAGCAGATAAATTTTGTGGCACCACTGGCTATTATTTTGCACCACATGACGTCGAAGTCCGCAGGTTCAAGCGTTTCCTCCCGCTGGCAACTCAAATCGTTCTTGACAAATACTGCCAATCCAAAGTTTAGTCGAAATCGGGTGTGTAGATCGTATCCAGGATAAATGAGGTGAACATTTGTTGTTGAAGGTTTCACCTTTGTTTCTGCCAATCCCAGAATGTGAGGCTTACTTGATTGCGGGTGTTGGTGTACGTGATCCGCCTGATGGACCTCCCCGACCAGCCTCCGCCCGGAGATCCGAATGGGAGGCGAGTTTACCTCCGGAAAGTTTTGGTTGTGAGGGCGCCATCATGCATTTATTTTTCTTCTCTATTTCCCCTTTGGAAACCGGACACATCGACAAGGCGGCGAAACGTGAGTTCCATGGAACCACTTCACGCTGCCTAAGTCCTATGTGGTGGTATTGAACCGGGCGATGCAAGTGGACAACATCTACCACCAAAGGGGTTGCTCTTTTAGTCGCCTTTTACGACAGGCAGAGCGTACCGGAGGGCTATTCTACCCCGTCCCTCCCCGGGTAAAAGAACAACTACAGTCATATAACATATACAATACTACATCATATACAGTCATATAATAATACGTGAATAATAAATGTCATATACAGTACTACAGTCATATAACAATTCTATTAATTTTTTTTTAAATTTTGACAGTGTTGGTGTGGCAGTTTTTGAACGTTATGTTCTACTCTACATAATTGGTTCGGAAATGCGAACAGGAAGTGAAAATTTATGTAATCGGTGACTTTAATGAAATTTAATAGAAAGACATACTAAATATTTTAAGAAATTCAAATAGTGTTGAATTCCATTGATCGAGTGCTACTTTAACGTGTGCTTCGCTGTTCTGTAACCACGTTTTTGTGTCATTGGGTTTCCTTTGTCATAACGTTAAACTTTTAAGCATTGGTTCAAATAACTTTACATAACGCAAGTTTCCTTGCTTTAAAGATTTGTATCCAAAATTAAAGAGTTCTTTATGGAACAATAATATTATTGTAGTATCCTCGCCTTGAAACATAACAGAGAAGCCAAGTATTTACAAATTTAATTCTAAATTGAGCGAATATGCTTTTAAACTTGACAAATGTATTCCTAGGCAGGTTTATTCATATGTCGATATCAATAAACTGGCATGTGTGTTTGCCTGGTCCAATGGGTTGTGGTGGCAATAAAATAGCAACCCTTAATGGTCAAATGTATGGAAATACATCGTGTAAACATGAGGTCAATCTTTTTCATCCTACCAAGTATCCAGATCAAATTACTTAAATCGCGACCAGTCAAGTATTGCAAATCATAGTATAGTAACAACTAATGATTTCAGAACTAGCGACACAATCACTAATATCAACTTGTTTGTTCTCAATATTCAATCAGTTACAAATAAAAATGACGAACTGTATTTGCTTCTTAATAGTATAGACTTGTGTTTTACCTCCTGATGTTTTAATATTAACTGAACATTGGATTAAGTGTAGTGAAGAATTTTGTCTTGAATTTTATATGAATGTCTCTAGATTGAACAGATGAAATACGGTCCACGCTGGCACTTAATATTATGGTTAAGAAACAGCCTTAAATAAATTTAATTTTATAAATGTTGATGGGTTTAATTACTTGCTAAAAGATAAATACTTTGAATTTTATAATTTATTGTAAATAAATTTATACATATATTATTGGCTTTCGAGTATTTTTAACTAAACGAGAGGTAATATTGTCCAGTATGAATACGATGAATCCGAAAGTTGTATTGTCAGGCGCCCTTATTATAGATTTCCTTGATCCTTCCGGAAATTATTTAAAGGCGTTGCAAAATTTATTTATCTTATTTAATATCAAATTGCATATTAATAGTCCCACTAGAATTACTGCTGGTTCCTCTTCTGGGCTGGATTAACTTTGTTCGAACCGGCATACAGTTGTAGATTGTAACGTAGTTACTGCGGGTCTCTCAGATCCTGAGGCAATCATTGCTTCTGTCGCCTTAGATTCTTGTGTTACCTCTAAAACGAATAAATATCGGTATGGCAGATTGTTTTCTCGCAGAAACTATGTCGGGTTTGAACTCTTATGTAATCAATGTAACTGGAACGTCTGGAACAATATCTTAGACTATACTATACTGACCCAATGGCTTCCACTCGTCATTCTTAATACGGCTTTTTACGAGAAAAATAAACCTTGGTACACCACGGAAATAAAAGTTGCAGCCAAAAATATAAGATCTTTACTACGTTACATGAAAAAAATATCATTACATAGTACTTACTTTATGAATTACTACAACTACAGAAAAATTTACAGATCTACTCTAAAAAGGGCCAAATCTCTTTATTACTCGGGGAGAATTGAAAATGCCTCTAGTAAAATAAACTAAAAGAAACATGGAAAATTGTCAATTCTCTACAAGGTAAGGGCAATTGCTATACCTAATGTCTTAGAAGCTGACGATCTAAATGCATCTTACTGCTCCATGGCATCTAACCTCTCCAATAACCTAACTTTTTTGTTTTTACCCACTGATGCTGGAAAACTAAAATCCATATTTAGAGAGAAAAAAGAACTTTCTCGGGATGGGACAGGTTGCCATTAAGTGTCATTAAAACTCTACCTACACCAGCTCTAGTTTGTTTAGCTCATGCAGTGAATTAGTATTTTACAATTGGCCTTGTCTTAAAAGGGCTAACATATTATGTAGGACTGACATAATTCACAAGAAAGCTGAATGCACCTTGCAATTTTCGTTCTATACCATTGCTTCCTGTGCTAGGAAAGATTATGTAGATGCTGGTTAAGGTGAGGGTCGTTTCATTTATCAACAAGCATAAACTGCTTGATCTGCATCAGTTTGGATTTCTAAAATCTAGAAACACAAGTGATGCTATGTTTGGCTTTCTTCGGGAGCTGTATCTCGGGATCAGTACAGGTGATAAATGTCGAAAGCTTTCGACATATCACAAGACAAGTGCGACAAGACTGACAAGTGCGACTTAGGTGACATATCTTTGAACAATAAAAATATTATTCCATTCATGTACTGCAAAGTTCCTGGGCCTGTCCATTCACGGTGATTCGTTCAAATTTGAAAGCTTTCATTAAAAAAACGACACTGTGCGAAGCAATTTCGAAAAAATTGCTTCGCACAGTGTCGAAGAAACGATTTTCTCAGTTAGCTAATAGGTTTGCATGCATGTATGATTCATTTTTTTATTATTTTGTTCCAATGTTTTTTCTGCTATTTGGTTAAATGTATATATGTCCATTAGTTTAAATTTATTTTACCCTCTATTTTATTTTATATGCAACTTAAAAGTAAAAGAATAGTGAATGTGTTATGTATATTAGTAACTTAGAAATTAAGATTTAAGGCTTTATATCCAACATTAGTTTTTAGTTATAAATTAAACTAGTTTTGACTTTGGCAAAGTCAAAGTCATGCTTCATAGCTTCTTTTTTGGTGGTTGATTAGAAAGTGTTTCTGTTTCACTGGATTCTGGCGATGATTCTGCCGTTAATCCATCAGTATTATTAGCACATTTTGTTTCAGTTGCTGGTTGTTGAAAACCAATGCTCAACATTGAGATGGAAGGTCATTGTCAATTATGCCTTAAAAAAATTGTCCTTGCAAATTTTTGCAAAAAGCTACCATTTCCGAGATAAATGAAATCCAAAAATTTTGAGTTTTTTAGAAAAGCCGTTAGGCTTCGACTCCACATTTTTCAAGTTTTCGAATGCTTGTCTAACGAGTTCCGCAAAAAAATGGGTGGAGGTAGATAGATGATGTACTAAGTATTTAAATGTATAATTATAAACTTAGATAAAATTCTAACATTGAATATATTTGAGGCCCAGTGATGGTAACGATATATCGATGGTTAATATACAGGGTGTTACAAAATTCGGTGCAAATATTTTAAGAGCGCATTATTGGAGTTTTTTTTTAGCATTATAAGACTTTTTTTCCTATAAACATGTATTCTAAAATGCCTCTTCTCGAAGCTACAGCCCGCGCAAGTTTCTTATGAAGAAAATCAATTATTTGCAACCGTACCTACAATTATGCGTCAATTCTTCAGAAAATTTGCAAGTCCCTGTTTTTTCGGTGCTCTTTTCATTTTCCGCCCCAAACATGGTGTAAATCCAATTTTAGGGGAGGATTCAGAAGAGCTTACCCTTCTAATGGCTTGTATATTATGTTTCCTATAAGAAATTTAAAAAGCTAGCAACACCATCTAGTAAGCCATGAAAAAAATTTAATTTTTTACATCAAAAAACAATCTGTTTAAAGAAACTAATTTAATTTCTGTCAAATCAAATTAATTTTACCGAAAAAAATAAAAAAAAAGTAAGCCGCCCTGAATCCTCCCGTAAAATTGGGTTTACACCACTTTGGGACGGAAAATGTCAAGAGGATCTAAAACAATGCAGACTTGCAAATTTTCAAAAGATTTCAGTCAGTGTTCCAAATAATCGATTTTCTTCAAGAAATTTGCGCGCGATGTAGCTCTGAGGGGGTGCATTTTAGGACACGTGTTTATAGGGAAAAAAATCTTATTTTAACTCTACAACAATACGCCCTTAAAATATTGCACCGAATTTTGTAAAACCCTTTATGTTGAAAATATATCGATTTATGCTTAACATTATATATCGGAAAATATCGAATACACTAAAATATAGTCTTTAGAAGCAGCTAAAATTTAAAATTTGAATCCTTCTCAAGAAAGTTCAAAATATGAATTACAAGGATTACTCGATAGAGGGGACAGGTTTTAAGAGCAGACTTTCAGACAATTGTAAAAATATAATACAAAATATAAAATAGGTACTTATCTTGTACAACAGGTATATGGACAGCTGATATGCAAATAAAAAGCTTTATGGGTCTAACCATTCATTTTATAGCAGATAAGGAAATATATTGTCTGCTACGTATTATTACGTGTAACAGAACTATATTATAACTGAGTCGCATACATCTGAATATATCAACTCAACTACTAAATACTTTTCAAGAACGGAATATTCAGATCAAATTTTAGCCTCTGTTACAGATAATGGGGTGAAGCATGGTGAAAGCATGCCAGGATTTTATGAGCAAAACTAAACCTATGAACATTCAATTAAAAATACTAAAAACTTATTTATAAAAATTTATGATAATTAATTAAATGAAAAATTAATAATGTAGCTAACGAAGCATTTTCTGTAAAAATGTATATTCCTTTGAAAGTGCGGTAATATCCAGGGAATAAATCTTGATGAACGAAGGCGTAATTTCAACTATCGTTTATGTGGTCCCAGGCGGACATCCGAAAACACTTTTGGTATTTAGACTTTTTAATAGACGAATTCAAGCCTTTATAAAGATGACATAATTTTGAGAACTTGCTGCACAATTTCATTAAAAAATACGACTGTCACACGTATAATTACGTTCGTTCTAAAATGGATCTGAGGAGCGAGAATCGCCCATTACAAAATTTACATTTGCAAGGAGGAAATGCGACGACAGATGCATTTCGCGTACGAGAAACATTCTCTGACTTTTTCAATTCTGATATGCTGGATCTCTCCCATAGTTACCAAATATCCAACAAACATAGAAAATAATATAAGAAAAACATAATTTTAGTTCTCATCATTATTATATCCTATTGTCAGTGCAATAAAAGTAAACTAAAATATAAATTGTTTGGTCAAAGAAAGAATATGTAACGAATCGTGTTTATTCTGTAGCCAGATTTAGAGTTATATTTTTACTCACATTCGCTTTTCATTTCTGCTGCTACTTTACTCCAAATAACATTCTTAAACTCGAAGTCTAACTCAATAGGTTTTTTCTCATTCATGGTTGAATCCAAAATACATAATTTGTACGGCCGTGAAAATCCAAAAATATCGTCAGGAAATAATATAACGATAACGTTACGGTGCCGGCGACAGCACTGTTTCGTGACTGCTATATTTGTGAATCGACCTTTAGCCGACGCCATACAATTTCCTCATGACAAGACACGTCACCTAGCCTGTCATTTGCCCTGACAAATAAAAACTGGGAAATGTCATATATGACGTTAATGTGCGTATGACGTATTGTTTCACGTATCTTGTTTTCGTTTTGTAGATGTAACTTTTTTCCGGTTTCGTGGCTATTTGGCAAAATTTGAAAGTCCAAGCATGAAAGAAATATTCTTCTGGACACCCTGCTTAGTGCTCCTTTCCCTTGTTCTATCCATCAACTGTATATCTTTTAATTTAGAACCGAACACAAGAAAATGCTTAAAAGAGGAGCTGCAGGGCAATGTGCCAGTTATTGGGGAGTTTGAAGTCTCAGAACAGCCCGGCCAGAAAATAGACTACATTGTAAAAACCCGTTGAGGTCGTTTAAGAAAAAAGCATTACAATTTTTAATTTCTAGGTGACTGATTCAAAAGGCCATATTTTATCTCAGCGCCCCGATATCTCCAAGGGAAAATTCTCTTTTAACACTGAAACTTATGATATGTTTGAGATATGCTTTATTTCACATGTTCCTCAAAGTGAGTCAAACCATCTTAATAGTTAATTTTAAAAAGGATAACTTTTCCTTCCATTTCAGCACAAAAAGGCATTACCCAACTAGTAACTGTAAATATGAAGCATGGAGTTGAGACAAAAAATTATGAAACTGTAAGTATTTAAGGTCCTTTGTATTAACTATGTTTATGTGAAAAGTCATGAATTATGCTGGAAACTTCTGTCTGATGTTATATGTGTGATTGCTTTAAGTATTGCAATATAGCAGATTTAATATACTTCCTCATAGATATTTCTTTGAATTCTGGCATTATTTGTTTTTACGAAAAGTAGAAAAATGATATGAACTTTTCAAATAATAAACCAAAAGTAACAATTACAATAGAAGGGTAAAGTAGTGTCAAACTTTGATTCTAAGATTGGCATTGTAAAAGTTATACATATTATAAAACTTATGAACAGAAAATGAAATTTAAAAAAGAAAACATGAATTATCATTGTTTTTTTATATTTTTCCTGCACCTTATTCCTTTAAAAAAATCTATAGAGGTAAACTTAAAAAACCAAGTTAAGTACTGCTTATTGAATCTATTTTTGAAGTTCTACATTTTAACATTTAATTTTTGAGCTTATTATCACTTTGATTCTGATAACGACTTACATGAATATATAAAATGGAACTATTTACTCTAGTCTTAAACAAAACATTCTTAATACCCCATTATCTCAAACTCTTTATTCTATTTATAATATGTGCATGACAGTTTTGCCATATTGTAATCTATTAAGATTTACTGTTTACTCTATTGTTTATTTAGTTAATTGCCATTTAGATTATGAATGGTAAAGTAGTTCCCCTTTTAGTGTGGAGTGGATCATGGTGATTTGATCACCATTAATAATTTTTTTCTTAAAAGGGGTGAAAATTTTGTTTAAAATCTTGAAAGATAATTTTTGCATTGTTGTACTTTACATCACTTGTATAAAAGAAACATGCAATCTGGAGGCCTCACCTCAGATAGATGTAGACATGACAAATTTCCAAAAAATTTTCAAAAGTAGAACCACATTTAATACCTGAATGATTTGGCCCAATTTTTAATGTACTAATTTTTAATATTTTATAATGAGGAGTGTTATGTTACTCCATGAAAGCCAAGCTGATCTATTCTCAATACACTATATTTTAATGTAATTTCCTCAACTTAAATAATACTGTGTCTAACATTAATCCATTTTGCTGAATTATGTTCAAAATTTAGAAATTTTTTGGAAATACTAAACTAAAAAATTAAAGGGTTCAGAAACTATTTTTGGATTTCTCTATAATAATTGTGTGAACAAACCATAAAAAAATTTGGACATTTTAAGTCCAAGTGGTATCAAATAAATGTGTATATTATGTTCCTGTATTATATTTTGTTGTTCTTATATTAAGTCCTCTTTGACTGATGAAGATTGCTTATAGCATAAATTTAAAATGTCCTTATTAGTTTATTAGGTATTAGTTATCATGTCCCTTAAAAAAATATATTGGAATTAAGTTCACATCAGTTTACTCATATTAGATATACAGTATTGGCCAAATGTAGATACATAATAAAAGCTACATACACATAATAAAAAATAGTTCTTTAGCATTATTTTGCTATTGCAATTTTTTTTTAAATATCTACTATGATATTTGTACACAATTGACTGAATAAAACAAGCATTATTTTCTTCTTTTGTTGATTACATTTATTAGAAAATTATTGCTTGGACAAAAATAGATGAACAAAACTAAATGAAATTCTACTAAGTTCCAAATTAAAAAAAAGATTCTTAAAAATATCTTTAAAAAAAACCTAAAGTAACACTTTGTGTAATAACCCTTGTCGCAAATCACTTCCTGGCATAGACTCAAGAAGTCTTTTGATTATTGCAGGATTTATGTTTTCCCAGACATCATTCAAAGCACCAAACAAATCATCTTTAATTTTTTTTGACCTAATTTGTTGATTTAGTATTTCTCATAGGTTTTCAATTGGGTTTAGGTCCGGCGATTGAGGTGGCCACTCTAAAACATGGATCATTTCATCTTCTATAAACCTTTTTACCAATTATAATCCATGTCATGATGAAAATGATGTAATAATGGCATCTTATACCAAGAAACATCACCAGACCATATCTGACCTCCCACTGTGCTTTACTATTGGCCGGTATAGTAAAGCAAGTATTGTCGTACATCCGTTGTATTTCGGTAACAAACGGGTATATGGGGACGCCTTACATGACGAATCCTATCGGAAGAAATCAAATTGTATTAATATTTGTCACTAAAACACACTAGTTTCCATTGATTCAAATTGCAGTCCTTACATTTCTTGGCAGACGATAATCTGGCCATTTTTTTTTAAACCTTTACAGTTTTTTTGCTGGTCTTCTTGAAAACTGCTGCATTTCCACTAGTTTTCCACACTTCCTCTGTCATGAAATGTTTTTAAAATGTAATAGACGGCTGATCTTCCCATTTGAAATTTTCTTGAAATCTCAGATTGCAGGACTCCTTTGGTAAGCTCAATTAGATGCTGTTGCAGGTCCTCAGAAAACTTAATAGCGCATGGCATAATGTCAGAAAAGCTAAGCAACTATTTAGTGGCTAAACAGATACTGAAAGCCACACACAAATGAAAATGTCTCAGTATATGTGTTTTGTTCATCTACTTCTGGCCAGTCAAAAGAGGCTAAAAAATTGTGATCTTACCTTATTGTCCGTTGCAAAAACCAAATATTTGCTTTATGTTTATTTTTCAACAATTTTTCGAATATTTAGTTACACTGAGAGAAATTTGTTATGCCAAACAAAAAATATTAAAATTCCAGTTTTGTTTTAATTTTTTGTTTGTTCATCTACTTTTGGCCAATACTGTAGATAGTAAAATATAGTCTCCTAAATCCTCTATCATAATTATAATACAGAGGTCGGCATAAGTCAGTTAACCAATTTGCATACCAAACAAAAAGAAAAAAAAATGATACAGAAAAATAGTTTATTGCTTTGATTATTTCTATACAAAAGTAATTATGATTTAAAAATTACATTTTGTATTCAAATTGCAGACCGCCTTCCTCAATGCAGATATGACACCGCTTATTTACGCTTTTGCAGGTTTTATCAAAGAATTCTGGGTTGTTGCGAAGTGCATCAAATTCCTCTTGAATTGTCATTTTCAAGTGTTCAATGTCACGTAATGGGGTGGCGAACACTTTGTTTTTGAGTACTCCCCACAGAGAAAAATCACATGGCGTTAGGTCGGGTGACCGTGCTGGCCACTCAATTCTTCCTCTTCTTCCTATCCACATACCAATCTCGGCATTCAGGTATTCGCGAACTTCAAGTCCGAAGTGCGGCGGAGCGCCGTCTTGTTGAAAATGGCGAAATACGGTGACCCACAATCGTAAACTAAAAACAAGTAGTGACAAGTACCATACTCCCCACCTGTAATCGCACAAATTCGGTAAGGCAAGCACCGTTGCCGCGTTCGCACTATTTTTGAATAGCGCAGGACAGCGTTAACTGACTTATGCCGACCCCCGTAGTATAAATATAGAAATATATAATGGATATGACAAAATAAGGCTATATTAAGATTTGAAACAAAAATAATAAAAAACCAAAACACTCAAAACTTAAATAATAGAAACCTAGGAAAACAATTAACAACTTTAAAAGCAAAATGTTTTATCTGCTCTCTAAATAATTCATAATTTTGGAATATCACTTTTTATGCCTGTATCAACCAGTCTGTACGACTGATATTAATGGGCAAATCAAGTTGTTTGCATTACTAAAATATTTAAGGCCATGTCAGGCCATGAGAAAAAAAAATAATCAAAAGAAACTAAATACAAATAAGGACAAATGTACTGAAGAAATATATAATTGTAGAAAAAAAAAGAATGCGACAATATTTATCAGTATTTTATGTTAATTGCTTCAACCCTAATTAACTTCTAGTTGGGCGATGCAGCCAATTTAAAACCAGTGGAAGTCGAACTTAAACGGTTGGAAGATCTTTCCAATGCCATTGTTCAAGATTTTGCCTTCATGAGGAAAAGAGAAGAAGAAATGAGGGATACCAATGGTGAGTTACATCTATAATCTAATATGGCATCATTTTAATGTTATTTTTATGATGTTTTAGAATCAACAAACAACCGAGTGTTGTATTTTTCAATATTTTCGATCTGTATATTGCTAGGATTAGCAGTTTGGCAGGTACTATATCTCCGACGATACTTCAAAGCCAAGAAGCTAATTGAATAATCTTAGTGAATTAAATATCAATGTTCACCGTTTGGTTTTCCTTTATAACTTAATTTTGCCTTTTAATTTATCATACCGACTATCATTTGTTTGTTTTTGTTTTGGTCACACTTAGTTTTGTTTCTATGTATCAAGTAATTGGTTAAAAGCTATTTTATGTTTCTTTTTTTTATAATAAAAGTAAATATTTTGTTATAAATGTGTTTTTTGTATTATTTGGGGTAATTGATTTGCATAACAGTAAGCATGGAACACAATTATCTAGAGATTTGTGGTCAACAGAATCTATATTGTGGCAAATTTAAAATAAATTCGTCATTTTCGAATTATTCCGTAGCACAGTTTATGTGTGACGCTGACACTCCGAACAGACATTCACATTTATATACGGGGTGTTATTTAATAAGTGTCCGATATTTTACATGGTGATTTTTTAAGGTAAAAAGTTCCTATGCATGTGTGGTCTAAAATGCTTAGTTTTTCAAGATGCAGGGAGTCAAAGATTTATTTTTATTTTTTCTGCATAACTTCCTACATAATGCCGATCTTTGAATGAAAACTAGTTCCTGGTAGGTTTTCGACCTGAGAAATCTGGATTTGTCCTTAATTTAGCTCTTATTTGTAGAGTCTGTGTGTAATTTGCAAATCTGTATGGTGAATGCAATTGCATACTTAAAGCATACTCGCTCAGTTAGTCAATATACCAGCTCCTACTTAACTGTACGCCAAAATTGTATATATTTGAATGTTTTTTATGACAATACAAACAAAAGCATTGTTTAGCCTACTTGATCTTTTTTTCCTTATTGAAATTGTTTCACTTCAAATATTTTAAAAACGGTTGCTTCTAGAGACAACTAATAGTAGTTTTTTCGCGTAAAAATAATTAAGAAATTTTTTGGACCAAAAATATAACACAAAGTGATAAAGTCGTAAGCCTTTGAAAGTCATAAAATTACGTAGATATATCGCCCTTTACAAGTAGGAGCTCAATTAGGGACAAATTCAAATTTCTCATGTCAAAAAATCCCCAGGCACCAATTTTCGTTCAGAAATCGGCATTATGCAGAAAAAATAAATCTGTGACACCCTGTATTTTGAAAACTGTTTCATTTAAACAAAATCCCAACTTGAACCTACTACAAAAAATTGAAGACTACTACAAAATTAAAATTTGACTTTCCTTTGAAAAAGTTATACCGGGTGGTGCGTCACCGAGCGGAACATAGGAAATCCCATGTAAATTTTAAGGGGGTCAATTATTGGCTTCCCTGTATATTTTACAGAAAAAATGTAAGATAACTTTTTGAAGAGACCAATCTGGCAAACCCTTGTGCAAAGTTTCAAAAAATTTTAATAAGAGAATCATGAATTATTCAATTAAATGTAATTGCAACATTACCAAATTTTCGGTTCAGGTAAAACCAGACACCAGCAAACAATTTGTTATAAGGCTTTGTCAAATCTGACGTACAGACGAATACAAGAAATGTTTATGGTTGATGTAGTATCTGAAAACATTTCAGATACTGCTCTAAAACTGTTTCCCGCATAATGCCACTTATTTATTTATTTATTTATTTATACTCTTACAAACACATTTGAAATGTAATTATATGTGGGAGTGCTTACCGGCTTGCAGAAAGAAAAAGGAAAACCAATAATAATGATGAAACTAAACCTACACTAAAACTAATAACATTTAATAAAATACACCTACTTATGTTATACTTATAATTATGACATTCTTGCATCATTCTATTAAATGGCGAACAACTTGAGGATGAACACTGGAAAAGATTGTTATTTCTTATTCTCAAATTGATTTTAGGAACAGTAAATGATAGATGATTAATTATAGAACAGTTCTTATATTTTAAGTTGTTAGTTATGTAGTAAATAAATAAGACATCATTCATATTACGCCTAACACTCAATCGTACCATTTTAAATTCAATTAGCATACTATTA
This sequence comes from Anthonomus grandis grandis, assembly GCF_022605725.1. Classification (NCBI taxonomy): domain Eukaryota; kingdom Metazoa; phylum Arthropoda; class Insecta; order Coleoptera; family Curculionidae; genus Anthonomus; species Anthonomus grandis. The sequence goes on from NC_065549.1 coordinate 17,702,908, forward strand.
TAGGAGATCATATAAGGATATGCATTATGTGTTCTTAAGTACAGGTATCTTAAAAATCTTTTTTGGACCCTTTCAATCATATTAATATGCACCATTGCTTTAGGTGTCCAGATAACTGAGGCATACTCCAAGATCGGTCTGACCAGTGAGTTGTACAGAATTATTATTGATTTTATTTCTTTAAAATGTTTTGTATTTCTTATTACAAAACCAAGAAGCTTATATGCTTTGTTTACAATAGTTTCATAGTGTTGCTTAAATTTGAGATTTGTTTGAAAACAGACTCCAAGATCCCTAAATTTACTTTTCCTAGTTAACGATAAATTATCAATTTTGTAATCAAAATTTATAAATTGCATTTTTCTTGTGAAGGTTAGAATTTGACATTTATCTATGTTTAATGACATTTTATTTTCTCTGAACCACTGGGCCACCAAGTTCAAATCAATTTGCAGATCAAGACAATCAATAAGAGATGTTATGTGCATAAATAATTTAAAATCATCAGCAAACACGAGACATCTAGCATGCTTTATGCAGTTTGGTAAATCGTTCAGAAAAATTCAAAACTTAATTATGTCTATTTTTTCGTCGATTGAATAATTCATACTTGTTTTCAAATATCGACTGTCACTGATTTATTCACACTTTTCCTCACGTCAGTGACAATAATTTTCACTGGTGCCCGTTTGGTTTTACCTGAACCGAAAATTTGGTAATTTTGCAATTACATTTAATTGAATAATCCAAAATTCGCTTATTAAAATTTTTTGAAACTTTGCACGAGGGTTTGCCAGATTGTTCTCTTCAAAAAGTTATCTTACATTTTTTCTGTAAAATGTACAGGAAAGCTAATAATTGAACCCCTTAAAATTTACATGGGATTTCCTATGTTCCGCTCGGCGACGCACCACCCGGTATAGTAAATTTGATTACTGGTAATGGTCCAGGAAGCAATTTTATTCAAAATTGTTTATTCATCTTCTCATTTTGTTAAATAAAGTTACAGTGAAATAATACCAAACAGGGTAATTAATAAAGATTTGCAGTTATTAAAAACCTCTCACAAGCCTTCAGTTAAATTTAAGATACCCTACAGCTTCTTTTTCCCATTTTTCAATAAAATTAGCACCACACATCATCAAATTGTATTTACTTAAATTTGTTACAAGAGTATCACTTCCATTTAAATTTATTTGGGTAGCATAGTAAACAAGTATACACACATATTTTTTTAATAAAAAAGCAATATATTACAAAAAAATACAACAATCCTTATTCCTAACAGTCCTCATTTCTGACTAGCCTACTTTACTCTAAGGTTAAAATACCATTTTCTCCATCAATTTTAGTATCTTTTCCATGTTTTAACAAGTACTCCCATTTTGTCTGAGTAAATAATACATCTGTCACCAAAAATATTTGAGCTATTGCATGTGCAAGGGTCACCCCAAAATAGAAATTGGCATTTGCAGAGGCACTGTAGATCCATAAATGCCATAATACTGGAGCCAAACAAGTTGTCATTAAAAGCATTACTCCTATAATAAATCCTTGCTGACAAAATGGGAATAAATGTAAAAAATTTGGCAATAAGCTTAGGACAAAGCCTAAGTCGCTTAGACAGGGGTATGATTTAAATATAGTTATTAAAAATAGCAAAGCAAATGTGAGGATAAATGGAGTGTTTCTAAATCTGACTGAAAGTGGCACTAAATAAAGAATTGTTGCATTTATTTGGAATGAGTAGATAAAAAGATCCCTGAAATGATCAAACATTTCAGTGAAAAAGTACCAAAAGAGTCCTATATTTGGTTGAAGGTCAGGTACTGTTAGTATGCACCCATACACATTCCTTACAAAGGTAAAGTCTTTACCAAAGTTACTATTATACATAGTTATTAACAACAAAGATATCAGAAAGCAAACTACAGATAATGCAGATTGTTTATAACAACCATGAATCTTTACAAAATAGATTGCTAAAGGCAGTATTAAAATAACTGGATAAAAGGATATACTGGCACAAAGAGCCAGTGCTGCACTGCTCACTATTGCACTTCCATAAACCATTCCAAAAATAAATAGAGACAGAAAGAAATTGTGTATGCCTACAGTAGAATGTCCAACACAACCAAGTATGCTGTAGGGATTAAACAAAAAAGCCATTAGTACATAAACTGGCAACCTTCGCATGAAATCTTCATTTGGCAGATGTTCCCACATATCTTTGCTGAATTTGTCTTTATTCCTGTGCTCATCTACCAGGTCCTTGACATATTTTAGGGCAGAAAAGTAAAGCAACAGTCCAGTTCCAAGATCATAAGCAATAAACATTAGATGAACATTTCTGAATACATTTTCAAGTATATATTTGTAGATATGTATGGCCAACGGCGTTTCATGTAATAAGTCTCCTTCATAGGGGTTCACTCCTTTAGAAAATAGGAAAATGCCTTCTAAAACTCTCTTCCAAGAGCTTAAAGGTGTGGACACCTCTATGTGGTTTGAAATGATGATCTGGTACTTAGAAATCATTATAATAAACCGCAAAAGAGCTCCCAAGGTGAGTAGCAGGGCGGCGCTACCGAAAGTTGGTTTTGATTTTGTAGAATTTCTTGAGTTTTCGTCTTTTTCGCCATTCTTGGTGCCCATTTTTGATTTATGTTTATGGGGACAATTTTAAGGTTAGAATCTTAAATGAGCTCTAAACAAATCATTGACAAGTTACGACAATACTACCAACCACATAATTTTTTAAAACTGAATAAATGATCCTAAGTTCTACATTTACATTGGGGGTAATTGGAGTCCAAACCAAGCTTAACTTATATAACAGTAAATTAATATTTAAATATAATAAATTAAAATTGTTAATGAAACTTGATGTGATTTTTTGTTTTTTTTTAATCTATAATTTCATTATTAAAAAAAATTAAAATATAAAATTAAACGTCTTAATTATAGCAAAAAAAAAGGTAAATTTATTTTGATTTTTCACTATAAAAAGTAATTATTTGTTGTCACCAACAAAAGAAATAGTGGCTTCAATAACCAGGAGCGATTTTAGAATTTCGGAGTTTCCTCTATTACCTAGGCCATGTCGATACTGTCATACGTCGCACGGTCGCAAACTGTCACAGTAATGTTGTTGTGGACAGTGGCGTTCGTTGTTGTTCTTATTTCGGTGTGGCCGTTTTCACATAATTTTTAACATGAATTTCTATAATTCTGATGAAGAAGAAATGGATCCAGACTGGAACAAGGTTAAAAGGGATATGACGAAGGTATGAAGGCCTAAAATGCTTAAAAACATATTTTTTTAATGGGCGTGTCTACAGTTAGACTATTCAGTATTCATAAACCAGCACGTCCGCCATTTTGTCACCCGCTTAGGCCCAACTCATAGGCTCGCGAATTGCAATTTCTTAGACTGAGAAAAAATGTGTCAAGTATTGATTTTACCTGTTTTAAATTATTGTAATATATTATACTCTCCCTGTCTTGATTTGTTGTCAAAAAGTATGTTCAAACTGTTTGTTGTTGATACATTTTAAAATTTAGCAAAATATGACCATGTCTTAGAGTGCAAAATACAGTCCGTCTACATCTTGTAGTTTTTCTTACAAACTTGATAAGATCCTCTACTTCCCTATATCTAAATGAAAAATTAATTGTTCGCTATGAAATTCATAATCGCACTGTCGCCATACTATGCCCCGCCAAGTCTCACCTATATGGCTGTAACGGCCGGCCTATAACTCTTTCAGTGTACCCATTAGCGCCTACGGCTACCGTATGGTATCACAAAACATGTGTCTCCTCTCCAGCACATTGTAGTCAAGGTCGATGTCGTGCGCCTGGCGGATTAGTGATGACTTGATAGTTGACTTTCAACTATTGTGGGCGGCTGTTCGTTTTGTGAAGTTTTTTTGGCGGTAGATAAGTTTAAAGTTACGCGTATTGGTGCTGCACGTAAATCATGGAACCCTGATGGGCGTAAGTATCTTTTTAGTTAATTCTGTGTAATTTTCAATGAATTTATTGTCATTATTTATTGAAATATAAGTGACCAAATACCCTTGAATGTAAATAAACCTTCTTGAAACTCACATGACGTCACTATTATAGGTGAAAAGTCACTGATACCATATAGTATCCGTAGGCGTTTGTGGACCTAGCAGTGTCATGTTTTAGGCTTTTTATTTTTATGTTTTTTTAATGTTTTAGAAGGGGTTTTTCGCTTTCTCAAGCATTGGATATGCTTGAAGAAGATGACGAACTGCTACAAAATGTTGATGAAATATTTGTGGAACCTCCTGACCCCAACGTAGACTCAGATGAGGATTCCGCGGATGAGGAGGAAGGAGGATTGATATGCATCCTGAATGGTAAAACTACAATCACTCTCAATTCTGTTTCTCCTTATTTCAATTTTCTAGGCCGTCAATTGTGCGCTCCAGCCGAAATAAAGTTAGTAAATAATGACAGGGTTGGAGAATCGAGTAGCTGTAATGAATCTGATGATAACGTAAGCATTTTTTTTAAATATTATGATATTTTTTATAATATTCAATATTTTTCTAGGGCGCTGACCATGTGCGGGAGCCAATAATACCTTCAAAATTAATTGAATCAAATCCCAAAACGGAGTGGATTGCAAATCGACTTTTAACAAAAGAAGTTGCAAAATGGATACCTGGTGATATTCAACCAATGCCCAGACAATTTCCGGAACCGGACTATTCTAAGTACAAAGACATGTCACCTGTTAATCTCTTTGAGTTATTTTTTGATGAAAACATTTACCAATACCTTGCTGAACAAACCCAACTTTATGCCCATTTTTAAAATGAACCTGATCCAGAAATAACATCAAACGAAATCCGCTGTTTTACTGGAATTTTAATTCTTACTGGATACAATCCCCTACCTTCGAAACGGTTATACATACGGTATTGAGAGAAAAAATTTTGTCCAATTTTCAACCTACACAAAAATATCTTACGATGAATCAATGATCAAATATTATGGGCGCCACGGATGTAAGCAATTCATCCGTGGTAAACCTATCCGCTTTGGTTACAAAGTATGGGCTCTAAATACTAAAGATGGATATCTGGTTGATTTTGATCTTTATCAAGGCAATGATCCTCGAGAACAAGCGGACATCAGCAAATTAGTTGGTAAATGTGCAGCGCCCATGATTTTGATGTTGAAAGAATTACCACAACTTGCCATATATAATTCACATTAATAATCTGTTCACGGGTGTAAATTTATTAGCTTTTCTTCAAAATTTAGGTTATGGCGCAATTGGAACGATTCGAGAAAACCGAATTCCAAAACCATATCCGTTGACCAAAAAACAAGATTTTCAAAAAAATAATAGGAGTTTTTATGAACAGATTATTGAGAGAAACGACGGTGTTCTATTTGTACGATGGATGGATAAAGCTGTCGTTACTATAGCATCAACGAGTGCCGGTGTTCAGCCCGAAGGAGCAGTAAAAAAATACTGCCAAAAAGAAAAAAGGCACATCATGATTTCTCGTCCTCACTGTATCGCTGCCTACAACCATAATATGGGTGGTACCGATCTTATGGATCAGGGTATTGCTACGTACCGAATTGGAGTTCGTGGTAAGAAATGGTATTGGCCAATTTTTACTTGGCTGATAGACGTAGCACTGCTTAATGCCTGGTACTTTAGATGCACAAATGAAAAGATATCAGCACTTAATTTTAGAAGAGAAATCGTCCAAGTATATTTGACCAGGTACAAAACAATTGCCAAGGTTGTTATAAGAAGCTCTTTCTCAAAGAATGTACATACAGATATCCGATTTAATAGGATTGATCATTTTGTGGTTTCATGTAACCGGCGAAGATGTGCTGGGGTAGGATGCAAATCATTCGGTAGAACAATGTACCGAAAGTGTAATGTCGGCTTGTGTGTCAATTGTTTTGCCACTTATCACACTAAATAAATTTATTTTGACATATTTTATTTGTATTATGCAGTTCAAAATTTTTTGCAATAAAAAAGTCTTCAACGCCGATGCATACCATATGGTATCAGCGTTTTTTTCAACTTCCAAAATCCAAAAAAAAATTAAAAAGGTCAATCTAAGATCGTTTACCTTTATTTTCTACAAAACAATCAAAATAATAAAGAAAAATCTCGGCGTTAATGGGTTATAAAAATTGTAGCATTCTTTCTTTACGTAAAAACTATAAGAAAAACTCCGGGCTGAACAAATTTCTGCTTTCAATTATCTAAAACATAATAGTTCCATTTTATTTATTTAATATCGCTTAGGTATTATAAAAAATTTAATAGGAATTTGGATGTATTTAATAAATTAATAATGTAGATGCTATTTCAACTAATGAAGTCTTATTGCTAGAATTATTTATGTTGATGCAATGATAGTTCCAGTTGTACTATATATCCCACTATTATTTTTCTGATAAAGGTGTTATTTATTTATATTAGGTAAATAAAAGTAAATTTTCATACAACCGAACTAAATTGCGTATTAGACAAACTGGAAACGACAGAGTCCTCCAAATTCGTGAAATTGAGAACATAGTGTTTATAAGTCTACCCTGAAAAAAAAACAGTAGTTATTTTAATATTTTAGGTAGGCATAAAGGATGGACTTTCAGATGGTAGGGACTCAAATTTTCAAGGAAGCTTTGATAAGGGATATCAGGATGGATTTCAGAATGGTTTTGAGTTAGGAAAGTTAAAATTTAAAAGGCAGGTATATTTACCCACATCTATAATAAGCTGCGAGAAATCGTTCCATATTACTTAAAGAGACCTCATAGCTTAGTCATATAGTTGAAATAAAAATGAAATATTTCAAGTTTTGGTTCCAAAGCATATCTTTGTACCGAAAATATACTATAGCGTTTTTTACCGTTCGTTATGGTGTAGATTAAATTACTCGATACAAAAAAAAATAGTCCTTTTTTAATTGTCCTAATTTATTTTACACGTACACACTAAACACGATCACTTAAGACTATTAGAAATATATTTTACACTATATGTATTTATTTACTACTATTTATGTCAATTTTAAAATTCGCTCCAATATTCTGATTACACGTTACCGTGATGGTGGATAGATCCACGAAGAACGGTTCATATTCTCGGAGTTGCTAATATCATTACAATACTTTGGTATTTATACCGAGACTAAACATTTCGTTTGTATTCAACTAAATCTATAATACCTTAGAATGTAACTCTTTTGGTTTCGATGAAATGTTAATATGTGATATTTTTTAGGAGTTTGTGTAAGCATTTAATTAGACATGAAACATCGCAGATGTTGGAAGAAAGCAATAAGGCATTGTGTGTAGTCTGCACTACAGAGAAAGAGAACGAAAATGTAGCTGACATTAGAAAGAAACAAATAGACATTTGCGCATCTCAAATTGAGAAAGCTAAATCCGAATTGAATTGCAAACAGTAACTTAATTTGTGCGTATTTTGCTCAGCAACTTCTTATTATTGATTGTCTAGAGTTATTTATTTTTTGTATATTTCTTAAATATATTAACAATATATTTGATTTCAAAAAGTTTCATTATAAAAATCATTAAATAATGTATAAGATTTGATTTAAATTACGAGACAGTTTTACCATGACCCAAATTTTTTTATTTTTACTCTTGACGCGTGTTTCGCTAGCGATGTTAGCATCTTCGGGATCGAAGAGCCCGGAATCGCAAGGAATGGGAATTTGGAATCGCGGAGCCCCGATGCTCCGCGAAACCTCCCGTAGGGCTCCGCCAGCAATGTATTAAAGTGGACCCTATAAGAATAAAGTTACCTAAGTCAAAAATAACAACCAAAACGAAACGCCTACTTATAGGTGTATACTGGGTACATATACGAACTCTCACCTCTTTGTATGTTGTGCAGCAAACTCCTTCCTAATAGTTCGATGGTACCTGCTAAGATGCGCCGACATTTAGAAACTGTACATCCTTCAAAAATAAAAGGAAATAATTTTTTCTACGTAAAAAAGAACAATTATTAAGAAGCCAAAAAACTATGGCGAATGCGAATCACAAAATAGACATAACAAAATGTATGCTCGATGAAAAATCAGTAAAGCATCTTTCTACAGTGTCGTTTTCGAACGATACAGTTACGCGCCGAATTGGGGATATCGCAGCAAACATAAAACAAGAACCGGTTTCACGGCTTCAAAATAACAAATTCGTGCAATGGATGAGTCGACTGATGTTGCTGGACATCTTGCTAGTAATTGTTCGTTATCCATATAAACATTGACTCGAAGAAGACTTGCTTATGTGCTCATCGCTGCCTACTAACACAACCGGAGAAGAAATTTTTAACACGATTAACATATTTTTTGAAGAAAACCAACTCGATTGGAATGATTGCATTGATATTTGTACCGATGGAGCCAAAGCAATGACAGGTAGAACAGCAGGAGCAATATCACGAATAAAAATGAAAGCGCCAAATTTTAGTTCCAGCCACTGCATCCTGCATAGACGACAATCACTCGCGGTTAAGAAAATGCTACCAAATCTAAAATTGGTTCTTGATGAGTCAGTAAAAATAATTAACTTTGTCAAGTCACGTCCACTACAATCCTGATTGTTCTCAATATTATGTGAAGATTATGGTAGCGCTCATAAAACACTATTGCTATTGCTCCATACTGAAGTGAGATGGTTGTCTCGGGTTAAAACTTTGACAAGGCTTTTTGAACTAAGAACAGAATTAGAAGCTTTTCTTACAGATGTTCCTTTTAATTTAAAAGACCGTTTGTCCGATAAAAGCTGTTTATTTAGACTAGGATTTTTAGCAGACATGTTTGGAAAACTTAACGAATTAAACTTGTCACTACAAGAAAAACAGACAACAGTTTTCAATGCTAACAACAAAATAACTGCCTTTAAAAGAAAATTAGATTTTTGGATTACTTGTTTTGGTAATAGAGAAATCGAAAGCTTTTCATTGGTAAGTGAGTTCCTTAGTCACCATAGTCTTAGTGATACAGAAATATTTTAAAATGAAATATTTGTTGAATTGGTGCAATGTCTCAATGATCTGCAAGGGACTTTTGAATCTTACTTTCCTGAAAAACAGAATACAAAACTGAAAATAAACTCATGGATTTAAAACCCTTTTTCATCTAAATTGCAGAAGCCTGAAAATATGTCAATTCAGATGTATGAATCATTTCTAGAAATGACATCGGATACAAGCATGGTTCAAAACAATTTCACTAAATGATTTTTGGTGCAGGGTTCGTGATGAATATCCACAACTTGCCAGAGAAGCTTTGAATGTTCTTCTACCGTTCCCAACAACGTATTTGTGTGAAACGGGATTTGCTGCATATACAGCTACAAAAACAAAATACCGCAATAGACTGGATGCCGAACCAGACAGGAGAATTCAACATTCTTCTATCAAGCCTGACATGACCCAGTTGATGAGGAATAAAAGACAATTACATGCCTCGCATTAAATGAACTTAGTGTTATAATTTGCTTACTAACTCAATACTTACTGTATCTATCTTTTTTTTGTATGATTATTAATAAACAATTCACATATAACTGCTTTTGCTTTTAGTTTAGAGTTTAGGGTTCCGTTAAAAAAATAGTTTTTTAAAAGGGTTCCGTCACGAAAAAAGTTTGAGTAATACTGATCTACATGTAAGAGCCTACTACAATATCCACATTACTATTAATAAGGATATTATTAAACAGTAAAGGACCAAGTGGGACGGACTCCTGAAGGTGCAACAAACGTTGTGGATGGCTATTCCAAAGGTATGATTCAATATACCGTAGTTCACGGCTATAAATATGTTAAATTAACATACAGCTCAGGTCTTAAACAGATGAGCAATTTGCTCGCATATTCATTGTTCCAATAAGATTTAAACACGACCGTTGTGTTGTCACTCAATGGAAAGTATACTCATTTCTTTTACCATTTATCATTTTCAATTACACCGTTATACATATGTTAAGGGTTAACATTTTCAGAGATAAAATTTGCAGCATCTTTAAAGTGGTTAGCAAATTAGAATTAGAATTAGCCTTTAGAAATGCAGACCAAGACCTGCATCCGACTTGCGGTTAGGTACTTAGAATCAAGTCATATTACTAGATATTAATTGTCACATTGCTATCTAGAACGCTCAATAGCCGTCCATTATCCATATGATAGGGCTATACAGGGTATCTTCGATTAAGTAGGCATATTGGTATCTTTGTTAATATTTAAGATAGAGGATCGGATTGAGTAAAATAGCAAACTAGTAAGATTTTTTCTGCTGATTAAAATGTTCAAACAGAAAAAAATAGAATACATTAAAAGTCTACACTAAGATTCCAGTGGTTAAGACTTAACTAGAGGGTGACATTATAAAAAAAAAAACGTTTTTTTTTTCAATTTTTTTTTATCAAATGATAGTTCCTCATTCTTCTAACACAGATTTACAAATTTAAAAAACAAATGTAACGCTTAATTAAAAATTGTCGTTTACTGCCTGAAACCGCAAGATTGGAATTTAAGCAAAAACAAAATCATTTTTCATTTATGCGAATACGAATTCTCGGGAGTATTTTCAAACTAAACTTATGCCCCACGTCTGCCTGTTTACTAGCCACAAAGTGTCACTAACCTAACGTATGTCAGTTTGAGAGAGGTTATGTAATTTGATAAAGTTGAAAACATTGTGTTTTTAATTTAAAATTTGCAACAATATTGCACGAAATATTTAATATATTAACCCAAAGCGCTGCCAAACTTATCTAGTTTGGTAACGATCGATAACCCCTTTATAGTACTGTGACGGTCATCGCCGGTTTTACTTGAAAACGCTGTCGTTTTCGCGAACAAACAGAAAATGTCGTCAGGTAGAAAATGTAAAAATTGCGGTAGTTCGGATATCGAAGTAGATCCCGCGAGGGGCGACGCAGTGTGCACCAATTGTGGGTCTGTGCTCGAGGAAAACGTAATCGTTGCCGAGGTACAGTATGAAGAAGGGGCACATGGTACAAGTAGTGCTATTGGACAGTTTGTTGCCTCTGATTCCAAAGGGGGCTCTGCTAAATTTGGAGCTTGTAAGTAAATGTTGTATATAGGACTATTTAAAACATAAGGTAAGGTTGACCAACTTCCTGATTGTTTTAGGAAAATGAGTGTTATGCAACCTCTCCAAAATTAGTCAAAAATTATTCAATAGGTTTTGTTGTGCCGGGTTGATTAGTAATTTCAATCCTACCTATTGGGAAGAGGGTGTTTTATAATAGTAACAATAATGTCTTTTTTGTACCTTATAATTACTTTTATTGCATTTATTATAAATGGGGAAGCTGAAGCATGCTTCTTACCTGAACCATACATAATATATTTTATTTTGTGCAAATGGGCTTAGGGCTCTATCTTTAGTTTCATACTCTCTGAATTTTTTAAACAATCTTTAGAAGGTTTTGGATGAAGCCTTGCTCCTTCTCAATTCAATGCAAACTTCCAGCAAAATGAAGCTCTTGCAAAGGTGGAAAACTTGCAGTTTAGAGGAATGGTTCTACACAAACAGACTTTGTTTAAATATAGAAAAAGCAATATAAATGACATTTAGCTTGAGAGAACTTGCATTAAATAATACAAATACAAAAATTAAGTTTCTGGTAGTGGTACTTAAATAAACTTTATCTTGGGCCTGCCATATTAACTATGTGGCAAATAAGGTGGCTAAAAATATATTTATTAGAAGTCTAAAGGCTGTTGTCAGTAATTCTATCATATGGCTTAGCATTCCCCTATTGTCTCTTTTTTAATAGATTCAATTACCTATTTATATAGTAAATTTTTTAAAGTTATTCATATTAATACAAGGAGAACAGGGTAGATGTTTTTGGGCAGACTTTTTATGGCAAATGCATGATGGATATTAATTTTTTCCTGTTTACATATTTTTCATATTTTAATACTTGCTTTTAAAAACACTGAAAATTATCTGCAACAGACATCAATCTGATCTGTGTGATCTTAAGTAATAACTATCATACTAATAAAATACATACTTGGCTGAGCTTAATCTAAAGAGTGGGACTAAAGTACTATCCCAAAATAGTTGCCCTAACTGAATACTAGGCCTCTTTAATAAATAGGTTATTCTGCAAAAGAGAAGCACCTGACCTCATATTGTGTAAGGGAAAACATGTCAAGAAAAACTAACAATATCATTTGCCATGGAGTTCTAATAATTTAAAGAATATTAGAAGTCCATGGTATTAAAGAACTGCCTTCTGCTTAATAAGGAATTAATACTCAAATTGGACATGGTCTCAGAAAGTATCAGGAGTTGTCTTGAGCCTGTTTGTTTTTAAGAACATGATCAAAATAACATTGTACAAGTTACTGTGGTGGTGGTTGATATTTTACTGGTTCTGTATGTATCTAATATGTATTATCTAAGAGTAAGTTTAAATTGCATTTGATTCTTCCACATTTATTTTGTCTGCTTTTTGAAAAATGTAAAATCCTTTTTATTATGTTTGAGGTTGTGTTATGTTTGACTGTGTCTGGCACAGCATCATAATAAAGTAAAATGATATAACAAAAGGCTGTTACACAACATTTTTTTAAGGACTTTACCAAGAAAATTTCTCTGACTATAAAATAGCTTTAAGTTGATATAAGCCTTTATGTTGTAATGCTATACATGTTCAATATCTATTTAGATGAGTGAGTTTTTAGTGAGAGATAATGGAATTCAAGAAAAGAGAGAAAGAGAAGAAAATCATGGAATTGACAAGTAACATGTCCAGTATTTGATACCAGTTTGTCAGATATATGGATGAGTGCTGCTGTCTCCAATATAAATAGTCAGAGAATAGTTAAAATTTGCTCCGAAATAAAGAGTGGTCTGCAGGAACTCCTTATACCAACAGAACAAAGATATCTCACAGCATTTTTCTAAAAGACAATGTTCAACATTCCTTTTGTACACAATCTCCAAAAGGGCAGTCTATATCTGAGATGCAACTTAATCAGTCCAAAATACACTGAGCGCGCATCCACCTTTTCCAGTTCCTGCTGTGGTACTTTAAATGCAAAACATTTTGAGGAGGGTCAATAACAAGACCTAGAAATTGATAGTTTTCTTTAATATCTAAAGGGCTGAAGTCATCAAACAAGAGCCTTGTCTATATTAAATACCAGACGGTTAGAAGCACACCACTCCCAAATCTTCACCAAACAAAGATCCTCAACAATAACTGATCTGCAGTAGTATAGATCTTTGCAGTGCCAAAGGAAGGTGTCCAATCAAATGGACAATCAGACTCAAAAGTTGTAGGGAGCTCATATCATCCCCATTGAACAAAAATAAAATAGGCCCCAGTCCCAAGCCTTATGGCACAACACATTTAGGATTGAGTTCCTCCCTATTTCCCTCTAAGTATGATCTTATAAGTAAGATTCCTCAATGAATCCCCAGTTTTCCCAACCATTTCAAATGGACCCCTAGGAAATCATACTTACTAAGCTTATTCAGCAATATTCCACGATCTACATAATCAAAGGCCTTGGATAGATCGCAGAATTCTGCCGCCGGCGCTGCCTTCTTATCATTTAGGGACAGATAAACAATCTCTAGGAACCCAAAAATGGCATGCATGATTTTAATTTAAGATTCTGTACCTCTACAAGAAGGAGACCATACTATCCTTGGCGAATTTTTCAAGAACTTTGGTATATAATATAGATTAGTAGATTGGTATATAACTAGATTAATATTGACCTAAAGTTACAGGGCTCTTATAAGCCTCCCCTTATGAAGTGCCACCTGCCGGTAAACACAACAACCACACTGAAATTCCATAAGACCTGGAAAACCTACGATTTTTCATGTTCAACTCACACATCATTGCAACTTTTTTTACTTATTTTTCTATTGTGAGAATTCTAGCTCGAGTTACTAGATGTTTATCATGCTTATTTCATGTTTATCTGCTTGGGAATCTTTCAGAAAGAACAATAAAATTTAATCAGCTTGCATCCTATAGACCTTAATTTCAATCTTGTTATGGCTAAAATGTATAAAAAATCTAAAAGGCAGTTCAATTTTAAATAAAAAAGGTACTCTTGTTTATTCCATATAACTCTACCAGTTTTTAAGTTATTTGAATTTTAAACATTCAGGGTAAAAAATCTTAAGCCACCCCTATTACATTGGCTTAATAGGAATTTATTCATTTAAATTATTACTATGCTGGGTAACAACAGTAAAGACAACAAATAACAGTCAGTAACAATATTAAAAGAAAACTTCAAAGTAAATGCTGAAAATGCCTGCCTTCCACTTCAATACACTTTGTATGGCGTCTCCTTAAAGATCTTTGAATATTAAATAACATTTGTTGATTATTTTTGATAATATTAGCAGCTTCTTGAATTTTCTACTGTAATTCTTCGATGGAATTAATTGTATCTTTGTAAACCAAATTAAAATTCCAACTTTAAATACCCTGTATCTCATAAACCTGCAATATTTGTATAAGAATAAGCTCAATCGCTATATTTTGGTGTGTAGTATCTCCAGTTCAGAGATTGTCCATGTATAATCACTCTGTATTTAAGACTGTTATAACTTCTGACTGAAACCTAATTTTCAACTTTCATATGGTACATATGCATATTTTTTTTACAAAACATGAACTTCTCTACTAGTGGATGATTTGTTAATAATACACTATTTGTTAATAATTAAATAAATTAATAAATCAATTAAGTAGTGTTCAATCAAGATTTATGCTTTATACTAGGCTTTCACCTTAGCGACAGCCTAAGATCTATAGTATTATTATACATTATAGTATTTATTATTATTATTGTATGAAAAACCCAAATCACAATATACACATCTAATTAAGGTAGGTATTTAATTTATATTACCATAGAAAAAATATTAAAAAAACTCAAACCAAAGGTTTTACAGTATCTAAAGAACAAACAAAGTAAAATATAACTTTTATATCATAGATTTTCTGTTTTAATATTAGAGCTTAGTATTATTGACATAGAATTATGTATTTGCAAAATAAAATATTAAAAAAAAAACCTCAATTAAGAAAGTTCATAAAATGTTGAGATTAAAATTCAAATTCAAATGTTTAATTTGCATTTATATAATATAAATCAAAAGGAAACAGAAGAGATGAAACATTAGAGAAAAATGACTTAATGTGTTTTGCTTGTAACAGTTGTAACCTGATGATATTTAACCAATTTCCTATAGAAACAGACAAAAGGCTCACCTGATTGAACTCTGTTCTCTATTCACTCATAAATTTAAATAAACAAAAAAAAACAGACAATTGATTTAAATCATGATTAAAATTTAGGAAAAATCTTAATTTGTTTTAAGTCATGGCAACTCTTTATCAGATTGGTTAATTTTATTTATACAGTTGGTCACCCTATGATTATTCTTGTCATTTTACAAACTTTACTATTCAAATTTTAATTTTCTTTTTCAGCATTCCATGTCAGAAGCCATGGTGTAGAGTCTAGAGAGGTTACACTAAACAAAGCACGAAATGGCATTACGCAACTTGGAGTACAGTTGAAACTGAATCAACATTGCATTGACACAGCTTGTAATTTTTTCAAAATGGCTCTCTCTAGGAATCTGACGAGAGGAAGAAGAAATACTCATATTCATGCTGCGTGCATTTATTTGAGTTGCAGAACTGAAGGAACTGCACGTATCCTTTTCTTTTTAAATATAAATAAGAGTAGAATATAAGTTTTCATATAAAAGTTTTTTTTTACTTCAGGATGGAAACTTGTCTACCCAAGTATTACACTTAATTTATAAATAAATCAAGTTTTGAAAATAAATGTAATATTGGAAAAATAAGTTAGAAAATCAAGGTGATCAGTATTTTCATTAATCCAGCTGCTTTCCTTAAAGAAAATTACTGAACACTGTTTAATATTTACAATATTCTCCTGTCAACCTTCTCATCTCATCAGTCAAACAAATAAAGTAAAAACATTTATGGATAGTTTAAGAAGTTCTCAAAATCTTTGTAAATGTCCCAAGATGATCAACAATTAAGAAACAATGCTTCGGCCAGTGTCGAGTTCTTTTCGGGTCTTTGTTCCGCTATCCTAAGCCTTGGCATTACTTATCCACTCACGAAGCTGATCTACAGGCAAATCATAGATAACGACAACGCCAAAAGGTCCTTTAAAACAATCAAAGAGGAAGGCATAAGGGTTTTATATCGTGGAGTCCTGCCACCTTTGGTTCTAAAATGCATATCTCTGTCGTCAATGTTTGGACTATATAGAGCCTGCACCATTCCACTTCAAAAATACAACCTGAATGAGTATGTGGAAAAAACTGCGGCTTCTATTTTAGCTGGTGCTTTTGAATCAATTTTTATGCCATTAGAAAGGATTCAGATACTGTTGGTATCTTCTAAATACAACCATAAGTTTAAGAACATGTTTCACATTGCTAAGGTAATAGCCAAAGACTATAACTGGCGAGAGTTTTATAGAGGCTACAACGTAATTTTGTTTAGAAATATCACGTCAAATTCATGTTTTTTCATAAGTAAGGATGAGATTTTAAAACGTAGTGAACTAAGCGAACTTGGCTTTAATCGCCATGTACAACATTTCTTGTATGGATCATTGCTTGGAAGCTCCATGACTCTTCTCTTTTATCCAATTAAGGTCATAAAAGTAAATCTTCACAAGCAATTGGGCGGCGAATTCCTAAGTGTTTGGACAGTTTCAAAGGAAATATATGTAAAAAATGGTAAAGGGATAAGAAATTTCTATAGAGGAGTATTGTCTAATGGTAGTAGGGCGCTCTTTTCTTGGAGTCTCACAAATTCATCATATGAATATGTTAAGCGGCGTTTAAGTTAAATTTGTATGTTTCTTAAATAAAATATATTATGAATATCTGGTTATAGTTATTCCTTAATAAAAATATTTAGATTTACTTATCGATATTAGTGATGTGCTTCAAATATGCTGTTATGAACTGGGACGAACCTATTTAAGAATGTCACAGGCGTTATGTATAAATGTTCCCTCTGTTGGTAAGTTTTTATTTTTGTTTCTACTGTAGACGGTTTTGACATGAAAAAAGTTCACTAAACATTAGTTGCCTAAACATAATACAATTAAATAATTGGATGGTTTATGGGTATTACATTTTTTTAAATAAACGAATATAATAGACTTTATGAAATTATTTATTTAAATTCAGTTTCCGATTTTATATCATATTCAACCTTTTGAATTAATTAATTTTTATTGTTTAATAATATTGCACTCTCACTGTAGTTGTTAAGTAAAAATTTCTTTTGATTTGGTTCAGGTCTTAAATCATATCAACAAAGAATAAAATTTGATTAATCTTGATTAAGTGTATGTAAAAAATTTATAAGATATAGTATTTGTTTATGAAATTGATAAACCTGTAAATATTAATCTATAATGGTTAAACAAAAATAATGGTTACAGATCTCTAAGTAAACCTTAAGCAAAAAACAATGTTTTTATGCATTAAAAATCGTTACATAGATTTAGGAAAATAGGGAGGGCTACATATAACAGGGTTGTACCAGAATACTAAATTATTATTTATATTAATTGATATCAAAATACTAAATTATTATATAAGGATTTTATTGCTTTTGTTTCATAGATATAAACACATATCCGCTTGAACCTAATAATTTATAAGTCTAACAGGTATTCTCTCAACTTAGTTTGTTTTGGTTTAGTGTGAAAACCAAATCCCAAATTTATATAAGTATCACCTCTTAATAATACTATATGTGGATAATTTTTGCGAGTCATAGCTTTGCAGTTTATTAATGTGTAAAGAAAGGAGTTTTATATTTAAGTCTGAAAACTGAGTTGCTGTCCGTGGATCTTGAAGAGATCGTGTTGTAAGTTATGGAAACACAGATCATGGCATTCAATATTTTGGGAGTAACATTGTGAAGTTGAGTGGAACTATACTTTATCTGGTTTAATTATAAATTTAATTAATAATTTTTTTTCCTTATTTTTTTAAATTTCTTTTATATTTAAATAAAAAAATCGTTCTCCTTTAGAACACCTACGATACAGATTAAACCTTATAATTTCTTATGTATTAAAATTTTAAAAAAAAATGGTATTTTGATACCAATTTGAAGATGAGTTGTTTGGCACAATATTTGCTTAGATAAAATATCAATGCGTTTTCTAATATTGTGACGGTGAACCAAACGCTTACGCAATACTTAAATATATTAAAACTGAGTAAAACTTGATTTTGTTAAATTTGAAGAAAAAAACTGTTAAAATAAAGAACGCGCTGTTAAAGTTTGGACACTATAATTGGGAATACCTTGAATGTTAAATATATTTAGTACTAACGCTTCAAATATTTTGTTGACCCATACAGTGTGCATCCCAACATATCAATACTCAGGTTCCTATTAATGGCATTGTACACTGGGCTTACCCAATCCTGGGTGTTGTACTTTACTTGCTGCTATTGCGGCCTCTGGGATTTAGGCAGGCATCTTTTTTTTATAGCTCTGCTTCCTGAGAAACTGTCGGAATAGAAGGGTAGATGGACTAGGTTGGGGATGGGTGGGCAGAGGGTTTGGGTGAGGTAGGGTTGCTCGGTCAGAATACCTAACCTCACAAAGATACTTATTTTGCTTTTACCGATGCGATTTGTGATTAATATCCAGGTTGTTTACTGCTTCCAGAGATCTATCCATTGGCGTGTGTTGCCTATTATTTATTAAGTGAAAAAGATGTAAATTACATAATCCTTGACACGGGCCACTAATACATGTTTTGGGATAGTAAATAAGGTAATGGCTATTAAGCCATTAAAAAGTGTAACCCTTCCTATGTAACTCCTTCATTTGTTACTCTGGTGTCTTCCGGACTAGCTGTTATTGGTCTTGCCGGTCTTCTCAATTGCAACTGCGTCCTACGGTCATTTGGCTTCTATTCTTCTCTTCTTTGTAGCATGTGGGTGCTGAGGTTGGATAAAAGGATTTCTACCTTGTTTCGGGATAGGAAAGAGTAATTAGGCTTCAGGAACTGAGCAGTCTCAGTCCTTTGGTTACAACTTACATAAGTTGAATTGTTGTCGTATTAATTGAATTCGGCGGCTACTATCACATTACGCCTCTCCACGGCCGGTTTTCCTTGTTCTCAGAAGAAACTCTTTTATTAGGGTGTTGTCCACACTTCTGGCATTTTCCTTGAACTTTGAGTGCTTTCTAACTTTCTAATTTTTAACGTAGTATTCCAAAAAATGTTTTAGGCATAAAGCAGCTTCGGACGCAATACCTGTTTATAGAGTAATAATTTAGTACTCAAAGAGAGCTTACTGCTTCTGCAAAAGAAATAGTAAAGCCCATGAATGGTTCCATTGCAGGAATTTATTTGTTTTTGGATGTGCGTTTTAAAGTTGTTCTTTTTGTCAAAATATACTCCTAGGTACTTTACCTCATTCTTCCAGGGGACAAGCGTGCCTGAAACCGTCATATTCGGGATGTTGCGGTCATGCTTTTTTGTTATTAGTATGGCCTCTGTTTTATTACTATTTATTTTGATTTTGTTTTTTGCCCACTCTATAATGTTCTCTAGATGACTCTACATACGCTGATATCTGATTTAATTTTTTGCAGCTAGCAAAAACACAAGTGTTTTCTGCGAATAACGTGACTTGGTAGTATGTCTGCTTCGTATTATGTTGAATAACATTGGTGCGAGCGGGGAGCCTTGAGGGACTCCCGCTCTCATCCTGTTAAAGGTGGTGATAGTCCCATTTATTTTTACAGTAAATTCCCTGTCTTTTAGGAAACTTTTAGACACCCCAGAATTCTGCAACTTGTAGATTAGACCGTCATGTTACACTCTATCGAAGGCCTTCTCGGCGTGATCATTGTGGTAGAACCCTTCTCATGGAAAGAATCCAGCAGGCTCTGTTGTATCCGTGCAAGCTGCAACTCAGTTGATAATCCTCTTGTAAATCCGCACTGCTCTTCCGGGATTATTTGCAGTTATCTAGCTCCTCCCATAATCTGCTTTATACCGCCTTTTCAAACATTTTTTTTCCAGTGATGGCAGACTAATGGGTCTATAACTTCGGTTTTTTTATGTTTTTACCCTTTTAGGTGTTACTACCACTAGTGCTTTTTTCCATTCTACTGAAAAATAGCACAGGCCGATGCATTTGTTATAAATGATTTTAATGTCCAATAGTGTGTTGTCAGGTAGTGTTTTCAGCATTTTGTTGTTTATTTCATCATGGCCCGAAGGCCCATCATCGTATAGGAAAGCTCCACTGGTCTTTAATTAGGTCCCTTATTTCTTGTAGGCTTATACTTTTATAGTTTGGCAATGCGATTAGGTTTTCCATTTGTATGTTTGATAGCTCTATTTCTTCACATAGGTTGGGATTATCTGGTATATCTATCGTTAAGGTCAAATTGTTTTCTTAATGATCTGTTAAAACTTTCCGCCTTATCCCAGAAGACCGTCTTGGTTTTCTATGGGCGGGAATTCTCTTTTTTTTCCCTCTCAGTATTTTGAAGTACTTCTAGAATTTTGATTTGTCTTGATCCCCATCGTTAAGGTCTTCTAAAAAGATGCTCCATCTTTCATTTCTGTCGAAGTCGAAGACTTCGTTTTTAATTCTTTTCGTAAGATTATTCGCAATCCTTTTTGCCTCTAGGTTTTTTTGCAGTGCCCGTTTCTTGTTCTTATTAATCTTTTAATTCTCATTGGGAAGACTATAGAGTGGGTGTTTGGGATTTTAGTGGTTGCTAAGTCAAACGACTCTTTAATTGCATTTACTAATTTTTTTATTGAGGAATCTATTTCCTGAATAGAGCTGGGGGTTGGGTAGTTTTCTGCGAGTATATGCTTAAACATTTCTCAGTTAGTGATAAGTTTTTTGGAGTGGGGGTCCTGCATAACGGTTTGAGCTATTGTGAGTAGGATATGATAAGAGGAATATGGCTTTTTTGAGGAATATGGCAGGTTTTTTTGTGACAGCTATATCTAAAATATGAGGAATGGCATGCTGATAGTGTTTTGGGTCTTTTACTGCTACTACCTGAATGGTATTTTCATTTAAGTATCTTTTCAGTGTACGCCGGTCTGCTGTCTCTACTATGCATCCCCGGCTTCCCAATCCCCCGCCGCAACGGTGGGAGTGTCTTCGCTAAAAAGTGTCTAATTTTTCTATAAATATAAATTTTTCTTAGTGGCTTATATACTGGGATGATGAAAACCTCTTTGTTTCCTAAGAATACTTTAATTGCTGTGTTTTCTATTGCCAGGTCTGTATTACGTTGCGGTACTTCTTGGTGGGTAATGTTTCTTTTGCTTTTTGTTGCTGTGCTCCCACCCACTACATATTGCCTGTCATTTCTATAAAGTTTGTATTTTTGAATTTTCAGTTTAGCGCTATTTCGATGTTGTTATTGTTTAAGAACTCGCAAATTACGCTAAAGGTATGGTAGGATCTATGATAGTTATGATATAGTTTTAGTAAACTATATTAAGCTTAAACGTCATGAAATGAAAGAACTTGTCTCAGATACATAAAATAAACCTACAAATTTAATATTGGACAATATTTTTATTTATATATATTATTTCTTTTAAGTTCTAAACTGAACACAAAAGCATCATTAATAAAAACATACCTGCAATAGAACTTAACTAGAGGGGTCTATAAATAACGCAATATACAATGTGGGTGAATCTTAAACTACTAAATTTTGGTTATTTAAACTTATTATGATTGATTAACACTTCTATGAAGCAGTCTTTAGCAAGAGCACTAGGCAGATGATCTATACACTTCAAGTATCATAAATACAAGGGGAGTCACAGCACTTGACATTTTATTAGTTAAAATTTTTTTCAGGTATCACTAGGTGTATAAAGTCATATTATCCCTCATCAAGAACTTATGGGGGTTTTGCAAGTCTGGAAAATAAACCTTTAAATTGCAACAGGTGCACATTAGAAAATTATCTATATCCCGTTTTTGATAATCTAATAATGCCATAAATCTAATATTTATGGTATTTTACAGCTCTAGCGGGAAAATGTCGACTATTTCGAACATTTTATAAATCATTTTAGGACCAACTAAAGATTAGAGAGCAAAAAGTCTTTTTAGTTACAGGTCGAAAGAAAATATATTCTCTATGTTAAAAATGCAATAAATTATAAACTCACTTCTTGCTCTCCTACATTAGGTCTAAATAAACGGTTCTAAGAAACTACTCTTCGAGATCCTTAATATGCACCCTTTCGGGTAATAGTAGTAATATTTAGGCCGTTTCTCTGCATCTCGGTCCTTTTTGGGAAAGGGGCTCACCGCGACCAGCTCCCTTTCGACTTTCAGCCGGTATCAGTGTTCCTCGTGCGGCGGACCATAAAAAATCAGTTCGGGAATTTGGCCCCCTTGTACTCCGGTGCCGTTGGTGCTTTCCGATGAGCACTGGAATTGGAAGGTCACTTGGCCAACGGTCACTTCGCTCATTCCTTCTTGTCCAAAGTAACTTAGTTCTCCGCCATCTAGGATTGCTGATGCTGTATAGAAAGCTTCTGGCTCAACCTGAAAGAATTTAAAATATATAAAGTGAGAATGTATTTATTTATGTTTTTACTAACAGTAAAGTTTCACCAGTTTTACATAAAATATGGATAATAATTCTGTATAAAAATAAAAATGTAGATTTCAAAAGATGGCAAAGATAGTATTTATTTAAAAACGTAATCAAGATTTACGTATAAAATCTAATTAAATATTTAAAAATCTTTATTAGAATTAAATTTTATGATATAATTTACTTATTACAAAATATTTGTATAATATTTATGCTCATTATACAATAAAATATTTATATTTGAATAATACAAAGTGGCGGTGCTGTTAATAGTATAGTCAAGCCAGGTCTATCCGATTCACTGGCCTATCTGATGATTCTAGTAAGAATGTCAACCTTAGTTAGTACCTTCTTCAGACCTTAGTTATGGGCCTAAGACCTGGGAATCCCAGCTGTCCCCTATCATATATGATTTATTCTTTCACGTTTTAAGTTTGGTTTTTTTATTTAGAATCTAGAACTTACGCCCGAGTTTCAAGTCATACTGTTAAACGCTTAAAAAAACGTGTTTTATGACAGTAAAAAATAAATTCAGAAAATACTGTCTCATAAGCTCAATTATAGAAAAAAATATTTCTTCGTCATAGTTTTGCCTTTTTAAGATATATTAATTAAAAATCTTCTTTTTCTAAGATAATCGAACTTATTCTAAGTAATTCCTATTTTAAATATTATTTTTATTCATGATAAGCATTATTAAAGAAAGATACAGGACACATGTGTAATATATGTAATGTGTTTGTATTTTGAGACCCTGAACTGTGAACTGTCAAATTTACCTACCCTCCGGTAGTTCTTGGCATAAAAAAAACCTCTCTTTAAAAGCTCATTCAGCTATTATCAAGCTAAATATTTGCTCTTTTTGTTTCTTGTCATATTACATATAAAACTTGTTTAGTTATTTTTTTAAGATCTGTACTGTAATTAAATTACTGTAATTAAAAACAGGTTGATCCGAAAATTTAGATAAAACATCTAAAAAAAAAACAAATAATATTTACGCAAAATATTGTAAAACAAACGTTGAAATGTATTAGCTATTACCAGAATATGGTTTGCTTCATTTAACTCTGCGTCTTCGGTTGCCATTGATAATTTGTTCTTGTGGTAATAAGTCTTCATCATATTCAAACCAGTTATCTATTTACAGGCGTCGCAATTGTTTCAGAGAAATTAAATGTTCAGTATATTTTTCGAGACGAGTCATAAATTTATGCCAGCGCTACTTGCAAAGCTTTAGATGACCCAAGCATTGTGTAGCATACACACAACCTTTCAAGTTAAAAGATTTTAGTAACTCCACAATGTTCTCTTCATTGCTAGATAAAAAAGAGCTAAAAGTATGATAGCATTTCGATTGTTGCAACAGGAATGTATAAGCGGAAGAAATAATGTTGTTCATCACTACTAATAAGCTCTTCTATAGTTCCTTGGCTTGATGTGTTATAGAGGGCTCTTTCAGCAAAATGGAGACTTTATAGATGATATCTGACTGGAAGAAATAGCATAGCTTCCTAAACATTTTTATTACATTTCATTTACATCGATTAATATTAGGTGGGGATTAAAAATTGGCATTGGAGCTGTTTTGATAAATATCATGTTCGCTTTGAGGACTCTCTAAGGGCTCTAAATCTGGGGAAAAAACGATTAATTATTGATGTACGTTTTGTATTCAAATTAATGAATGGAAGGAATATCTGATGATTATCCTCAGCTATTGGCCCAAATTAGTAAGTTTTCAAAACAACTTTACTAAATCCTACTTTCTTACCCTATGTAGAGGGTCACATGATTTTTTTTTAATTTCATGTTTTGTATTTATGATTTGTAAAACTTGTGTATACATACTACTAATTTAATAAATACTCGTTAAACGTTGGATTTCATGAAGCTTTTGTAATAAAATGATATAACTCTATTATATGATTGTGTCATGATGGCACTAAACCAAGTTTACTATTTCACCATGAAATAATAATGGATCCATTGATATGAATTATATAGTTAATTTGTGTTTTCTTTTTTGTTAAATTTTGCTCTTTTTTCTTTTTCTTTATATGTAGGTACATATAATTTTTTATGGCAATATCTGTAGTTTGTAGTGACATAATTTTCTCCTATTAATTTTAATGAATATTATGGAGTAACATCTAAGGTTATAGGTATATATGTCTAAAAATATTCTCTCATCTTCATTTCAAAATCTTTACGTCACTCACCTCTATTTTATATCCACAATCATTCTAGAAATTATGGATACATTCTTTGATATGCAGAACTCTTAGATTGTAAAACTGACTTATTTGGTATTTAGAAGTTTTTTATGTCACTTCAAATCTTAGGATTATTATACTTTAGAATTATTTCTAATTTATTCTAATTTTAATATTATTTAATACACATGAGAATTGGCTGGGTTTATCACATCGCTTCTTAGTTTGTAAATTAATAAAAAGTTCAAATTGGGTTCGGATATGACTATAACATTGGATCATTATAATAAATGTAAAAGTAATGAGATATTTTTTGCATTCGTTAATATTTTATAGTATAATTAAATATAAAAATTATAGTATCATAAATTAACTCTTTTGACTATGCCATTTGATTATAATAAGTCCAAAATAAGCACTAATAACTTTTTTCTCTTTTTAAACATGTATAGTAACTGATATTTTTATGTATGTATAACAAATTTTATTTTGACCAACTTAAATATAATATTTTAGTACTAAAATGTCCTACCTGAATGGGATTCTCAAAATAAACGTGAAAAGTGTTGCTAGACCCATCAGAGAAAAATTTCGTATTACTCTCTGCTAGGACCATTCCAAGTCGCTTCAGCTCTATTTTGACAGCGTAGTCTGCGGCACCGTTTGAAGAGCCATAAAGGCCGAAACCGACGATAAATATCCGCCGGTCCACTGAAAATTGTATGCTATCACAGCGACCTCTGTATCGCCACTGGTTCGAACGGTAGGCACAGGACTGGAATCTGTGACAAACCTTAAAAGACAGAATTTTCAATATATTTACCTGCTAAATAATTAATGTACTTTAATTACCTGACTTTTGAGTCCAGCTCTGGCTTTTATAGGGTACTGCAAAGCAGGTTTATTGTTTGCAGTAAAATGTAAAAAAATATCTATAGTCTCTTGTTGGGTCAAAATCCCCCTCTGTGCCGCTCCATTGGCAAATTCTTCCAGAGTCATCGTAGGTATCCTAATAAGGTAAAGCGCATTCCCAAGAACCGTTCTTTTATTTTGCGGCGTTGCTTCGATATCTCTGAAAAAAGGTTCAATAAGGTTTTATCGTTTTAGGTGGTATCATATTAAAAAATAAGTTCATACCTTCGCCCACATTCAGCGGCCGCCCAATTAAGTGCCGCCTCGAGAAGATTCATTTCTTTGCAGTTCAGGGTTTCGCGCTTTAATATTGATTCTAAGGTGGACATGTCTATGTCGACGAAGCCTTCAGACTTCAGTGCCAATTCAGCCTATAAGACATATAATTATTTATTTTTGCAATTTAGTATAGTGGAAACTTTATACTTAAAGTTGAAAACTGTAGCAATTAGAATTCTAAATTGAAATGGCTAAGCTTATCCTTTAACCACTATAATAAACTAAACAAAGCTAATTTAAACTGTAAAGTATAATGGGTATGTTTTTTAATTTGTTCATTTGAGTGTAGAAGACTATTAATATAATAATAAATACTGAAATTGCTATACTTATTTTCCATATAGTTCGAACAATGATTCTAAAATTTAATACTAATTTAATTTCTTATTTTAATAGGTCATCTTTTTTTCAAAGTGTTACTTCCACTCAAAATAATTGGTTCTTTGAAACAATGGAAATTTCGGCAGTCTCAAGGAACAAAATTAACATGATTAAATTTTGACTTATTTTGTTGTTTAAAAAAAAACAGGAGAAAAAAAACAACAATATAATTTAACACGCTAATACTACATTTTTTGTGCTTTTAAAAACACAGCTTCTTTGCCAGCCCAAACTGACTTTAATTGTTCTATTTGTTCTTGAGATAGTTAGATAAACTTGTTTACTCCGTTTATTATTTCTTATTCCTTTTTTTTTAATTTAATAAAATTCACTTAAAAATTGAGTTTTTCAAGAGAGTGTAAATAAGGACTAAGATTATTTATATATATCATAATTCATTCATTCCAATTATCTATTACAGTAGATTAGATTCTTTTCGGTATCCAATTTGTAAATAAGTTCAGATATTAGCAGCATGCTTAGGGTGGCAATCAGTTAACAACTTTGTGAAGTAAGTAATTTTTAGTTTTTATTAGTTAGTAATTTTCAAGATCTTTAAGCTATGATTCTTAGGTCTTCTGTTATGTGTACTATCTACTTTTATTTATGTATTCATTATATTAAGAAATAAAAAATATATATTAGCTAAAATACAAATAGTATTTTGGCAGGTTTTCTTTTTCCTTCAAATGATTTAGATTCCTTCAGATTCTTATGAGTACTTATATATTTTTTATTATTTATTGAGCATTGTTCCATCTTGTTTTAATTTCTACTATTAAAATTAAATGATTTGATAGTAGTTATAAAGATAAATTGTTAATAATAATTAGGACATTCTCATAGAAGCAGTTATTGCTCTTCTCCCATTAGATTTTTTTTAATGACAAATACATCCATGGTGAAATTGTAGAAAACTGATGTGTTTCCATTTCCAACCTTTTGAATAGTATTTGTTCAAACGGTTAAATAAATATTAATTAATTAATTAAAATTATTACAGAAGGATGCGATCAGGCTATGATAACTTCTGTAAATATAAATATATAGTGATGAAGACTTTTTTTTACGTTTCATACCTTTAAACTAGAATAATAATACTCTATATTAGTTTTGTAAAGACCTTGTGCATATTATAGTACCTTGAAAAGGCTGAATAATTAATTTGATATATTTATGGTTTTTGGTGGTTTTTTAATTTAAATGTGTGTGGATAGTAAAAATTAATATACAAAAAACTAAATTTGATTCAAGAGTTTAATAGTCATTAAAACTGCAATGAAGCATTTCCCTTTTCTTCCTCGTTAAACGTTAAACCTCTCTTAATTTTTATTTAGGAAAAGGAACATGCCAAATCAAAATAGCTAAGCATTGTGAATAATATTCATTTTATTTAATATCAAAACAAGTACAGGAAATTTTCGAACACATTTAATCAAAAGAACGGTACATTACCTTAAATTATAAATCACAGTAAAAAATTAAAGCAATCCATGATAACTAGCATAATATCAAAAGGAAGATAGATACTAAAAATAACAAAGTCTTATTAGTTTCAATGGCATTTACAAAAATATCAGAGTATGTAACTCTTATTATTAAATTAAGCAAATTAGGTATAGATGTCTTTTCTATATGTCATAAAAATCTGCTTTCATAGTGATTATGATAACTAAATCAAATAAAGTCTGACTATCAGTATGTAGTGGTCCCAATCAAGGTACACAAGTTTTTTCTATGAAAAAAAATTATTGTTTGTATTTGTTTTAATTTTGTGGTAATTAAAATTAAAAGTGAATAAAAAGCGGTTTTATACCTTAAGTGTGATTAAACTTATGGGTTGGTGTTATCTTTTAATATTTTTTATGGTTCTACCCATGATCAGTTCATTTACTAATTAAATAATAGGTCAAAGAAAAAAAACTTAAAACTTGAATGCCACATTTTTCATATTTTTTGTTTTGTTCACAGTGTTTTATGCCCTTGACAAACTGTCGGCAATTTTCACTCATTAAAAAAAATCGAATATTTATTTTAATTCTCCTCTTAATCCTAGTATTTCTTTGCTCACAAAAAATTATTGTTTGTATTTGTTATTAGATGTAGTAGATGCTAAGTACTTAAAAACAATTTCCACAAATATCCTTACAAAAACAGATGAAACATTAAACCCAAAATTTTCATGACTAACAGCCCCCCGTAGTCACGTAAAATTCGATTGTAAACAAGCACTGAAACTAAAATGTCTCTTCTTCCCATCGACCTGCCCCGGTTTCGCGCCCGTTTCGTCACATTCCGCGTCCCTCCTCAGGTCCAAACAACTGAGACTGTGTCTTACCTGTGCGTCCAACACTTCCCAGCACCTCTGCATTAAATCGGGCTCCTCGAAGAGTCGCGATTGGCTGAGTAGGAGACACGCATTTTTCGCCGTCAGGCTAGTTTCTAGATAGTTGACGCAGGCGCGCGCTAGGTATGGAACTATGTATTTTTTTGCCACATAGAGCGTTGCCAGGACCGTATCTGCTTCAAGCCGGATCTCGTCACAGTACAGATATCTGAAACAGTTAGAAATGCTCTTAGAATATAAAAAAGAATTTCATTCATAGGAAAAACATTTTTATTAATATTGATACACTACTACAAGTTATAGTAGCCGTCAACGGTAATCTATTTTTACGCATATGCTCTCGTAATATACTAAGCAAATTTAAATGCCAACATTCTTCATCAAAAACTATCGAAGGTATCTGTGAAACCAATTTTGTATATGTAAATATTATTATCCACTTATAAAAATCCTTAGCGGACAGACACAACCTTATTCAGATTTTCCAACGCTTATTTGCCGATGCTCACTCAGCTGTCTCTAAAGGTCCAAATTAAAATCTGTGATGTCGATTTTTTATGTATCTTACATAATTTAATTTAACGTTGGATTGGATTCCATAATAAATATAGATACAATATAGAACAGCATAAAATTTTTTAAACGTCCGGTATATGAGCCGCTCAGAGGAAAAGTGGTATATGTCAGTATTTTTTAATTTTTGAGTTATACCATTAATTATGTTTCTACGGGTCTAATATATTCAGTCGAAAACTGGTATAGGTCAAAATTTTAACTTAGCTAAGATAAGAGCTTCCTAACGTTATTCCTCTCAACATAATGGATTCGTTCGCTGGAATAGTGGTATAAGTCAAGGCACCACGCTGTTCCGATGTCGCGCCAGGTCCTATTAAACTCGCTTTTTCTTGTTTAGTCAGGTTTTTTTAGTGTTATGGTACGTAGTGTGTAGATCAGTTACTGTAGCTACGAAAAAAGATATGATAGAACTTCTTCAGTGGATTCCCCCGATTCAGCATCAGTTCTTCCTGGACTTACTGACAAAAGAAGATGCTGTTGACAGTGGTCCATTATCCGATTCTGATGAAGATTAATTTGTTTAATAACTTGTTCTTACTCTCCTTACTGTAAGTTTAGTATGTAAGATAAGTAGTAGTAATGTTTTGCTCGTCAAGCTCTATACTTTTTGAACACTTTTATTAGTAACAGATATCATAGTAAACATACTACAGCTATTATTTTTCTTTGGTTCATCAGTTTTGTGAAATTTGGTTAACTTTTACGAGGAAAAGTGATAACTCTCCAAGTTATACCACTTTTCCGCTATGTTTTTGAAAAAAACTTACTGGAAGAATGACATTGGGCGGCAAAAATGTAATTATTGGGCGCAATCAGTAAAAATGTTTACCATGAAAATGAAATGTTAGTACAGGGTTATTATAAATATGTACAAAAAAGTAAAGAATATGTTACTGTGATTTTTTAATTCATCCAGATGCAAAATATCAATTTTCTAAATTTCTACTTTAAGGGAGTTAGACCACTTTTCCGCTGAACGGCTCATATAGCGTTCAGATCAAACAAAATAGATTATCGTTGATGGCAACTAAATCACACTTACTTTAATAATATTAAAAAGGCAGATGGTTCTACATCTGGCACTTCAATTTGATCCTTACATTCCGCGAGACCACCATAAAACATAGCGTAGAACACTGAGCTGCCCGTGGCAAGAACATATTTGTGTGCAGGTATCACTTGTGTTGCTCCCGGGTGACCCACCAAGAACCTGAAAAAACAATAAAATCACTTAAAATTTCCCTTGATTAACCACTATCACAATTTATTACCTGATATCTGACATAAGATCATTATTAAACATAGCGGCATTGCGTTCCCTTACAGTAGGTTTAAGTGCTTGCCAATTAAGGTCCAAAGTGTTTCCTGGGGGTACGGCTGGTGAGGCCAATGGGGGGCTAGGTGGGGGAGACCCTGGGTTGCTACTTGGTTGCATCACCTTAAAAAAAATTATATATCAAGATCAGTAAATTGTTTTTTTTTATGGATTGGGTTTACCTGTAGCAGTCCACCTGTGTCTTTCTGTGTGAGTTGAGAGTGATGATGTGAGTGTCCGGGCTGTTGGCCTGACAAAGGCGTTGGGGAGAGGCTGAGTGAGCCATTTGTGACAGTTTCTGCTGAAAAATAATGGTTGAGGTTAGGCTTAGAGTATATGTAACAAAAAAGCAATAATAATTCTTAGATGGAATTCAAAAGGGGTGATATGAAGTGTTTTATATAAAATATTTCAGAATTTTAAATAAAAACTGGTAACAATTAATAAATGTGCCTTTGGTTTTCTCTGGAGGGTACATGTATATGAAGTTGTCTTAGATTATGTATTATTGAGTTATTATTATATTTTATTTAAATTACCTATATGTTCAAAGTATTATTATAATTATCATAAATATTTGTCACCTTATTGCCAAATTTTTAAAATAAATATATAACACTTAAAATATATCGTGATTAAAAACATACAAAATTAAATTTATTAAACCCATTAAAAGTTTTTTAAATAATTTATATATTAAAAATACCTCATTTTAAATCGTAATTAAATCTAAATTTAAATTATTACTGTTAATTGTAATAATGAATAAAGGAAAATAGATAACAAAACAAACATAAAAATAATGGGGTTCCAGAACCTGGATTTAATGCCTTTAATACTTATATTACCAGGTAGACACTGTTTTCAGTTATAATGTCTTATTGCAGAAAAATTTTTAGAAAAAAAAGAGATTTTTTTAGACATAATAATGATTAATTGTGTAGAGTCAAATATTAGGGTACTTCAAAACATTATATAATTAAGAACTTTCATGGTAGTTATCAATTTTAAGATAAATATTTTAAAATTTCTTTAAAAAAATTTTTTGATGTACTAAAATTTAATTCGTAAATAAAGATTTGAAAAGCTTTTATCATTAAATAATTTAATATTGGTATATGGTACATAAATTTTATTAATACTACTTATTTGGTTTATCTGTCACAATAAGTAATAAGTATTATGAATGAACTAAATGTGGTAAAACTTTGGTTCATTCATTAAACTTGGTTTGTTACATAAATTAATTCAGGTTATTTTATTACCTGGATCTGTAGATTGTTTGCCAGTAGATTTAACGGAGGATCTAATTATCACATAAAGAACAGTCATCACTCATTAGATAAAGAAATTGGATCACAAACAATGTCTCTTAAGTATTACGTTGGTGTACTTCAAGGTGCCTTGATTGAAACTAGAAAAGCTCGCGCCTCTTTGTATTCAAACAATTTCAAGATATCTAATTTTAACTTCAAATTATTTTTGGTAATTTTATCTCATGCTTCCCCAGCTTTTTACAGTCTGCTCTATATATCACACCAGACATAATGTCATCAGGGCTTTATGTGTTATAATTATATGCATCGGGTTTTAAACACAAGGTATTATTTTAGCAGTATAATTTAGGATTCTACCCTAGTATTATTTGGAATAAAACAGTGGCAATAAAATATATAACTGGTTAAATAGAAGTCTATATTTTGTAGGAGAATGTGTATATATAGATTTCAAAATGGGGAAGTCTTTATCTCCAAGAAAAAATGTATGTAGGTCATTTAGTTAAATGTATTATGCATTTCAGCTGTGTAAACATCCATCATCAGGTACTAAAATGAAATACAGGTAATTTAACACAATTTTAAAAGGAGTTTATTCATTACAACAATACAGGTTTAGAACTTTCCAGAACATCACAAAAAACATATACGTTCAACAAATAAAACTTAAAAACTACCCGTTATCAAAAATCAAAACAACAATAAATAAAAGAATTAAAATTAAAAACATTGTACAATAAGGACATCTACGATTCATAATAAATCGATTATGTATGTAGTATGTATGTAATTGTGTATGTATGTAGATGTCCTATTATTATGATCATTATTCTTTTTGTCTACAAAAAAATGGGAATTTTATTTACTTAATTATTTCAAAATGACAATAAAAATGCAGCCAACTCTGCTTGTGGTCTCTGCTGGGATTGTTTATATAGACAGTGATTTAAACTTTTTCGAGTACCTAATATCTTTAATCATATTCAGAAAACTTATGGCAAATTGAAACTTCTTTACATGAATCAACATTTGTTTGATGCAGGAACCAAACTTGATTTATGTGAGTCATTAATTCTTAGTTAAAATTTACGCCAATATACTTCTTTGGCCTTGTCTGTTGCAATGTGATCGAGTTTGCAAAAGCCAGAAAATGCTTGCTTCCAATTCTTTTATGGTGTCCTCCAATATTATCATATATCATTTTGCAATCTGGATCGCTAACAATTCAAGAAAAATTCAACTTGCACTAGACTGTTTTCTTTACAAAATTGTTAGCCAAATAGTTCCTCATATTTATATAATAAACTCCAAAAAACTATCTGCCTTTCATGAAATTTCTACCTGCAGCAATAATCTCTAGTGTTCCTAAGCATAACCTGCAATTGTTTAAAATTCTGCTTTAGTTATGCAGCTGTTAATAGATTTAATAGTCTGCCTACATATGTAAAAAACTCACCCAATGCATACAGGGTGTTCCAAATTTGACCTTTAACATGGGGATCTCAGAATCAATAAGAGATATGAAGATATGCCGTTTAAAAAAATAAAAATTTGCATTGCCACTTTTTTCGTCCTATATGATGGTGTTTTTAGATTTTTAATATGATATTTCGTCTTTTGCCAACCATCATCAAGTCATATTTTTTTTTCTTAAAAACCTGAATTTAAAAAAAAAATTAATTTGCTGCAGTAGGCTGTGCATAAACTGACAAGACAATATTTAAACTTTCAATAAATGTTACACGCTCTAAATACACGAGAGATGGAAATGCTAGCAATACAATACCGTAGTAGTGCACACATATTATTTCAGGATTACACCCTTATTTTTTCGTGCGAATATTTCAAAAGAGGAAATATCATTTTAAATAGATTTTTTTAAATTAATCTATTTACTCAAAAAAAAACTTGATGACGTGAAACAACATGAAAAATCACCCCCCTCCTCTTCCAGTTCCTAGAATAAAATGAGATTTTATGCTAAAGACCTGGAATATTATGGAATTATTAATATAATAATTATTAATAATTCTGAAATTTAAAA
This sequence comes from Anthonomus grandis grandis, assembly GCF_022605725.1. NCBI lineage: Eukaryota > Metazoa > Arthropoda > Insecta > Coleoptera > Curculionidae > Anthonomus > Anthonomus grandis. The sequence continues at coordinate 17,737,013 of NC_065549.1, forward strand.
TTGAAAACAAAAATTTATACCCAAAAATTGAAAAAAAAATTGTTTGGAATACTTGGATGACATGAAAAATGACCCCAAAATCCTCGAATAAAAAGAGATTTCATTCCAAATGCCTGGAATATTAAAACAATGAAACAAATTTCGGGAATTAAAAAAAATTATCCTAAAACTTTAAATTAAAAGAAAAATTATTTGAAATGTTTGGAAAACATGAAAAATAACATCAAAGTACTGGAGTAAAAAAACATTCTATTCCAAATGCCTGGAATAATATAAGAATGAAAATGTTAAAATTTATTTCAAAAATTCTAAAAATTCAGACTTTAAAAACTGAAAAAAAAATTATTTTAAATTATTAAAATTAAAAGATACATTTTTTGAATTAATAATAGTTTCTCGAAATTTTCGGGTATTATTTTGGCTCTAAATCTTTTTATTATCACATTCTCAAGAAAATTGGGGTAAATTTTTGTGCTGGTCAGTTGCAAAAAAACAGCAGTTTTTCAGCATCAAGTTCAGCACTTACAAAGTATTTTTTATGAAACACAATAAGTACAAAATCACTAATCCATACCTCATGAAGTAAGTTTTCTTTACTTTCCTTATCCATTCTATCTCCATATTTACTTTTAGAGTTATTAAAAAACCCAAACATACCAAGATTTTTATCCTGTTTTTAACCGTTGGTGTTGCTCCAACATCAACAAATACATTTCTGATGTTTTGATGTTTCTGATGTTTGGCATTTCTATCATATTTATTATAAATTTTAAAATTCTTTAAATTATTAAATAAAAATAACTGACTGACATTCGGGTTTTTACAAAAAATAAAAACTTCTTGTAATACATCATAAGAAATTTCTGAGATTCATACAGAGTTGATGATGGTTGGCAAAAGACCAAATATTGTATTAAAAATCTAAAAACACCATCATATAGCACGACAAAAGTGGCAATGCAAAGGTACAAATTATTTTAAAATCAGATAAGAAACAAACTCAGAAAAAAATTAAATCAATTTTTAAAAATTTAGGATTTTTTTATATATGTATATTAGGAACCATTTGAAAATTTTCAATTTCTTAAATGGCATATTGTTAAACTCGAAAATTCTCACTGTTGCCTCAATTTAAACATCTTTGTATTTCTTATAGATTCTGAGATCTCCATATTGAGAATCGAATTTGAAACATCTATCATATCATCATCAAAATCCTAGTTTATTCCTAGAATTGTTATATTGTATATATTTTAAATAATATAATCAAGATCACTTATTCTTTTCAATTGGGAGATTTTATATGAGCAGCATCACATTGGATAGCTCCACCACACATTCACATATTGTTTGTTCCTCTGTGTTATTTTAAATAAAGGCATTTATTATTATTATCAATAAATTAATGTGCATCTATAATTCTTTAAATAATTTTTACTTGAGAAGATTTATTAAATGATTTATTGTAATAGTGGCTATTTTTTAATTTCTTAAACATATAGAAGTTATATAGCTCAATTATAGATATTTCATTAAATATATTTTAATTGTCATTAGATTTACCCATTATTAAAACAGTTCACTTTTCAGTAGTAAGCCATTTAGATTCTGTAGCATTCAAATGAGAAATTTATTTATTTATTAAAGGACATAGGTATAATAATAATTGTAAAATGCTTAATTAAGATGAATTCCATAAAAAACATGACTATTTCATTTAACATAGTTTTATTTGAAAAATGACTCAAATAGACTAGATAAATGTTAAGAAAAATCTATATTGTTGTGTCAAATTCATAATTATTTACTTATTTTGTTGGGTATTAGGTCACTATTTCATTAAATACCTATCAATTGAGAAAATACCATCTTATACACTCAATTATTGAAAAGATGAAGAAAATAGACTTATTTACATATTTAGAAGAAATATGAACTTAAATCTTTAATGATGCCTTTCGTTATATTTAATTTAAACTTATTTTGTAATACCCAACGTAATAAGTAATTAGATAAATGTAGAATTACATAATGCAGATTTCTAGGATCGGGTGAAAGATTTATGATTTCAGAGGGAAACATTTATTAAAACTAAAATTAATAATCAGGTGAAAACTCATTTACTGACAGCTTCCCTTTTAAAATATTAGAATTAGATATCTAGGTATTTTTAAAATGTTGGGTTATAAAAGCCTTAAGTCCTTTTTTAAAACTCAGATATAAAGTAGAGTTCTCTTTGCTATATTGATTATTAAACCAAATGATATTTAAATCAGCTAGATTTCTTATGAGAAAGATATATTTGCAATAAAATTGTCAAGGCCCAAAAGTGTGTTCAACCAATACTTCTTTTTATAAGCTTCTTCCTCATCCGAGCGCAATATAAATGTTTATAAGCGCCTCGCGCCCATCTGTTTAGCGGGCGTAGTCGCTGCTGTTCCCGTGTTACTCCGACATTTAAAACGAACGGCACCGTGCAAAATAAAATCAATGATGTTTTGGGGTCTTTTCGACGTTCATTTTTCCTGCTTACCGTTCATCCACGCGTTTGTTTGTGACACGGCCATATTTTCCAACCTCTTGGCGACTGGTTTCGTTGTAATTTTCGAATACAAACTGGACATCGCCCTTAATTTCCGTTATATTCTTTTACGGCGACGAGCGAGTTCACCGCGACACTTCACAGTCCGCCATGTTTTCTTTATTGCGCTCGTTTGTTTTTCCGTCTTTGTTGTTTCCGTTCTGGTCTTGTTTGGTGTGACATTTGCGCGTGGTCGATCGGCGTTGCCGTTGTGACGTAAATTCGGCAGGTCTTAGGGATAAACATTTTTGTAAAAATAAATTGAATCTGCGGTGTAAAATTAACATGTTTGAGAAAATAATAAAATACGGATAAAATAGAGAAAAAAAATTATACAAGCGTTTAGTATGGAAAGGGAACAACAATACAAAATATATAGAAATTCGTTAAACAAAGTCATTAATAAATGTAAAAATGATTTTCATAAAGCAAAAAATTCCAAAAGAATCCCAATAAAGTATTAATAAGATATACAGGGTGACAAATTAAAAACTTGAAATGGACAAACAGTAGCGGACAAAAGTATGGAAATTTTTTGTTTTTCTTTACTATTAAAGTACCTACCACCCAATAAAGGTACAATTATTTTATGGTAAATTGAATACTTTTTGTTGGTGCATACTTTTTTTGCAGATAAATAATTGTGTGCATTCCTTTTTTTTATTGACAAAACAATGGACATTTTTTTAGTTTCAATTTTTCTGTGTGTATATTTAGTTTGTTGTTTGTTGGCTAGTAGCAGGCAAAAGTTTCTAGATTATGGGAAAAACAAATTTTTAGAGAAATTAAAAAAAGTTTTAGAGCTAAAAAATAGTGGACTAAACGAAAAATTATTGCAAGAAATTTGAGAATTAGTGAGGGTGCAAAAAATTTTAAGGAAAAATCGGTTAGTAGGCAATGTGAGAACGCTTCCGAAAATAGGTCGCCCCATAAAACCGATCCTAATATTGACAGAACAATAAGAAGTTTGTCTGTTGCGAGTCCAAGAAAATGTGCACGTGAGATTAACGAAGAAATAAGAGAAATGTTCAGCGTTAATGTGAGTAATAGGACTGTACGGAGGCGCCTCTGTGCAGCTGGCCTTATGGGTAGAGTATCTGTAAAGAAACCACTCATTTCCAAAAAAAATCGTAAGGCCTGGATGAAATTTGCCCAATAGCATATTTCTTGGAGACCATAAAAACAGAACACCGTGCTTATTAGCGACGAAAGCAACCTCTTAGAAAACTATATGTAAGAAGACCAGTAGGCAAAAGATTCGATGTTAAATATCAAACTCCAACAGTGAAACATGGTGATGCTTTTCCCGATCTGGTACTGGTCCTATAGTGAAAATAGACGAAAAAATGAATCGTTTTGTCTACCCTTCAAAATGTAATGATATCCTATGCGGAGAAAGAAATGCCCTTACGCTGGATATATCAACGGGACAATGACCAAAAACACTCCTCTACGTTAGTAAAAAATGTTTTTGCTGAAAAGAGTGTAGATGTTTTGGAATGGCCAGCGCAGTCTCCAGATCTCAACCCTATTGAGAACCTTTGGGACCATTTAGAAAGGGAAATTCGAAAAAAAATATAGCAAACAAGCATGAACGTTGGGAAACCTTACAGGAAGAATGGAAGAAGATTTCTGTGGAAATTTGCCAGATCCTCATCGATTTTCTACCTAGAAGATATTAAGCAGTATTGACTGCCAAGGGATATGCCACAAAATATTGAAAAAAAAATATATGTTTTGCTCTTTTTTTATAAATTTTCATACATTTATCCAATTAATTTTCTATTTTAATTTTTGTTTTTTTGAGAACTGGTATTTTTTTGAGTTATTGAATAAAATATGATCCGTTTATAGTTTTATTAAAAAAATATATTGCTAATAAAGTTGTGTACAACAAAAATATAAAAAATTTCGGAACCTTTCTATACTTTTGTCCGCCACTGTATATTCGGAACGAAAAACTAAATAAAAAAATCGTTTCTATAAAACGAATGGGGCAAAAACAAGGATATTATCCCACCCTTATCTGCAACATCTTGGACAGGAAGAGATACACCCCTAAAATCTTAAATGGAAAGGGGGTCGAGTGATACATCATCTTGAAGCTCTTGAAAAATGCTTTCTGATGATACGATAAAAAACCACATTTCAAAAAATTCTCTGTTTATCAAGGAAAATAAATAGAAACACTATTTTGAAATTTATTATTTAATTATTTAATTAAATATTGAAAACGATTTTCGTTATTTTGCAGACATAATAAAGCTTACTTTCACATTTTTGCCGTACATTTACAACTGTATCTCTGGATATAGCACGGAATTCCTGAACTATTCTATGCTGGAGTTGCTCTAGTGACTCAGGTTGCATTTTAAAAACCGCAGATTTTGGATGAACAATTGATAAAAAGAAGGCAAAATGTAATAGGTCCTGGTATCCAGGTGGCCATTCAATAGGACCTCTTCTTCCAATCCACTGGTTAGGATAATGGTCATCCGACGGGAACTACATAATGAGGAGGTGCTCCATCCTGTTGGAATGGTAGTCCGCGTTCTTCTAAAGATAAATGTCCTAATTTCCGCACTATTAGTGGTTCGATAGACCTCTGTAGTATTCCAGCATACATGTCGCCATTTTTCCTGATATAAATATTGGGTCGATAATACCATTTCCCCATATACCAGCCCAAACATACAGTAGTGGCCAAAAGTAGATAGACAAAGTATTATTTTCATATAATTGTTTAAAGATTTACCCAATTTAAATTTTGTTATTTGTAAGGCGGTCTATAAAAAGATACCAATAAATTTCAGTTAAATATTTTGCTTGCTATCAGATAAAGCAATAATATAAATATAGCTGGTCAAAAGTAGATAGACAAAAACAATTTTGGAATTATTTTTTTGTCTAGATATTTATAAAATAAATATATAATATTTATAAAATAGTATAGTATTGCTTTTCTTTAACTCAAGGTGCAACATGCCACGCGGAATTAGATTCTCTCTTGATTTAAGACAACGCATTATTAATGCATATCGCGCGGGTGATCGTCAAATTGATATTGCTCGTATATTTGATGTTAAAAGAAAAGCTGTTTGGGCAATTATTAATCAAAAGATATGAAAGACCAAAAAAAAGGACATTAGAGCTGTACGCAAATTAAAACGAATTAGCCAGAATAACCCTTTCATGACTTCTCGTCAAATTCAGATAGGTTGATAGAAGAGAATCTATTTGCACGTAGGCCAGCAAAAAAACCATTGCTTTCAAAAATACACTGTACACATAGCATATACACTGGACAAAGCATGAATGGAAATGTGTTTGCTGGAGCGACGAATCGAAGTTTAATTTGTTTAATTCCGATGGAATTCAATATGTTAAACGTCCTTCTGGTTTGCGTTTGAATCCCAAGTACACAAAACCCACAGTTAAGCATGGAGGTGGATCAGTGATGGTTTGGGGTTGCTTCTCAGGTTATGGACTGGACCCGTTACATCGCATAGAGGGCATAATGGACAGGTTTATGTACAGGGATATTCTCAGAGATGTTATGTTGCCCTATGTCGAAGACAATTTACCATTGAGATTCCAATTCCAGCAAGATAATGACCCGAAGCATTCCTCCAAAATTATGAAGCAATTTTTCGAAGAAGAAAAAATACCAGTTTTAAAATGGCCATCCCAGTCACCCGATCTTAATCCTATCGAAAATTTATGGGAAATTGTAGATCGTGATATTAGGGATACAAACTATTCAAATAAAGGTGAATTATTCGAACGATTGCAACAGAAATGGAAGAATATTGGTTTTAAACTCATAGACAATCTTATTGAATTAATGCCTCGTAGATGTCAGGCTGTAATAGACAATAATGGGTATTTTACAAAATATTAATATTGTAGATGGTTTAGTATGTAATTAAAAAAAAATACTTCGAAAAAAAAAAAGAGTATTGGTTATTTTTTAAATTTGTCTATCTAAGTACTTTTGTCCAGCGTATATTTAGTTATTTCTTATTATTTACCAAATTAGGTATTTGTTTCTAAAGAATGTTTTATTATTTTGATACATGTTTATATTGCCCATAATATACTTAAATATCTTTATTATAGAATTTTTATTTCCTTTGTTTTTTTTCTAAAAACCATTTGTCTATTTACTTTTGGACATTACTGTACCTAAACCTAAATACGTGTGGGTTCTCGTCATTCCAGTAACGACAGTTCTGCTTATTAACATGCTCATTTAAATAAAAGGTACACTTATCACTGAAGCAAATATTTTTAAGTAGTCGAGGTTTTGCCATAATTCTATCACAATTATTTTCCAAAACTGGATTCTTCTGTTCGGCTCGTTGTCATCAAATTCTTGCAGTTTTGTAGTTTATAGAGATAAAGCGTATGAAATTGAAGTACCTTTCTTATTGATTCTAAATAATAATAAAAAAAATCAACAATGTGTTTTAATGTATTATTTTCCTTGATAAACGGGGAAGGATTTTCCGAAATGTGGCTTTCTATGGTATCATTGGAAAGCATTTTTCAAGAGCTTCAAGATTATGTATCACTCGACTCTCCTTTCTATTTAAGATTTTAGGAGTGTACTCGTCCTGTACAAGGGGTTGCAGATGAGGGTGAGATATTCTGCTTGTTTTTCTTCCCCTTTCTTTTTATAGAAACTGTTTTCAACTGTTTTCGTTCCTCGTATTCTTCTTATTTCGAACATTTCAAGTTTTTAAATTGTCACCTTGTATACAATAATGAATGAAGCTGCAAACCAAGGTACTAGTAACTGGGGTCAAAAACTAATTAAACTGAAGAGTGAGAATAAAAACTTTATTAGTAATAAGGATTTGAAAAACTTTCGGAATAATTATTTTACAAAATGTAGGAATTAATATGCTTGAGATAATACAAAAAAACTAAGAATTAACTTCAATTTTTTTCGACTTTTTCAACTATTCATATCCTCAATGTTGTTAAGGCGTGTAAGAATGAAATAGTTCAACATATATTTTCTCAAATAAATATTTATTAACCCCTGGAATTCATAAAATAAATGGTTTTAATAAAAGATTTTCATGCCTATATTTAAATTTTTTTAGAAGACAAGCATTTGGGTGTCCCAAAAATCAACGATAAGCCGAAAACGGGCAATAGACCAAGTGCTAAGGGATTCAAAAAAAATATTAAAAAAAATCTATCTTGTGTACTTTTAAAATTATAGGCATTCATAGAAAACCGAAAAAAATTGATACCCCCCCTGTTGATCTTTTTAGTACTGTGGTTACAAATTTTTGAATTTCTAAACAATTTTTTTTAAATGTAACCCTGAATAACCCTTAATAAATTACAAAACTAAATTCAAACACGACCAAAGTAAGAGAAAGTATACTCAAAGTCAAAGTCTCACAAAGCGCCTTTTTAAAAGGTTACGCGTTTTGCCGCATTAGGGCATCATCAGACCTCATCTAAATACAATAACTACACACTTACTCTCACTAACATAAATAAAAATATAAAATATAATATGCCTACAACGTCGTGTACCGTTAATGACTGAAAAAAGTCAATGTTTGTGAGACTTTGACTTTGAGTATACTTTCTCTTCCTTTGGTCATATATCTAGGTCTTTTTGAGAATAATTGATGATTATTTTGAATTAAATTGAAACACAACTGTTCACATTTTTTAGAAATTATCAGATTTTTGCTCAACTTGGGTAGAAATGTGTGTCTTTTGACCATCATTTCCCAATGTTAACTACCTGTCCTGGAAAAGAAAATTAATTCACTGTTTGTTAAGCGATTTCAAAAGTTGGCGTATCTAATATTTCAGAATCATTAGAAATATAATCACATTTCAGAATACATTTCAGAACCAGTAATCTATCACGGTAAGATACTTGCTAGACTACTGGTTCAATAGGGGTGACCAACAATGAAAGATTCGCCCGATTAATAACGCGATCTTTTCTAAAAAGGTGTAGAATGTATATTAGGAATGAGGGCAGACATTTTGAGCATTTGTTGTGACTCTAATAAAGTTTTTTTTTCATTTATTTATTTTGACTGTAGAATTATTAACTTAGCTTAAAGCGGCGGCGTATGTACATTTGACTATGTACTAAAAAAATCACTTTTAAAAAAATTCACCCGTATTGAACCAATAATCTAGAGAAGTATCTTACCATTTTGAAATCTAGATTAGATACGCCAAGTTTTAAAATCACTTGCCAAACAGTGAAGTAATTTTCTTTTCTAGGACAGTTAATTAAAGTTCAGAAATGATAGTCAAAAGTTGAGTAAAAATCTCATAATTTCTTAAAAAAGTGAACAGTTATGTTTGAATTTAGTTTTGTAATTTATCGAAGGGTTATTCAGGGTTACATTAAAAGAAATTGTTAAGAAATTTGAAACCAAAGTACTAAAAAGATCAACAGGGGGTGTTAATTTTTTTTTCGGTTTTCTATGAATGCCGATAATATTAAAAGATAGTTACTTGATTTTTTTTTTTAATATATTTTTTTAATCCCTGAGCACCTGGTCTATTGCCCATCTTCGGCTTATCGTTGATTATTGGGACACCCATTATCCCAATAACAGTTTGGCTTTGTTGGAGGGCTTAGGGCATCTGATGCTGTATATAAATTGAACCAGGCAAGTCAGTGAAAATTTAGATGAAAATTAAATATGTTTGGCAGTGTTTTTAGACTTAGCAAAGGCTTTTGACACTGTGCCCCATGACTCCCTGTTAAATGTCTTAAATTTATATGGAGTTAAAGGTTCGGTGCTACAGGTCTTTAAGAATTATTTGGGGTATAGAAAAGAAATTTTAAAAATAAATAATGAATTTAGTGAACCTATCTTTGTCAGGATTGGTATTCCTCAGGTATTGGAACAGTTATTGGACGTGAACTTTCCATAACATATAGTAATTCACTTACTATTAATATTAACAATGGTTCACTAATATCATACGCAGATGACACAGTTCCCATATATTTTGGAAGCTCTTGGGAATCAACTAAACATGCAGCAGAAAATGGATTAGGGAGGATAAAATACTGGTTAGATTCTTTTAAATTAAGTGTAATTCTTCAAAAAACCAAATATGTAGGATTTTCCATCACATCTGTCAATCGCCCATATTTTGATAATATTTAACTGCAACCAATTGAGATTAAAGAGGTTTCATTATTATTGATAACATTTAAAGTGGAATCAACATAAATACCATGAAATGAACAACCAATATTCGTAAACTCATTTTTCGCACTTATACATATATTGAGAAATATTTTAATTACAAAACTACTATTAACAATATATAGATCCTTGGTTGAATTATTACTGAGATATGGAGTCGTTGTCTAAGGAGGTTTATATAAAAATTCATTGAAACAACTAAACGTGGTACAAAATTATATTTTAAGAGTTATACAAAGTGGTCGGTAATAAATGCGCCAAAAAAGCAATTCTGGGTTAAACCACAGATATAACTAGCTAACGCAAGTTGCGTTAGCTAGTTATATCTGTGGTTAAACTCGTGAAAATAATAAAATTATGTTGAGCCAAATATACCTTAGTAAAATGTCGCTTATAATTAGGATACAGGGTGTTAATGTAATTTTCGAATCTGTTGTTTTTCTCTATAGCACAAGTTGTTTTTAAAATATCGACATAAAAACTGGGGATTGGGCGTTTTTAGGGATGAGAGATATGATTTTATTCTATTTTTTGCCATAAAGTATAACGAGCCATAACAATCTTACTAGTGCCATTTTATTATTTTTTATTTAACTCATATAATGATGATTTTTAAGAAAAAAAAACATTTTTTCAAAACAAAATTCGGTTAAACAAAGCGTTTTTAAAATATTTGCATTTAAATATATCTAATTATAATTGCTTAAGATAAAAAATTGTTGTAACCGGAAGTGAGAAGATGGTTTGCAAAAGCTGACTTGGTTTAAATATCACTAAATTGAGATAACATTAATAATTAATAAATAATGAAAAACATTACTTTAACAAATGCGCAAAATGTCCACCATTCACTTCTAGGCATTTTCCTAATCCTTTTTCCAAATAGTGCCTTACTTGGAACAAGGTGCCTTGTTTATTTCTGGTAACATTGGTGGAATCATGAATTTTTTGCAATAGTTGCTTTCGTGTACGGATTTCTTCTGTAAAACTAATGGCATAATATAACCCCAAAAGAAAAAATCCAAAGGATTAAGATCCGGGCTACGCGAAGGCCATGGAAATTCACTGTCACAACCAAACCATCTGTGAGGCAACCATTCTTTTAAATAATTGCGAACGGCAGCTGAATAGTATGGTGGAGTTCCATCGTGCATAATATGTGCACATGTTTTTACGTAAATTTAAACAAACCTCGTCGAGTAGATCCGACAAATCATTTGGTAAAAACTGCAAATACTGGTTTACCACGGGTAACACAAAAAGTCCAATAATAATCACCAATTATACCACACGATATTAATAGAAAATTCTTGCTGATGTTGGCTAAAAAGGGCGTTGTCTGGTTATTTATTGTGGATTTTCTAGTTCCCACATATCATTATTTCGCCAATTAAAAGTATACTATCTGGTGAAGGTCGCTTCGCCTGTCAAAGGATTTGGTTAATAAACGTGGGATAGTGATTGTGATTTTGAACCAGAAATTGACAAAACTGAAGCCTGACTGGTAAATCAGTTGATAATAAATATAAAAGAGGATTGAAATGATGGTAAGGGTATCGTTTTTTAGTATGTAAAATTTCTAAAACTGCGGTTTGTTTCACATGGATTTTTATCCACTCTCACTAAAATGTCGTCTTCTTGATCTACAGATATTGCTTTAGGACGCCCAACAAGACCCTGAGAGAAAAGACCCCGTTTCTCCTAGCCGACCGCATAATCTTTGAAAAATAAATCGGTTGTCTTCTATTTGGACATTGTTGCCGGTAGTGTCTTGATGCCGCGTGACTGTTAAAATTTACTTGAAAATAGAGGCAAGTCATATTTCTCATTTCAGTATTGGAATATTCATTATGCCTAGGCTTTATTAATTAACTGAAGTTATTCCGTTTTTAATTATGGTTATAAGACCTATTTTTCAAATTAACAAGTGTCAAAACTAATGTCATTATGCTTGGAATTAGATTAATGCAAGAAGACTGGATCTAAGGAGGCTGATCTCCGCGCTCCGAAATGAGGTGACGCGTACGCAGAATTGAACGATAATTGGGTTCGCCGAGTAGCCCGGTGCTGTCGGTCAGAAATGTGCCTCGTGTTTTTTTATTTTCACTCTCGTTAGATTGACGTTTTCAAAAGATAATTTTTGATAAATAATCGTTTTAAATTAATTTTCAATGGAAATAAGGCGTTGTACCGTTTGCGGTTGCACGATCAGCCCTCGTTCTGATCGGAAAAAAGGGTTTTAACTCTTTTTAGGACTCCACAGGTCAGTATATTATTATATAAGTATGAATACATTTTTTTAATTCTTCATATGTTTTTCGAAACTTATATATCAAAAACTGTTTCGCATATATTACGTTTTTTTTCGCTTATGCAGGATGAACATAGATTTCGAAAGTGGCGAGAAGTATTTGATTACATTAAAAAAGGGAAACATGTACGCGAATTGCACTTTCCTAAAAAAGATGTTGTCAAGGTATATCATAAAGTAATTGATCCTGATTGGAGTATAAAATGCTTACCAGACACGAGGGCAACTTTACGAAGAATGCAAACAGATCAGTCTCCTTATATCTAGTCTCCTTGGTTTAATGATTGTTACGTATCCATGACTTTATATTTACTTCGACGTTAATTTATTATCCGTAGCATTCGTGTTTAGTGTTTTTGACTGCAACAGAACGTTTGAATGAATGCAAATATTTTGAAAACGGGTTGTTTAACCGAAATATTTGTAGTATACCTTTTTTCTTAAAAATCATTACCAGCTACCTCAATAAAAAATAATAAAACTGTACTAGCAAGAAAGTTATGGCATGAAACAACGTGTGAATATGGCGTAACTAGCGCCCTCTTCGCTTCGTGTCAAAAAATAGAATAAAGTTATATTCCTCACCCCTAAAATTCCCCGTTTTTGTGTCGATATCTCAGAAACAACTTGAGCTATAGAGAAAAACCGGTTCGAAAATTAAATTATAACACCCTGTATTTCATTTATGAGTGACATTTTACTAAGACATATTTAGGTCAACTTAGATATTTTCAATATACGTTATATAATATATGTAAATCTTATCCACATGCATTTATACAAACAAATCAATTAATTTCTAAATATATATAACATCAAACTATACAGTGCGAGCCAAAAGTCCGAAATAAATTCATTAAAAATTCAGGGGTATGTTCAAAAAAAAAACGCTCGGACACGTCGATTTTTATTTTTAACTGCGGGTTTTCTTACTATAATTTTATGTACACAGGGTGGTCCAAAAATAAGTTACGACCATCAACTTCAATTTTTGAAATGGAAGTACCTATTTTTATTCTGTATTCTTAAAGAACAGAAAATTCTAGACATATTTCATGTACAATGTCCTATACCTATCTTCATTTGTTTTTGAGTTATTGACAGTTGAAGATCGGCATATTTGCACTTTTGACATGTTATAAAATCCAAACGGTTAGACATAGACAAATGCGGTTTGCACTTTTTATCGAAGCTTTTTTAAAATCATCTGTTGACACTAGCTAGTTAGGGTCAACCACATACCCCTGAATTTTAAATGAATTTATTCCGGACTTTTGGCTCTCACTGTATATAATCACGAACATCAAACTAGTGATAATGTAAAAGGGCATTTAAAATTACCTTAGCTTAAAAAAACTAGGCTTAGATTTATCACATATTTGGCTTCGACATTTTGGAAAATTCTTTCAAATGGCTTAAGGCAGATTAAAAAACATAAAAACTTTTAGCAAGCTGACAATTTATTTTTATAATATGGACAAATTTAGATTTTTTTTTTGAAAAAATAGGAGTAGTCTAGTTGAGTAACTTTCGTATTGTTATTTATTTTCTTTTTTTTATTATTAGCCTTTAAGTCTGTTGTATGTGTCCATAATTGGGTTACACATTATATTTTGGCTCAAACAGATGTTTTACTCATCTAGATGTATGTTCTGCATAGTATGACATTTTGCCCAATATGTATTATGGAATAGGAGTTTTGTATTTCAATTTTTGTTAAATAAGTAGAATCAGTAAATTAGGATAATTTGTATTCGTTTCTTCAAATTAATAGTTGGATTTTTAGATATTTTATTGTCCAGATTTTCCTATTCTGCAGTGAAGAACCGTAGCAGGTCTTCAAAATTAGCTGGGTGGACCTTTCCAGATCTCACCAAATATGCTGTAGTTAATATCCCAAATATGCTCTATTAGATTTAAAGCTGAGAAAACTGATATCGGCCTTCTCGGCCTTCTGAAGATACTTGGTAACTATTCTAGCTGCGTGGGGGCATGCATTATCTTGCATTAGAAGGAAATCGTTACTAATAAATGGGGAATAAGGCACATCATGTTCCAAAATATCGCTAATGTATATCTGTCGGTAGTAAAAGAACCCCCAGCAAGTAGTACCAATTCCGTGTGGCCCCTTAAAGATATTCATTCCCAGAGTATAATAGATCCTCTCTCGAAATTGGCTGAAGGTCTTACGTTGCACTGAAAACGCTCATTATCTCGCCTGTAAACAGTTATTCATAGATTTGAAGAGTATGAACAAAATCTCCAATCATCTGTGAAGAGCACATTACTTCAATCGTTTATGTTCTAATTTAAGTATTCTCTTATGAATTCTAATTAACTATTCTACCCGGTGCTCCCTACTGAGATAAGGAGCAGTGACAGCTCATCTGGCCCTTATTCCAGATTGCCTCAGGATGTGTTCTACAGTTTCTGATGATATTTGTATTTTTCGAGTGGCAGCCAACTCACGTAGGAGCTGACTTGCAGTCACATGTCTTCGACGAAGAGCTTGCGAAATAAAGAAACGATTATCTGCAGGTGCAGTTGATAACGGTCGACCTGGTACTGTTTGCCTGTACTACCCTTTTGTTTCAATCAAACCTCTTACCCTATCTTCCATAAGAGAAATTATTCTGATCACTTGACCTCTAGATAAATTTGCGTTTGTGTTTGCACGACGATCCATATTCAATATTTTTTACGAAATTTATGATTTCACGAATGGTACCAACACAAAATTAACAAAATTGAATATTATCCTGATCAAAAGGTAGTAATGTAAATAATAAAAATCAAGAAAATTAAAGAAATAATTTTTTACAGGCAGATTTCATATTTTTATTGCTGATGCGATACTTTCTTATCGAAGTGTATTTAAAAAACTGAAAATGTGATTTTTTTCCCATTTTGTGGCCTATTTGCCCCAGTCACTATGAAAGATGAATTATTCTAAAATAATGATGTTCGTCTATTATAAAAGTAGGTAAGAAATACATTGCTTTATATTTTTAAACAAAATTTTGCATTTATGAAAATTTATATTTTGATTTTTTTTGATATAATGAAAATATAAATTTTGATAAAAATATAAGTATTTTACTTGCGTAACAAGATGCCAAGATCCAAATTTCGTTCACTCAGGAGAACATTAAAAATTCAAAAAACTAAAAGTTACTTATTGTTTAGTTTATACCCGGATGTATCCAAATAATCATTAAAGTTCAAAAATTACCTAAAAATAAGGATTTTTAAAGTGATTTACTTTAAATTTTTTGATAAGTTTTTAAACTATTTTTAATGGAATATTAATTAAGTTTATTTTTATTAACAGTAAAAAAACATTTTTTCAAAGACTAATAATTAGTTTTCCAAAAAGTCTACACTATGTATAATATAATAATGTTTAATATTTTAATAATTGTCTGTTTTAATCTCTACTTTCTATGCATTTACTATACATACAGTGTATATCAGGCAAACGGAATAAATTCTATAATCAATAAATTGGAATATTCTCGAAAAAATGCTTAGACATGTCGATAGGTATTTTTACTTGCCGATTTAAAAAATGTATACAGGGTGTGTCATGTAGCAATGCCAATATCTTCTTATCTTAAATGCGATTTTTGGATTTTTCAAAATATTCTCGACATATTTCATGTACATACAATGTCCTATTTTAATGTTTTTAAATCTTTTATAAAAATACACATACTAATAAAGTTGTAAAAAGTAACTGAAATAAATAAAATTAAAATATTGATATAGATTCCATGGAGCGTTTTAGCCTTCCCACAAAAAAAATACATTTTATTAAAATTTGTTCTAAAGTAATAGATAAAAATAATATTAACATATTAGTTCTTGTTTATTTGTTTTTTATATTTACCCATATGCTATTTTAAACAAATTGAGAACATTAATTTATAGTTGTATAGTTTGTCAAGTATTCACAGTTAAAGCTTTTGCAAGTATTCTTTTTTTATCCATTTATGCTATAAAATCAAATCAGGTTAACATTGAAGAAACCTACCATATCTACTCATACCTATCCACGTACTTATTAAACATCCCGTATAACACCCTAGAACAATAAACACTATAATTATCAAAATCTCATTGAACCTTTATTAATTTTGAAATTTTATAATAATATTTCCCATATAAATATATTTTAGTACGTGATTTAATACCGGTACCGAAAATATTTATTGGCATTTAAAATTTAATAGTTATGGTTTGTGCCATGCATATATTTTAGTTTAACATAGGATTGGTTTTTATTTTATACAAATTTTGCACATTAGGATGCTTTATTTTATTAAAACATTTGATATTGAGGAAATACAAATTTATTAGTTTCAATTCAGTTTGGCTTAGAATGCAAAATATCAACTTGGTTATAAATCTAATAAAATACATATGTTGCTACGCTGAAAAATGTATTTCTTTTATTTTTTTTTACTAAAATTTTACGCATTAGTGTTAGTAAATAGATTATATGAATGTAAATTCATTGACTATTGTCACAAAATGATCCTAATTTTAAAAAATTGTATTATGTACATAAGTATAAATAAATAATACTGAGGTAAGTCTTTACTACATTTGTTAATTCAACATGAAATTTGCTTTCAAGGGTCTGCCTCATCTTATAAAAAAAAACAAATAAAAAATTCAGGATCGTACTAAAAAAATAAAATTCATGGTGGATTTTGGAACACGAAAATCACGGGCAAAAATGTAATTTATTTTGATAGAGACTTTCAACAAAAAAAGTGTTAGGAAATTTCGTGGTATCTTTGGAGCTTTTAGGATTTTTTAAAATATCTATACGGCATTTTAATAAGCATTTTTATAAAATCAAATTACTTAACTTCCCTAGAATTTAACTGGTCTTGGGTCTATTATAGTCAGACCTGTATAGGGTGGCCCAAATTGCCTTATCATGCATGAGATCTCTGAAACCGTAAATGTTCGAGGTCGCTTAAAAAACAATTTTAGTTTTTTTTCTGACTGATTTATTTTTGTCGAGCAAAATTTACCTACCCACTTTTTCCGCCCTACATCATGGTGATTTAAAACTGATAATACAACGTTTCGTCTTTTAGTGATCAATTTTTTTTCTTTATGGATATAATACACGATTAACTTATTTTATTCTACGCATGCTTTAAATGACGTCAGGAAAAAATAAAAAAGATTAATTTGAATGATCAGTTCAAATGGCCTTTTAATAACCATCAAATTACCCAACTTTACCACAATTAGCTAACTATCATACAGGGAGCATTTCATACTCCTTTGTAATTTCAAAAAATGAAAGAAAATTACCTCTTTTGGAAGACACTTTGAATTTTTTAAAATCACCCTCACAAAATTATTTTTATAGTTCAAATTCGGACCCTCTCGATCACAACTACACAATAAAATGAGAACATTAAAATATTCCTTAATTCCTCCTGCAAATCGTCACATCCAGTGCGGTACAATAGAAAGCTTTTATTGTAAAAGCGTTATTTTAAAGCTACAACCAGCATAGAACTAAATACGTATATATTTATTTTAAATCCATACTATATTTTTTTATATTTTTATACACCTACTGTACAAAATAAGAAAATTTGTAATAGCATCTTTTTCTCTTTTTAATAGAGTTCTTGATACGTTCATGACGCCCCATTTAAAATTTTAATTTAGCGATGTCCTACGTAATGTTCGGTATTAATCAGACGGTCATTTAGTAAATGCATTGACTGGAATATAAGCTTCTATTGTTTTTATTTCACATTTGGATTAGGTAAACAATGAAAATTATACTTTAATATCAGAAAAAACTGCTTTTAACTTCTAATTAAATTTTAAATTCATAAATAGTGACGCAGACTAACATTTTTAATGAATTACCTCTATATGTATTTTGTAAATATCCATTCAGTTCCTCTAGATCAGTTTGCTGATCAGTTTCGCGGCCTAATTTGAACAGATCTTCCAGAATGGAAACGTCTGATTGGATTTGAGTGAAACTGGTGTCTTTGCTCGCCTTATGTGCGAAATGATACAGCATATACCTTTAAAAAATTGAATTTTCAACAATTGTCATTTTCTTACGATTTTTGACTTACCAAACGTTGGTTTGCCCTAGAACCCAAGTCAGAGCCGTCTTTCCTGCTTTTATGCCCAAGTGATCGTCTCCCAACATTTTTTAGACATTGATGATTTGATGAAAAATGTTGGATTTCTGAGAAAAAAAAATTATTAGTAGTGCCAATACGCCATTGTGTCAATAAGCAAGATGTACATTTAAATATTGTACCAGCCTTGTCAAAGAATGTTTACTTTTTGACCTTATACTGCCAAAGTACAGGAAGCCACCAATGTATTTGTAAACGTTAAATATTTAAAATAAATGGAACCTTGAAATACTCTTTAATATACCGGGTGGCCCATCGAGAACGTAGCGCAAGACATAACTGCTAGGGATTTTTTTTTCAAAAATTCCAAAAACACGTCAATTTTGTTTGTAAGGGGCACAACTTTTGCCCCAAAAATTATTGTTTTTCTTCTCTTCAATCCCTTAAGTGGGGTCTCCTTCCCTAATTTTTTTCAAATAGGAATGTGGTTTTAATAACCTTGTTAAAAAGTTCCATTAATTCCCTATACGTTGCTGCGTATTTTTTGAACGGTCAACTCGTTTAGAAAAAATAGATATAATAGAAGGATTGAAATTCGAAAAATACATTTTTTAAAAAATGCATAAATGCTACAAATTCAAATTATCTACAAACCGTTCTCGAACATTTTAAAGAACTTGCGGGGTTACTTCGCTATAAAGATCAATTATTCGTCTTAGCAGGTCTTCTAATGAGGCGGGTGGAGTGCACACTTTACTTTTTATGTGTCCCCACAGAAAAAGGTCTAAAGGAGTCAAGTCGGGTGACCGGGGAGGCCACTCAATTGCACCTTTTCGACCTATCCACCGACCTGGAAAGGTATTGTTTAAATAATGGCGCACATTTTGAGAGTAATGTCGAAAAATAATTCCTCTTCAACGTATCCCGGATTGTTCTCTATGATGGCTGTTAGGGCTGGGTCTTTAGTATTTTTCAGTAAGTCTAAGTATATATCGCCTGCTAAATTTCCAAGGAAGAAAGAAAGGACCCACAATGAAATTTCCAAAAATACCAGCCCACACGTTCAATGTCTGAGGGTTTTGTGTGTGTACCTCGTGAAAACCCCTGGGGTTACTCTCAGATCAGTAAAAAGTTGTGCCGATTAACTACACCGTTCAAAAAAACGTACACTCATCCAAAAAACACACATTAAGTAGGAAATTGTTATTATTCGCCGCTCGTTCAGTAATAAGTTCACAAAATTCCAAGCGACGATCAAAATCATCCTCGTGTAGTTGTATCAACCGAATTTTGTACGGGTGGAACTATTCTTCGGACACTTCGTACGACTCACGCCGGTCTCATTGGCTAATTTTCTAGTAGTCAGTGTATTATCCAAGGCCACTACTATAAAACCCAATACTAATTTACTACAGCATTTTCATTTTGCTTCTTTTACTTTTTTTGTTTGATATTTTGCTACTAACTCGCGAAAAATGTTGCCAGAAAGGTGTTTTCACAGGATGGCGTTCATTAAATATCTGCACAACCCGATTTCCACATTCATAATTTTTAAAATAAATTTTGATTTTTGACCATAATTGTTAAAAAGTTATGAGAAATGCACTTTGATGCAAATGATTTTGCACTTTTAACAAAAACGCTTTTTATTTTAAAGTTCAATTTTTTTTCTACCGATTTTCGAAAAATAAGCAGCAACGTATAGGGAATTAATAGCACTTCTTAATAAGATATCATTTAACTCCCATTCCCATTTGAAAAAAAATTAGGGGATGACACTCTCCCATAGAGGGCTGAAGATGTTGCAATCATTTTTGGGGCAAAATTTGTCCCCCCTACAAACGAAATTGACGTGTTTTTGGGTTTTTTAGATTCTGGAACCTGTGATGTAGATCCTGTCTTCCTATAATATGGTTGTCTTGTGATATACATATTTAGTTCATTTTGTGGGATCTTTTTGTACCAACGTTTTTTTCCCATAGTCAGGCTTTGTAAAGCTTAAGTTCGAAAAAAATATTTAAAGAAATCTTAGCAAAACAGCACCTATTAACCATTTTTGGTTTTATTAGACTTTCGTTTCTTAAACTTTGGTTTAGTTGAAAAAGGAAAATTGTAACATTTTTTTAAACGTTCCTTTTTTAAATAAGGGCAAATATTTTTAAATTATGATTTTTAACAGTCTATATGTAACCTATGAAAAAATTAATACAATTTGATTTTTTCTTATACAGTATCCCTTGGTAGTTGTCGTGCCCCGCCCTATACATCACAATAATAACTACTACACTTCTAAATACACTTAATTATGTCGACAGATTATAGAAAAACGATAATTCACAGAACTGTCGGGTTTTCATTTACAATATCAGAACTTTAATGCTACATTTATTAGAGGCCCTCTCCATTTAACATTAAATTAGATTTTTTCAAAATCTTTAAAGATTCTAGCAACTCGACTGAAATATTTCATTTCTCTTTAAGCTTAATATTATTTAAATTTTTAATAAGCAAACATGCATTTTGTTTATTTTTAATGTTTAATTTTAAAATGTTTATTTAAAAAGAATGCATTTTTTTTAAATTTCCCCTCAGTATGAGTGGTTGGTTAACCTCCTTAAGAATTCGCTAACATACTTAGACATCCTCTTTTTGAACTAATCATTATTAAAACTTTCTAAATAAACTCATTCATCACTGATTTGATTGATTGATTGAAAGCCAATGCAAATAGTATGTGTCGAGTTTATTCTGACCAAATGCAATAGATAACAATGAATTTATCGGTTATGAACCATTTTGATGATGCTTATGTACTTTATCATAAGTGTCGAAATTAACATTTGAATCAATATGAAATGTTCGAAGTTTTAAGAATTAAATTTCTTTTGAATCTTCCAGTAGTTCCTTTTATATCAATAACTGCTAATTTTGCGCACGTACAATTTGCTATAATGCACTACGTGGTGTTTATATACTGAGTATTTGATACACGGATTGCCAAATGGAGGAAATTTCATTAAGAACTCACCGGTGTTGCCAAACACTCATATACCAAAAATAATGTATCATAAGCAACAGCAGATTCCTTAAAAGTTAATTAATTCAAATTGACGCCCTGTCTTTTAAAGTAAGTACACCCCTGTATAGCATAGGCGTACATTCACAAGGCACACGCAGAAAAATACGCGTTGTCACTGATTAATTCATATGATAGTACATACGTTCTGCTAGTAGCGTTATGTCTTTTTTATGAGGAATCGTATGGATGGTGATGTTTTGTGATGAAAGTGATGTTTTTTTGTCTTTGTTCAAATGAAATAGTGATATAGAAATGATTCTTAATGAATCTTAGATAGGTTAGACTGGTTTTCAGGTTAGCTATAATGGATATTGGACTTAGTAATAGTCAAAATTACATTTTTACGAGGACAAAGAAATAATTGGTAAATCATTTTTATTTTATCCTGATCTCAGTTTATTTAATTACTATTCTATTAGCAATAATCAATCATTAAACCGCCTCAGATGTGCAATAAAATCCAAACTAGGTCCAATTAGCACTAAGCGCTGGACCTTGTACCGAACCTATAAGTACTAAGTTAATAACGTAACTCCGAACAAATCTGCAATAGTTATGGCGTGTAATCGGTCGTTTGAACACGGAATAATAATGGTATGAAAGTTCGGATTTAATTCGAATTACACTAGCTGCGGCCTTGGCACCGAATTTCGACATATATCGAATCGAATATTGTTGCTGGTGCCTACAATCGGTACCGTTTTGTAGAGAAATAGTATAAAAGATGAACATGCGACTATATTTACCAAAATTATAGAAACCTTTAAAAAATATGAATACTTGGCTGTATGCCACCAATTTAATCAGAATGAACTAATAATCTTACAAGCAATTTGAAGTTCTAAGATTTCTTTTAAGTGGGACTAGGCTTTTTGGCATAGTATGTCATCAATCTAATACCACAGTTTCTCTATGGAATTTAGGTTTGGCGATTGAGGTATGCTGATGATGCATTTGGGGTATTTGTTATGCATAGTATATTCCATAATAAGGGTGAAATATGCAAAATTTCACGGATGTTATAGAGTATACTTTTTATAAGATTATCAATTTAATTTTGTTTACGTTTTCGACTCCATTTTATGTTTTAAATCATGAAATTTTAATATGTCATTTTATCCATAAAGTCGAATAAATTTGCTGAAAAAATCATATTTTTTTAATATTTCCCTTTTGAAAGGTTCTATTATATTTTAACCAGGCCTGGAATATAGAACACTCCAATTGAATTTGTCATTAGTAGTTTTTTTGCTTTTTATGGCCTTTTTGATTGTGTTTTGTGCATACGCTTAATTATGTTAGAGTTTGGTTTCTGATGTAACAGTGTATTATAATTTAAAAAAAACCTTTATTTATTATAGTTTTTGTATTTTTTTATCGAATGAAATTTTTATCGGTATCGGAGTCTTTTTATAATTTCTTTGATTTTATTTATTTGACATTGACATTTTATCATATATACATTTATTTCGGTTTAAATGGTAATATGGATTTAATTGTTATTACTTTATATTTCTAATAATTTCTTAATTGATCGATCCTGCAAGTTGTCTAAGGATAATTATTAAGACAAATATGAATATATAATTAAAATAAATGCACCTTTTGTTACAAAAAACTTATGAATTTCTTAAAATTTGTAAATTCTTTAATGTTAAATAAATAGTTTGGTTAAAATGTCGAAATTCTATTTTCGACTGACTCATTAATCAAGTCACATCCCTGTGGTCAATCCGAAGGTTTGAAATTTCATCACTGAGACCAGGTATTGACTATTAAGCAAATATTGGTACACAATTGTTATGACATTTCATTAAGTTGTAAAGCCGTATTATCAATATAAGTATCTGCTTTTCATTGCAAGTCAAGGTGAGTTCTCAAATACGCCTTTAGAAAAAAAAATTTAAATTTAAGAAACTTGCAAAAAAAATTACCGGATATTTATCGATATAAATTTGGTTCAGATTATTCATACAAATATCTCGTGTGTATTAGCCTTGATGATTTAAATATTCATTCACGTACTTTATTTGGTAAAAACTGGTTGTTAAATAGTTCCTGATTAGTCAAACAAAGAAGATATAAGTAATGAAAATTGATCTTTTTATATTTTTTATTTTGTATATTTATATTAAATATAAAGTTAAAATAGTAAAATTTTGTAACAATGTCGCTGGTTTAAAAATGACCTTAAATATCCTACAAAGTAAAGTTTTATGTTTTTATAATTCCGTTGTGTTTGGGCGGGTTTCCGCATACAAACTACTTCCTTATATGCTAATATATATTATTGTGTATGCTCCCATGACATAAACGAAGGATATTGGAACTTTTGCAAACAAAAGTTAAATATCTACACAGAAACCAAATTAATTAGTAATGCAAATTGACTTTTTGGGAGCGATATCTATTAAATCCAGAATTAAGTTTTTATCGGACTTTTTACCACTTTTTACGAAATATATATGTATGTATTCCAATCTAAGTAGTTTTTGATAAAGGCTTTGTTGCAGAGTGAGTGGGTCCCATCTAATCATGCTTCAAAAAATTAATTAATGTCACTGAATCTGAAAAGGTCAAAGATAAGTTTCGTTTTCACTTTTATACCTGGGGCCGTATTTTTGAAACCATTCGACTTTGATTCGCATACGAAATTAGAGGATTTCGCACGAAAAAAGTTAAGTATTTTCGTAGTGTTTTTTTGTTGTTTATTTAAAAAAAAATAACAATAATCACATAGCAAGATTATACAATCTTGTGCGTCGTTGATGCACTGGAAGAGACTGAAACTCTGGCAGATAGAAGGAATATGATGTACTCTTCATTTCTTGACCCATTTGAAATATATTCAGATGCTCAATTTAATAAATTACATAGATTAAGCAAGCCTATTACGATGGAATTGATGTGCTCCAGAGACAGAGACTTGTGCAGTTTTAGCTGAAAAATCTTGGGTGAATTTGCCCGACTTTAATTCCGGGTGCTTTTCCATATATGAAATTAGTTCTTTCTTTTGCTCACTCGACACAAAACCGCAATATTTTTTTTATTTTTTGAATCCAATTAAAAAAAAAGTCAATTCGAAAAACCCAAGAAACGCCATGAAAAAAACCTCAAAATTTCCTGATCTTTTTAAACTTCAATTTTAGGTTAGGTTAAAAAATCTTTATTGTCTTTATCCCGTTTGACATGGCCTCCAGTAGCACTCCACTTTGTTCGCATTCGAAGATTCTCGCATGGTTTCGAAAATACCGCTCCCAGGGTGCCATCTAGCATTCGTGCTATAAAATATGAAAGTATCTAGAGCTGGAAATGTGAGTAAAAAAACAAATGAGCAAAAATCAATTTTTGGTTGCAGAGAAAGTGTGGTCGATATATAACATGTGTGGAATTCAATGTTCTAACTCACAGAAGTCTCACTCGTAAAACCATTACCCTCTTATCGAATTTTGCTTATTTTACACTTGATATAGAATATATCTTTTGTTCTACGTTTTTTTGAATCTTTTAAAGTGAGAAACTCGCAGAATGCTGCTAGTGTCCAACTCTGATTTTGCATATATATTGAATGAATTGCTTCTTTATAGTAATTCTTAATTAATATTAATTCTTTAGAATCTTTTCAAATTCAAGAGTAATTTCTATTTCTTCTTTAAATATGCCTTCTCTTGGTAAGTCTGAAAATTATTCTCAATATGTCATTAGTGAAATCTAATAACATATTGATGATTGACTAAAAGTGTTCTCATCTAGGAACTTTTTTTTTTAATTTTGTTCCTCATCTAGGAACAAAAATTTTTAAATAACGTGACGCGACCAGAGGATCAAGTACCCTCTGATAAATCGGATGATAGCAAGCTTAGCGTATTTCTTCTTAACATTCAGTCCTTAAGACACAAAACTAATGAATTGTTTCTTTTATTAGAAGAGCTAAATTTTCCAGAAATAGTTGCTATAACCGAACACTGGCTAAACATTGATGAACCTGTTTTTGTTCACAATTACACTACAATAACAAGATTTAATAGAACTAATTTATCTCATGGGGGCACTATGATTATGTCTATAAACAACGATTTTTCACCGGTAACTAAGTTTGATAACTTTTTATCAGAAAAAGTATTTGAATTTTCCATAGTTTACCATAATACATACGACCTCTATATTATTTGTGTATATAGAACACCTGACGCTGACTTACAGACTTTCCTTCAAAAACTACTAAGCTTGCTAGAATCCTTGCCCTTAAAAGCGAAATTAATTTTGTGTGGCGACCTTAATATTGATTTTTCCAGTGTGTGTGCTGCTCAAGAATCTCTTCACTCTATTTTCGTCTCAATGGGTATAGTAATGCATATTAACTTTCCTACCAGAATAACTAGAAATAGTTCTAGTACCATCGACTATGTCGTGTCATCTTTTGCTCCTGAACTCGTAGATTGCACGGTTTTTAATTCCGGATTTTCTGATCATGAAGCTGCACTAACTAAATTTTCCATAAATTCTAAAGGTAAAAACACGTTACGTAAATTAGGCCGTGTTTTTGGCAAAAATAATTTCTTACAATTCAAGAACTTATGCCAAACGGCTGATTGGGATTTTCTTTCTGACGATATAGATAGTAAATTTTCTAGTTTTATAAAGTCTTTATCAAGTATTGCAGATAAGTCGTTTCCTCTTAGACCTATCAAAATTAAACATCATAAGCCATGGACCACTAAAGTAAGCTTTTAGTGTTTCTGCAAAAAACATGCGGTCATTATCACACTGAAAAAATTTACAGACAGCGTATTTTTTCATAACTATGTCAAGCTTTATAGAAAAATGTACCATAAGACTATAAAAGCTGCAAAAGATATTTATTATAATAAAAGGATGATCGAATCAAGTAATGTTGCCAAAGAAACATGGTCTATTGTAAATGAATTAAGAAATAAGACTTCTTCATCTAGCACTATCCCTACTTCACCTGAGGACCTTAATCACTACTTTGTTAATGTAGCTAAAAATCTAATGGCTACCATAACACCTTCTCACGATCCTCGTTCATATCTCCCAAATGAAAATTTACACAGCTTCTTTTTTACCCCCATTGTATCAACAGAGCTTCAAACTACAATTAATGAAATAAAAAACAAATCATCATCAGATGGGCTCACTCTCAAAATGTTTTCCAATCTGCCAAATTGCACCTTAATCCATCTAACAAACTTAATTAACAAGTCATTTCAACATGGAGTCTTTCCTACCTGCCTTAAGACTGCAATAATTATTCCTTTGCATAAGGGAGGAGATAAACAACAAGCTTCAAACTATCGCTCAATCGCACTCCTTCCCACTTTATCAAAGATCATTGAACGATTGGTTAAAAAAAGGCTCTTATCGTTTCTGTTTAAATATAAAATTCTTACTCCTCACCAATTTGGATTCTTGAGTAACAAGTGCACAAATGATGCTATGTTTTCTCTTTTTAATAGTGTTTACACCAGTATAAATAATAATCATTCAACAGCAATAATTTTTTGTGATTTCTCCAAGGCTTTTGATCGTGTAAACCATAACATCTTAATTGACAAATTGAATCACTATGGGTTCAGAGGAACGCCCCTTGAGTGGTTTAAATCGTATCTCAGTTACAGAAATCAGCTTGTAAAGGTTGATACGACGAAGTCTTCTTGCAAACCAATAGAATGTGGGGTACCTCAAGGTTCAGTCCTGGGCCCTATTTTGTTTCTGATTTTTATAAATGACATGGCCAATCTTAACATCAGTGGCAAAATCTGTCTTTTTGCTGACGATACTAGTGTTACATGGAGCAATCCGGATGCTAGGGCACTACATGCTACTATTTCTAATGACTTAATTACCATTAAATCGTGGTGCGATTCTAATCTTCTGTGCCTAAATGTCTCAAAAACTAAAGTCTTATCATATAAAACTACTATTCAACCCTTTGTACTTAACAACACCAGTTTGGACGTTGTAGAATCTGTGAAGTTCTTGGGACTTAATGTTGACTACTCCCTAAAATGGGACTTGCATATTGATGCCTTATATAAAAAATTAAGTTCAGCATGTTTTGCCTTAAGATCAGTTTCCAGGGAATTAAGTTTTCAAACATCAAGAACAGTTTATTATGCCCTTTTTGAGTCACATCTACGTTACGCCCTTCCATTCTGGGGCACATGCGGTGTGACTCAATTTGAGCGCATCTTTAAACTCCAAAAGAGAGCAGTTCGGTATCTGCTTGGACTTAATAGCAGAGCTCACTGTCAAGAAATCTTTAAAAAATACAAGATACTTACTCTTCCCGCTTTATTCATATTGGAATCTATTTGCTTAGTACGCAAACATAAGTCAGAAATGCCAAGTAGGCCGTCTCACAATTATTCACTTCGTAACGCAGTGCATGATCTTTATCTGCAAACCCCTCGGTCCGAGTTAGTAAAAAACTCTATTCTATACAGAGCCGCCAAAAAGATGCATAATCATTTGCCTTTGGAAATTAAATCAATTCCTTCTTTTCCTCGATTTCATAATGCTTTGAAGGCATACTTTCTGGAAAAAGCCTTGTACGCAGTGGAGGATTTTTTTCTAGGTTAACTTTTTGGGTATCACACACACACTGGCTCTTTTTATATCTTAAAATAGAGAATATATTAGTTTTTTTTCTTTAGTAAATGAATTGCACTTTCATTTTGTATTTAATTAATTCACTGTTATTGACTATTGTGTTTATTTTTATTGACATTTTATACATCATGATGTATATTGACCAGGTACATTGTTTTTGTACAGTTTTGCATGTATTTATTTTGTTTGTATATTTATTTTTATTTTTATTTTTATTTTGTGTGTTTTGTTTTGTTTTTATATGTTTTTTTTTATTAGCTTTGTCTACAAAATTTTGTAATTTTTTGACAATAATAAAGCATATGATTGATTGATAAGCCAACTTTGTCAAAAACTCAACAAGTAAATGTTTTAAAATGCAATGGTAAAATTTTACTATACATTTAATTTGTATGCACCTTAATATAATCACATTAATATAATATGGTTTTTATTCGTTCTTTCTTTTTCTTTGTTATTCATTACTTAGCCCTTTCCTACCATTTGCCAGTTGTCAACCGAAGTGACAGAAAGTGAAGAAAAAAGATAGCACCAGTATTTCTATCAAACGAAGATCATTTTGACCAATTGGTCTTATACTTTCTTCTTCACTAACTAATCATTTTTTTGTTGCTTGAAAAGGCCTATTATCAACCATCAACAAAGCTGTCTCTTCTAGATTTTGACTTCTCAAAAAAATGTTAACATAAATTAAAAATAATTCATCTATCCATGAAAGAAGTTGCAAAGTAGGGTGAATATACTATACATACTACATTATACTACAGACCATAATGATCTTCCCTAAAGAACTCATGAAGACGCAAAACTCAATGTTGTATGTATAAATGTAGTATGTAGAATCTTCAAGATTGATTGATTTTATAACTTCATAAGAACCAACGATAGCCAAAATACATCCAAGGGTTCTTTATTTATCTGTATTAAAGTTGATTTTAAACTTTTTAAAATTATTCTTACGTATATAGCCTTATCAATTGAACATTCCAATTTCTTTACTATTTTTTTCGATCTAATCATATTTTTCTACTATATGCTAACTTTCAATGAAGCAGCAGTTTCTCAACTAGTCCAAACTAACCAGCATTCTTATTTTGCTTAGGAGACCCCTCACAATCTTTTTTCTTTGAAGCTGTACTAAAAATGACTTAATTCTATCTGCTATAGATATTTTCCAGTAGCTCTTCTATAATTGCAGCGCCTGTAAGATACATTTTGAAGAACCTTAGACAGGCATGTCTAATGTGTGAATATGATGATTCAAAACATAATTCAGAACTTTTTACTAAGTTTTTTTCATAAGATAATTGCGCTTCAGGAAAAACATTAAACTGAAATGTATGAACACTCTAACAGGCTGAGTTATTCTTCAAGACTGGAGTTGTTCCATAGTTCAGTACATCTGAGATAGAGAATAATTTCATACGCATCATAGTTTAGGTCAGATCTAAAAACTTTCCAAAGAATTTCTTAGGCAGCCAAAGAACCTGTCAAAACATTTCTTGCTTCCTAGCTTGTTCTTACAAGATTGCGAAGATAAGACTTTTACTTCGTATACCTCTGATGATTTTTTATAAATTAATGGAAGATCAATTTGTTGGAGTTAAAGATACACTAGACGTTACGAGTTAAAGATACACTCCAACAACTAGTCGCTAGTCACAAATCTAGAGATTCTGTGTATAAGTCATCAATAAAATCAATTGCAAGATGATGATTGCTGTAATAATTTTCACTAATAAGCTTCTAATTTCAAATATCTCCTAATTTACTTTTAATTCTGAATAAATAAACTTAAAATAGTAATGGTCTTCCCGTAGCTGCAAATATTTCCATTGAGTTCTTACGTTCTTACTTTCGATTAGTATATACGCATTTTATATTAAGGAACAAACTGAAATAAAGAAAAAAATTATACGTTAACCATCTTTTTAAGTTTTTTTACATTGTAAAGTCCTTATCAGCATAACAAGATAACTTGACAGAAGAGAAACTCTAAATAATTTGCAAATAGCTTATGGGTTTCAGTTCTGTGTCTCTAAAAAATATTGTATGAAAAACAAACAAGGCAACTGAACAGTCCACTTATCTTTTAAGTGCCATTAGAACGTGCTTCAAATCACAGCAATTATGTTCTATTTAATTGAAGATGCTTGCTTTATTGAATTGAATGCTGTGAGCTTTTTATTTTAATGATTCTTATTTCGAGTGTAAAATGTATTTGCTTTCAACAGTAAAAAAATTGGCATAGAATTTCATGGTGTTGTTTGTAAATAATTATTATTACTGCTTTAACATTCAATGTGAAAATGTCAAATGTAATGGGACGTGCTAATTACAGCATTCATAATTTAGGCTCGCATCCCAATATAACATAATACGTCTATAATAGGTTAAAAGAATAATAAATCATAGAAATATATTCAGAAACGTATGCGTAACGATGCTTTATTAAAATTCTTGAATATTGGCTGTTAACTTAAAAATTCATTAAATCAATGTATCATCATAACATTTATTTAAACAAAAATTAGAATTTGACCCAGAAATTTGAAACGACCTGAGACCGGACACGCGCTGCTTGTTTCATCATCAAAAAGAAAAAACAGTGTTAAGATTTTCGGTAATGGATGTAGACTTTCACGGTCAAGTTGTACGCATTATATTTTAAACTTTCATTATTTTTTTTCACTTGTGGTTCCTCTCTAAATTTAACATTGACATTGGATCATAGGAAGATGCTGATGGGCTGAACTGCTTTCTCTTATGCTCTCGTTCATATTTTGGAAGCGGTGGAAGATAAAAGTGATATTGGTAGTCTCGCCAATTAACTATAGTACAATAAATAAAGAATATTCTGGGTTTATTCATTATTTTATATATTTTAGCGTTTCTTTTTTTACAGATGTATTACCGAAGAATATTTAATAGAAACTGGTTAGAACTAATAGATTTAGGAAGTTATGGAAAACGCAGTTTCTTTCTACTGTTTTTTAATACTCCAATTTTTTCTTGTAATAATTTTTTTGGGATAGTTATGTGGACTGGAAATGGTTTTATTAATATGACAATAATTTTTATAGTTATTATGAAAAAATTATAGTTCATTTTCACTACATTATAACTACATTACAACTTGCAAATGCTATTTTTTAACCAAATTTGAAATATTTAATGTTGGAACTTAATTGGACGTTATCGATTATCTTTTTTGAATAATGCATTAAAAAGATTTAGATTGCGATTTTCTATTTAATCATGGCTTGGTACTATTGAAATTTAATAATAATGTATATGCAAATGAAAATTATAAAATGATTTCGATTGACCTGGCGATTTTTGCCACAAAGAATATCGTTTAAATGATTTTGATAATGAAAGTCTTTATTTATTTATTTCATCCAACAGTATTCATTTAAATGTGACCACAATTCCCTAACATAAAAATAAATTGAAAATATAATAAACGAAAAAAAATTAGGCCCACTACATAAAGAAATACAAGGATAAACCATGTTTAGCACATAATAACAATTAATTGAAAGTTAATAATAGTCATATAAATATAGATTTGAAAATAATATTAGCAATATAAAGTTTTTTTAGCTAGTAAAGTTTATAAAAGCAAGTTCTGTTCATACCAAAACGTTTTATGACCCTTAAGTTTTCTTCAACTTTTTGATTTGGTGGCAGTTGCTCCATCTGTATTATTTTTAAGTATTAAAGTTAAGACAAGTGAAGCTACAAACAGTATATAACTTGGATCATTCAATGCTAAAATGATATTCATCTGCAGTTAGAGTTCAGTCACTAAACTCACACTATTTTTAGGGCCATTATAAATATTTTTTTTATTTATAAAAGTGACCACTCTCTGATAAAATAACTCTTTGACTTTGATTTGACTTCCCCCGATTTCACTCTTTCCAGAATTTTCATTTTCACACTTGGGCCTGTTTGAGATGTTTCCCATATAAAGTTTATATTGGGTCAGAAGTCTTGAAGTTTAAGGGAGGCATATTTGGGATGCTCAAAGTTTGTATCATACCCTTTTCTAACATTAATCATAGGTGTCAAAGAGAAAGTTCCAGTGGCCATCTGTTTGTGTAAGACTGCTTTACTTCCTTACATTATTATTTACATTTCATTTATTTGGGATGAAGTCAATGTAGTCCTATTTAGTCTGTTATTAAGTTTGAAAGGCTATCGTTGGAAGATTCCTTTTTGGAACTTCATTTATAGAGGCTCAGAAAATGTATATACGAAGTCTTTTTTTGGTCACACTGAAGTCTTGAATCTAAATAAGGCAGATTTGAAAAGTTCAAAGAAAGGAAATTGTTATAATACTATTCTCTACGAATATTCTTAGTTATGATAGATTTTTGAATCCTTCTAGTCGTCTGAGGTTAATATGACCCATGTTTGTCTTGAAAGATACAACAAATTTATTTTGTTGTAAGATTAGGTTTTTTCTTGTGTTTTTCCCTTTTTATATTGCTTTAAAGATCAAGGAAAATGCATTAAAAACTTTTAAAATATGCGAAGGATCTTCTCTCTCTGGGAATCACACAAAATTTGAGGAAGTTTTGGAAAAAATATCTTACAGTTTTTGAAGAGGGGTGGTACTTCAAACTATTGGTGATAACTGCCGCTTTGACTTATTGTCGACTATGTTTATTTGGTGGAGTTGCTCAGACACTAGGTTTCGAATTTAGCCATTATCTTTAATAGAATCATATTTTAGAAATGTGTCCATCAACCATTTTTTTTAATTATAGTTTTTCATTAATTGGCCGATTGTATTTTCGATCAATATTAATCAAATACTAGGCATAAGGTGTGCCAGAGTAAAATTGAAAGTAAATCTATAAATAAGCGTAATTAAAAAAAAAACAGTAACAGTACGTTGTAAGAAACCAACGTTATTATGCAAAATTGTAAGGTACATAGAAAAAAAAACGGTTCAAAAGCTTTTATTTTATTCTTAATACATTGATATAATGATATAACCACAACCCTACACATGCATGAGTAATAAATTGTTTTGTGTTATACATGAACTGTTGGTTATTAAGGATTTATTTTAAATAATACTTTATAAGAGACTTTTTGCCTTATGCAGCAGGTGTATACAGGAGTTAAGAGATCTTTTCTTTCTAACGGAATTAATTTCTTTACAACCGAAATCTAGTTCATAGGTGTCACCGTTGTTACAGAATGAAAAATCAAAAATTCCTAATGCCCATGATCAAATTTCATTTATTTTTATATTATTATTCAAAGGCCTAGAAAATTATAATAGTTTCTTGTCAGTTTTGTATATAATCTCAACAAACACTGATTTATGAGCACACGCTTAATCGATATGAGACATCTGTAAAGGAATGTAATTAATAGTTTTTCTGGCCTTACCTTGACACTTACCGAATTACAAATTATTGGATGTCGAAATTTTCAACAGTATTAATTGAAAAAATAATAAAATATTGAAGCCATCACTTTCCTTCGTGTTTAATAGTTAAATACGCATTAGTATCGGTAAAACATATTTTTTTGACATACTTTTTTTTTAAAGTGTTATCAGTGGGTACTATATTTTGTTATAAATTATTTACGACTAATTATTAAATTAAGTGCTCATTAGTATTTCGCAGTAGCACCAAATATAATAGCAATAACAGTTTAAATAATTTTTCCTTATGGAATAAATAGGTAAAATAATATTAACTCAATTTTTTAATTTGTAACTGTAGAAGGTGTGCTAAACAGTAAGAAATGATACTTAAAAACATACGTAAATCAATTAATTTTCTCTTTCAACTTGATGATAATTTTAAGTTAATGAAATATTACGATACATTTTCAGTCTCTAAAAGGGGTAAAGAGAACGAAAATTTTTTGATTTTTTTTTCTTAATTTTACGTAATTCATATCTCATTTCAAGTCACGTCATTATCGTGATTTTGACTAAATGATAACCACTCATTTTCAGGGTAGGTAAATAGTTTTTCGATAAATACCTGAGTATATACCCATTTTTATCAGTTTTTTGCTTCGGGGGAACCTTTTTTTCATAATAATTCATTTAAAAAAAAAACAGCCTTAAGATTTAAATATCTTTTGTCTTTAATTAATTGCTTAAAGTAGCTATATATTTGTTTAAATTTTAGGCCTTTATTTTGAATTAAGATTCTTTAATACCTTCCATTAAGCATATTACTATTTCACATACATTTAAATGCATTGACATATTCAACCTCCTCTAGATGATTGCAACTTTGGAATTTTCAATAGAATCTGTGCATTTAATTTTTTCTAACAAGAAGTTAATATTTTAAATTATCTAATATCTCATATATTACCTATTGACACAGGTGTCTTCAATTTTTTTTTTTAAATTCGTGATAAAAAAAGTCAATGAGATTTTTTGAAAAAAATTATTTGGCTTATAATAACCATAACAAAAAATTAGGAATTATAATTCAAAGCAGGTCTTATAAGCAATTAAAATTCATTAACATCTATTCTTTTTTGATTAGTCAATATTTTTGAATGTAGAATAAGTGTCAAAATTGAATACTTCGCACATTTTGTTTTGAATAAACTGATGCCTTAAGAAAACAACGTTTAAGTTTAATTTTTTTCAAATAAGCAATTTGTACAATCAATATTCTATTATAATATGTTTAATGCCTAATGTGAACAAGTTTAGTTTTTATTGGTCTCTACTGTTTCATATTAGCATAATATTACATAGCTTATTATGTGTAATATTTTTAGAAATGCTTAATTATATAAACAAATAATCCATAAGTATGTT
Source organism: Anthonomus grandis grandis (assembly GCF_022605725.1). Lineage (NCBI taxonomy): Eukaryota > Metazoa > Arthropoda > Insecta > Coleoptera > Curculionidae > Anthonomus > Anthonomus grandis. Next base: position 17,771,785 of record NC_065549.1, read on the forward strand.
AAATTTTGTTATCTTTTTTAGGTATTGAATATGACATGAATGAAATACAAGAACTAGGTAGTTCAAAGCTAAGATTCTCAAGCTAATAATTTTTAAAGAAAAGTTAAAAATAATTTATATTTTTAAATAACAAGAAGCAGTTTTTAAAAAGTACAAAAAATATACAAATTATAGAGTTAATTAAGTAACTTTATAATTCGTTAAAAAAATTACTGTAGAATTTGAAATAGTACTAGGCAACGGCTTTAATTAATAATTTCTTAAATAAGCATACATGTTCTGCCAATATACTAGTGTAAAGTGTAAATAAGACCGCACAACATGAGCAAATTGAATCTTCATTGACCATGTTGCTCCACATTGGGTGCCAATATTACACATCTATGCCTACCAAATAATTTAAATTTTATGACAATTTATGAGATATTTAAGAATTGCAAAAGCGAAGTAAGTAAAATACACTTTATTACATTTAACAAACGAATAATATACAAATCCAACTTTGTCTTGTTTAAACGTAGATTACCAGTTTGTTATAGTGGTGTGTTTTTTTTTAAAGGGATAACATCATGTAAAATACTAATAATTATTTCTAATTGCTTTTAGAAAGATTTCATTTATAAAAAAGCTGATTTTTCTAGAAGAGGAATTTCTACTAGAAAGAACTCGACTTACCTAACAATATAATTGAGAAACAACCCTTAATTATACAACGATTTAAAAATTGACCTTGACAATAATTTAAAAAAAAAAACTTAAAAAGGAACAAAATACCGGCAAAAGACAACAAACCGACCCGCTACCACGGTGTAGGTAAGAAACCACACTCGGAAACGATATCGGTAGTACCTGTCTTAGAGCGAATTCGCGACTAAAAGCAACCATATACCATGAAGCTTTCTTTAGGAATACCACATGGTCCACCAAGGTTGTCGTCGCTGCCGCCGTCGACTTGCTAAAGGACGACCACCTTTTTGTTTTGATGCATGTAGCAAGTACGATATATAACGATGGCTATGGGTGTGATTTAGCAAATTTTTTTTTTGGACAATCATTGTTTTTGTTTAGAGTAGTACTTTAACCTTTATAGAGGTACACCGTTCAAATTTTATGGGGTTCAACATATTTCTTAACAGAAAATATGTTGTTCTTCTTGTATTATAAATTAAAAAATAATTAAAGAATCCGTATTTTGAAATAATCAAAATTATTAACTCTCTATTGACTCTTTCGATAGTTTTATTTTATCTTCCTCACACCCATTAAATTTGTACATGCGACATCTCTCCCTTCTGAGCAGTTTCTGCATTATATATCTGTAGTAGTCGCAACAAACTTTTATCCTTATCTTCCATATCATTAACTTCAGAAATTCCTAAAACTTTGAATGTCCAAATATGCTTTCTGTGACAGGCATCAAGGATCTGACTAATTTGGTTCACTTTCTTTATCTTATTCACTCGTAATTAATGAATCTTAACAATTCTTTATTATCCCTTTCTTAAATTTTTTCTGATTTGATCAGTATTACGTGGTTTTTTATGAAACGTGGTTTTTGAAAATCGTTATTAGTTCTTTTAATGATGTCTTTCAATATCACTTGTCCATTATAGTTTATATTATGGAACGTATTGGAGATTCTTTAATAGGACATCTCGCGATCTAGAAAGCTTTAACTTCAAATCAATGTGGGTTCTTCCTACCAATTAGATAACCTACTACTCTGCTCTATTTAAATATATTGATTAGAAAAATGATATCATATAGACCTTGTGTATAAAACCTGGATATTTTCCAAATGCTTATATAGTTCCTCTTTGAGCACTTAAGTTTTAATGCTTTATAAAAATGGATTTAAATTTTTCAACTCTGGGTTCAATCCTTTATTTAGAATAAGAAATATCCTGGACTGAACGCTTTCTTTAAAATGTTTTGTTAAATTGGGCCCTGCAAATCCTCCTGATAAACCTTTCTTGTATGTATGCTTTTCTTACCGAAATTATAATTTTCTGATCTATTCAACTGATCATCTCTTAATATGCTTCACTTTTCAACAAAACATTATGCAATTGTTGTCTTATAATTACCGCATAAAGTTTTATATTCGAATATTATATTTATCAATCTTGGATTATGGATGAGCACCGTCTTCGAGTGGATCTTGTTCTAGTTTTTCTATAACCTTTTGACTTTCACGATCAAATATTTCTTTGTTCTGATGCAAAATTATATATGCTCTTTTGTTTTTAACTTCTGTTCCTGAGTCTTATCAAATAATTATATGTAGGTTCCGGTTTTATATGTAATTATATATAAAATCCAGAAATTATCAACCAATCAATATTATTTTTTTTTTTAATTTATTTATTTTACCAAACATTGTCTAACAGGAAATTCCTAATAATAAGACAACATATGCTTAACAGATAAAAAGTAATTATACAAAACGAATAAACTGAAAAAAAACTAAAAACTAAATACTTTAGGCAAAGTCTATATATTTCCACAGTTGTTAAATTAATGGTGCCTTAACAGATAAAAAGTTATAATACAAAACCAGTAAACTGAAAAAAACTTAAAACTAAATACTTTAAGCAAAGTTTATATATTTTAATAGTTGAATATATAAATATACTTTGCTTTAGGTAGGTTAAGCAGTATATCAAACTTAACAATCTACAAAAATTGATTTGACTCAAAAATAGCCGAAATTTCAAGCTCACAACTTCAGAGTATACTACAGGCAAGAGAGAATTAAATGGAGAGTTTATAAATATAGAAATATTTAATGGTTATAAGCTCATAATCATCGGTGCAATATTGCGTTTGAATGCAGCTATTACAGTGCCATTAAACAAGCCAATATCATTATTGCTGCGTGAAATTTTACTGCCTCAGAGATAAAAAAAATAAATCATTGTAGAAGTAGTTTATGGTCATACCCCCTTGGAGGGTATATTCTATCAATTTTAAAGCATAGATATTTTAAAAACCTGCGCTGCGCATATTCTAGTCTGTCATATGGACATTAGAGTTGGGGAACCACACCATTGTTGCATAAAGTAATTTAGACTTAATTAGGCCATTATACAAATTAACAAGACTGTCCAACCTTTTAAATTCTCTTGTTGATTTGATTATGAAACCAAGTGTTTTCAAGGAAGATTTAACAACTTCATCGATGTGTTTGTTGAATGTCAGTTTCTTTTCATCAATGTTTCTTTGCAATAGATCACAATCCTTCTTTAGATTCTATTATGCCAAATATTTTTAAGTAATTTGCAAATAAAAGACAATCAGACATAACGGTACCTGTGATATCATTGACAAATATAGAAAAATTATTAATGGGGCAAGATTGCTTCCTTGAGGGACACCACTCATCATTATCACCATTCTCGTTATTCTTTTCCATTAAAATACATGAAATATATATGGTTCAGGAACTATCTTCATTTTTCAAATGCGATAATATGATTCCTCCTACCCAACATGGATTCCTACCGAGAAGGTCTACCACTATCAACTTACTAGAGTGCCTTAATGATTGCGAAAAATGTTAACACAGAACCTACAGATATTGTATATCTTGAATTTTGAAAAATCTTTTGATAAAGTCCCACACATGCTTAAAAAACTGGAACACTAGTATGCGATGACAGATTTTGTTTTTAGCGACACATGAACGAAGAGTTACTATCAAGTCAGGGTGACAGTTGTTTTGGTGCCTTTACTATTTACTACCTACATTGTAAATTTCGTTGACACTATAGAAACCAACATTAAAAACTTTGCTGAAAATGTATGCAAATCCTTTTACACATTTATGCAATCCTCGAACATGGTGCATCAACCATGATTCATTTTAACGCATAAACAATCTGGACGAATTAAGACAATAGCCTCATTGGATTTACCCGCTTGCTACTGTATATTATAGTATTGCAAGGTTGTGTATTTTATCGCTTTCATCGGAGTTACGCAACTCATGTGAAGATTTGAATAATAGTGTGAAACTATTAAAAAATGATACAAAGACACCCTTTTTAGCTTCTAGTTTTCTTTCAGGAATATGATTATAGCAATTCGTTGAGCGACTTTTAAGGTGCTTTGTTATGTCAGTTTTTTATGTAAATTCATAAATAATAGTATATATGTTGATATATTATTACACCACTGTCATCTGTTTCACTCAAACCTAATGATCAAAGATACCTTCTTTTCTGTGTTAATTAACCTTTAAGTAGTTGCGTGCCTGCTGTGACGTAGGTAGTCGCGTGAAATGTTTTACATTGAATATAACTAAAATTATAATTAACTTTTCTAGGGTCTATAAAATGCTATGAAGATAAGTAAGACTTATGAAAAGAATTGTTTCCCTTTATTTGTAATTTGTTAGTTAATGATCATTAGAGGAATTGCTATGATAATATTCAAATTCATTTATTTGCCTTTTGATTACATAAGTAATATAAGGTCGTCGATTTAAGGATAGTACTAGAATTAAGATTAAGTTAAAAAGTTAAAAATTAAAATAGTTAGAGCTAAGTAAAATAAAAAGTAAAAGACGCACCACTTAACACCAACTTCACCAGCAAACACAGACTTATCAAACTAGGTATATGTATATTAAAAAAAAAACTGCTAGCAATATGGACAGTTAAAACCAAACAGATTAAGCTGATCTGAATGAGTTCACCCACTGAATAAAAAGGGTGCTGAACAAAAAACGTCCTAGCTACTGGCTTGAACTGCCTGTACCCCTCTATCTTCTTAATTTCATTGGGTAATGTATTGTATATTTTGACACACATATAATAGGGACTCATTTCATACATGATTGTCTTATGTCTAGGCACTGCAAAATCGAATCTATTTCTTGTCTTATTACTGTTAATATTTACATCACAATTTTTTTGAAAGAGATGGTGTTTGGAGGCAAAACAGCATACCCTGTACAAGTAAAGAGAATATATTGTCATAATTCCTAATTTTTTAAACAAAGGAGCACAATGCTCTCGAAAAGCGGATCCACACATTGTCCGTACAATTCTTTTTTGAATAACAAATGTTCTTTTTATCGACTCTGCATGAGATCCCCAAAACATTATCCCATAGGCTATACGTGAATGTACATATTCATAATAAAACTGAATTATTGATTCCCTACTGACAATGTTTTTTAAGCTGTAAATAGCGCGAAGTTTGCTGACTTTATCTTTTTACATATTTCATCGACATGGCCTTGCCAATCTAGATTTTTGTGCAAAGTTAGAATAAAAACTTAGTTTCGTCCGATTCATATACAATAATCCCATCGATATTTAGAGGCATATCATTATCAGTTATTTTCAAAGTCTGCCTTTTATTTTGAAAATGAATGAATTTTGTTTTGCTTGAATTAAGGACTGACTGGATACTGATTTTGCTCACACCACTTTTGCATCTGTAAGGCTGTAGAGTTTGCAAGATCTAAGGCTATTTGACAGATTTTGTGGGATATTACGCATGATTTATCATCGGCAAACTCGGCTAGTACTGTATATGGTCCGCCAATGTCATCATTTAAGCTGTGGCAAAACACAATAAAGAAAAGTGGGGACAAAAGTGAGCCCTGTGGAGCAACAGTATCTACGTCTATAAAACGCGATTGGAATGTATAATTAACAATACCGTTCTTGTCACCCTTAATCTCAATTGACTGAGGCCTGTGGCTCAGAAATGACTTAATCAATTAATTTCTTTGCCCTTTATTCCCGCAGAAATCAGAACTTTGATAAGACGGTCATGATCCATCATATTGAAGGCGTTGCTTAAGTCAAAATATATTCCCAAGGTTGTCATACCCGCGTCTAAGGCCTCAGTCAGTGCATTTATATGACTACACAGTGCAGTTTTTGTGCAGTCGACCTATTATTTAGGAAACCATGTTGCGTTGTACTAAAAAATGAGAGTTTATTTAGATATTTAAGAAGTCTATCATGGAATGCTCTTTCAAAGATCTTGAAAACACCGATGGAACAGCTACTGGTCTATAATTACTCATATTATTTCTATCTCCTTTTTTATATATGGGCAGAACCCTAGTGTTTTTTAGTATAGATGGAAATATTCCTTCTTGAAAAGACTGATTAATTAATATACAGATTGGTAGACAAATTGCGGGAGCGACTTTCTTTAAAATGTTGCATGGTATCTCATCAGTTCCTGCTGATTTCTTATTGTTGGAAGTAAATGTTGATGACAAAAAAACTCACAACAAAATAGGTGCAAAATAGTTATTAAAATTATCAGATCCTTAATCCCAATAACAAAAGCATCTTGTATCATATCCGTGGAGTGGTAGAATCTATAATATTTAACTAATCATAAGTCTTATTAATTATATTGTAAAGTTCATAGACATCTACTGGTTCTATGACAAAATTTTGTTTGTTTTTAGTGAAAGGGTTTTGAATATTTTCTGGTGTAGGAAGATCACAAAAGTGTCCATTAAACAACTCACATAGCTCATTAGCGTCAATGATTTGTTGGCCACTTCTGTTTATTTCCAAGGGGGATGATTTATTAGCTTTGCCACATTCTTTTTTTTAAATATTCCATACACATTTGCTTTTATTTTCATAATTTTCGATTTGAGAGTCATACAAAAATTTCTTATTATTTAGAATTTTTGCTTTATACTCCTTTCTTTTTTCAATATATTTTTTGTTTATTTCAGCATTATTTGCATTTTTTTTTAACCAATGAAGATTTATTTGTTTACTTTTATTTGTTCAGAAAGCTGCAATACCTTCTCATCAATCCACCTTTTTTTGTATTTTTTATTAAATTGTTTTTTTTTTTTGGAAAAGCTAAGTTTTGGATAAATATATCAAAAAATGATATAAACATGTAATTTGTGCTGGTATTGCGAAGAATGTCATTCCAGGGTTCTTTAGTTAGTAGGGAGGAGAAATATTCCACATTTTCTGGTGTAAAAGATCTAAATACCCTTGCCTGTCCATCGCCATTCTCACAATCCCCAATAACAAAAAGGGTTAGTTCAATATATTCATGATCTGATAATCCAGCATTGTAAATTTTTGTACTTAAATCTATATCAAAGTTTATAAAAAAGTTATCAATCACAGTTGCCGTTGTGTTGCAGTATCTTGTTGGGGAATGTATTAATGGTATAAAGTTGTATGACGAAAACACATCAATCAGGTTCTCCTTGGGCTTACTATCCTGCATTAGATCAATATTAAAATCTCCCGCTATGATGACAATTGTGGATAATCGAAACATGTTATTAACAACCTTTCTAGTTTTGTGAAGAAGATATCAAGATTTGTATTTGGACTGCGGTATATACTGGCAATTATATATTTTGTTCTATTTATTGTAAAACTACTCACACAATGTTCAAAGATCTTTGGGATGTTTTCAATTTGCGTAGAAATTGTTGACTGTTTTAGGTTATCCTTAGAAAGCAACGTGGTTCCTCCACCACCAACACCATCACTGCGGCAATACACAGATTCCATCTTGAAATTGTCAATGTATACGTTTTCTACGTCATGCTCCTTCAGCCAGTGTTCACAAATAGATACAACACTATATTGGTTCTGGTTAGCTGTCTGTTCAAATTCATGTATTTTGGAACGAATGCTTTGTGTATTTAGATGCATTATTTTAAGCTGATCTCTTGTAACTGAATTGACGATTTCCAGATTGTACTGGATCACTGACGTTTCGGTAGTAGATTTTTTGATTGATTTTTTCCTTAAAAGGTTTCCCTATTAGTTATAGAAATGTTAATTATAACTAGTTAGCAGAGTGAATCAGAAAGATTACTGCTGTTACAAGAAATCAGATCAGTTTTTTAAATAGTTTCATTGGTCGTTAAAAGTTATAATATATTATATGATTAGTTAAACATTATAGAGTCGAATAGTTAGGTATATAATTATGATTAGTTAAATATTAGATTCTACCACTCCACGGATATGATACAAGATGCTTTTGTTATTGGGATTAAGGATCTGATAATTTTAATAACCATTTTGCACCTATTTTGTTGTGAGTTTTTTTGTCATCAACATTTACTTCCAACAATAATTCTTTAGATTCTATTATGCCAATAATAATAATAATAATTAGGAAATAATAAATATTAAATAGTAATATTAGTAATCTGTAATCTTGTCCGTCGTTATATGTTGCACGAAGTTTAACCTTGCATTTGGCGCGGTTAACCTTTTAAGCCACCGTGTAAAGGTGAAATTTAAATAAAAATAATAATAATCATAATAATAATAATCATAATAAGAATAATGGTATTTTTATTGAAATAAAAAAAATCTGTTTAAATAGGCGATATGTAGCTCTGTAGTTAATAATAAATTAACTTTTACGAAAAATTACAATTATGATGAAAAAAAATAAACAAAATAATGTAAGAATTAAATTTAAATTGAAAAAAACATCAAAAGCCGATGGTTCTAAAACAGTAACAAAAATAACATGTTTTTTTCACCGAACCTACTCGATAGTGACTTCTCCACCTTGACAATTTTATATAATTTTCACAATATTTTATGGGCAGCTAAACAAAACATCAGCAAGTAATAATAAAATACTAGAAATAATAATCCTTAGGTACTTTAAATTATTTTAAATTTATGTGTTGACTTGTATTTAATTTAAATTCTGAGTTTTGATTAAATAATACAAATATGTGAGGATCTGGTCATTTCAAAATCGTTTAGGAATCTATTTTCTCCTTTTAAGCATCTTTTACTTAGAATAACGTGTCTCTAAGCGTCGACTATCTTGTGGGATCATTTTATTTTCTTATCTTTCTTGGATTTACATTTATAAAACCTCTTTTGACTTGTCTGTCTCTTCACTGTACTTTTTAAGTATTTTGGCAAAGAAATCAAATGAGATAAGAGTAATGTGAGCGAATTCATTGCAATTTACAACCATCACAATATTGAAATAATAACAAGTTACTATTTATAAATCATTGCAAATAATATCCTTCTTCAACACTTCAAGTGTTACAGAGTCTATACATATACCTGCATAGTTAAAATAGTTATGTAGACATATGTATGAACGGAAATTGTTATTAATACTTAAACATTAGTCGAGGTTAAAGCTATAAAGCTAATTATAAACATTTGAATGGGAAATGTCAAACTTATTGTTCAATACATTAAAATATTTTTCTGATCTTATTGATTTTTTACGTTTGGTCAGTATTTAGTAATTTAAAATAAATGTTTTCTATTATTGCATCTTGTAAGACGTAATTACAACGTTTCAAAGCAAAACAATAATTTTACCCAACGGTTTACGCAAATGAAGTGCATAGCAATTACGCGGAAAGTTTCTTACAGTCAAATCATTTAAATTTATTTGTTTATTTACCAGAAAAAAAAATAATTTTTAAAAATTCAAGAGGCGTGACAGCAACATAATTTGAATAATAATTTTATTAAATGCATTTTTAATTTGGGAATATTCCGTATAAAAGAATAGACAATTTATGGGTTCCTGGGTGCAAGTCGAAACAAGTTTCATAATATACCCATTCGTGTTAAAAAGTTGTATTTGTTTTATAATTACTGGAGCTTGTAATTATAACGGGCCTAAAATGATTGACATTTCTCGATTTAAATCTTTGAACCTAACTAAATATTTCCTGACTGGTGAAACATAGAGATTCTCCAACCAAAGTTGTACAGTCTTCACGTTCTTGCTTGCCAAAAAATCATGTGGTTTTGATGTATCATAATATATCAGTATATTGCTCTATTTTCATTTTTATGTAATATTCGTAACCTCCTAAATTATCCGCAGCAATTATGCAAGTAAGATTCCTGCAGCCGTTGCAATCTAGATTGGATTAAGAAGCTTTTTGACTCCACGGTATCCGGTTAGGTTAATAAACACTAGCATATTTTTTCTTTCAAGTTTAGTTAAAAGCCGTGCATTTTTAAACCTGAAATATGAAATGATTTGCCTCTTTTTCTACTGATGTTTCTCTCCATTTTTGGGAGAACTCCTAGTATGACCACTTGAGGTTCATTTTCTGCGTCTTTTTTGGGACTCGTACTCAATATGGAACTCGTCCTCAGACGAAGAGAGATCGCAAGATTTAGATAATATATTCATTGGTCTCTTTCTGATCTCAGAACTTATAGGAGTATTCTTTGTTTTGTCTCTGTTATTAGTTTAGTGTTTCATGGCACTTCAGAGCCAGCAATGATTTGACTTATAGCGTTAAAGACTAATTAACCTATTCGTCTCAAAGTTACTATTAATGTTCTTATCTACCAAAATGTCCTGTGGTCTTGATGTACTATTATTCTGTTAGGATTAGTCCAGGTACCTAACCAAAATCTTTATTTCCAATCTTCCTCTTTTATTCTTCATCCCTATCTGCACTCATCTCTATCGCAATCCAGTATCCAGTTGAGGGTTCTCTAGTTCATCGATCAAAACATTCTAGTTTTACTTTGTATTAGTTCTTTTAAGGAGCTATAATATGTGCTTTTATGGATATATGAATCTATATAATATGATGTTTTTCTAAATTTTTTGGGGACAATTGTATTCTGTTCGCAATCTCTTTTGTGGCTCCTGGTTAAGGTTTGGACAACTCTATTGTTATTTTCCCCTGTCTGTTACTTCTTTGGACCATTTTTGTTTGGTTTCAGTTTCTGCTTATGCCCTACTGTCTTAGTTATAGTACTTTTCTTCTGCTATAGCTATTCGACATGCTGCTGGATCTTCTAGTCAGAATAGCTCATCTTCTTCTTAGAAATGGAAAAATCTTTTACCTGAATAATATCATATATTAGGTGCCTTATATTTTTTAGTTCATATGGACCGGATTAGGTCTTACATCTTCCATGGGTCCCCCATACATAAAGTCTTACTACTTTACGTGATTATTACGAGTCAGTTATCAACATGGAAAATTTACTACCAGATATGGTGATACAATGTTTAATGTTCTCGGTGTTGCTTTTTCTTAATTGTACTTGTTCACAAATTATCAGTATTTTTACTTTTTTGAAAGTACCTTCTATACCGACGCAGCGCTTAAGTGTCTTTATTAATATTAATTCCTTTTCTATTTATCACCACTAAATAAAGCGAAGTTTCCGCTGCTCTCTCTTTCACTAGTTGGTTTGAATAAATTTCACATTTTGAAATATCCTCTACCTACTAGTATCTTTTAAGCTGTTACAGTATTTTCATCGATTGAGGCTTAAGGCTCTGAATGATTTCGCTGGAATACATTCCTTTTCCCTAAATTTAGTATAAAGCTTTCAGAAGTAATTTTGGTATAACCATGCTGCTCTTCCTAGATGTAAGTACGTATATTTTAAGACGGTGATTGCCTTGGAGATTTCTACATATTGCAACGATATTGGCAACTCCGTGTATACCATGTTCTTTATCATTTCGGAATGACGCACAGATGTCATTCTCCAAAGATGTCATGCGGTGTAGCACGACATCTTTGGAGATGCCTGGAAGTTGATTGAATGTGACTACTTTTGCGCATCGAATGTTTTAATTTACACCTAACGAACGGGTAACAGTGCTACAATATGTTACGTTTCCTGAACTTTTGAGTTGATTTCAGTTGCTTGGACTAGTCGATCTCTTAGAAACTAGTTTTTTGGCTTTTCTACGTTGTTCTCTTAGACAAGCAGTTTAGGAATTTACTTAATCTTTTGGTGAATGTCTTTTTCGAAAGTGATTCTTAAGAAAGTTTTCTCCTTTAAGGGCACAGTCTCCATATTCTTAAATCTTTTATCATAACATTATTGAGTTTAATATTAAAATTATTTTCAATCTGAAAATTCCTTGAGGTTGTTTTAGCTTGTTAACTTTAGGTTGCACTCATCAGTATTACTGCTAAACCAACTTCGTTATATGCAGTCATACATCTAATGTGTGGTGTATAAAATATGATGTGTTTGGTGGCCATGTCCGTCATTGAAGTGCACAGTTTAAATTACTTTTGATCATTTCACAAAAAGGACAACTGAGTTTTTTAGCAGTAAAGCTTATGCACAAGGTTACGAAATTTAATGCTCTTAGCATTAGTGTTGAAGCTCCTTTCCTTTTCGTGCAATAGCACTGACTTACAAACGTTTGTTGTTTAGAATTGTATTTTTTTCTATTTTGTTATTTAATATTTTAGATACATCATTTCTAACCGTACCTCGAGAAAAGATCGTTGACAATTAGTAATAAACCTAAATTCTGGGTATACATTATCCAAAAGGAGCATCATAAACCCAGAATTTAGATTTATTACCCAGGATCATTATTGTCACTCACAAAATAATTACACACTCATTAAATGAAATCATTTTCTCTTGTTAGCACTAAAATGTTAATTTCAATAAATCAATCAAAGAAAGCATAAAATAGCTATAGGATATTATATTTTTTGTTTAGTTTTTTCTTTCTGTAAACGGATACCCATTATTTGAAATAAAATTTATACATGGTGTAATTAACATATGACTTATAATGACTTCTTGAAAAATTGACAACTATTAATCACAAATAAAAGTCCAATATCCCTTCCATTTAATATCCAAGATGGCGCTCATCCGCCATTTTAGAAGTTGATAAGGAATTGTAATTTTCCATCAAAATATTACCTATCCCATAAGCTACGACCAACGTCGAGCGCCTAAAATTTGCAAGAAAAACTGATTATATTTATGATTTCTCAACACTCTTACTGTAGTACCTATGCGTTTATTTTCAATACGTAACAATTAAATTCGTACGCAGGGAAATCTGCGTCTAGCTCGACCTTGACGAATGATGCGTCCTGATTATTTAAACAACTTGATTAAAAAACTATTGTTAGTTTAATATACTTGATGGAGAAACATCTCTTAAGACCAGTTTTTTAATCGGGTCTAACTAACTGTTATTCAAAATATTGTGGAATTCGGAAAAGTCGGGTTATGAAAGCAAAAGTGCCTAATGTGAGTTGAGAGCAATAAAAAATTGGTATTGCCTTGCATAGTATATTTTCAACAAACTCGTGGGTTTTGCTAGCTCTGGGTTAAAAAAGCTCAGACTAATAAACTGTCAATAGTCCTTGAGTATTTTATTTTCTTATTTTCCTAATTAACAATGGTCCCTTTTGTGAGCCCAATATTAGTTTTTTAATTTCTTCTGCTTTGAAATGAAAGCCCCTTCACGGATAATTAATTACCACATAATGTGGATTTAGGTTTACGACTTTTTAGATTATTGTTTAAACTTTGCTTGAATGGTAGCACCGTTGTTTCGTATGCCTTTAAATATATTTGTGTGAATAATCGAAGAAAGCGTAACGGACAGTTATTGAGTTTTATAGACAATTAAAATGCATTTAAAATATAGTATTCCTTAAGGCACATGGTTAGCTTAGTAAGCAAAATCAGCTGAAAAATTAAAAATCAAGAAAATAATGATGACTGAACGATAAATCTTAGAGAGCTGGCTATTAGGGTGTGATAGCATTATATTGTTATAGTATATTCATACAGTAATACTTTTCTTCTAGTAGGTCAATCCATATTTTAAATCTAATGCAGATTCTGTCGACTAGATCAAATCATCCGATAGTGGGATATCTGCCTTCGATTAAGAATACAATTTCCAAGTAATTCATTGAATTTAAAGGCAGTTAATCCTCTAGGACGGACAGAAATCCCTTCAGGAGATCGTGTTGTATTGATCTACTAGGATCTATTAATAAACGAAGATCCACACTATTTAACAATATAATGAGAGAGAATAATAATTTTTTAATTTAGTCTAAAATCTGTAATAATTATGTACTCGAAAATTTGGGCTAATTAAATTTTATTAGTAATGTAAATGCAATCTTATTGTATTATTTTGTAAAATGTCTTGGTTTAACTATACGTGCAGTTTCTCTTTGCCTGGGTTAACTTTTTAACTTATCTATTTTGTTTTTTAATACCAATAGTGGCTCACGTGCAGTATTTTGAGTGCTTTTAGCAGTCTCTTAGCGGATTTTCTAACTAAAATGTCAAATTTGTAATATCAAGTACTTACGTGCAGTTTGCTTGTTAGTAGTATTTGTAAAGTACATTTTTTTAAATTATCTTTGTAGAAGGCTTTCGAGCAATTTGTTACCTCTTCATGTTTGTAAAAATATTTGTTATCTTATATATATTTTTGTTAATACAAATTAGCATTAGCTAGCATTAGCTAGTTCTTCAAATAATATAGGTTCAAGAGTTTCTTCATTCCCTGAAAAATTGCAAAAGTGTCGCCTTTGCAATCAATCTACACATAATTTGTCGCAATGTTCTTTATTTCTTGCTAAATCCCCGCATGATCGTTTTGCTTATATTAAACAGAATAATGCCTGTATAAACTGCTTAAGGTTTAAGCATATGTTAAAGAACTGTCCTTCGACATTTAACTGTCGCAACTGTCGATCTCGCCATCATACCTTGGTTCATTTTTCGCCAAATTCCAGACATAATAATTCAGTGCAATCTAACGTTCCCGGACCTTCTATTTTAATAATTCATGATTTCATCTCATCTTGATAATATTTCGCAATCACACTCGAACCAACAATTGTCAAATCAATCTGAAGAAGTGACACAGGTTAACTGCGCATGTGCCTGTCTAAAATCTGTTATACCTAAAAGCACAGTACTTCTATCTACCACTTATGTGGACGTTATCGACGTACGAGGAAACATTCAAAAGGTTCGCGTACTCCTAGATTCTGCTAGTCAAGCTAATTTCATAACAGAGTCTTGCCTAAATCGATTGGGCCTTCCAAAAAAGAACTACGTTATCCCTATTGTGGGAATTAGTCAATCAGCGGGTACTACTAGTGGGATTTCCAGTTGTACAATTAAACCTGTTGATGCGTCATCACCATTGTTTACCATTGAGGTTTTTGTTTGACCAAAGATTTGCTCAGGTATACCATCTTTTAAGATTATGTCTCCACATTGGAATGATATTTCAAATTTAAAGCTTGGTGATAGAGATTTTAATATTCCTGCTCCAGTCGATATGTTACTTGGAGCAGATCTGTTTTCGCAAGTATTGAAGTCAGGTCGAATTCCTGGAGCCATTGAGACTGAATTTGGATGGGTACTTCTCGGAAAAATCTCCAATTTTCCTCAATCATTTCAGGTAGAATCTTATGTTTCTTTAGCGAAACCATCCCTTCATCAGACTCTTAATAAGTTCTGGGAATTGGAATCAGTCCCGGTAAAAATGTATAGCTCTCCCGATGATAAGAGAGCTGAAAAGATATACCAAAACAGTGTCTCTAGAGACAAGTCAGGTCGTTTTATTGTATCTCTTCCTTTTCGCAACTCAGAGCCCGATCTAGGTGATACCTATTCTATGGCGAAACGATGCTTTCATTCTCTTGAAAATTGCCTTTTAAGAAACTCCGATTTGTATCGTCAATATTCGGATTTTATGAGACAATATCTTGATGATGGTCATATGAGTTTAGTTTCGCAAGACGAAAAAAACCCTAATTTTGTCGCATATCTCCCTCACCATTGTAGGCTTAAGCCCGAAAAATCAACTACAAAACTTCGAGTCGTTTTCAATGCGTCAGCTAAAGGATCGAAGGGTATAAGTTTGAATGAAAGTCTTTTTCCCGGTCCTAAACTTCAACCTGATATCAATAGTATTCTCCTAAGATTTCGCTTTTATGCTGTGGTATTTTCGGCTGATATAAAACAAATGTATTTACAAATTCTATTGACTCCTAAGGATAGAGATTTTCAACGGTTGCTTTGGCGTTTTGATTCCCAAGGCCCTCTTCAGGAATATCGCTTGAACACCGTTACTTTTGGCGTAAGTTCCAGTCCATTTTTGGCCATACGTACTGTTCAAGAGCTAGCTTGTCAGGAGTCTCATAGATATCCAAATGCCTGTGAAATTTTACGCAAACATATGTTTATCGACGACATCTGTGCCGGGGCTTGCTCTATACATGAGGCTGTTTCTCTTCAGAAGGATCTTATTGGAATTTTGAAGTCAGGAGGATTCGAATTAAGAAAATGGGCGAGCAATTGCCTCACCCTCTTGAAGTCCTTTTCGCAAGAGGAATGTCAGATTCCCATAACCTTTGACAAAGAAAATTCTTCACCCATTAAGGTTCTTGGCCTCCAATGGAACCCTTTAACTGATACTTTTTCATATACATGTCAACCATCCGACAAAAGTTGCACCAAAAGACACATTTTGTCAGAGATTGCCAGAATTTTCGACCCCTTGGGTTTTCTTTCTCCGGTTACTTTTTTTGCTAAGTGTTTGATGCAAAAGCTATGGTTGTCTAATTCAGGGTGGGATGATATCCCTGATTCTCGTATCATCAATTCTTGGATGCGATTCAAGCTAGAGTTACCTGCTATATCAAACATTGTCTTGTCCAGACAGATTTTCGCTCAAAATAGTGTATGCTGTGAAATTCATGGATTTTCTGATGCCTCTGAAGCGGGATATGCCGCTGCTGTGTATCTGCGCACCGAGTTATGTAATAATAAAATTGAAACATTCCTACTAACTGGAAAATCGCGAGTCGCACCTCTTAAATCACAAAGCCTACCTCGATTGGAGCTTTTAGGAGCTACTCTTCTATCAGATCTTCTCGCTTTCGTAATAAGAACTTCCTGATCTTTAATTTCGATAAATTCTATTTTTGCATATACCGATTCCGCCGTAGTCCTCGCATGGGTTTCGAGTTCTCCTCATCGTTGGAAGACTTTTGTCGCCAATCGCGTAAGCAATATTCAAGGAAATATCCCTAATGTTTCGTGGTTTCACGTTTCATCAGATGACAATCCTGTAGATTGCGCAAGTAGAGGCTTAACGCCAAATAATTTAGTTAATCATTCATTGTGGTTTAGTGGTCCCACATGGCTTAAACTACCCAAATCGGACTGGAAATTAAATTCAAATTTTGCCAAGTCTCTTGATATTACCCAACAGATGTCTTGCGAGGAAAAACCCCTTGTTCTCTCAGTTGTAATCGAAGCCAACATTTTAGACGTACTTCTAGAAAACAAATCAAATCTACTTCAAATTCAGCGTATAATAGGCTATTGCAACTGATTTATTTTCAATTGTCGCAATAAATCGATTCGAATTTGTGCCTCTAAACTATCATTTGACGAAATGCAAGACGCTCTGCTTACTTTAGTAAAAAGATGTCAGGAGTCTTCTTTCGATCAATTAATATCGAATATATACGACAATAAACTTTTACTAAAACCATATCGCAAACTTGCCCCTTTTTTAGACCAAAAAGGTTATCTCAGGGTGGGCGGACGTTTACGTCATGCCAATATCCCGTTTGAGACAAAGTATCCTCTTCTACTTCCCCGTACTCATCGACTTACTGACCTTTTAATTAAAAATATTCATAAAGAACGTTTTCACCCTGGATTTAATACTGTTTTGTATTTACTTCGTCAACAGTATTGGATACTTTCAGCTCGCAGGGCCATCCAGTCTGTTTTATCAAAATGCATTCGCTGCTTTCGCCTTAAACCACAATCGTATACCTCCTATATGGGAGATTTACCCTATTTTCGTATTTTACAATTGAAGTGTTTTTCGCATGTCACCTTAGACTATGCAGGTCCCATTAAAATATCTTTAGGAAGATATCGTGGTTCCAAGTTGTCTAAGGCCTATATTTGCCTTTTTGTCTGCTGTGCTGTAAAAGCAATACACATTGAGTTAGTATCCGACATGTCTTCTGAGGCTTTTATAGCGGCTTTTCGGCGTTTTGTCGCTAGACGTGGTCGTTGCTCCGATATCTACAGTGATTGCGGTACCAATTTTATTGGTGCTAATACCCAATTGCATGACTTGTCCAAACAAGCATCTGAGCAATTAAAAATCACTTGGCATTTCAATCCCCCCGCTGCACCTCATTTTAATGGACTGAGTGAAGCTGCAGTAAAATCTGTAAAGTATCATTTGTTCCCTGTTGTTGGAGATCAAATCTTAACCTATGAGGAGTTAAATACTTTGCTTATACAAATCGAATCGCTCTTAAATTCTCGTCCGCTTTGTCCTCAAAGTTCGGACCCCAATGATCTGGTTTCATTGACCCCCGGTCATTTTCTGACCTTAGAACCCCTTACTACTTGTCCCAGTCCAGACATGTCTTCTCTTAAATTCGCTAATTCAGCGTATGAATACCGATTTCTGGATTCGGTGGAAGAACGAGTATTTGCATACATTACAACAGCGTTCTAAGTGGGTCCAAAAACCAAGTGAAATTAAAATAAATGCTTTGGTTCTCATAAAAAATGAAACCAAGAATCCAATGAATTGGTTACTTGGTAGAATTGTAGAAGTACATCCCGGTAATGATGGCCATATACGAGTAGTTACGGTGCGAACACAGAACGGATTGTTCAAACGGCCCATCGTAAAGTTGTGTCCCTTGCCGATAGATTAGCTTCATACATTCATACATTTAAATACCACTTTTGGTTTATAGTTTTAGGTTTAAAAATTAGTATCAAAATTGTTAATTTGGGTTTTTTTTTCTCTCTCTCTATTTAATTTTTTTTGTACTACTTGGGTAGAAAATGGTGAAATGTTAAATGGTAAATAAATGATTAATTTTCGCAATTTTTGTTTTAACTATTTAAAATTTTTTGTAATATAAAGAAAAACGTCCGTTTTGGTGGGCGGAAAATGTCGCTGCAACAATTATTTCCGGCGTCTAAAGTTAATTAAATTTTTATATTTATACATTGGCAATACTTGGTTGGCACCTGGATGCGCAGACGACTTAGCAGTCTTGCGATTGAAGCGCCACCAGTCGCCTCTCTCTCCAAGTATATTAAAAAAGTAACTCTCAAAAGGCAGTTCTTCGCAAGTTCTTTTTCGCAAAAGTCTACATTGTTTTTAAGAAAATCTAATCTAAGTGAATGCTTTGAAACAAGCAGAATCCAGTCAAGTTCTCCAGAGGAAATCAGGGATCCCTGCGACACTCACATCCAGAAATTCCAAAGGTAAGGTGCCATTCATCATTTTTATTGCCAAAGTATACCCTTTTCTCGTCGAATCTCAACAAAAAAATTGTCTTTTAATAGGAACCACCTTTTCGTGACATAATTTAATTGTCAAAATTCGTAATATCTTTGTAAAGAATCTAAATGCAGTTTATTTGGCAATAGTGGGTGTGTCAAAAATACAGAATTTATATTATTTTAGAAGACGTGCGCAGCTTGTAAAAACAATATTTGTATATTTTCTTTAATTGTTCATTTGGTTGCCAATGGTTTTTGTAACGTACAAAATACTATAATTTTTGTAAAGAGCTCACTTGGAGTTTGTTACTTATTCATTTTTATAAAAAAAAATAATTGTTATTAATACCTATAGATTCCATTTACACATATTTATAAATATTATCAAGTTATTAAAAATATTTAAAAACTATATTTGTGAAACTGCCCTGAAATTAAAATAATTAGCTTAAGTGAAAACTATTTATATCAAACCAAAATTACCCTTTTAAAGATAATATGCGTACAAATGTGTTTAAACTTATTAATGAAATTACTTAGGCATAATTTGCTATTAGGCAAACTTGTTCCGTTTGACGAGGAAAAAGTTCTAATAATGAAGATATACATGTGATTAAAAAAATATTGCTCGTTATAATGTATTTTATTTATTTTAATACCCATACAATCCAAATTGGATACAACATGTTAAGAAAATGGGCATTGTTTAAAATGAACTGACATAAATAACGTATTGTTTACAAACTGGTAGCCTTACACAATATTATACATATAACAACTGTCTTTAATACATGACACTTCAAATTATTATTCTGGTCAAATAAAAGCAATTTCGAATTGTACAACGACATTGACCACACACGTCGACAAGCATGTTTTTTTTTAACAGGAATATTTCTTTAAATTTTGTTTTCTATTCATGTTCCAATAAGCCAATATTTATAATAATAATATCGGCATTATACGATTGATTTTTTGCTTAGAAACCATAAACTGGTATGGTCATACAAATAGGACTAACAATTAACATTGATCTATGAAAAAAAAACTGCGAAAACCTTGTCATTGTTTGGCTAAGGAGCAGATTAAATGTTGTGGCTAGTAATGACCCCAAAGAAAACGCTTTAAATGGAATGAGTTTATAGCTTAAACCTAGATTCCCTGCGGAGTATCTAGATCTAGGATTTTTAAAATTATATAAATGTTGATACATATACATACATGGTATTCATTTTTCGAGATTACTATGAGGGGCTTAGATATTAATTCAAAAAATATTTCAAAAAATTACTATTTTTAGATGTTGTTTCAAGTGAAATTCAAAATAAGTCACACTTGGTCAAATCCACTTTTTCGTCTCTACTTTTGTAACCTAAATGCAAATTAAAGTTATTTCTGTGTATTACTTACGCGCAATTTTTTGTGTCTTTGTAATATAACTACAGATTTAAATTATTTTACAAGAAGTTTATTAGCGGTACTTGTGACTTAAATATGAATTGGTTATATTATAAATGGCTTACGCCTAGTTTATTACGGATTCTTGTATTATAAATTCAAATGATTTTACAAAATTGATGTTTTTAAATGATTTTTTTAAAAGATTATTTTCATGTTCTTATTGTTCGTTTATCACCAAAATACAAGTTTGTTTCTCTTTTCTAATTTTTGTTCCTACAATTTGTTATTGCAACTTGAAAAAAAAATTTACAAATTAATTATATTTTTATAAATTATTTACGTGGTATTTCTTACTAATTTTGGTAATCTAAATACAAATTTAAGTTATTGTTGCAAATTCAGGTGAAATTTATTACAGCATTTGCGTTGTTTTTTAGACTGTTTTGTGCAGATTCGTTTCGTTTTGCGTTCTGTTTTGAAAATTAAATAAAAATTTGTTTTGTGAGTTGTTTTTATGCAATTAAGCAATGCGTATAATTCGGTATTAGTTTTTATATATTATAAATACTGAATTTGTAGTTTTTTTTCAATGCCTACATAAAGTTTGTTAATGGTTCTTATAACCTAAAAAAAAATATTTATTTTTTAATTTGTTTTACGTATAAACAGTTTAAAATTGAAGAATCGCTGGTGGCGTGCTCTCACGGCGTTATCGCGAACATCTTCAGTTATTAATTCTATATTTGACATACAAGTTGCTGCTATTTGTTTTCTTAATCATTTAAAACTTTAAGCAAAAAACGCATTGAAAAGTCTTGGACAAAAGGCGCTTGTGACAATTAAAAACCACTTCCAAGCCGTGACACTCGATTCAACCAAAATTGAGAACGCAGCGTATGTCGATTGCGACACAACTAAATTCACAAAATATTAACCTACGGATGGTTTCCGAAGATTCTGTTAATATTTTTTTACTTACTTATTATTAATATATTATATATATAATACTTACTTAATATTATCTTACTTGTAAAACTCCGATAGAATTTTAATAATTTTTTTTTGTGGGCGTCTAGGATGAATATATTAATCGAGGCATATAAGATCAAAACCCGCTAAATCCACTTTACTTAAATTTTCAAAAAAATCCAAAAACTATTTAACCAATTTTAAAATCAACTTTAGGGTTAAAGTTTTGTTTATAGATTCTTCGATACTATTAGACTCTATTTAAGTAAAAGAAAATATCCTGAATTTTACCCGAAATTCAGAAAATGGAAATAAAAAATGAATTTAGTGGATTTTGATCGTAAATAAAATGGACTTAGTGTAGTTTGTCACGAAACAAAGTTATAATAGAAAATTAAACCAAAGAAAATGTAACAGATATAACAAAAAGAAATATAGGACTACTTAAAGATATGTTTTTAAAGTATCTTCAGATCACAAAAAGACACACTTCAAGTAAAAAATCTAAACTACTAAATCCGGAACTATCTCTCTACTGGTTCACAGAGATCGTTTTGGTCGTCCACATCGATTTCATAATTTTCTTGCGGAAAAGCCCCTCCTAGATATTTTTCTAACACTAGCTTATAATAATCTAGACTACCAAAATCTTTCCACTGGGCTCCATAATGTTTAATTAATAGCGATGACACATTCTATAGTTTATTAATTTTTGGTGGTACTCCAGTTTCTATTGGCAAGGGATTTAAGGAATCTAGAGATTTTCCGTTTTTACAGACAGATTTGCTCTCATTAAGGTCAGACATATAACTTTGTTCTCCCCTTATGGTCACGGTATTATTCCTCCCTCTTTTTAATGAGAACCTTTTGGACATATTGAATTTAAAATGCCACTTAGCTGGGGGATTTAAAACTTCCTGTGAAGCAGATTTCCAGTCCATAACTGGCACATCTTTACCCAGTTCAACAACTGTTCCATGTTGTCGAAATATATCCAGGTATTTTATAGGTTCTACTATCTGTTCAATATTTCTAATGGATTTCTCAATATCACCAAATATCCGGTCCGGAGGAATATACGAGTGTCCAACAACAGGAAAGACAAGCTCTAGTTCTTTTATAGGTGCAGTACTCAACCATTTAAAACACATTGCCAACATGTTGCTGTTCTTATTTTGTCCTCCGCATCCATCAGCGACAAGACGAACTTTTTCAATACCATCAAAATTACTATGGTTTAAAGTATAAAAAACAGCAGATGCAATTTCATTTGCTCCTTTGCGATGTTTATCCTCAGTCCATGCAAAAATTCGAACATTTTCTGGAGTAAGTGAAGAATGAGAGTCTCCTGTGACTGTTGTGAAGTTATACATATACAGTTGTCTGCTGTAGTATACACTCTGATCTGGAATTTTGGGCAGAGTTAAATTCTTTTGACAATCAAAACTTATTATTAGCAACCTTTCTTTTTGTTCTCTCAATTTTGCAAAAAAAGCTTTTGCTCTCAGTTTGTGAATTTGAAGTTCAATCATTATCTTGTTTTTCTCACTCTCTTTTAGCTTTTCTCCAAGCTCCAAACATTTTGAACATACATCAGTACGTGGAGATAAACCCTATGTTAAAATGGGTATTAAAAATTGATCGGAAATAACTTTCTTTTACCTGAAGCTCCAGAGAAGCCTCGCTTTTGTATAATTTCCACAAACGCCGAATATTTAGGCTGCTGGGTAAATAAACTCTGCTTGCTGTTTTGCTGCGGCAGTAGTGAGACTCAATAGCCTTAAATTTTTTTATAAAGCCATTTATTGCATGTCTTCTAGGCTGAAATAATCTTTCTTTTCTATTTCCACCTCGCCTTTCTTTTGCCATATTACGACTTGTGAAATGTTGATGCAAAACACCTTTTACTCTATCTGGGCGAAGGCAAAGTACACCTAAAAAACTTTCACGGCGAACTGGTACCAAATTATTATTTTGATTCTTTGGGATGAAATACTTGCACGCAAATTGTCGACTGGATGTTCCCTTGTTATTTCGACGGCGACGTAGTACCTCTATCTGGGAGAACTTTCTCATTAAAGTTGTCTTGACCCACCTTAGTTTGGCTCTCGTAAAAAGCATAATGAAACTTTTTAATATCTAACATTGTCAAAGTACTGCATCTATAACTTTTAGTACAATGTTTACATTTTGGCATTTTGGTAGAGTTACAGCAGAATATCTAAAAGAAGAACACACCATCCTTAGTTTTTCTTAACTTTAAAAATGTAAACAAAACTCACTACCTTCTGGTATTTTCCACATTCCTTTTCCAATTTTCTGGAGCTCGCTGCCTCTTTCTAGCCTTATTTTGATTTAGTACGACGATTTCTTTCGTGTTATCGCACATTTCTTTTATTATACTTTACTTTTTTAAATTAAATAAACTTTGAAAACATACTGATGTCAACCTCAAACGAGACGTTTCTGACAGCAATTCAAAATAATAATATCAACGGAATACTATTTTGACCACATGACCACCTAGCTGAGTATCTGATTGGCTAATTTGCATTTGGCGGTATTTGAAAATAAACCAAGTTGGATTTAAGGGAATTTGAAACTGAATCGAGTTTTTGAACTATATTTTATAGTGGATTAGATGTATTTTGTTACTGAATTTCTGTTCATGTGGATAGATATTTTTATGACGAATATAATCATGTATATAACATATTTTTGATTAAAATTGGATTTAGCGGGTTTTGATTCTATATGCCTATCGACGTATGGAGGTTTCATCAACTTTCAAGGCTTGGAATTGGTTTTTGATTGTCCCTTGCCCCTTGCTCAAGACTTCTCAACGCATTGTCTCTTATAAGCTTTAAACTATAAAAAAAACAAATAGCAGAAATTTGTGTCAAGATAGCAATGACAACATAAGTGACTGAATATGTTGCGCGGCCACGCCGGGAGGTGGCGTGAGCGTCGTGAAATAAAGAGGATTCAATAGTTGATATTGTTTGCTTAATAAAATTATATAGAGTGTGATTCTTTAATATCCACTTTTCTTCAATTATTGATTCTAACTTTTTTTTTAATTTTAAGCTTAGTTTTTCAATCGAAATAAATTTATCCCATTCCAACTGACCAATGTTTTATACTATTATTTTTTGACATAAGATGACAATTTGCCTATAAAACGCCAATGAGTTCATACTCATTAATCTTGATGAAAAAAGTTCTGTTATTGATTGAATTTACTTTGAATTAATTGAATATTGATTATGGGTTACCAATGGTATGAGCAATCGAAACATGTCAAAGGCAAAGAGGCATAATTCTCTGATACACCTACAATCGCCTTTAAATATCACACATTCTAAAGCTCATCCAAGATCCATGTAATGAAATGCAATTTTGATGGAATATATTATTGCACCATCATAATATATTCTATTAACATAATCATTTTAATAACTTGATCATTTTGATGTCACTGGGGACTCACAATTTTAATCTTAATGGACAGAGGATTTTGAGAATTGCTATTTTCGCGTGATAAGTTGTATTGTATATGTTGTATGTTGTGTTTGTTAAAAGTCTTGTTTCTCCATTACATAAATGGAACTCACCATTTAAATACCTTATTATAATAATATTTAAGTTTCATATTATTCAGCTTATTGTAATTTTAAACGAAGGCCTATTAATAAATTTCTTATATTTGCTTCATTTTAAACCGATATGTCGAAACATCCCCTTTAACTTGAAACCTCATTATAAAATACGTATTGTTCCGATTTCCATTTTTTTGTAGATCCTGTCGGGTTACGTCATAAACACGGCAAGAAAATGGTTATTATTATTAATTAATAATAATGTAGATGAATAATGGGGAATAACGCGAGAACGGTAACGACTTTAGAATGGTCGGGTTTGTGCACTTGCATGTAACCAGTTGCATAAGAATTTTAATCTTTGCCATCGGTCCCATTATTTTTGTTTAAGATGGCCAGATGAACATAATTACCTAGAAGTTTTTCAGATTTGCTATCTAGGACATAGTATTAAAAGAAACGAAGATATTAGTAATCTCGGACGTATTGAACAAAATATAATTGTTGAAGGAATCAACGATTTTCCGAGTTTTCAAATTTTGCATTGATACATTTGAAAAGTTCATAATATTAAGGGGGTAAAAAATATGAAAGATGTATCTATGAGACAATATTTATAGACAGACAATTTTACACCTACTTGTAAAATCAATATTCCATTAATAAATTTTTTATCAAGTCTTGTCACTGTTGTTTTTCTTAAGATGGATCTTTTCATAAAAGCTCTCTGCACTTCAGCGAATTCGCTTTATCAAAATAGCAGTATTTGAGTTGTATTAACCATATTGGGCGATATTCAGTCTTTGGACCTTGGTTATAGACCAAAGTTGTTTTCCCAATCTAGTATCAAGTATCAGAATATCATTACACCAAAGCCAAATATTAAATTTTCTTAGAAACTCCATATAACTACATAATACTCCTTGCTATATTCTTTGCAACATTGATCTCCAATCTTGGAGATATCAATCTCAAGAAAAAAAATAGCACTTGCAAAATACAAATATTATATTTCACATCAAACACTTTTTGATGAAAATAGGCTATCGTGCTGATGGTAATAATAGTTTAATAAATCCAATTAACAGAACATTATAACATGATTATATTCATTATTTCTTTGCATAATGATTATTGGGTATCAGCCAATGTTTGTCTGAAACTGATATTCTAGCTACTGACCAATTTATCTAAATATAATTGTAGGGTAATTTGAACTATCCATATCATTAGAGCAGTTATGTATTTGGTTTTTGATTTTCACCCACCAAGAGTTTTGAACCTAGACCAAGCCTATTGATTGAAATAGTTGTTTTTTTTGTTAAAAGTGCAACTGAAATAATATGCTATTCCAGCACCTTTTGGTATATGTTTTGGTATTCTAGACATCTATTTTAAGTCCAAGGATATTGTTGTCATATCAATTTTGTTATGTTTTGGAGCCCTTAAAAGGATTACGGTGGCGTGGAATCCAGTTTGGTGATTTGATATGGTGATATCTTTATCCAATTCTGATTTGGGTTGAATTTCAGAAATTTTATAGTTTTTCAAAATTTCTAGAAATTCAAATTGGTTTAATAGCACAGTCATGGGTAGCATGGTATTTTTATTAAAACTCAAATTATGCAGTCTAATTAATATATAGAAGGTGTTAATTTATTAATGATTTGAAGTAAAATTTATTTATGTATAACTTATACTCGTAAATATAAGTATACCTTTATATAATATACACATAATACCTTCATTTAATTGTTTTATAAAATTGAGAGGTTCTGAAATAGAGTTTTTTGGGTTTCATTCATTTGAATTTTTTATATATATATATATGTATAATAAATTTAATTTTTATTTATTATATTTTATACACAAAATTCAAGATTGTGCAGAAAGCAATTTTAATTTTAAAAAATCAAGATTTACTCTCCATCTTTCCAAAGCTTAAATATAAAGTTATGATCTTAATTCTACATTCTAACTTAATTCAGTATCTCTGTGCCGTCGTCTACATTTAAAACAACATACCAACGAATCTTGTTCTGGCAATTGCATCTATAGTTTTTTTCATTATAAATATAAAAAATTCCATAGTTCACCAATCAAAACTTTATGAGAGTACAAGAACTAACGATATTCAAGGATAAATTGGAGCCCATCTTTACCAGTTCCTCCAGGATCTTTATGCACTTCAGTACGTTCTTGGATCATAGGTTTTCGGCCGTAATAGCCTTAATGCCTGGTGCCCGAGAAGATTGATACGACTGTATTACGATGTCCGCAATATAGGATTTTATGTCTGTATTTCAATATAGCGAAGATTAGCCTGAAAGATAATACCGTTTTCCTCCAACGAGTATGCCCTGTTGGTATATAGGGCCCCACCACAGAATCCTGCGCCACCTCTATTGTTCATTCTGGAGCCAACCGTATACCAGATGGTCGCTCTATTTGAGCAACATCAGGGGCTTTTATTGATGTAGTTAGATTGAATAATTGAAGAAAATAGAATTGATTTATTTTATTCTCCATTTTTATTCAAAATTAAGGTACTTTATGCCCTGATGAAGAGGCTTATTACCAAGTTTTTCTGAGCTACTTTTTATACAGTAATGTAATTCTGAAGAAATAGTTTTCTGTTGGCAAGATAACGTCCATGCATAAACTTGCCATGATTTAAAACTTTTTATTCATCGTTGGTAAATAATAACATAATAAATGTAACAAAAAGTTACGTCAATAGTACTATGTGGTTTACCACCAAAGAGGCCAAAATTGCTTAAGTTATTGGTTTTTTACCAAAATTATTAATATTTGCTATAAAATGTAATATTTTTTAAATACTATCATAATAGAGGTTTTCAAATCTATGGTTGATATAGTACTTCAATCCAACTGTGTAAGTACTTCGAGCTTTTGTTTGGTGCACAGGGATTTTAAATGTCTGGTTTCGACTCAATTGCCCTCGGAGAATAATTATTCTCTGATAATATGTTCCAGAATCAAAACTATTTCCTTTATTATAATTTTATTGGGCCAAAGTTTTTAAATTAGTTTTTTTTTTAATTTTCTTTTAAATATAAGCAGACTTTAACTAATTTCCTATTTTACATTAAAAAATATACATCAAAATTACAAATATTCGTATAGTTCAGCATACGTGTAATATGTTACTGAACTACCTCTACAAATGGCAATTTTAAGGTGTGTATTTTCAAGTTAATGTCACCATTACAGATTCCTTTATTTTTTCTTATGCATCTTTGCTCGTATCTTGTCTCGTAAATATTGTTTATAGTATTATTACTGATGTAACATAAATCAAAAATATATTATAATGTGCTTTTAGTTTCTCGATGATTTTTATGAGTATTTTCGTAATATGTTGCACTAAGTGTCTATATAATAATTCATATATCTTAAATTACTTTGTAAGCAAATATTAAAATTGATTTTTACAGTAAAGTTATTAAGTAAACGACCTCAGTATTAATTTAGATATTGGTGAAAAATAAAGTTATAATTAAGATTTATTTCATGTTTTTATCTATGATGAAACCTTTGGTAACGCAAGAACTCTTTAAGATCTTATTTTCAATTTCAGTTTGGGAAAGCTAATTATTATGTCTGCTTTTTAATAACAATTTAAATTTAATAATTTAGTTCAGGAATATTCTATAAAATCCTAAAATATTTCACGAGTGTCATCAAAATAAACATTCTCAGAATGTCCTGCCTAATTATTTCTAGAATATGAAATTCAGTGAATTTCTTGATTTGTGTTTTTATACATTACATTATTTTAGATTTTTTCAAAATTATAAAACCCTTAAAAAAAGATAATTTAAACAAAACATTTTTTTTAAATGCCTAAAGGTTAAGGTATTTTTATTATGCTAATTTTTTTAAAATTTATATATTTTTTTAACTTCCAAATACCAATTCACTTTGTATTTATTTAATTAAACATTAAGTTTTAAGAATTTAAAGACGTTGTTAAAATTTGCGTTTTTAAAGATTAATTTTTTTTGTTTATATTTTATCAATTCACATTAAAAAAAAATAAAAATTTAATTTAATAAATTTTCTTTAGATTTTTTAAATTTTTAATTTTTAAAAAAAAAATTCATCGTTTAATTTAAAACTTTTTTATTTTAAACTTATTTTTGTTAAATTTTGTCAAAATGGCCAAGAAGTTTTTAATGAACAAAAAACTATAGTCAAAACAAAAATATATCACAAAATTATACATCCCACCCATATTTCAGATATTTCAGTAGATATTGATAAGAATAGATATATTTTAAGTTATAGACCTTCTCCAACTCGAGTGTCCAAGAAGCATACTGCAAGGTAAACTTGTAGCATCTACTAGCATAAGTTAGCTAATTAAGATCTTTTAGAGCATTATTATTCTTGAACACTGTACCATCTTGCAATAACTTTGGAGTACAACTTACTTCTGGATTCATCCTGTATTAGGTTGCTAATCATAGTCGTAATTATTGACGTTTTTCTATTATTGCGAGTTTTTTTAGAGCATAGTCTACTTATGTAGTTGGAAACTATTACAGAGCAACCTAATTCAGGATTCATCCTGTTTTTAATTTGGTCCATTTTCCTGCAGGCTTCTTTAGAGCACAGTCTGAAACTACTTCAGACTACAGAACATTGGATAAATCCAGAACTATTTTATCAAAAACTTCAGATGACTGGAGATATTCTATCAAAACTATATTGTTAACGTTTAGTCTTAATGTCCCATCCCATTCAGATTCATGATAGTGTACTCCGAAAAAAAATAGAAATTTTTAATCGTGGTATAATATTTGAATGACTCACCTTTGTCCCACATGTTGAATAACCTGTTTCAAAGGCTTTAGATATTTTTTCAAGCACATTTAATAGTCTGTCAGAAGCTGAGATAAGATCCTGTTTTTTCAGATCAAGAGCATGGCTCAATAATTTAGAATCCTTACTATCTAAGATATATGAACTCTCTTGATAGAGATACTGGAGTATATACCGAGTGGAGCCTGGATCCTGGATCGGTATTATGCTCTTACTCCTGATGATGGAGAATGAGGATGCCATTAAAATGTTCTTTTTTAAATGTTATGAGATTGTTTTTACTAGTACTATATATACAAATATTAAACTTTTTAAGAATAAAAACTTTAACTATTTTTCATAAAAAATACTTCCTAAATCATATTTGTTGATTATTAGCTGATGGCTCTAACCCATATTTTACTCTGAAACCAAGTAATATATTTTTGTTTTCAGATCCATGCCTGTATATATTACGGTTTGCCTCCAAGCTAGAATTTGGAGCAAAAACCCAACAAGTCACCAACACTGCCTTACGACTAGTCCAAAGAATGAAGCGAGACAGTTTGCATTCAGGAAGAAGACCTTCAGGATTATGTGGTGCAGGTAGATCCATAAAAAATCAACTCACAACAGTAGACTAATTATTTTTTTTTAGCTCTTTTAATCGCCTCAAGGCTCCACGAATTTAACAGGTCAATAGGAGATGTTATTAAAGTAGTAAAGGTACATGAATCTACTATGAGAAAAAGGTAAAGGCTAATACTAAAAATGGCTTAAAATAATTAAGTTATATTACTTTGTAGACTGATAGAATTTGGCGAAACTCCCAGTAGTGCTCTAACGCTGGATGAGTTCATGACTGTGGATTTGGAGGAAGAGCAAGATCCACCCGCTTTTAAGGCAGCTAGGAAAAAAGATAAAGAACGTTTGCAGAAGGTAATCAATCGTGTTTTTATTACATAATAATAATTTTGGTTTTTTTATTTTTTCTGTACCAGCTCTTGGAAGAAGAATCAGAAGGCTTCACTGATTTACAGCGACAGATAGAGCAACAGCTGGAACAAACACAGAGTAGAAAATTGTATCCACTTAAAGGTAAGTTATCCTAGCATCTCACTTTATTAGAATATCCTTTCATGATAAATATAGACTTGTTGACAATATATAAACCTTTTCTTTAATACAATGTTGTCTCTATAATTTAATGTGAATCTTTGAACCTATGAAATCATATCAACCTCTTACCTAAAGAAGTAAATTTAAATTGTGTACTACAATTCCAAGTGAAAATTTATGCTGCGGATCTTTCTGGAGAAATAAGCACTATCTTCATCATTGAAGGCTTAAATACCTTTTTGTTTATTTTGGTGAAATTGACTTAAAGCTTTCACAGACAACTGAGAGCCGCTATTAAAAGTTCCTGAAGTGACAGTTTTTTTTGCCGTTAATTTTATTAATTTCTTCAGAGATATGCATCAACTAAAGGTTTTCCTCAGTGGCCAGAACTGAGAATAAATTTTAAAAATCTAGTAACAGTTTCGTGTACTTTGGTCAATTTTCAGTGTTATAGTTGTTAATTTGTTCTTGTTCTTGTTTGTTAAGGATGTACCGATGTGTTTGTTTCGAAGGTTTTCTTAGTCCAGTAGATTATCTTGCGACAGAATTGTCTCCACATTTTCGGTGGTCTTCCTAATAGTTGTCGGCCTAGTGGTTCTTCGCATTTGCGATTTAAGTAAGTCTGTGTGGGCCTATTCTATCTACATGGTCACGTCAGTATCACCTTCTTTTCCTTTTTCGCCTAATGATATACCAAACCTAATGTTCTTATGCTGCTGTTTCTTACTCTATCTGTAAGTGTTTTTCCAGCAATTGTTCTTAAGAATTTTATTTCTGCGGTTATTTAGATACTAGCCTACAGGTCACCACCGGATGTGGATATAGCCCAAGTTGGAGCTTATCTCCTGAGCCGTCAAATTTACTCCCTATAGCTCAAGAGATTATTATTATTATTAGAGATTCACAATTGTATATGTAAAGCAGATAAAGAAAAAACATCTACCAATGCAATAAGTGATGATACCAAATTGAATATTTTATTTGAGTTTCACAAGAACCTACAAATTAATCTATAATGGTCAAATTGATCTACAATGTAGTCGAAAAGAAGCCCTAATATTCCCTGTTAAAACGGCCTATTAATACGGTCATTGCAAATAATAGGATATCCCTTTTTAACTAATAGCAATTTGAATGTGAATTCTTATTAAGCACATCATGGTAACTTTAACAAACTTACATTGGGATTCAGCAAATTAGGAAGTTCCAGTTTGCTGGATCTGCTGATTTTTTACTGACACCATGATATGGTGTCAGTAAAATAGAGTACCAGCCCATTAACAAAGTACCTTGGTACCATGCATATATTCAAATCGGTGGATAGGGCCGATAGGATCGATGGAACGGACAGCACGACTTCCTGATCTGCCGTGACTAGACTTCTTTTTATGAAGATTCTTTTTATGAGGTCAAAAAAGAAAACGAATAACACTTGCGATTAGATCAGTGAATCCTGTGGGTATTACGCTTCTTATTTTTGGAAGAAAAATTAAAATACATTAATACAAGTTTATGTCAGGCCTGGCAAATGTACGCATCACTGTGTTCTTTACTAACTGCCTGGTATATGAAATCAGTTTCAGCTATACTTTTATTATCAAAAAAGCACTGCAGATTCTGAGGAATCCACTTCATTTTCTGAATTAATAAAAGTCTGCTGCAGTAGTGTTCTGTGATGTATCAAAAGCGTTCAGTTGTGTCATAATATACTGTTCTAGAAGCTTAACAAGTCTGGCTTCCACATTGCCGAACTCTTTGACTAAGTTTCTAGAAAAGGCAGATCAGATAAACAAATAATTTAAGTGAGAGTGTGTCAAGGATCTATATTAGGCCCAACAGTCTTTCTCATTTACATTAGTAACTTGCTAAATTTGGATTTTTCGGAGAGATTGTAGCATTTGCTGAGGATTGCACATCATAACGGTCAGATGATAACCCTGTAAATCTGCAAATCATTATTGCCGACATTAAAAAGATGGAAACTGCGTGTGACTGATCGCGATGCTAATCAACAGTTCAACAAGAATTTGAGAAATTTTTATCCAAGGCATGTTAAGTAGAAAAATTGGTATGGGCAACTGATACAACAGAAAAATAATACTTCGTTATTAAAAGAACAAAATTGGTGTGCTGATTTTCTTTACCTACTGTGTCGGTCCTATGTGCTTTGTAACAAAAACATCGCGTAATGGCAATATAATTCCAAGGTAGTTGAACTCTTGAAAAAGAACTAATAAATATTGAAACTTTGGAATAAACTGAATTGAGTTTTCTTGCCTTCCGAATTCCCACAATTACGAAAAGAAAAGGAAATAAACGTTTTTGAAACCTTTCTTAAAACTTGGCATGTTGTTCAAAATAAAAAACTTAACTCTTAAACCATTAATAATTTGTTTTTCTCCAAATTAAGGAACTTCCAAAAAGTTGGAACATCACGAGACCAGCCAATTTATTCATGAATCCACTATGGGCACAATAAATGCAATTTTAGAGCAGGATCTAGATGATCCTGAACCCGTCGAACTTGTAGGATTAGGTAAGTTAAAAACAACACATTAAGACAATTAAATCATCTAAAATTATTATCTTTAGGCCCAAACATTGAAAGTATCGGTCTACCTTCCTCACTAGACGACACGGCCAATGCTCCTAAAGGGCAGATTGCAGAAGAGATTGATATGGATCTTAACTTTGATGATTTGGACGATGAGGAAATTGACTCTTATATAATGTCCGTGCCAGAATACGAAATGAAGAGTGAAATTTGGCACGAACTGAATGCAGATTATCTGCAGAAGGTTAAAGGTAGGTTTGATAATGATTTATGGCCATATTCTTTAGTCTTATTTTATTTGCAGAAAAGGAGGAACGTCTGCAAAAGGAGCGTGAAGAGGGTAAACCTGAAAAGAAACCGCGAAAAAGGCCCGCTAGAAAACCCAAGACCGCTCCTGCTAGTTCAGCTGGGGAGGCAATAGAGAAAATCATACAAGAGAAGAAGATATCTTCGAAAATCAATTATGATGTTCTGAAGAATCTTAAGACAGCGCCTGCGAATGTTGAGGTGCCTATTAAAGAAGATATATCACCGACAACATCGGATTCTATAAAACGGTAAATTCAAAATATTAATTTGTGACATTTATATACTTCATATATATGTATTTTTATTTTTAGAAGACGATTATCGTCAGTTAGTAGTCTAACCTCCGTCGATGACCAATCGTTTAAAAAACCTGCTAAATCCAGAAAATTGGTAGATGTAGGGTTGCCTTTTCTGGATGACAGTCCCGCCACAAGTAAAGTTCAAGATAAGCCAGTCCCGGAACCCCAGAAAGTAGACCACGGTAAGAAGTGAAATTTTCAAATTAATTATAGGCTGTCTGGGGACCAATATAAACTTATACGGTCGTATTACAGCTTAATTCATTATTACTTTTTTGCTAACACCCATAGAAAGCATTATCCTGTTTTAATGGCGCTCGAGGAATAAAGCTTCCTTAGGATTAAAATGTTTTTCTTCCTGATGGGGCTTATGTAGACATTTAGTTTGTCAAGTTGATTCGGGCTTTCAAGCATTTTTCTTTTCGAAATAAGCAATTCCCTTGGGATTTATATGCATGCATGTAAAAATTTTTATTCTAAATGGAACACAGATGGAACACAGTGTACATAAGATAAAACTGAAAAACCATAAATAAATACCACGTTGGAATTTGAACACCTTACCTCGAAACTTTGCCTTCTGCTTATATAAGTAGGAGAGGAATATTGAAAGAATGGAGAGGATTATTTAGGTAGGATATGTAATTTAAAGCAAAATATTAATAATATAAATTTCCCTAGATAGTGCAGAATATGGTTGCTTATTTGGCGCGTTTCTTGAGTTTATATTTGTGTTTCTTTTGGAATAGGATTAAGTTATTATTGAAAAATTGATTGTGAAGTAACCTACTTTCTTTTGTTCACTGGCATCAACGGGATATAGCAGTCAAAATACCGTTGGCAGAAAATCGTCCAAGAGATAAAAATAATTAAAACAATAATTATAAAATAAATATGTTCAGATCATTTATGTTACCTCCCAAAAAGTAGACAATTACTAGTAATGTGACGGTGCTTTCCAAGGGAATTACACGAATTCTCAGATTTCTCTCCAAATAAAATGGGCATATCTTTAGCATAGAGGTACAGGGTCTTTCCCCATATATTGATCCCGCCTCTACAGGGGTTAGGTGAAAAGTAAAAAAAAATTATTCAAAACTTTTGGAGTTTGACTAAATTTCTGAATCCGATGTCAACATTTTTTTTTCAATCAGAAATGTCAAATTTTGACAGATGGTCAGTTTCTTCTTATGAAACACCCTATAGATGACATCATAGTTAAAAAGAGCGGAATTTTCTGATTTTAAATATATATAGTAAGATCTTGGTAGGCGGTCCATTGTTAGTGTCTGATGCTTAGAAAACAAATGATTCAGAAGACATTATCAGGAGACATATATTTAGAAGACATATATAATTAAGTAGAAATAATAAAACCTGAAGATTTAATATTTATTAAGCGATATTTTTTTTCACAAAAATACATTATGACTACCGCCATTATTAATACAATTTATATAATTGCAAGTTTTGTATAATTTTTGTTTTACTTTGCACCCAACCTTTATTTTACATCTGTGCCTGTACCTTTTGGGATGATAAAAACTGTCGATGCAGGGGCCCAATTCTTGACGACGATAGAATAGAACGATTAATAGAGCATCCCTGGGGGTCGATCCCTAACTCATCTCTACTCCCTCGCGTCACATCTTAAAATTTGTATTCTCGACAGAAAAGGAGATAGCAAGTTTCAAGGGAAAGCGTAGCCGTGTTGCCAAATATTCCAACTAATGATAGAAGGGTATTTTTGACATTTTAGGTTGTGGGAGAGCTTGTTTTTAGTGGTGGGGGTAGTTTTATGAGCTGCCGTTTTTTTTGCTGTTTAGTGTTTTCGTTTCAGGCTGTTTATTTAGTTTGGTGTTTTTTCTTGTTTGTATTCAACTTTTTTTCATCTTTTAAAACTGTGATTGCCTGATTGATGATAATGATAAAAAGGGGTCACTTTTTGGAAGATTATTTCTCGGAATTCTCCAATATTCATTAGCATCTTGGTTTTGCTCAACAATATCTCACACCAAGATTGCATTTAAGTTCATCTTGGTAGCAAATTAGAAAAGCAGAAATACGATAAAAAAGAACTACGTTAAATAACCGCAATCAAAGACAAAATAAACAATATACATTCATAAAATAATGCACCACCTCATAAAATAATAAAAACAAAACAAAATTTACCAAAATGACACATGACATACAAAGTGAAATTAGTGCGCTTGCATTACATGCGATATCTAAATCGTTCCTTTTTTATAGATTTCTTCTTTTTTATAGACATGTCCACGAAGGTTGAATCTCATTCATGTTCATATTCTACTAGTAGGATTGAAATTAGCTCTTCGAAAAGCTTAAGTATCTTTATTCTTAATATACAATCCCTAAGAAACAAGATGGATGAGCTTCATCTTTTGCTGGACACATGTAATTTTCCTGATATTGTACTTCTGACTGAGCACTGGTTGAGGCCTAGTGAATGTTTTTTAATATCTGATTATGTTCCTATATCAAATTTTTATCGTCAACAATCTATACATGGAGGAACAATGATCTTGGCTAGGCAAACAATTGAAACGATTTTTTGTAATATTGATAAGTATGATAATCTTCTGTTAGAGAATGTTTTTGAATTCTCTCTTTCTTTTTGTAAGCGTTTTAATTTATATATTCTTTGTGTTTATAGGCCACCTACAAGAGATATTGCTATGTTTCTGGACAAACTTGATTCTCTTTTATCCCAGTTGTCCCTATACTCTAAGGTTATATTGGCTGGTGTCTTTAATATCAACTACATGATGAAACCTTGCCACGTACTTCTCTTTTAAGTATTTTAAATTCTTACGACTTGAAAATGCACGTTCTTTCTCCTACACGAATAACTTCTTCATCTGCAACTACAATTGACTATTTCTGTACAAATTTTGATGACGTTTTATGCACAGTACTCCCATCTGGTAGACGACCATGAAGCTATTCTTGCTAAAATGCCATATAATACTGTATTATCTTCATCTCATTATATGGGAAGAATTTTCAGCAGGAGAAATTTCAATGCTTTTTCTGTTTCTACAGCTTCGGTAAATTGGAATTCACTTGAAACGGTTTCTGACCCACTTACTTTATTTTTTCAAGTTCTGTGTGATAAGATCAATCAGTGCTTTCCTAAAATGTAGCTTAAAACTAAGAAACGAAAACCATGGGTTACAAGAGGCCTTAGAATTTCAGCTAAAAACCTCCGTTTTTTGACTAAATTGTGCAAATATACCACAAATGAAAATATCCTTGTATATCATCAGAAATACCGTAGTCTGTACAGAAAGACAATTAAAGCAGCAAAATCTAATTATTATAGGGATCGCTTAAATATG
This sequence comes from Anthonomus grandis grandis, assembly GCF_022605725.1. Classification (NCBI taxonomy): domain Eukaryota; kingdom Metazoa; phylum Arthropoda; class Insecta; order Coleoptera; family Curculionidae; genus Anthonomus; species Anthonomus grandis. Next base: position 17,809,315 of record NC_065549.1, read on the forward strand.
CGATCATCAAATAGACAAAGAGAGTGTTGGTCGATTATTAATGATTTTAGACATTGCCATAGAAAAGTATCTGAACCGGAGTTAAGACCTGACATTTTAAACGACTATTATTGTGATATACCTAATATCTTGCTCAGCGTAGTAACATTGATCCCTTACACTATCTTCAACAAGTGTCGGTTGAGCATTCATTTTTCTTTCATCCTGTCGATCTTACCGAAGTAAAAAATGAAATTAAACGCCTAAAAAACCATAAATCATCTGGAGCTGATGTGATATCTTCGAGGTTGTTACTCTTTTTGCCTGATTCAGCCTTAAATGCTTTAGTTTCTGCCATAAACAATTCTTTACATATTGGCATTTTTCCTTCATGTTTAAAAGAGGCAGTGGTTATACCTCTTCATAAGGGTGGAGATTTGGATCAGCCTTGTAATTTCCGTCCCATTTCTATTTTGTCTACCCTCTCTAAGATAGTTGAAAAACTTGCAAAAAGCAGAATTTTGTCCTTTTTACATCATAATGGCATTTTGTCTGCAAATCAGTTTGGATTTCAAGCTGGTAAAGGGACTCATGATGCTGTTTTTAGCTTTTTGGAGAGCGTCTATGTGTCCTTGAATTGGAGAGTCATCGGCGGCAGTGTTTTGTGATCTATCCAAAGCATTTGACTGTGTGGATCATGGAATACTGTTATCTAAGCTCGATAAATATGGTTTTAGGGCGTAGCGTTGCGATGGCTTGAGTCCTATCCACAGATTTAACTAGCTAACGCAATTGCGTTAGCTAGTTAAATCTGTGGTCCTATCTATCAAACCGTACTCAGAAGGTTACAGTGTCTGGGCGTTTGTCTGCTTCTAGATCCCTAAAATGCGGCGTTCCCCAGGGTTCAGTGTTGGGACCACTGTTATTTTTACTGTATGTGGATGACTTGAGTTCATTGAAACTGCAGGGCAAGGTGGTTCAGTTTGCTGATGATACCACCATACTATGGAGCCATAAAAATTCTGATTATATTTAGACTTGTATCCTTGAAGACCTTCAGATTTTATTAGGGTGGTGTGCTTCTAACAGGCTCGTGTTAAATGTAAGAAAGACGTCTATTATGGGGTTTAAGTGCGATGTTCAGGGTCTGATGTTTGACGAAAATTTCCTCTTGTAGAATAAAGAGTGCTGCAAGTTCCTAGGAATTACCATTGATGGTCGCCTTCGGTTTGAAGATCATATTTTATATTTAGCTGGGAAATTATCTTCTGGATGTTTTGCAGTAAGAATGGCAAAACAAGAGCTGGGAGGGGTGATTGCACGTTCAGTGTACTTTTTACTTATTGAATCTCATATTCGGTATGGCTTGCCTTTTTGGGGTTTAACCAATAAGGGGCTACTTAACATTGTCTTTGTTATTCAAAAAAAAGCAGTTAGATACCTGTTTTTATTTCTGAAAAAATCCTAACTCTTTTTTCACTCTTTATCTTAGAAACAGCTGCTCTTATTCACAAAATTCCCAAACTACCTTCTGACACTGGCCATTTGACTCGTCGTGTAAATGATGTTCCCCTACCTATTCCCACGTCTTCCCTTAACAAAAACTCATTAATTTACATAAGTAAAAAAATTTACAATCATGTTCCTCTATGTGTTATACATATATCGGATGTTAAGAAATTTAAAAGAGAATTAAAGACGCTTTTATTGGCTAAGGCATATTATAACCCGGATGACTTTGTTAATGATAGGTTTTAACCTTGGACATGTTGGAAAGTTTTTTTTCTCCTTTTTTCTCTAGTTTTGTCAACAAGTATACTTTTATTTAGTAATTGATTGTTTTATTTAGTTATCTTTAATTCAAGTATGTTCAAAAAGTTTTGTCTTCTTGTGTTTAATTTTGTTCATCGTTTTGTCAATTTTTGTAATTGTATTTTTGTTTTGTTTTTTTTTAGCTTGTAGGATGCTTGTACACAAGATTATTCTTACGTAATATAGCACATTTTCTTTCTTTTTTTCTTTCTTTCCCCGCAAAAAAACCAGTAGAAGAAATTTTGATCTCCAGGGAGCAACCTTTCTATCGATTTTCAGTAGAGCGAAGTTCAAGAATACGGATTTTGTGTTTTTAATAGAGCCACGCCCCCTTTCTATTTGCCGTCTACTCCCCGGTTTTCAAGAATTGGGGCCCAGGTCACGTGTGACGTAATTTAGTTACCAACTATATATATTTTCGCCACCAACTGGCTATTTAAATTTTCTTGAATTGGTTTTTGTTACAAATGGTGCATGGCTCTGTGTTTTGCTAAGTTTGATGTGTTTGTTTTTTTTCGTTTTATAGTTTCCGTAATTTTGTAATTTTTTACTTTTCTAAACATGTTTAATGTTGAAATACTAATAATAATTAATAATACTATTTAACGTTGAAGAACTGTTGATTCACAACTGAATGCATTTTTTACTTTCCAGAATAATTGAATATCAACAAAAGTATCTTGATCGCTGGGATACGCATATGAAAAAGTGAAAGAGCCACTGTGCAACGGAAACATGGAATAAAATCGAGAGTGGTGCACATAATGTATTTATATTTGCCTTTTCTAACAGGCATCGAGTCTGAAAATGTACTTAAGGGTTTTAAACATCTTTATCACCTCTTTGATTTCCGAATAAAATTACATATTTTTTTATTTTAGAAGCGATATAATATGAACTGAAATACGATAATGTAAACGTTATAAACAATATTAATGCATTCCTTAAATCAGTTTTTCATAGTCATGCTATTGCGCAACCGAATCATAGAAGCCAAGATACTTAGACTATATAATAACTCCAGGAAACTGAGCCAGAGAGTAGAGCAACAAGATACCAATGTGAAAGATGTGGGGCTGATTGACTTGAGGAATTTAATTTAAAAAATACATATCAAAGCAGAATTATTTTAGGAAGTTGTACAAACAAAAATTGGTTTTGTTCATTTTCACAACAACTGAGTTTATTTGCTTCATACTCAGTCAGCTCAGTCTCAACTATACTAAGTCTTATTATTATATAAATTTGCCGATGACTTTCATTCAGTAGAATCACAAACACTCTATAGTCATTTATAGTATTGTTTAGTATAGTTGAGACTAAGCTGATTGAGTGTGAAGCAAATAAGCTCAGTTGTTGTGAAAATGAACCAAACCAATTTTTGCTTGTAAAACTTCGTAAAATTATTCTCCTTTGATATGTATTTTTTAAATTAAATTCCTCAAGTCAGTCAGCCCCACATCTTTCACATTGGTATCTTGTTGCTCTATTCTCTGGCATTATTAGTTCTTTCTATTATTAAATGGGTTTGGATTGTAAAAAAAAACCTGCCCAAATCGAAGTGGAAATGGTTTTATTGCATAAATATGTCTTCCTCTATATGATTCAATTGCAAACGTTGTCCATGATCAACTGGCTTTCTTCAATCTTTTAAGAATGTAGACCTACATTTCAAAATCTGCCAGATTAAAGTCCTGCTGATTCCCAAATGTTGCAAACGCCTTTCAATAGATATTTTTCTAGGTTTTCAGCCACACTTTCACGATTAGTCTGAATATTTTTAACCAAATGAATTCGACATTCCACGTACTTTTGTTTTGATAGTGTCCACAAGCCTTTTCAAATTTGGGCAATATATTACAAAACGTTACTTTTTAGTGATGATTGCAGAAGTAAACAAATTGTTCCACTGTATTGTGATTGTTAAAATTATACTAAATTCTCCAATGAAATCAAAACTCAATAAACGTAAAGAGAGTTTGATATAGGAATTGTAGCAAATTAAAACGTTCGAAACTTCTTATTGCAATACCCTTTATAATTATTAAGATGTCAAGTGGGACTATTTTGTATTTTATTTATATGAAAGCAAACCTTGGATGTTCATTTAAGCTAACGAGCAAAATCGCCAATCCATTTTTGTTTTAGTTTCAGAAGAAGAGGATTACGAAGAAGACTTTGACGAAGACGTGGAGCCGCAAAACGAGTCAGCCAATGAGATGGGAGTGATGCAGTTATTAAAGCAGCACCAAGAAAATGAAGTTGGAGGAGGAAAACGAGTTTGGATATGACGATTATGGCTACGACGAAGATTATTAGAGGAGGCCAGCAAAGACAGATTGTCAAGTGTGAGGAGAGGATTTTCAAAAGGATGATATTTGGAAGTTATTGTAAGTTTGGTCTGGTTTAACTATACTAGCCCTACTAAATGAAAGAACCGTATGCGCAAAATCGCCACTTTTGAGAAATCGAGTATGTTTTAATTTTAAGATTTCAGGCAAACTTGATCTCAGTTAGATAATAAAATACTTGTTTTTAACTAAATTTATTATTCCAATTCTGAATTTTCAGTCATTTATCCAAAAAATACATGTAATGCATACAGCTTACTGTCATTATTAAGTAAAAATTCGTATTCAGGAGGTTCGTCGAATAAAATAAGAAAAATATTTTTTACTGCGACATATTGTTTGGGTCTCTTATCTGCGCCTACGAAAGAAAGTCGGACAAAAATTTTCGACGTTGCCGACAAGTCGGAAAGTAATTTTAAATTAAAATTCAATGTTGTACATTGATAAAATACTTTAGCTAGGAAAAATATACTTTCTTAATTTATTAAGTGGTGTACGGCTTTAATATCTAATAATATATTTTTGAATTTTTTTATATTTTCGTTCGTGAAAAACGTATTTTTTTAAAGTAGGTACATGCCTACATCTGACCACTCGATTTAAGATCCGATAATTAGTACAATTTTAATGTAAAATGCCTTGCAGTCACACAATTTTGCCAATGTTTACATTTAAATTTAAATATTTTATTAGTTTATATATACAGGGTGTTCCTTAAAGACGTCCTAATTTAAGAGGGGGATTTCTGGACTTATTTTAAGAAAAAAAGGCCCGATGAACAGATGTCCTAAACATCTTAACTTTTGAGATACAGGGTGTTAAAGTTTTCAAAAAAAAACAGTTTTTTTTAATAATAACTTAAACAATATTGTAGACATTTTTATGAAACTTGGTACATGTAATAAAAATTATTTTTAAAATCCTCAAGATATCAAATCAAGAGGTCAAAGTGCAAGGCCAAAGGCGTCGCACCAAGATAAAATTATGTATGCATTTGAATTAATACACATAAGGGCATTTTTAGTGATTTCAAGCATTTTAGTATTTAGAGTTTTACTATAAAACTGGGTACAGTACAGCACAAAATCTTCTTTCTAAAACTAAGTTTTAAAAAACGCTTTCTCCGTGGCCAGGGGTTTTAAGCCGCCACGCAATAAACTTCAATAATCACAAGTTTTGCATGTAAATTAAAATACTTCTAAAATTTCTTAGTGGTGCGAGGCGTCTGATCACGTTTAAGACTTTTTAGTACAATTTTATTATAAAAGTAGCAAAATATTAATAAAACCATTCTAAAACTATTTAAAAACTTGTATTAAGAACGATTTGCGTGTAACCATAAAAATAAAAGATGCTATTATGCTTCGCTAAGTATAATTAATTTAAGGTTTACATTTTCGACTATCTACCCAATTTCATCTATTTAAATTTTAGTAGAACTTATAAATAGGCAAAATCTTAATAAAAGCATTTTACGAATTTCTGAAATGAAAAATAATTGTTAATGACAATACTGACGAAATGCAAATATTACAGCATTTATTTATTTATTATTATTTATTTATATTTAAATTCAAGTTAACATTTGTAGAGAATTTTCTTTAAGCATAGCCTTCTTTTTGTTATACGTAGAAATATTGCTGTACTAAACTACTACTAAAGAATACAGAATATTCTGCTTTTTGTTTTATGAAAATATCCTTATTAGTTTGAGGTCGCAACTAACAGGAATCTTTCAGACGGGCGAGTTTTTGCACCCAAATTTTACTGCAAACATATTAGCGTCTTGCCACCAACTTTAATTACAACTGCGATCATACTAGCGACTATCTACGAGAACGACAGAATGTAGCAGCAGAACAACTATGAATTTGATCGAAAAGGCATTATTTTTATTGCTCCACCAAGAGCGAAGACAAAAAAAAAGAAAATCACGTAAATTTTACAAATACACCCTTGTGCATGACCGCCTAAAATTTTATCAATTTCATACAATATATCATAAACTGCGCAGTTACAACACTGGCTATGTACTGCTAGGATCAGATTTAGAGTAATGTACGGCTCGGTGGTCAGCAACAAACATCGATTCAAATTTTCAGAAACTGGCTAGACTGCAAAGAAAAGCTGGCCGGTCTCGGCATTACAGATGCGATAAAAACCGCACCAGGTGCAGCTTTGATATCCTTCTGGGTTTGCCAGAAATCCCACTGTGAATTCAAAGGGAGGCGCTGACATCTTATGTAAGAATGAAGATTAGCGCCATATGGCACCATCAACCCTGACTTGGGGTAGCAGGGCATACATACATCCATCACCAAACTGGTGTAGAAGGAAATGCCAATCCTATTGCCTCTCAATGCAAAGCGAGAGGACACTGTATGGCTAGGAGGATCCTGGCAATCAGGGAAGAATGTCCTAACACAAAGGCTCGATCTCACAAGGATTTTGCAAACATGGTAACAGACGGTTCAAGGATGGCTCACACAGGGCTGCCAGGAGCTGGAGTGTATCGTAGCGACACCGATCAAGGATAAGCTTTCTCGCTTGGAAGATATTCGACAGTCTTTCAAGCAGAAGTGTTCGCCATTATGGAGGTGACAACAAGAACAGAAGCTAGAGAAAGCCCTGAAACGGAAATAATCATTTACTCCGACAATCTGTCTTAAAGGCGATCGAAGCACCTATGACCAACTCAAAACTGGTCTAAGCGTACAGGGCTGCGCTGAACACATTGAGTAGGAGCAAGACATAGCGAAGTGGAGGGCAATGAGCAGGAGGACGAATTTGCCAGTCTCATATCATCTCTCTCATCGATTAGCCCCGAGGCCTACCTTGGACTAAGTAAGAGACACATTTCCTATATCGTGGATAACTAGACAAGGGAAAAGACTAGAGAAATTGAAATAGGAACAGCGGTTGCCGACAAGCCAAATATTAAATCCAATTGAAGCTAGAATAGCTGCTGTCCCATACGAGGTCTGGCTATTAAATAACGAGACTGCGTGCCTAGAGGGCGCCCTAGACGGCTGGGGAAAAAAAAGAGTAGTGCGTTGGGTATCTAGATATCTTGTCTATGCACGTACCAAAACACGTTTTCGTCACTATTATAGTATTCGTGCAGTAGCGGTTTGAAACGAACGTATTTTCTTCTCGTGCCGAAAACCATGTGTGACGAAAAACAAGAGCTTAAATTTCTCGTTAAATTGTAAAAAACTCCGACTGAGTGCTATAAATTGTTGCCTATGAGAGAACTAAGAGGCCTATGGGGAAAATTCTCTCTCTCGTGCGCGTGTTTTTGAGTGGTGTAAGCGTTTTAGTGAGGGCCGAGAGAGCACTGAAGATGACCAGCGCTCAGGTCGCCCTGCCACTGTTTCAACTCCGGAAACAGTGACCAAAATCAACCAAATTGTGCGTGCAGATCGTCGAATGTTGGTGCCAAAAAACCTGACTCCTGACCAAAAGCTCTTGCGTCAACAGGTCTGCTCAGATTTCCTTGAAAGGTTAGAAAAAGATCCCGGACTGATGAAAAAGATTATTACTTGCGACGAAACGTGGATTTTTCAATACGATGTTAAAACCAAGCGGTAATCGATGCATTGGAAGACGCCTGAATCGCCCATAATAAAAAAAGCAAGAATGTCCAAATTAAAATTCAAGGCAATGTTGATCGTTTTTTTCGACATTAACGGTATTGTGATGACTGAAGGGGTTCCAGAGGGTCAGACTGTCAACCAGACTTACTATTTGTCAGTTTTGGCAACAATGCGAGAACGAGTTTGTAAGAAACGGCCCGAGTTGTGGAAAAACAACTCGTGGATTTTGCACCAGGACAACGCACCTGCCCATAACGCGCTATCTGTGAAGCAGTATTTGGCCGGTAAGCGCACTCCAGTGCTCGAACACGCGCCGTATTCGCCAGATTTGGCCGCGTGCGACTATTTTTTGTTTCCGAAGATAAAATCTGCTTTGAAAGGGACCCGATTTAAGTCGATGGAAGCGGTAAAGCAAAAAACGGCAGAGCTCCTAAAGGCCCTCACCAAAGAAGACTTCCAGCACTGCTTCGATCAATGGAAAAAACGTATGGAAAGGTGTGTGGTGAGGGAAGGAGAGTATGTTGGAGGGGAGCATTCGAATGTAGAATAATTTTCATAATGAAACCATTTTTCGTAACCAGTCTCGTTATTTAATAGCCAGACCTCGTAGACTCAACCGACATCTGTATATCTTAGGTGTGGTGCCTAGTCCGCTGTGTCCTAGTTGTGGCGGGAGAGAGAAAACGGCATATCATTTTATAGTAGAATGCGAAGGATGGGCTAGGATTAGGAGATAACCCATGGGTTCCCCCTTTTGGGAAGGTTTGCTCTCCTTTATTAAGATGATGGACCGCCTGCTTAGGGAGGGTGGCGAGCGATAATGACGGGGTTTCAGGGTTCGGTGGAAAGGGACTCTCAGACCTAATATACTGCGTCAAATACTGCCCCGACCACTACTGCTACTACTATCATTGAAAAGTTATTTCAATCTTTAAGCATGTCGGTGAGCTCTTTCGATAAGCAGCTTCTGCTCTAGTAGTCCCAAATCGCGGGTTTTGCGACAAACTAGAAAATCATGCCACTTTTTACCGCCGCGCCGTGACCTGCAGTTCGATTTTGGGCTGTGTGAAAAAAAAAACGGGTCGTCGGCGTACACCCACGACTGACTAGTCAGTTCAGTTTCAGATTCGGTGACAGTGACAGAAGTTAGATTGCTGCTGAAAAAACGGTCAGCTAAAAAGGAACAGCTTTTTATATGGTTATTAAATGACGATTCGAAATGGTGACAGTCGACCACAAATGATCAACTTCGACTGCAAAAAATCGCTTGTCTGAAAGGAGCCAAAGAGATTTCGGACTTAATTCTAAATGAATTTTCCTTTTTCCAATGCCAAAAAACTTCAATTGAATTGAACCTACCAGTATATATTTAATTCCCTCTTGTTAGAAGAGTTCATAATACGATATATTATTTGTATGAGAAAAATAGACCATTTTTTTGTAATAAAAAATACAATAAGTTTTGAACTAAATTTTTTTTACTTTGTTTTTTAACTTATAGAGGTCATAAAATATGATATCACCTTTACAATTAAAAATTGGTTGGTTTTTACTCTGTATCTCAGAAAAAAAAGACGAAATTAATAATACAAATCAGAATAGGTTAGTGCAAAAAATCAATGTCTTTTTTTTCACTTTTTTATATAAATAAGCTTTTTTTATTTTAACCAGAGACGCCCAAATGCACATAATTTACAACTAACAAAAAATATCATTTTAGCAATTTTTGCACTTACGTTTATCAGGCAGGATAGTACTAAAGTTAATTCTTGTTTTAGGTTGACATACTTGCCGCTTTATATGCTGACGAACAAAATATTATTGTACGTACCTATTTTACTGTATTGTATTCGCTTATTTACTTTTTAGCAGATATTTTGTACATATGTTTTTTTTTCATTGTTATTTATTACTTTAACTTATATCTAAATATTTTTTTATACGATTAGGAAATTATTCTATTGTTAAAAATTAAAATAATTATCAATTATTTTTTCCTAGTATTTTATTATCTTCCTTATATACTCCTTAAATAATCCCTATAAGTAGCCACAGCTTTTTCCTGGGAGTAGGTTTCGACCGATCCTGGTCTCATCAGTCTTATCTTCGAAATAGAAGTTTCGGGTGCTAAATTGTAAAAGTGGACTAAGTAACAGGCGGCCATGGTACCTGTTCGACCCCTACCCGCTCTACAGTGGATTGCAATTGCCTAAAAATTAGTAATATTGATTAAATTGTGGTAATTAAAATGTTAGATATTCAAACAATTTTTGGAAATTAATTTTATAGATTAGGTATTGACATATAAATAAGTTCTTTGTACCTCTTTTTTGCTTCTATATTCGTCAGAAATATGAATAAACTTCTTTATATCCTCTAAGCTGGGTGCCTCAAACTCATTTATAGGAATATAGGTCCATTTTATTCCCGGATAGTTTTTCGTTGGAGGGTGGTATTCTGGAGATAGTGTTACCAAATGAGATATACCTGAAATAATGATTTTAATTTTAAGCCTTAATATTCCAGATGTTTTAAAACTTATTCTCCTTTTTTGATTTTTATGTAAACATTCTAAAATATTTTAATAATTTTTGATATGAGGACTAAAATCGGAAAACAGGTAATATAACTTAGGGAGATCTGGAATTGACAATACTAATCGCTAACCAGAATCGTTTTGGTGGCTGCTCCATTTGGGTCCATGACTTTTCAAAAAATATATCTTTTTAAAACTGTATTTACGGGCAAACTAAAAAAGTTAGGACAAACTTGATTAAATTAAATAATTTCAAATGCATAAAAGAAATTCCGACTAAAGCCTAAAAACATGATATTCAATATAAAACATGATGAAGTCTTATGCCATTGAAAAGTTTGAAACAAAAGCAAATATATCTAAAAGAATGTTTATCTTTTCAAGAGATACTGTAAATACCTTAAATAAGCAATTAAATGGAAAATTCCTAGAAAACATGGTAAATAATTTTTAATCCCCAGAAGACCAAAATTATATTATTACTTTTTGCAAAATTATATGGCTTGGAAGGTATAAAATTACCAAAACGACTGTCAAAAATGTTTTCCAGGAAAACAAAATATTTCGTCAAATCAATGAAATAAAACGAAAAATTAACTAAAATGCCTAGAATATATGAAAAAATACTTCCAGTTCAGCAAGACATTATATGCCTGTCACAAAATGTAAAGCAGGTTATTTAAAGAAAAAATATTTTTAAAATCGTAAAAATTACAATTAATGCATGGAACAAATGCAAAATTAATCCCAATAGCCTGGAAATTGCGAAAGAGTATTTGAAATTCCTGGACATTGCCTGAAACCTAAAAATTCGTTCAAAAGTCGGAGATATAGGAAATTAATTTAAATGCATGAAAGATATAAAAAATTATTTCCGAACGCTTCGGAGAGATAAGAAAGTCAAATATAAATATAGTGTTAACGGAATTGACGAAAATGGTGCCTTTCGAATGGTCACTATTTGAATTCCGGGATCAACCCCAAAAAAGCAAAGCTCAGAAGACGTAACTTTGGCACATCACCAGTTGTATTTCTGGGAAGCGTGCAGTTGAAATACTAAGGAGGTCTGGTCTAAGATCCTTCAATGAATCTGCTTATCTATTGTCAAACCTCTATCGCTTGGTGGCCCTGTATGGATAAAGCAAAAATTCAAGCTTAACGCGATAGAGTCCAGCGCCTTGCATGTCTAACCCGGAATACCGGTGGTGTTGGGAGGAGGATAAAGTGGCAGACATTATCGGGGAGTGTCCAGGAATCACGCGCGCTAAATTAAAATTTCTGAGCAAAACCTACAGTTTACCCAGCGACATTAAGTCTTTCAAACCAGAGTGTCTCATTGCATTTTCCAAGGCTATTGGCCTCTGGTAACCTCGGTTCCATTACATGACCATAGAAACGTATCATCTATTTTTTCTCTAAGAGACCAAACGAAAACAAAACAAAGGTAAAAACACAAAGTCACGGTCTCATCAAATCCATATAATTTTTTAAAAGCTACACGTGTTTCGCTCCTATCGTCAGGCTCCGAGCATCATCAGGCCTAAAAAATACATTAAGATATTTTTTACAAAAAGAACGCTTATAAAACTCATTACTTAGACCTACACAGATCACATTACAACTAACAACAAAAGAAAAGCTAGGTTAAGTTAACAATTCCCACCATAGATAAAAATATATGCTTTAAAAAAATAAAAAAGTAAAAATGTTAAATGTCACCAGTGGGGAATGATCCAGCAACCTCTCTATATGGATTTGATGAGACCGTGACTTTGTGTTTTTACCTTTGTTTTGATTACATGACCATGCCAGTCTCTTTCGCTGCCTTACAATTTACATTCACAATTCTATTACACAAATAACTATAAACTATTTATTTCTAAAAATAGCATAAATAAGTAAAATTTTATTTTACTTATTTATGTATAATTTTAATTTGAACTAACAATGTTTTGCGACAGACTATTACTGCCGCAATAAGCATAAATTCCATATAAACTTAATTTTCTTTCTTTATACAATTAATATACAGTGACCGCCTAAAGTTCCGCGTAAATTCGATAAAAATTAGAGACATGATTTTTTGAGAAAACGCTCGGACCCGTCGATTTTTACTTTAAGTTGCGCATTATTTCACATAAATTTTTGTATACAGGATGGAACCAAAAAAAAAAAGATATGACGTCATCGGTCATTTTTTTAAATGGAATGATATTTTTTTATTGTGTTATGAAATATAGGCGAAATTCCAAGCAAGTTTCGTATAACACACCTTATCTCAAAACTGAACTGTTTCAGAAATATTTACATTTAACCAACAAGAAAGCAAGTAAGTACGTCTATTTACAAATTAAGATAAAATGGAGGATAAAACTGCGACAACTATTATTTATGTATCAAGTATTCAAACTGATCCCCATTTACTTCTTGGCAGAAAGCAAGACGGTTTACAAACTTATGTAAAACAATATAAATTATTTCGGGTGATATACGTCTAATTTCATATCTAATTCTATTTTTCAAATTTTCTACGGTGTTTGGCTTCTCAATATAAACTTTACCTCATAGAAAATAGTCACAGGGAAATAGGTCTGGTGACCTGGCCGGCCACTTTATTGGCCCTCTTCGTCCTATCCATCTTCCTGGGAACACTGTATCCAAGTAATTACGGACATCTCGAAAGAAATGTGGCGGTGCGCCGTCTTGCTGAAACCACAAATTATCTGTCGGGACAACAGGGTCTTGTTCGTCTGGGTATAGGGCAGCCAAAGCAGGGATAAGATCTTCTTGAAGAAAATTCAAATAGCGTTGTCCTGTTAAATTTTCTTGGAAAAAGTAGGGCCCTATTACTTTATTTTCCACGATACCAGCCCAAACATTAACAGATAACTCGTAACACAAACTGACGGTTATTAATGCAAATGTTCATCATTTGCTCGCAAAATTTGTTTCTTCCATCAGGACCGTCCTCATTTAATTCGTGTATTAATTTTATAAGGGTGGTATTCATTTTGCTTTTAAGCTGCGTCTTACTGACGTTCCGGCTATATTATTATTAATTGAAATTTGTGAAGTTGCATTGTTTGGATTTTCTTCGACGGAGAGCAGAACGTTTAATTTTGTTTCTTCAGAAATTTTTGGACGACCCGATCTTGGCAAATACCTAACATGACCTGAAGTTATGAATTTGTGCTCTATTCTACTAATTGTTGACTGAGAAATAGGATGGTTTGGGTATTTGGAACAGTTCACTTACTTCTTTTTGCGTGCGCACTCGAACCCCGTACCCATGCAATAAAAAATATAGCATTCCATTTAAAAAAATGACCGATCACGTCATATCTTTTTTTTGTTCCACCCTGTATACAAAAATTTATATGAAATAATGCGCAACTTAAAATAAAAATCGGTGGGTCCGAGCGTTTTCTCAAAAAATCATGTCTCTAATTTTTATCGAATTTATGCGGTGTTTGAACTTTAGGCGGTCACTGTATAAATTAAAAAGTATATAGCGTGTCCCTAAAATAATGGGACATAGAACAACAGTAGATTCCTTACGTCAAAATAATGTGATTGGGTCAACTTGCCTTATCCTAACTTTAACAGTAACTGAAATACAGGGTGTCAAAGTATTATTTGATTTATCGTTTTTTTCTCATAGGTCCTGAACCAAATGACATACTGACATGAAATTTAGAACATACGAGTCTTTTAAAAAGAAAAATAAAATTTCGTATAGTTTTCGTGTTTTTGGTAGAGGGCGCTCATTGCGTTAGTTTTTACTGTTTTAAATTTCCTAACTTTTTTGCAGCTTCGTATATTGGTTTAAGTCAGACTAAGCAGCTTGTAGTACTGAGTAAGTACTAGTAAGCAGTGTCAGTACTAAGCAGGTCATCTCGTGAGAGTTATTACTAGTTTATAAGGTCTTATGATGCTTTATTTTAAGCGAAACATGTAACCTTCGGGACATAAAAAATATTTTGAAACCGAGACCGAGAGGATTTTTATTTATTTTTTTCTCTTATCTTCATGGTAAGTATCGAATTTGGAATACGCTGTTATTTTCATTGTATATTGCATTCAAGTTTTTAACCTCAAAACTATCAAAGTCTTAAATTCTTCAATCGCCAATATAATGATAACCTTGACATATATTGTATAAATTTTTTTGATCAAATATGGAAAATAAATACTTATGTAAACATGTAATTATAGTAGATTTTAGGCCTTATAACAGAACAATAATATATTGTATATTTTCATGTTGGCAAATAAATTATAAATAAAATAATAAATATTTGAAAACTAACTCAATTATCAATAACTATTTATTTCTATAAAGATTCATCAGATCAATCACTATCAATTTTATAAAAAAAAATATTTAAATTCAATAAAAGTAGGAAATATATTGTCTCAGTCTCAAAAAACGTATATTTTTCATTTTCTAGTTTCGGGAAATTTATTCGTTCCAGAACAAAGACTAAAATTTAAAAAAAAACATTAAACAATCCAGATAATTTATTCTTTACATGCACATGTTGGGCACTTTTAAAAAGGTTTAGTGTTTGATTATTATTTCTATGATTTTGTAGACAAGTTAGACCTTAATAATACATTTAAGGAGGGTATTTTAATTATATGTCATGTAGCAAAACATTATATATGTATTTAAATTATATGACATGTGACAAAACCTTCAGTTTAAAACCAGTTTCAAATATTCTGTTTTGTCTCGATTTGATTTATTGTTTTCTTTCTGTGAATAGGCGTATTGAAAATATTGTCATCAGGATAATTTGTACATTTATTATACAAACGAAAAATTAAAAGAAAATTATTCTTGAGCCCACCCTTATATTTCTCATCTCATATACTTATTTTGGTTGAATATAACTAGTTGGCGTCCCGCCGCCCTTTTGAATTTTTGCAAATTGAGCTAGGGACCAAAAAGTAGTATTTAGGTGGCTAATTGTATGTATGCCAAATTTCAAAGTTTTTATATAAACGCATTCAAAAGATAAGAGGGAGGGGGAGCAATTAAGAGCCGCACTGTATATCTGTACGCATCCCGTAAAGTGATAGTCATAAATTGATACGTATAAAGTACTAATAAAAACTAGTAAATTACTCTCTAAGAATGATCTAAAATATATGTGAACATTGCCGAAATATTTGGAAAATGATCTGCATCAGAAATTTGAATCTTCCTGGATCTTTTACTGGATTTTGGTAGAATAGAATTGCCACAATTCTACTTTTTTCTATCTGACATTTTTATAATTGACTAAAAATTACCCATGTGATAAAGATACGTTATTGGAAAATACCCCACCCAACAGGAACATTTTCTTTCATCAAAATGAATTGTTTTTTATTCTTGGGTTTATCTACAACTTTCAGTAATGCCCAGAAGGTTACTAGGGTTCATGTTAAAACAATCAATCGATAAATTCAAAAAACTGATACCATAGTTATAATACATAAATTGTCACTAACCTGTCGGGCTCTTTATTAACTCTCAGACACTCATCTCTTTTGATGAAATCTTTACTTAATAAGCACTTTTGAAAACCCACTGAGTACAGAAACGGGTAGAAACTCACAGTTGAGTTATAAGTTGCTACAGAGCTAAGATGGGTTGTCAAAAAGTTATGTGTGAATCAAGTCGTAGTAGCGGTGGACGTGGGAAGTTAAGCAACTTCTCACGAGCATAAACATTAACTAGCTCTATTCCCTATTAACCCTTAAACCCTACGATGCATTTCTCCCCAGGCTCTTGGTGATCAATAAGTTTAAGTGTTGGGCAGCAGTAAAGTTGAGTTGCATTCGCATTTGGCGAAGTAAAAAATTTCTCACGAATTATCCCTGCTCCTAATACGCCAAAACGGGTACCTCTCCCTCTACACTTCTGGTCATCAATTAGAAGTCCATGGCCGCTTATACCGTAAGGCGAAGCTCCTTTATTTTCTTAGTGACCTAGTGAAGGTCCGTAAATGCCCTTATACTTTGAAACATAGTTAAAAACTTACCCTTACAAACATAAATGCCTCACCTGTGGTCACGAAATGGGTTAAAGTATTTAACCTATTGTTTATTAGACTATAAGTATCGTTTAATATCGGTATTAATAATTCTAAAAATTAATACAAATATATATATTTCATTATCTTGATTTAAATGCTTAGAACATTGAATACATGTATTCAATATTTTATGTTTAAATGTATTTATTTATCAGTTCATATAGCAAATAGATATTTATTTTGGTTTTATTTAGTCTTTCAGTTTAAGGTACTTAATAAGGTTTTCAAAATTATTTTTTACCAGAATTCTAGGAATTAAATTATACACTCTTATTAATCTGGGGATTTCACTTCGATTCTATGCATTTCTACTCTTATTTCTGCTTCTTCTCTAAATTCTTTCAGTTGGTGTTCTTGCATTTATTGAAAATTTTCCTTATTTTGGAGTTGTTTTCTCAATAGATATACACTTGTGTTACCCCAAAATGAAATTAGTTATCATAGATGCGCAAACTGTTATTTAGCATAAATATTTTATGTTCCGTTATCCTCTACGTTAGGCTCTATGTTCTGTCTATATCTTTGTATACGACTGCAATAGCTTATGGCAAGTTCCACGAAGCTCCTTTTGTGCAGTTTTTCTAGAAGTATTTGAAAGTCCACGGTATCAAAGGCTCTTTGCGAATCAATATATTCTGCTACAAAAAACTTCACCAAATCCCCAGTTTATCCATTCTAATAAGTAATAGTTGCTCCAATGCTGTTGTTTTTTTTGGAAACTATATTGATTTTTGTCAAAAATAAAGTTTGTATCAATGAATTTTACAATCGTAATCTGTATGACTACATCTTTTTCTAGTATCTTATTGAAAGTACTCAGTAAAGAGATTGCTCAATAATTGTTTAAGTCATCTGTAGCTGCTTTTTTATGAACTGAAATAATTTTAGCTATTTTAATTTCTTGTGGCTATATCCGTTTGACACTATTTCCAGTTTGACACCGTTCTAGTATCAACGTCCAGTTATACCAAATTCTGAAGAATTTATTTAAGTTATTCAGGAAATTTACTAAATAACTTTCAGTTATGAGTGAGAAATTAAAAAAAAAACAATTACGTTTAAAATTAGAACTTTTTTCTGAAAAATAGTGACAAAACTCATACATGTTTGTTGAAGTTAGAGAACTTATATACAAATTTTTAAATGTAATTGTTTCCTCAGTTTTATGTTCTGGATATTTTATAAAACTTTTAGAAGTTGCCATAATTCCCAAATTGATTATTTACATAGTTTTTTATAGAGTTTTCCCAATTCAGAATGATCGTGTCTCAAATATACGTGTTTTCGTATATTCCACTGTTTGGAAAATTGTTAGGAAAAGAATTCTTCAAAAATCTTTAATTTAACTTTCCATGAAATATAGTTAAACACGCATATAAGATAAATTCTTACAACTGGTGGTTAGGGCAGTCTTGTCAATCTTGCAATATTGTCCAATTCCCGCCTTAGTGGGTTATCCGATAAATAGATTTTACAATAAGTTTATAAATTCATTGCAAAGTTAACTAAATCTGCTTTAGGCAAGAGTGTATCTGAAAGGCTCGATATACATAACATCACCGTGAGCAAATAGACTGTTCATTTTAACTTTCCAACTAAACTTTCGATAATGAAGCAAGCCGTTAATTATATGGTAAAACTTGTATACTTTTACCTTGTTCCTTTATAAATTTCAGTTCTTCCAGTGTTGACGGGCAACTAGTCGCTGCTAAGTAAGTTGGGATGATCCAGGAAAAATTCCAGGGTTCTTTTGCCTTAATTTTATCGGTACAAGCAGCTGGCGGTTGGCTCATACCTAAACAATGGGGTCCACAAAGTAATTACTACTGTAAAATTGGCAATATTTCAAAATTCATTCACCTATAGTTGTTTTAAAAATATCAGTATGAGCGCGGCGAATTTGTAATCGAAAAATGGAATAAAAAATATTTTTATAATATTTTTTATCGAAGATTTTAAATTTTGACAGTGTAATGTAATGGTTCTTTTGACAACTAAGGCAATTTGGTCTACTTATAAAAACTGCGATATTTTTTTTTCATTTCTTAATATTTTTTGAACATTAGTGATCAGTGTTTACAAAAATCAATAGGCTTTAAGCCCATGATAAAAAAATATGTGTGATGTATGGCAAATTATGCCAAAAAAGATGGTTCTAGCATAAAAGAATCCACTGAATTTCTACCTGAAAATGGCGACAAAAAACTTGATGATTTTTTGATGATTTGAATGATTTTTTACGGCTTTTTTTTTAACTAAAATAGGTGTTATCAAACCAAAAATGATGAAGTACTGCCGTACAAAAACGATAATGTCGAATTTGGAAAATTACCGGCTCATAATGGGTGATTTGTTACTGTATGGCATTTGTGCAGTTGGTTTTCTGTAATTTTTTTGATGTCTTATTCAACAACGCCGTATACAGGTTGGTGATTTCAAGATCAAGAGAGTGAAAATAATGGCACCGTTTTCTCTCGTCGATAAGCAGCCGGCTCGGGTCGCTGCTCATCGACTAAAGCTATTTGCGGTTTTTTTTCACCAAACATCAATTTATAAATTAACCGTATGATAATTATTCTATATCGTAGATTTGTTGGAAAACTAATTTCTCTTAGAAAAATTAATTATTATTAATATTAAAGAAATAACAGAAGTAAAAACTTATTTTATTTATTAATTATTATATAAAAAAATTATCACGACACAATACATCATTATTAAAATAATTTACTAATATAGGAATTAAATTGCTCGAAAGACAGGAAAACACTGGCTAACTTTATATACACAGTTTATTTACACATTTTTTACCGGCTTTTACACTATTCTACTAGGGTTTATAAATAAACATCGTCTTAAGGTGCGTCCAGACCGGGCGCGCCGAACCGCGCAAAACGTTTTGCAACGTTGCAAAGTGCGCACAAACGATCTTATTTGCGCGTGTTCATTGTTGTTCCGCCACTTGTAGTTACGTCATCCAGGTGAGAAAAAACGTATGGCGTAGATATTTTTGCCAATCAATATTAGGTTAGAAACTTTACCATCGCCTTTAGAAATTAATAGTCTGCTATGTATTTTTATACGTTCAGAAATTAACAAATGATTTATTTTAGCAGCATATTATTATATTTTTATATTCGTGTATATGCTTTCATTCCCAAAAAATTAAAAAAAATCTTGTAGTATTTATTGTATTATTAACAAACCTAACAATTAACAAATATTATTATAATTAATCATAAATAATGGCACGTAAACAACAAGTCCGAAACGGAATTTCACTTCAAATTGAGAATGTGATAGAGCGAGCCGCAGATGCAACAAAATTGAGCACAACAACGATCGCCAATATAAAGAAGAATGGGATAAAATCAGATCAGGATTACGCTGCTCATATATTTTCCAAGCAAAAGACCCCAAAAACCAAATTTAAAACATATTTGAAAAGTAGAATTCGGCACGAGCAGTAGACGTAACAAAACCGAGCTTACAAAAATTGTGAATAACGGTGTAAAATTATTTTAACTCACTGGGAAAAATTTAAATACTGACAATTTAATTCACTTGTTCATGAAAAAAAATGCTGCTTGAAGGAATATGTTAACACATTAAAATGAAAATACCATTCCAAAAAATAAAACATACAAACTCAAAAAAACACGCCATATTGCATTACCAAGTTAATGAAATTGCAACGATATGATTGAAAACTTAAACGACGATCATAAAATAAAATTTGCTAGAACAAAAAAAGCTTAATCAATCTCGTCAGTATTGTCAGTAGAGTCAGAACTGAAATCAAAGATATTGTCTTCGTCATCGTCGTCTTCGTCAGTCGTAATCACAAGTGGCAGAATGTCATAGGCATCACACACTTGTATTGCCTCCTAAGCCTTTTCTGTATGAAAAACATATTTTTGCCAATGATCTATAGAAATTTCGTTTATTACCCTTGCCCATGTACTGAGAACTTCTGAAGGTGACCTCTTAAAATTGGAAATATATTGATCATATTTTCGTTTACATTCCGACCATATCATTTCAATTGCATTAAACTGGCAATGATATGGTGGCAGTCGCAAAATTTTGTATCCTAAAGGTTTAACATATTCATCAAGGAAGTACTTTTTTTCACTAGGGCAGTTTCTGCGTGCAATACTCCATATTTTATCTTTCATGGCTTTTTCTAGAAAGCCAATATTCTTTTTCTTCCACCATTCGGTCAGTCTCTGCTTTGTTCAAGATTTTCTCGGAATTTCTTCTAATAAACCAGAATGGTAACTTGCATTGTCCATGATTATAAATGACTTTGGGGGAAGATTTGGAACCAGCTGAGTTTTAAACCAGTTTTCGAAGTTTTTCCTGTTCATATTGTCATGATAATCTCCCGTCTTTAATCCACTCTTGAATATTAAATTTGCACCCTTGATGAAGCCATCTTTGGTTCCGGCGTGGACCACGATTTAACGATGACCTTAAAAATAAAAGATAATTCAATTCTCTTCTTTTAGAAATTCCAGAACATAAATTTAATATAATTAATAAGTAATGTTCCATGCACATATGAGTAGTGTATGGAGTTAAATTCCCTCTTATTGTCTTAGAGAGAGATTATATGAAACTATGAAACAGATGAAATTATGAAGTTAGAGGGCCCTTACAAGGGCAATAGTTTTTATTAAAAAAAAAATCTAAAAAGATCACCAGATAATTTTTACCTTCACTGTTTTTCCTTGAATCCGTGCTTGGTGTCATCTTGCCAGCTACTATGATGATGAAATGATCCCTTGTTAAAAATTGACGTCTCGTCAATGAAAACTGGAGTAAAACCTTCCGGACCTAAATTTCTATTTTTGATATACTCCCTTAAAAAATTTATTCTTTTATGAACAATATTTGGCAAGTCCATCAAATATTTTCTGTTATTTGATTTTTTCCACTTGAAGCCTATACTATTGATCCATCTTCTTAAGGAGTCAATGGAAAACTCAAAATATTCAATTTCTTCCCTGAATTTTTCTCTTATTGTTGCCAATATTACATATTCTTTTCTGGCGTACATAGAATAAAATTGTGTCCCGAATTCTATGTTTCAAATATGTTGTAATTTTCGTTTTTGCTGTCTTTTGCTTGGAAGATATACGGGCTGCGTAATCCTGATCTGATTTTATCCCATTCTTCTTTATATTTGCGAACGTTGTTGTGCTCAATTTTTTTGCATCTGCGGCTCGCTGTATCACATTCTCAATTGTAGTTGAATGTAGTGCAATTCCGTTTTGGACTTGTTCGGTTCCTTTTCTAGTTGAAAAAAGCCAATATATTTAAAATTATCAGCTGCGATTGTTCATTATACCTATTATATCTTTTTTTAGTCATTATCTAACACTTTTTGAAATAACTTTCAAGAACAAGTTGACAAACCAATATTTTTGATTGACAGTGCCGGATATTTCACATAACCTAGTATATAAAAGATGAATAATCATCAGGCACCAATTTTTTTCAAAAGTTTGTTGTCGCCGTTGTTGGGAATATGCTAAACAAAGATAAACAAAAATTACGTCATTACAAATGGGTATAATTTCGATTTTAACATACGTTTTTTTTTGTTTGTGCACGTGCGTGTATTGATTGTGTCCTATACCCACATTGACAGTTTTTGGTAATCGTGTGGTTAATTACACACATTAACAATTACCGCCTAGAAAACAAAAAGTATGATGCTTGGCAAGAAATAGCTAATAGCCTAAATGTGGATGTCGATATTATCACATTTTGAAAATAATGAAGAAGAGGAAGAATCGATTTTTTTAAATCTTCCTATTAGAGCCTGGTCAAAATGGACCATTTTCTTCTTAATATCAACGGCAACACCAAACAACTAACCGCAGGGGTTGGAACACTATCGAACAACTGTTTGGTTGCAGAGCGGAGCAGCCGGCTTGGACGTTTTTCGCGCAAAGACCAAATTACCTTCGCTAACGTTGCTGCAACGTTCACAAATGCTCAGCGCGGTTCGGCGCGCCTAGTCTGGATGCACCTTTGAAATAACCGTCTTTAAGTGATGCGAGCGTCTTAACTTCAAATCGCCTTTCGTCATCTGTAATTATTTTCGCACTGCTGCCGGTGGCTCCAGGCGGCGGCAATAGATCGGTCGATCAGGGGATCGACTCTAGGAAATTTTAATTAATATTTTCCACAACTCGGCCATCCCGTGCAACATTCGACCCCAATGTTATATATGATAGGTCGAATTTATAGCCCTTTGCAAGTCATCTAAATGTTGATCCAGGATTTTTTTTCCAGAATCATCCATTGATATTTTTGATAAAAATGAAGCTATAATTGAATTAATTTTTTTGATTTAGCCGTTGGCCCTGGGTAAGCCTGTTGTAATAGTATGATGATAAATATTGTTCTGATTGCAGTAATCTTTAAATTCTTGTGAAGTAAAAGCAGTCCCTCGGTCTGATGTAATATTTACTGGATTACGAAAGTTTTTTCTTTGCAAATCCAACTTTGCAATCGCTTAGTCGTTGTCGATTTAGTAGGGTATAACCATTCAAACTTCGTAAAAGAGTCAATAATAGCAAGAATGTGATGGTAATTTTTATAGGTACTCTCTAACGGTCCTAAGCGGTCAATATGCAGAGTTTGTACTGGGTAACTGTCTTTATGCAGAGGGTGTAAAAATCCTTCCTTTTTTTCTATTTGACAAAATACATGGCACGCAGGAACTTATTATTCTCTCTGTCTTATGTTTTAAAGCTGGAATGTAATACTCTGTTATGACTGCATCTTCTGTTTTCTTAACTGAGAAATGTCCTTCTTCGTGAGCGTTCCTTATTATCTCTTTGCATTTGCTTCGGAACAACTAAAAAATCCTCGTCATTAATCATCTTATAAACAATGTCATCTTTTAATATATAATTTTGAAAAGTCTTTTCATCTTTAATAGCATTTATTTCGGTGTCTTCTTCCTGTAATCTTTTAATCCTATTATTCAAGCTATCCATATCAATCATCATTATTGGATACCTACTTAATGCATCTACATGACGAATGGCAGATCCAGATCTATGTATAATTGTGTAGTTAGAGTCTTCTAAAAGTAGGACTCAACGAGTAATACGTGTTGGTAATTCTTTCTTAGAAATAGTATTCTGAAACATCTGTCATGTATCATGCATCGCATTCTGTTACTATCTTGAATGAATGTCATAACAGATACACTCTTAACTTCTTTAAAGCTTCAATAATGGCTAAAACTTCCAATTCGTAAATTCGAATATTTTCTTTTAGCGCCTGTCGTCTTTTTGCTAAAAAAGTAACCTGGATGCAACAGGTTGTCGTCATAAGACTTTTGCATCAATATACCTCCATATCCATCTATAGAAGCATTAGTGTGAAGCTTCATTTCTGCTCCTTGTTTATAAATTTGTAGAACCGGCTTTTCAGATAGAATCAGTTTTAGTTTCTTAAATGAGTTTTCTTGCGCTTCAAATTTAAATGAGTTGTTCTGTTTTAAAACGTCGCTTAAGGGTCATGCAATTATCGAGTAAAATGGAATAAACTTTCTGCAATAGCCCGTGACTCCTTAAAAACTTTGAACTTGTTTTAAATTCTTAGGTCGGGGAAAATCTTACACATCTTTCATTTTATATTGAGATCGGAAAAGTTGTTTGTTTTCAATTCCATGTCCCAAAAATTTACCACTTTGCTTGAGAAATTTTTTTTTTCCAATTTATTTTCAAGCCATAGTCTTTAGCTGTATTTAACAACAATTTTAATCTAGTTAAACCTTAAAAAAAAAGCTGGCGAGATACATAAATCAAATGGTACCTTAAGAAATTGAATTTGCGGCTATCTGCTTCAACTGATACGGGTAAAAAACCGTTTTTTAGGTCCAATCTGAAAATTTTAGCGTCTTGTAGTTTGTCTAATTGATCCTCGATCAATGGCAACGGATATCTGTACTTCACAATCTTGAGGTTATATTTTCGATAATCTATGCATACCCTAGGAGAACCATCTTTCTTTCAACTGCTACAACTGGACTTGACTAGTCGGTACTACAGGCTTCCACTATGCCTTCTTCAATCTATTTTTGCACTTGTTCATCAACAATTTGCCTTTCAAAAAATAGTAAACGTCTTGGGGATGCATATTTCGTTCATCATCTTTCATTATAATTTTCATTTGAACATTTGTCGTCATTCTTTTTTCAGGCACATAGTTTAATATAATATCTTTAACTTTCTCTATAAAATATCTTTAATAAGAATTTCTTTTTTTCTCTCGTAATTTTCATAGATTGTTTTCTTATCTGCACGCCATTTTGTGTAATGCTTATGTCAACTTTTTCTAAAAATTCTAGTCCAATTATGCATGCATTATTTCCCATATTTTTATCAAATACAACATAAAATCGAGAAGTAAATAGTTGATTATCCATCAGAAAATTACATAAAAAAAATCCTAGTGTGGCAACACTGGATGTCCAAAGCCACCTAAAGCTATTGTTGATATTTCTAGAAAACGCGAACCAATGCTATTGTAGACACTTTCTTTTAATAAATTAACCTGACTTCCTGTGTCAAGCAGTTTTCGCATTTTGTTAAAAGTTACACCTTCAATGTTATTGACATCTGTTGAGCGACTAGTTAATGGCTGTAGTTGCTGCTGCGATGCATTCTTGCACTCAAAGCTCTTATGGCCAAATTACCTACATTTAAAATATTTTGATCCTAAAGTTTTTGATCTACATTCACTTGACCATGGCCTTTTTTTCCATGTTTTAATGTCCTTTTCGCCTTGCATAAGTAATTTAGCAAGACCAACCAGAGACTTCTTTGAAAAATTAAGTGTTTGCAGGTCACCCCAACCAAATAACTCAGCCATATCGTCTAAATTTTCAATCCATGTCTCTACTGGGTAGGTTCCTTCACCATCAAATTTACGAATTGAATCTTCAATATCTCTAAAACTCATCGCAAACATGTTTTTGTTGCTGTAGAGGAAGTATAATGCTTCACTTTTGTATTTTCATCATTAGATTTTTTGTCGTCATTACATTCCACATTATCGTCTTCTTCTGAGTCTTTTTCATCTTTGTCTACGTCTTTTGAGCCTTCTTTCCCCTCTAGTAGCGTTAAATCCATCAAACAGTTACAAATATCTTTTATTAAATCATCTTTTTTACCCTCATAGTCTAAAGACAAAAAAATTAGCAATACGAATAATGTCATTTTGGGTAAAATTGTCACTAATAAATTTAATCTTGTCCTTATGTTCCTGTGAATTATGCTTAAAAATAAATCTGGTAAATTCATAAAGCCTCTTAGGTCCAAATCGATCACCTACAGCACCAAAAATTAGTTTATGAAGTTTTTGAATTACTTTAAACTTAGCAGATTTAATATTGTCATTAATACTAGGTATATCACGTAGAAAACATATTTTGAAAATATGTAAAGAGCAAATCTTAAAATTTCCTTATCACTAGCTTATCAATTTATCTTGTACACTGTCTCTTACACTCTTACATTTTATGGTAAATACAATCCTTGATAAAATCATAAATCAAAAATAATTAATCTTTTATAAAATAAAATCGTACAAATGATTTTATTTGCAAAGGTTAACTTTTAAAATAGCATTTAACTGACAGTAAAACGTCTAATCCAATAATACTCTATCAATAATACAATCAGCAACATACAACAGTACAATCTTTGAATGTTAGCACTCAATAGTCATTTTCAATTTTACTGTCTTCAGTCATTAGTCTTCACTTATCATTCTTCTTCACTTCACTTATCTTTAAAATAGGTAATAGAACAACAAAAGGAAACACCCCCTTTTCCCTCTCCCAATCGTTGGTATCACTGGCTATTTTAATTAAATTACATATTTAGGTTTCCTGTTGCGAAATCAGATTGCAATTATTAGTCCAGTGGCGTGGCCGTGAGATCATTATTAAAAAAAATTGCTATGCCTTTGACTTTTTTAGTAATGTTTACACATTCTTTAGATTAAGCGACTAAAAATATTAAGCTTTTTGATCTTCTGCGTTTTCTCCTAGTTTTGTTTTGAAAAAAATATAGTTCAGTTTAACTAATTCATCCACTTTGATTTACAGATTCCACAGTGTACCATCTGTAATTTAAATTGAATATTCAATACCCGGTGTATATAAATTTTAACATACCTGGTTTAATAAAATAGTAGATTGTAAGAAAACTGGAATTATAAACTTGTTGTATTAAAATTATATAATAGATGTAACTTCATCTGCACTTGCATCAAGAATGTAAATATCAATACCTAATCCCACTAACATTTTCAGGGTGAATCATTATGGAAAACCCAGCATGTGTTGGGAAAATTCAAATTACAACGTATTGATCCATTTTGATTATCATGAATTAATATTAATAATACTCATATTGAATAGAAATTACACGATGTAATTAGAATAAAATATATGCAATAAGGATATTTTAAATATTAAAACTTTTGAATGTTATATTCTTCCGTATCCTTGAAGATATCAGCCTAAAGTTTAGAAAACAAATATTTCAATACATTAAAACTCTGTTCAGTGTTCATTTATTTTTTTTGCCTCAGGTTGTAATTTTCGATACTGTCAAGAATTACATACTGTGGTCTACTTGCCAAATATCTCCTAAGCAAATCCATGGAGCTTTTTAAAAACCATAATACTTAGAATCCAGGGTTTAAAGGTTTTACTAAAATTAAAAAAAAGAGGAAATAACTACAGCAGTATCTTTTTTGTCTGGGGAACTTGGGATCCCTAGTATCAAAGTTTTTACAAAAATCCAGAAAAATGACATGTGGAGTTGCGCTGAATCTTTGATACAATAGTATCTGTTCTACATAAATTAGATTGAGTCTAAGGTTAATTGATTATCAGAGGTTTTATAATGGATATACTCACCTTTTTGTAAGAATTTTAATATGTTGAAAACTTTAGGTACTTATTAATTCTATTGATTTTACAAGTTTTCTTATAAATATAGCCTTTTTGAAAATATTAAGTAGATTTTTAGTTGATTGACAACACATGTAGTGTCAAAGAATTTACAAGCATCGAAATACTTTAAAAATTCAGATACCTAATGAGTTTATTGATTTGATTTTCACCCATGTAATAAATTTCTTTACCAAAAAGGATAGATAAAACCATTTAAAATTATTGATTAGTTTATCAATGGATTAAAAAAACGTTGATATTGGGTAAAAATCTAAATATATTGAAAACTATATAATATATTTTTATTTCATATGAAAGCCGTTGAGTTTCTTTACCAAAAAGTGTTTTTTTGTATATGGATAGATGATTGAAATATTCAATGAATTTAAGAAAATCTTTATACAGTCAAAGACTTTGCAGACATTTAAATACGCTCAAAACTCGAAAAGGGTTATTACAATTAACCCTGTAAATACGACCTACTTGGAGTTATTGAGTAGTTTTTTAATGGATTGAAAAAAAATGCATACTATCAGAGACTTACAACAGAGATTTTATTGAATTTAGTTTCAATTGAAAGCTGTTGGGGCTCTTAACCAAAAAAGGTCTTTATAAGTTTTCTGGTAAATACAACAATATTCGAGTTATTAAATAATCTTTCAATGGATTAAAGATATCTTGGTACTCTTAAAAGCTTTACAAAACTGTCATGAAAGCGCTTATTTACAGAAAATCTTTGATTTTCCTTTTTCAATGGATTGAAAATTTCATGAAACTGCCATAGGCTTAACACACATCTAAATTTCTTGAAAAAGAAAGTTTTATATCTGATAGGTTTCATTACTAAAAAGTTATTCAACAGTTATTTCGAGTATTTGTCAGAAACTAATGAGAAATATGAGGAGAAAGAATTTCACTATGAGAAAGAGAGAGATGTATAATTTAAATTTAGCAAGCAATTAAGCAGCAGATGATGCAACATTGCCATTAATTACCCGATTTGTTCCTTTTACCGAGATGGTCAGGCCAGTGGTCATCCTCGAATTTACGACACCCCTACATCATATATATACCGGGTGGTGCGTCGCCGAGCAGCAACATAGGAAAACCCATGTAAATTTTAAGGGGGTCAATTATTGGCTTCCCTGTACATTTTATAGAAAAAATGTAAGATAACTTTTTGAAGAGACCAATCTGCCAAACCCTTGTGCAAAGTTTCGAAAAAATTTTATAAGCGAATCTTGAATTATTCAATTAAATGTAATTGCAAAATTAGCAAATTTTCGGTTCAGGTAAAACCAAGAGCAGTATCTGAAATTTTTTCAGTCTACAAAAAAAAACATTTTGCAATTACATTTAATTGAATAATTCAAGATTCGCTTATTAAAAATATATATATATATATATATATATATATATATATAGTGTGGTGACTTTAACTGGAATAAATTCAGTTAAAACTAATCAAATTTTTTCTCGCAAAATTCCTGAGACCCGTCGATTTTTGTTTATTTTTTTTCACATTTCAAGATAGTTTTTGTATTTTTTCACCTACAAGGGGGATCCAAATTACCCCAAACTTTTTTTTTCAAATGGGAAGCCACTTTTTTTAAACTCTCATTAAAAAGAGCCCTTTTTCCTGATTAAATTGCCCTATTTACTTTTGTGATTATCTAAAGGAGAAATACGAAAAAAAAAATAAAAACTATTAAATTATTAAAAGTCTCAAAGTATTTTGTGTCGGTAAATTTTTGGCGTGTTTGTTTATTTTATTGGTATCGAGACATTTCCTGACATTGTTGTAGTGTCACTGTTAAAGTGAATTTCAACCAGTTGTTAAATAAGTTAACTTATATTGAAAAAAATGCCTTATTTATCCGAATCCCACAAGATTGAAATTTTAATGATGATTGGTTATGGGGACAGAAGTCGTACTCAGCTAGAGGTTGTCCACTTATTCAGATAGAAATATCCAGATTTGCCACCTATTAACCAAGGTACGGATAGTAAAATCGAAAGCAGATTTCGAGAAGTTGGGCACGTGAGGGATGCTTCAAGACAAAGGTTTTCTAAAATCGATGAAAACACTTAATTAAATGTATTGTTATCGATGGAAAATACGGTAACTGCAGCCAGAAGAGTAGCTCGCGAAAACTCTATTCATCATAAATCTGTGCTAAAAATTTTAAAAAGTGCAAACAAACGACCTTATAAAATCTAACCCGTTCAAGAGTTATTGGAAGACGATCTAGATCGCAGAGTTCAGTTCTGTGAATTAATGATGAACGCCATTGATGAAAATCGCATATCTTCGAAGTGGATCCTTTTTTCTGATGAGGCTACATTCACCCCAAATGGCCATGTTAATAAGCAGAACTGTCGCTACTGGTCTGACGAGAACCCACACTGGGTAAAGGAAAATAATACACAATATCCCCAGAAAACTAATGTTTGGGCTGGCATAATTGGTAGGCAAGTTATAGGCCCCATATTCTTCAATGATACTTCAACTGGGGAAAGATATCTAGAATTTCTTAAACATGAACTAGTTCCAGTCTTACGTGCCTTAGATCCGAGTCAGTTCGATCCAGATTTGTATGATGAAAGAATCTGGATGCAACAAGATGGTGCTCCCCCACATTATGCCCGTAATGTACGCCAGTATTTAGATGACAATTTTCCAAACAGATGGATTGGTAGAAGGGGTGCAATCGAGTGGCCAGCACGTTCTCCCGATCTCACCCCACTTGATTTTTTTCTGTGGGGACATTTGAAAAGTCAAATTTATATGAGCAAACCAGGAAACCTAGATGAACTCAAAGAACGTATTAGGCAAGAAATCCGACAAATATCTCCAGAAGTGTTGAAAGAAGAAAATGTCAGAAACGAATTTTATTATCGTCTTGGGCTTTGCCAACAAGTAAATAATGCTCATTTTTAGCATCTTATACATTAAACGCAAATTTTAAAAATTTAATGTTTTTTTTTTCATATTTCTCCTTTAGATAATCACAAAAGTAAATAGGCAATTTAATCAAGAAAAAGGGCTCTTTTCAATGAGAGTTTAAAAAAAGTGGCTTTCCATTTGAAAAAAAAAAGTTGGGGTTAATTTGGACCCCTACTGTAGGTGAAAAAATACAAAAACTATCTTGAAATGTGAAAAAAAATAAACAAAAATCAACGGGTCTCAGGAATTTTGCGAGATAAATTTTGATTAGTTTTAACTGAATTTATTCCAGTTAAAGTCACCACACTGTATATATGTATATATATATAACACCTTCTTTTCCCTCGCCCAATCGGTGGTATCTTTGGCTATTAAATATATATATATATACAGGGTGTTTTTTATATATTGCGACAAAATTCAGGAACGTGTTCTTTGGACAAAAATTCGCAAAAAAGTTCCTATAAACATAGGTCCTAAATCTTTTAGATTTTGAGCTACAGGATGGTAAAGTTTTAACAAAAAAATTATTTTTTTTCGGCAACTTAAATACCCCTGTAGATATTTGTCCAAAGATTGGTATGCAGGGTCTGTGTATCCAGAGCCATTTACCAAGATACTTTTAACATTTTTATGTTCTCCAGTGGCGTGTGTGCAGGTTTTCCGCTGAATAGTTTTATAAAGAAAAATGGTACGCCACTGGATTTTCTTGTATTGAAAAATATTTTTAAATTTCCCGTTTTATTTGCAACATTTTTGATCCCTTGGATTTTGTCCGTTAGATGCACGGTTTTCGCACAAAAAATTAAAAACCATGGACATGTTGATCAGATTTGATTAGACTTTCTTTATTTTAGTAATTATTCGTTTTTTTTTTAGTTTATTGCAATTTTAATAATAAATAATAAAATTTTTATTAATTAATTTATTACAAAAGCCACCCCAATTTAATAAAATTGTAATTGAGGATTTGAAACTTTTGTTTCTACAATCTTTAATTTAAAATACAAGTTTTTAGGTGATAAAAAAATATTTCATTTTTTATTATTTATTTAAGTAATATTATTATTTTTACAAAAGTTGTTCAAAGTGTGCTCCTCCAACATCAATACAAGCATCTAATCGACGTCGCATTGATTGGCGGACACGTTCACAAATTCCTGGTGTCTGCCGAATTATGTATGTCACAAGACGTTATAATGCGATTATGCAATTCCTCCACATTATCAATTGGATTTCTATAAACCAGTGATTTAAGGTGGCCCCACAAAAAAAAATCCAGCGGATTTAAGTCGGGAGACCGTGGGTGCCAAGGGTGAATACTTCCCCGACCTATCCAACGATTTGGATACGTAATAACCAACAAATACTGCCGAGCAATTAAACTAAAATAGGCTGGAGCACCGTTATGTAAAAAAAAACATTTGCTCTCTCAGCTGAATGGGGACATCTTCTAGCATCGCTGGTAATTCATTTTCAAGAAATTCTTGATATGCTTGTCCAGTCAACCTTGCTGGTAAAAAAAATGGACCGATGAGAAAGTTTTCAATAATGCCGACCCATACATTAAGTGAAAACTGGTGCTGATGACGGTTTTCTGCCACAGCATGTGGGTTCTCATAATGCCATATGTGGTTATTGTGGAAGTTCATAATTGCGTCCCTGGAGAAATTAGCCTCATCGGTGAAAAGTATTTTTCTTATAAACGGTGCATCTTGCCTTATGATTCGGAAAATCGCCTGGCAAAAGTGCCTGCACCCGCTGAATATGATACGGGTATAAAAGGTTTCTTTTAAGAATATTCCAAACTGTAAAGTTACTAATGTGTACCGTCTGAGCAATTTTCCTAGTGCTTGTGGTGGGATGGTCCTCGAATTCATTGAGCACCTGTTCTTCAATTTGAGGAGTAACTATTCGGGGATGTCCGTTTTCAGCGGTGAGTTTTTTAAAGCTGCCGGATTCACTTAGACGTTGGTGTAAACGCGTAAACATGGAGTGATGAGGAATAACACGATTCGGGTAACGTTCAGCATAAATACGGAAGGCTTTTCGTGCGTTTCCGTTAGCCAGTCCATAAATGAAGTGCATATGGCACATTTCATTATTTGTGTAATTGTTAGCCATTTTTTTAACAAATTAATCTTGTCAACCGGCGGACAGTGACTATGATTTAAAATTTAAAATATCACAAAATCTTACAAATATCAACTTTATCGTGGGCAGAGAAAGAATGTGGTAAAAAGATTAAACTCTTAAACAAGAATGTGATTATCGTTGCGGCAGCGTTGTCCGTATTTACGTTAAAAAAATTATGTTCACAGGCTGCTTCGCGATTTTGGAAGCGTGAAATATTAACACGTTACTCATATGTCACTTTTTTTAACATGTTAAA
This sequence comes from Anthonomus grandis grandis, assembly GCF_022605725.1. Classification (NCBI taxonomy): domain Eukaryota; kingdom Metazoa; phylum Arthropoda; class Insecta; order Coleoptera; family Curculionidae; genus Anthonomus; species Anthonomus grandis. The sequence goes on from NC_065549.1 coordinate 17,842,010, forward strand.
TAAAGTGACATATTATGAACTACAATGAAATTTTAAATAAAATTTTAAAAAAAACTTACTTTTTATAACGATTATAGAAAAAATAAATTTTAGCCATCAAAGTAGAAAAATGTTTTTTATTTTTTTGTGCGAAAACCGTACATCTAACGGACAAAGTCCAAGGGATCAAAAATGTTGCAAATAAAACGGGAAATTTAAAAATATTTTTTAATACAAGAAAAACCAGTGGCGTACCATTTTTCTTTATAAAAGTATTCAGCGGAAAACCCGCACACACGCCACTGGAGAACATAAAAATGTTAAAAGTATGTTGGTAAATGGCTCTGGATACACAGACCTTGCATACCTATCTTTGGACAAATATCTACAGGGGTATTTAATTTATCGAAAAAAAAATTTTTTTTGTTAAAACTTTACCACCCTGTAGGTCAAAATCTAAAAGGTTTAGGACCTATGTTTAAAGGAACTTTTTTGCGAATTTTTGTCCAAAGAACACGTTTCTGAATTTTGTCGCAATATATAAAAAACACCCTGTATATATGATGTTAGTTATGTTTTTTTAATATAGACATTAGGTAGATATATGAAATTACTAATTTTATATTAACTTTAGAGAATTTTGAAAATTATTTAGATATTGATATACTCATAAATTATCGAATAAAAAATTATATAATAAGTGGTGTAATGTAAGCTTGGAAAATAGATCTTTTTAAATTTCTTAGTTTAGCAGTGCAACCGTAACCTCTCTGCTCAACTGTTTGTTCTCTACAATTTTCTAGAGAAACAAGAACCGAGTGAATAAAGTTAATGAATGTGCAGCTTATATTGCAGCTCACAAAGTCCTTGAGATTTGAGCCTTTGCATCTGCTAAAGGACTTTTAATTGGCACTGGTGATTACCAAATTTAATGTATGTTTACGTTTGGAGCGGGTCTTTTGTGCTTTTGCTCTAATTATTCCGTAATGAGTGCCAGAGTTGAGTTTTACTAGGAAAGTAGAATAACTACGCAGTAAAGCACTGTCCGTTTATGCATTTTATTATGACGCTATTAGACAGAATGAGAAAATTTATACGATAAACGCCTAAATATCAACAGAGATTTATGGAACATTTATATTTTGAGTTTTCTCTAAATTTAAGTCATTCTAGCCGCATAGCTAAAACGTATACAAGATCGTATCAGTAATGCATGGTGGATACCCTATAAATAAAGTTAAGGAGTATTATAAACATAAATTGTAAAGATTATTGTGATGACACGGGAAAACGGTTCTTACTCGTTATGCAGGTTTTCAAGATATATTTATGTGGACGATGAACTACAAATGCAGAAAATGTCGTGGGTAAACTGTGATATTTAGGAAGGCATTATCAACTTTCCAAGATTATTTACCAATAACTAGCATTAAACCCTGGACTGCTGGAGGAAACATTATCACCATACTACAACCTACAACTAGTCTCCGTCTCCTTTTCTGGAGCCACCAACACGGTATTGTACTGGCATAGACCAATCTCTATTGAACATCATTGACAGTGCAGTGCCTTAATAACAGTGCCGACAAAATAACTAAGTAGGTATGCAAACTTAGCTTTTCATTTAAAATGAACTTAAAAGCTTTAAAAAGTTACCATTGTTCCATTCATTTGTAATATCAGTGAAAGAAATCACATTCAAAATTTAAAGAAACTACTATCTCCCTCTTTGACAGAGAGATGTATAGTAATAGATTTTCCTCCTGGATTTCTATTCCGCATTTGGTCTCTGGCCGAGAACAGGTAGGTGATTATAGTAGTGATAGTAATATTAATAATAAAAATACAGATTTTAAGTGTTGGAACTAAAGAGCTCGCGGCTAATTGTAAAACACTGCGCAGGTGTGAAGAAAAAAAAATTATAATAAAAATAAAAACTTTTTCATTTCTAATTTTCGACAAAATCCACTCATATATTTATCTAGATAATATTGAAATAACTAAAAGCTAAATGCCAAAACATCTATACGGGCTAAATAGATTATGAAAAATATTTTGTTTTCGTTCCACACACTTGTCTTTTACAAACCCAAACTGAAATTTGTGGAATAAAATAACAGACTTCTTTAAAATATTAATATAAACTGTTCCACTTTTGTTCGAATAAGTAGCCACAAAGGTATCACAGAAATTGGGAATATAGGCTTAAAACGTGGGATTTAACAAGGGGGTAGCTTTAGTTGTCTATGTTTTGCCTTGCACTATACCTCCTATGAAGAACAATTAATTTTTCAGGATATGGATTTATTATAAACATGAATTAAAGGGGAAAAATAATGAACCACCTTTTGGTGCTATAAACCTATATGTATCCACAAATATTTTCAAACACAAATTCTGCAACTTGTTTATAAAATTTGCAAAGATATTGGGTTGAAGCTTGGAGCCATTAAGTATCAAATAATTTATGTAAGCCAAAAAAAAATTGCTATAGGTGAAGAACTACAACAGGAACTACTAATAAGGCTATGCCAAAAGACCCTTATAAATAATTCAATTTATCTCTAAACAAACAGAATTACACATAAAATCATTAAGAAAAATCTCACCAAAAGATTCAACGACCATCTGACATCGCTACTCAAAAAAGATAAGTGGTCCAGTAGAGAACTAGACAATTTTATTACAAGTAAACTTATAATAGATAAAAATCATAGGAAACACCACTCCACAATAAACGAAACATCGAGTTACACTACCACGTAAAGAAGGAGGAGGAGGAGGAGGTATGTTTGACCTAGTACATCTTTGTAGCCAACAAATTGTAATACAACGAAAGTATTTCTTTATAGACATTAATAACAATCTTTTTTAAGCGGTCATAAGGGCTGACAAATCATTTACGCCACTAAATTTAAGCGAATGTGAATACCTGTCGTATCCGAATATGATTACCAACGAACAAAAGAAAAGAGAGGAATGGAAGGTTTCATACATACGTTTTATATATTCCATGGTAGGTTTCAAAATGACTTGCAAAACGAGAGTGTGGAGAAATCTGCGTCCTAAAACAGAGGTGCTGCAGAGGTTCTTCCATGCTGATCATAGTAGATATTAAACACATAAAATATATATTAAAAAAGAACATTGGAATACGAAAATGCAATATTAGTTCTAAAACTATAGAGCACATTAATAAACGGTATCTTGATCTCCTTCGTGGAGTAGTCGAATATACGAGAGAATAGGACAAGGTTTAAACAAGAAGAAAGACAATATACTAAACATCTCGATGTAAATATTAATAAATATTGAGGTTAACTCATCCTATAAGAAAATGAGTTCAAAAATTTTTCTCTTAATCGATATTTATAGCTATGAGCTCTTGTAGAAACCCTACTAACGTATGCTACAATTGTATGGGGAGGTTTATATGAAAATGCCTTAAATCCCTGAAAACTGTTTAAAATTATTATTAATATCTACAGGGGTATCACATTTATTTGAAGTTTTTTTCTTTCAACTTTACCACTCTATAGTGTAAAATCTAAGACGTTGAGAAGATATGGTCTTAAGAATTTTTGTGCTTGATCGATGATCGTCCAAGGAACACGCCCCTGAATTTTGTCGCAATATTAAAAAAACACCCTGTATACAATTTATATACAATGTGAGACTGTAACTTGGAATACATTCAGTAGTTTATTTATGTAGAAATTAATATACAGTGTGTCCCAAAATTGAATTACATCTTATAATGTTATCGTTGATTTTTTTAAAAATAACTTTTATTGCTTATTTCTAAAGATCATATCGACTTATATAAAACTGCAAAATTTTAGTTTTTTTTTACTTCAAGATAATTGAAACACCTTGTTTTCAAGAAAAACAAAAATTTACTCAAAATTTAATCTTTTTATAAATGTTTAAAATGCCCATTTTCTATTTGGCAATACACCAAAATGTATTTTGAACGTTTCTTATAACTTCTGGAGAATTAATTCTTCTACACTCATGCCTTATGCTTTTCAATTCCTCATTGTTTGCGGGCTTGGACACGTAAACTTTGGATTTAAAATATCCCCATAGGAAAAAATCATATCAGCTTCTATGTGATCAGGAAACCGAACCGCTAGATTTGGAATTAGTTCTTCTTGTAAAAACTGTAAATATCTTGCTCCATTTAGATTTTCTTTAAAGAAAATTGGACCTATTGGTTCCTGCCCAAACATTTACATTCTTTGGGTGTTAAGTGTAACCTTGCCTCATCCAACATGGATTTTCTTGTGCCCAATATCGGAAATTTTGTCGATTTACTTCTTCATTCATTATAAACGTTGACCCATCAGAAAAGAGAATATTTTCTTGAAGAAGTAGTCCATACTTCCAGTGGAGTTAATACGTCAATGGGTAACTAAAAGTACTTCGGTCATCCTTCACTAAATTTATTTAAAAATTAATAATCCTACATGTTTCCAACATATAACATGTCCATCATCAGGGATACAAATTGAGGGTTTTCTACAATACATATTAAAGATATAGTGCCGGCGGCAAGGTCAAAAGGTTAAAACAACTAACAATGAATAAAAGTGGCATATTAAGATGCATGAGAATGGGACTAAAACTGGATCTACACAAACATTAAAATCATATGATTACAACACTACGATAATTCCTTTAAATAAGTTTAGTGGAGGATGACCGAAGCATTTTTAGTTACCCATTAGAAAATTTTCTGTTTCAACAGTATTATTCTGCAGTAGTTCCATAAATTCTTTGCAAAAATCGAGTCTTCTCTCTGCATCCTCTTTATTGAATTCCTAGATAATTGTTAGTTTTAAGGTATGAAATTTCTGTGCCTTCAGATTCCTTACTTCCAATACGCGCGCTACTCGTCTAGTGGAAATGTTAGAATGTTCTTGAATGCATAATAACATGTTAATTTTGGGATTTTCATTGAGCGCAGATTTACGAAAAATAGGTATTCTTCTAGTAGCAATTTTTCAGAAACTGATTTTTAATTTTGCTTACAGGACCTTGCGATTCGGTGGCAAATAAGGGTGCATGTTTCTGAATAAATCCATAACCTCCTTTTGAGTTCTTGTTCTATCTCCGTATCCAATCATCATTGACACATTCAGACATCATTGACAAGATTTAATCTTGTGCTTTACAGTTAAATACAACGTCGCGTTTTTAAGAGTACTTAAATCGGATTATTTGACTTATAATGATCAATAAAAAGTAAAAGACTTTACACTCAACGCAAGTTTTTTAACAATGTAAAAATTTACTACTTTTACTGTTTGAACGAATGCAACATTTTTTTCAAATTTATGAACCTCCTTACGAAAGACAAATGTATACAAAAAAGCAATATTCTTAAAAATTATGTGGTTTCAAAACCTATTCACAATAATGTATTTTCCAGTATTGTTCAGTAAAACCAAGTGATTTAAAAATTTTTAATAAAAAATAATAAATTACATATCTTGGAAACTACAGGACACAAAAAATTTTAAATTTGCAGTTTTGTATAAATCACATTATAATATGTATTTCAATTTTGGAACACACTTGAACTGTATATTATAATATATAGTATCTTGAACTGTATACTCAACACTATACAGTGTGGTGACTTTAACTGGAATAAATTCAGTTAAAACTAATCAAAATTCCTGAGACCCGTGGATTTTTGTTTATTTTTTTTCACATTTCAAGATATTTTGTTATTATACATTATAGTTTTTGTATTTTTTCACCTACAGGGGGGTCCAAATTAACCCCAACTTTTTTTTTTTCAAATGGAAAGCCACTTTTTTTAAACTCTCATTGAAAAGAGCCCTTTTTCTGGATTAAATTGCCCTATTTACTTTTGTGATTATCTAAAGGAGAAATACGAAAAAAAAACCAATAAATTATTAAAAGTTGCGTTTAATGTATAAGATGCTCAAAATGAGCACCATTTACTTGTTGGCAAAGCCCAAGACGATAATAAAATTCGTTTCTGACATTTTCAACACTTCTGGAGATATTTGTCGGATTTCTTGCCTAATACGTTCTTTGAGTTCGTCTAGGTTTCCTGGTTTGCTCATATAAATTTGACTTTTCAAATGTCCCCACAGAAAAAAATCAAGTGGGGTGAGATCGGGAGAACGTGCCGGCCACTAGATTGCACCACTTCTACCAATCCATCTGTTTGGAAAATTGTCATCTAAATACTGGCGTTCATTACGCACCATCTTGTTGCATCCAGATTCTTTCATCATACAAATCTGGATCGAACTCCTGGAACTAGTTCATGTTCAAGAAATTCTAGATATCTTTCCCCAGTTAAAGTATCATTGAAGAATATGGGCCCTATAACTTGCCTGCCAATTATGCCAGCCCAAACATTAGTTTTCTGGGGATATTGTGTATTAGTTTCGCTTACCCAGTGTGGGTTCTCGTCAGATTAGTAGCGACAGTTCTGCTTATTAACATGGCCATTTAGGGTGAATGTAGATGAGGATCAGAAAAAAGGATCCACTCCGAAGATATGCGATTTTCGTCAATGGCGTTCATCATTAATTCACAGAACTGAACTCTGCGATCTGGATCGTCTTCCAATAACTCTTGAACGGGTTGCATTTTATAAGGTCGTTTGTTTGCTCTTTTTAGCACAGATTTATGATGAATAGAGTTTTCGCGAGCTACTCTTCTGGCTGTAGTTACCGGATTTTCTTCCATCGCTAACAATACATTTAATTGGGTGTTTAAATCGATTTTAGAAGACCTTTGTCTTGAAACATCCCTCACGTGCTTAACTTCTCGAAATCTGCTTTCGATTTTACTAACCGTATCTTGGTTAATAGGTGGCAAATCTGGATATTTCTGCCTGAATAAGTGGACAACCTCTAGCTGAGTACGACTTCTGTCCCCATAACCAGTCATCATTAAGATTTCAATCTTGTGGGATTCGGATAAATAAGGCATTTTTTCAATATAAGTTAGCTTATTTAACAACTGGTTGAAATTCACTTTAACAGTGACACTACAACAATGTCAGGAAATGTCTCGATACCAATAAAATAAACAAACACGCCAAAAATTTACCAACACAAAATATTTCGAGACTTTTAATAATTTAATGGTTTTTATTTTTTTCCGTATTTCTCCTTTAGATAATCACAAAAGTAAATAGGGCAATTTAATCAGGAAAAAGGGCTCTTTTCAATGAGAGTTTAAAAAAAGTGGCTTTAAATTAGAAAAAAAAAGTTTGGGTTAATTTGGACCCCCCTGTAGGTGAAAAAATACAAAAACTCTCTTGAAATGTGAAAAAAAATAAACAAAAATCGACGGGTCTCAGGAATTTTGCGAGATAAAATTTGATTAGTTTTAACTGAATTTATTCCAGTTAAAGTCACCACACTATATATTAATTTCTACATAAATCATTAAAAATGTTCAAAACGATTTTCAAGTACATACGTTTAGGATAATATTAAATAGTAAATGGACTACATTTTAAACATTTGTTTAAAAAATTTTCAGATGTTATAATTTATATTAAATCAAAAATCTTTATTTTAATTATCTTAAAAGCGGTAAATGACATAAACTTGAAATTTAATTTTTCATTTCATCTGAATCATTTGGTATGGTCTTTAAACAAGACACAATAAAAAATTTGGGTCAATATTTAAAAAAATCGACGTCATATCTTATTTTTGGAACACACTCTATAACTTTGTTTTCAACAAAAAAGAGCGCAAGTAAAAATACTGATCGATGGGTACGAAGATTTTTTTGAGAAAAAAAAGTATAAGAACTACTGAATTCATTCCAAGTTACAGACTCACACTGTGTATATTATGTAAAAAATAATAATTATCCGAGACAAAACAGTTCACACTGAAAATCTTGAAAAATAAATTGTTTGGGTACAAACGGCCGAACACGACAAATGTAATATTGTGAATAAATTTTATTATTAGAAATTGCGTTTCTCTGACGTCATCCTCTCCGTCACCCATGTCAATATTTTTAAATAGGAATAGAGGTCAAGTGATACCTTGAATTAAAGGTAATTTTATTCTCTACGTAGCTCTATTTTTATTTTATCAATTCGTTCTCAAGAAATATGAATAAATGTGAATAAAAAAATAAATCTAATACAAAATCTAAAGGGGTAAGATTGGGAGATTTAGCACACCATTCTACGGTACCTCTCCAGCCAATCCATCGTCCAGGAAATACGTCGTTCAAAAAAATATGAAAAGCAGCAGATTGTCCCATCTTGTTGAAACATCAGTTCATTTTCTAGAAGGTTATCATCTTGTTCAAGTGACTCAGTTATTCTGAGATTAATGGCGTCCTACAGAAGGTCCAAGTAATTTTTAGCATTAAGTTAGTATTAATAAAAAAATATCCAACAATAAATGATCTCCTAGGATACGAGTTCATACATGACATGAAATAAATAAGGAATAATGTCGCTCCATTATCGACAGTTGACTTCACCATGTAGATGAAAGGGGCATTCGTCCGAGAAACAGCAAATTTCTGAATCTCACCAACTCAATTCCGTCTTGCATGTAAACCATTGTTATGAATACTATCAATATCACCAGGACTAGATTAATGAAATACTTTGTGCTACTATTGTTATTGCTGACTTTAACAAAACATCTATACAAAAATAAAAATAACTAAACCAACAAAAGCATCGAAATGTGCAGGTACTGCATATTTTGACGTTTTTCTCAAAATGACTTTGAATTTTCAACAAAATTGCAAGATTTGAACATTTGAAGAATCTCAGCCATATTTATTCATATTTCTTGAGAATGAATTGATAAAATTAAAAAAACTAAAAATAGCGTAATATATCATTCCTACCCCTATTCCCATTTAAACAAATTGATATTGGGGCTATGTAGGGGTGAGGGAGTGACGTCAGACAAACACAATTTCTGTCAATCAATGTCCCCATCAATATTAAATTTGACGTATTCGGCCGTTTTTGGCTAAATAAAAATTTTTAGGGTGGACTGTTTTGTCTCGGACACCCTATATAACAATTGTATATATATTCAGTTATATGTACGTATATTACTGATAAATATATTCAACTTGTATATTTTATTAGAAATATTTCTGAAATATTCTTTTCCTATATTTAATTTTCCAATTATTTAGGTCCTAAATAATATTATATATAGAACTGTAATATTCTTCGAGAACATTTCTGAAAGAAAAACAAAAACATTATCCTGTAAATTACAATAAGAGGTTTTATGTAAACATAATATATTAAATTCCTAAGGCGTCAATTAGAAATAAGAAGGCGGATCCTAATATCTCCCAGGTCCAAGCATCTTCTGGGAATATGCGAAATGAAATGATAAAATGCATATCCTTAGGTTTTGATTTTTCTTTTAAATGTTTATTTTTAAGAAAAGATCCTATAAGGCATATTTTGTATACAACATATTTAAAAAAAAAACGAGCTATTTATTATTTAGATTGAAACATAAGATAGATGATAAAAATCAGTATTTTTGTTTTGTTTTTTTTGAACAGAAATATGTACGCTGTACCATTGATAAAATTAGCTGGGAGCATATTAACTTATTAACCTGTGCGTAAAACTAATAAATACGCACTTTTTTATGTTAATATTCAGATGATTTTTCTTACAACTAAAACACAGTCCATCAAGATCTTATTGCAGGAGTTCCTGATGGTCTAATATAATTTAGACCAGGATAATAGTCCATTATAATTAATTAAAAACATTAATAGATCTTCAAAATTTCAAATCATTATTAAATTATAGATATTCACTGTTCTCAAAACAATAAGTAATTGAAAGAACTCGTCCATTATCTCAAAGAGACCTACGTAACTAGAGAAAAAATGAAAACTCTAAGTCTCAGTCTCAAAATAAGTAATAAGTAATATCTTAATCAAATCAAATATAGAGTAGAGGCGAACAGTGTCTGCCTTGAGGAACACTTAAATTTATATATATAAAAAAAAACTAACACTGTCCCAACAATACTAAACAATGATTCAAATGCATTTAAAAATATTAAAGACTTGTCAAATCATTATAATGAGTTTTTTAATAATATAGGGGTAGCAATGTTGAAGAAAATCCCGAAGCCTGATATTGAGTTTATAACAATCAGTAATCAATTAATTTCACTATCTCTACGGCCAGTAAATAAAAAATTATAGATAAAGATTAATTCTTTGAAAACCAACGGTAGTCCTGGTATTAATAAAATTAGCATAAAACTAATAAAAAATAATTACATGTTTTTACTTGACCCTCTGAAACACATAATCAATTTAATTTTTAGAAATGGTATTGTACCCGATCAATTTAAAATATCTGTTATTACCCCGATATATAAATTAGATGATAAAACAAAAATTAACAATTATAGACCCATTAATTTAACTAAAAATTTTACCAAAATTTTTGAAAAGTGCAGGACAGATTACTTGCTTTTTTATAATCAAACTCAATTTTGTCTAATAAACAGTTTGGCTTTTTAAAAAACTTAAATATGTCAAATGCTCTTTACCATCTCACAAAGCAGATTACTGACAGTATGGATAACAATGAAAATGTATAGTTGTGTTTTTAGATTTAGCAAAGGCATTTGACACAGTTCCACATGACCTGCTTTTAGAAACTTTCGAGAAGGGATCAGAGGTGTGTTGGATGTCTTTAAAAGCTATTTATACGAAATAATCCAATATGTTAAAATAGGAGAAAAGTTAAGTGATCCATTAAAAATGAGAATAGGTGTACCACAATGCACAGTGTTGGGTCCAATATTGTTTTTAACATATATAAATACCCTAACTTAAAACTTAAAAATGGCTCAATAATATCTTTCGCAGATGACAAGGCTTTAATCTTTTCTGCAAAATCTTGGAATGAAACCAAATGAAATGTGATAGATAGACTAACCGTGGTACAAAATTGGTTAAATACTTTTAAATTGACTTTAAATCTAAATAAAACAAATTACATGCCATTCTCTATAACATTGGCAAATAGATTGTAACAGCATAAAAGTGGAAAACTCAAACCAAGGAATTAAAGAGGTTTCAAAAATTAAATACTTGGGCATCATAATAGACAGACATCTGAAATGGGAAAATCAGGTAGAAAAACTAACATCATATATTAGAAAAATAATTTATAAATGTTATGTCTTAAGAAACATCTTAAATAAAAACCTTTTGTTATCTGTATATAAATCTCTTGTAGAATCCTTATTAAGATATGGTATTGTTGTATGGGGTGGTATGTATAAGAGTACATTGAGTTCGTTGAATGTTGTACAAAATTATTTACTTAAACTAATTTATAGAAAAAATAGCCTACGAGGTTGTTATACTCTAGGACTATTTTGACGTACGGTCTCTATACATCTTGGAGATAAGTATTTTTGTATATAAAAATTGTGAATTGAAAAAATATCAATCATAAATATGAAACAAGAAATAAAACCAATAATTTTATAGAATTAACTAAAAGTATTTTTAATATTATATTATTTTAAATTATTATTTTATTTTAATATATTTTTGTAAATTTGCACCCAAAATATCTTTAAAAAACCTAAAATATCTATCAAATAAGCTTATTCCCCTTGAAATAAAAAATTGCTAAAAAAATTATGTTTTTAAGAAAAAATGTCGATCTTCTGTTTTTCTGAAAACAGTTTTAAAAAACTATTTTGTATGTGAGTTTAAGTTTGCAAGTGCTAATTAAGTAGGTATACAAATTTAAAGCCTGGTGGTTTTAGAAATTATTTTTATATAACTTGGGTATATTATTAGGTTATTAATTTAAATTTGATTAAATTTTTATTGGAAACTGTGATATTTCTTATAATTTTATTTTATTTTATTTATTGTTTATTGGATAACAGACACTACACATACAGGTGTTAAGTCATCTAGGTAAGTCGCTGTTATTTATTAGTTTGGAATATTGTAAATTTGTCTGGGTATTAAATGTTCCATAGTAAATTTTTGAATTTCCTTAGTAAATTGATTGGAATAAACACTTGGATATATTAGTTTAGTTAAGCTTTAATTTTTTTTCTTTTGTGTGTATATTAGATACTTAGATAATAAATGGGGTAGATACAGGGTTTCTGTACCAAAATTATAATTATTATTATATTATATAAGACAAGAAACCACCAATTTTAACATGCTGCATACGATCAACAAACAACTAGAAAACCATAACATTTACTGCCAATGAAAACCCGATCGAATGCCTTGGAAAAGTTAGTATAGATAGTCTACCTGTTTATGGTTTTCTATGCTCTTCAAAATGTCTGATTGGTAGGTAATCAAATTTGTAAGAGTAGATTTGTGTTATGTTGTGTGACAAAAACCATGTTGATTCTCAGACATAAAATTTTTGCATAATCAGTAAAGTTGTTGGCCAATTAGAGAATCAAAGGCATCGGGGAACACTGAAATTTCCAATGATTTATGATAGAGAATATACATCGTGAAAACACATTACGTTAAAAAATAATTAAGTAGACTTTTGGTGACTAGAGAAAGCTTTAAGGGAAGTTTAACTATCTGCTTAAACATCTCCCGTTTTGTTATCCTCGGACTGTTTATATTACTACCAACATTATTGCCGGTAACTGTCTCACATGAAAATGGTAAATCTAGCTTATCAGTATAAACCGTCTGAAAATAATGTTACGCAAGAATACCAATATCTTGATCAGTGCAAGCAGACTGATTATTATAATTAAAGTGTATTTGGCAGAGTATGGCTTGATCTCTTGTCATTGATAAATTTCCAAAAGGATTTGGGGTTCTCCTGAATCATTGTGTCAAAACCACTGTTATGGTTTGAAAAGCATATCTGACAGTGACAGTGATAATATACATGAATTCGACTCAAGTTAACTGCGAACCAATGAAAAATACAGAAGTTTGATGGAATCAATACTGCTGAAATCGTAAGGGTGCCTCTAGACAACATTTTGTAAGCCTTATTACACAGGGTTTCAATATTTTTTGAAAAAGTTAGTCTGCAATCAAAAAGCACCCCAAGATCACATATCTCTCATACCTTCCCAATAAGTGAACTCATTAGATGGTACTGATGAAATGGTGGACTAAAACTGCTGGTAAATTAAATATATTTGCATTTTTTAGCATTTAGGATCATTCTATTGTTATTGCACCATAATTCAAATTTGTGAAGATCAGAACAAAGTTCGTGATGTGCCAAGTTATTGTCTATAATTCTAAAAATCTTAACATCATCAGCAAAAAGCAACACATTACAATAATCAAAACAATGAACAACATCATTAATAAAAAGATTAAATAAAAAATGGGGCAAGATGGGCACCGTGAGGAAACCCAGAAGTCACTAGAAAAGGACTAGAATAAAAGTTATTTATCTTTACAATCTGTGTTCTTCCAGACAGATATGACTTCAACCAGGCCAAATGACATCAACCAATGTCATAGAGTGACAACTTTGTAACCAGGAGAGAATGATTAACCCTGTTAAAGGCCTTGGAAAAGTCAGTATATATGGAACTAACCGACATACCGTCTTTACCGATATTTGTACATGCATTTCATTAATATCAAAAGAACATGCAATATCAGGCTGCGTAAATTCCCAAGGAACATCAAATTCATCAGGAGAGTAGACTGAAGAAAAGTATTGTGCAAATAAAGATGCTATTTCATGACCATTTTCACCCACTGCATCTAAATATTTCACAGTAGATGGAATACTGTTATTTTGTGTCTTATCTCTAATATATGTCCAGAAATATTTAGGGTCACCGGAAATAGAAGATTGGGTTTGCTCAATATAGTTTGAGTAGCACTGATCGACCTGATTTTTACAGATTGCTCTAAGATTACTGAACATTTCATAGTCTTCAACGGCCTAAGACTGTTTATACTTTGCATGTGCCAATATTTTTTGCAAGACATTTGATTTCAATTCTGCGCTGAACCATATTGGAAACTTGAATTTATTGTTAATTTTTATGATAGGTACAAAATAGGTGAGAGCGTTGCCCAATGCATTATACAAACAGTCCACATTAGCGTTAACATCAGATGAGAATAAACTATCCCAATCCGCATCAAGAAGGTAGCTGATAAGACCTGCATAATCTGCATTCTTGAAGTCGTGTATTTCTTCACAATAATCAAGAGATTCAAAATTGTTTAACTTTATAAAAATTACCAATGCAGGATGATGTCGATCACATTTAACTAAAAGATCATTTGAGCATGATAGGGCATCATTACTATTGTTACTAAAAACTGGATCTAGATATACCCCATTTGCATTTTGAATGTTATTGATCTGATACATGTTAAGGTATGGCATTGTTTCTAGTAAAGATTTTGCAGGCCCCACAACACCACTACTAAACAATCCAAGAGAGTCATTACACCAAGTCAATTTTGGTAGATTAAAATCACCGGCAATCAAAATTGAGCTGTCACCATAGTCTTCGGCCACCCTCTCGGTTGCCTCACAAAAACGGTAGTCTTCGGGTTTAGAATTGGGAGGTGTGTAAAAGCAACAAAAAATTCGTTAACTTTACCAAAAATAATGGAAACCCAGATGGCTTCAGATTCTTCATGAGCCATAGGCAGCAATTCAGACTCTAGAGACGAGCAAACAGCAATAAGTACTCCACCATTCCTGGTTTTACCAGTCCGTTCAAGACATCTATCCCGTCTATAAATAGTAAAGCTATGCAAACCCAGTTCACTGTCCAAGAAGTTTTTTAATGAAGTTTCACTCAACATCATCACACCACATCATTTATTTTTCAAAATTGAATTTTATAATAACTCATCTTCCTTAAAGGCGCTATATTGGAATGTTCAAGATTTATATAGTCCTTTTAATAACCTTTTCAACGATGTATCACACTTGTATATTTAAACCATTTTTAGGAACATTTATTTTCACATAAAAATTACACCCTTCTTTATCTTTTTTAAATCTTATGGAAAGTTCTTGAAATGATTCTTGGATTTATGCAAGTGTGATATGTCATTAAAAAGTAATTGAAAGCGGAACTATTTATATCTAGTATATAACATTATGGTTCCTATAAAAAAGTTGATGATGGTTGCTGAAAGACAACACGTCGTATCGTAAATTTTAGATAACTGATCATGCAGGGAAAAGAGTGGCCGTAATTTGTTTTGTTCTACGGCTTGAGATGTCGGAGAAAAATACAGAGGATTTTTTTTTAATTTAGTTTTTTTAGAAAATTCAGAAAACTCGGATATCTTCGAGAGAGTCTTATGAGTACTCATGAGTTTCATTAAAATTTGCATTTAACATGGTGCTGTAAAAGTGGTTATTGATATTTCTAGTTTTAAGCATTTCAGTTTATTTTATGATAATCATGTATTTAAATACATGCATAAACATTTATAGTCCTAAATAATCATACAAATTTAAGTTATTATTATTAGTAACAGTGGATGCAAATTATTGAAAATAGAACAAACCGAGTTACGGTGGTTTGATATTATTATTATTACCTATATGTACTAATATTACCCAAACAACATTAGGAAATTTCGGTATCATTGGAAGGAAAAGCTCAGATTGGGATAATATCGATAAGAATAAGCGGATAACCTAAGCATTTCTACTAAGAAATCCATTAGTCCTATACCTCATACAATTTTTTCCATTCTGACGCTATACAAAGGATGATATGCATTACAACAAACATCCCTTATTTACGGTAAATTAGATAAACATGAACACATTTTCTTTATTCATAGGTAATATTATCGCCGAATGACCATAGCGCAATTCATCATATTCAAGTTACAAGACAATCGCTGTAGGTAGAGCGCCCAGGTTTAAAAAGTTCTATTATTGACCAACATTCATTAATTAGATTCTACATTATTCTATAATAATATAATTGTAATATCATATAATATACAGGGTTTTAAATATCATATGCAAATGAAAAAGAATGACTTTTTGAGTTATTTTAGGACTAAAGTTTAATTTATTTAACTAATTCGGGAAAATTATTTATATATAATTTTACTTTTGTAATGTTAAATGTGTTGTATATTTTTTCTTGATAAGGGTTAAGATACGAAAAAGGAGATTTTGACTACCGTTTTACACGTGAAATAATGTAGGAAATAAAAGTATCTAAATTTGAGATAAATACATTAAAAATTGCAATAGCTATTAATAAGAAACTAGAAAATATTGAAAATTTCAGCACCCTGTAATCGATGAGCCGGTTTAGTCACAGTGTTGAAATAAGTCAATATCATTCTTCTTCTTTTGTAAACCTTATTTAAGAACACTCTGTATATAAGGGTCACATTATAAAAGTTTCCATCCCGCTATTATCCCGCTCTCACAAAATGTTTGAGGAAAATGCTTTGAAACGTAAACAGTAATATTAAGAAATATTAAATTGTGCGTGAAAATAATAATTTAAAAAATAACAACCTAAAAGAAATCTGTCTTTATGAGTTATTTGATTGAATTGAAAAATTAATAAATTTACCTTAGTAAATAAATGTAAATGTGCTGCTTTGAAAAACAACTGAAAATATTCTGAAGCTCAAAAAAAACTAAATCAATAACTAGGGAGAACAAAATATAAAAAACAGGAAAATATCCATAACAATTGCGTGGAAAATATCTGTGATTTTTTGAGGTGAAATTTTATTTACGTTATTGGAATGATTGAAAGAAAAATGTGTTAATAATAAAAATAGAAAATGAGTTTAAAAACCTCAAATTACCAAGAAATTCAAATAGACTGCTTAAAAAAAATCTCTTGGTTTTGAAGTAAATTTCTAATTTACTTAAAAAGTGAGGAGAAAAAAGCTACTTCAGGAAATAATAGACTGCTTAGAAGGAAACGAAAAAAATCTGAAGCTTAAAAATAAATTGCCCGGAAAAATAAAAATATCATGCTTGGAAGTAATCTCTTAGTTTTGGGCCAAAATTGCCCGGAAACACGAAGCGCTATTGCAATTACCTGGAAAATAAAAGCCCTTGAAAAAAAAAAGTAAGGAAAAAGCAAGTTAAAAATGTATTAACGACTATTAAAATGATTTTAATTCTCCCAGACAATTCAAGTAATATTTTGCCTTTTCCAGCCACCGAAAGAAATCCTTTTAAGAAAAAAAAACAGATTATTTTGTACTATTTTAACTGCATTTTATTTTTATTTATAACTTGAGATCTGAAAACAGAGTAAAAATTCCTGAATGTAAAAAATTATATTAAAGGGTGTAAACCCTTTGTTAGTTATATGAAAAAAGTGTCGAAGTGGTTGTTTAAGGTTTATTTTCATGACATTGTTTTTTTGATCAAAGGCATAGTAGATATTAAGCGATACGGAAAATGCAACGAAATAAAAAGGTAAGCAAAGAAAAATAAAATAGCAAGCAAACTGATACACAAAAAAGCAAAACATACTTTTTTCGACAGTTTTTTTATTTATGTAGGAGTTTATTTTATAAATTTTTATTGTAAACTCTTTTTGGTAATCGGTATGCCTAATAAATGTTTATTGTTATTATTATTATTAACAAAACTGCTTGGAAAAGAAACATCTAACTGGTGACATTCAAATAATTTTTATTTCTTACAGTTAAAGAAATAGTTTACAGTCAAGCAAATATAAAAATTGATTGAACCATCTGAAAAAATATCCTTTAGTTTATTTAAATAGAATATTCAGGCTGGGGAATTGAAGATTACGCATTGTCAAAAATAATAGCAACACCGCCGAAAGGGTCCAGGAACAAGAAGGACGGGAAGAAAACACAATCAAGTAGAAATATTAGAGAGGAACTTTTTATGGACCATACAACTGTTACCAGTGTTCGGAAAAAACATGAGTATAAATGTTTCAAATATTCCAAAACTCAAGAGAAATTTCTCGAAGACGAGTAGCTTAGAATAGAGTTTTGTGAAAAGCAATTGAAAATTTTTTATGAAATATTCTATTTTCAGATGAATCTTTTTCACACAAACCTTCCATAGTTCCATATTGGTCTCGAGAAAATGAGCACAGAAGTTTCCAATTTCGCACTCAGTATCCTCAAAAATTGCATGTTTGAGCTAGTATTTTCGGCGATTATATTACAGGACAATTTTTATTGATGGCACTTAAAACGCCCAAAAATACCTTAGGATCCTGCAAAACCTGCTATTCAAATCATCCCTGATTTATACCTGGGATCGATCTACTTTCAACAAGAAGGCTGTCCTGCTGATAATAGGGTTATAGTAAAAGGATTTTTAACAAATACTTGTCCTCACCATCTCTTTAGTGGAACTGGCGATATTAAATGGCCTTTCAGATCTCCAGATTCTTATCTTAAGGAGACTTGTGAAAACCACAACACTGTCAATGTCACAATTAAATATTTGCACCGAATATGCTATTCACTAATAAGTACGAATCGTGCTTAACGATTACGTAAGCAGCTCCAGACGCGAAGGAAGTCTTTAGTCACATGTATGAAGCTTGTATGGTGAAAATCGGAATCGTATGTCGGCCATCTTGCTTGGCAAAATTGACAGAGAGCTGACAGACAGTTGTTGACATTGACTGAAAGAACATCATTTGTCATTGTCATACCATTTGAGTTCATTTTAATGAATGCAAGTGTGAGTTGAGTTTGCGTAAAGGATGTTATTTTAAATTCATGACTTTTTTTCTAAAAAGTACTCTTTCAATATTGGGAGTAAGGTTTTAATTGATTTGCGGCAAGCAATTCCAGGTTTCTGGTAAGAAAATATGATTTTATTTATTACTATTATGTTTTTGTATTGTCAATCTTTAGTCTTTAATAAATCAAATTCAGTTGATTTCAATGAAGTATAGTAAGTTTCACTTTTCAAGTATTTAATTTTTAACTTGATTATTATAAATACATATTACAAAATGTCTGTCCTTTCATTTAACAACAATTAAAAATTGATTTAAAATTCGCCTGACAATTTTCTTGATGTAAGAGTTTGGATATTTTAAATGGTTCTGAGAAACATAGTAATACATGGAGAGCGATGTAGAAATGCGACGGCGATGTAGGGCATGTATAAGAGCCAGGGGAGCGCAGTTTCAACAAAATTTGTAATTTTGAAATAAATACATAAAATTTAAAAAATATTTTTTTTTACTTTATTTTCCTTTAAAGTCATGAATTGTGGCAAGTTAGTCGGCTTTGTGTTACACATCGTATATTACTGAAAAGAGTATTAATTGGAGATGTTTTTAAAACTACCTGAACATCTTGATAGATTTTAGTTTTTTTTTGCGTCAAGTTAAAGTTAGCTTTCATAACTTTTTTTGCTACTTGTATTAACTTTTTGAGCTCAAAACGAATTATTTCGGTATTATTTGTACTTGATATTGATTTTTTGAGATTCAGGATACATTACAGACCAAATACAAATATAAAAAAAAACGTGAAAAATATGCTGAAAAAATTTAAAGATGTGAAAAGGCATAATTTTTTGATAATCCTGAAAATAACACAAAATCAATGATATAAAAAAACCCGAGACTTTTAGAACACAAGTTTCTTAAGAAAATATCTTCTATCTGAGCCTATCTATATGCCCACCAAGTTTGGCTAACCCTCCGCCAAACACCCTGTATACTATGTTAGTCATATACTATGTTTATACTAAAAAGTTGTTCTCATTTTAAAAGAGTTTATATTGTTTTGTAAATGGATATATTGTTTCTTTCGATAATACTCTGCTATAGAATTTTTAAATAATTTTAAAAGATATTATTAACCTAATGGCTATGCCTTTAGATATTTTATGAGAAAATAGCACAAAAAATTTGACAACCTTTTCTAATCTGTTTAAAATTACAGTAGTTCAGTGTTAACAAAATACTTTTAAACATTTTTAGATTAATTCTAATTTATATAATGTCTGTTATAATAAATTATTGTATATTATGTATATCATTTTAAGTAATTTTTTTTTCAGGGAAATTAAATAATAAATGTTTTAAAGAAAAAACATTGTTTTATTTCCATTTGTCAAATTGGTGATATGTTGTACACTATTGTTAGTACACTGTAAATTAACTCATTTAGATATGTAAAATAAAGCTGAAAAGTTTTATTTTTGTTCAGATCAATATCTGATGCTAACACCCAATCAAAAAGGCTCTTTTCTCTATGAGTAACCTTTTTAATTAGGCGTTTGCTTTAGGTATTACGATTAAATGATAAGATTGTCAGATTAAATGAAATTTAATTTCCCGCCTTAGTTTGGCCACGCATTTCTACTATTTTGATTGGTCCAATTAGGCCAATGACGTCAAACTGTCAAGTTAGTTACAAGAGTTTTCGTTACCAAGCGAGAGGACGCTAGATTTGTCAAAAGAATTTCAGTTTGTATGCAACCACCACTTCTCTATATATTTGTGTTCTGTGGTCTTTAGTAGCTGTTCATCTCTCACACTGTCGATGCGCTCGATCTCAGTATAAAAAAATATTTCCCGGAATTTCTAAAAATAGTAAAAGTTAAATATTGGCTTTTTTACTAGCAGCTTTTCTCTGTACTCCAAGTGTTGTTAAAAGTGGAAGTAATTGTAGTATTAGAAATTTGCTGTACCCTTAAATATAAGTGTTGGTCCTTCGAAGTCAATACTAGAATCAGTTACGCAGTTCTACGTGGTGTAACATCAAGTGTTGCACTCCCCTTAGATGTTGAGGATTCAGGAAAACTATACCCCTCCACAGACCCTTTACTAACACGAATTTAGTAGGCCAACAAATCTACAGGAGTTGCGAGAGAAACTTGTTGACCAATTTCATTTTACCAGAAAAGTTTTTATTTAAGTACCAAATCGTTTTTATGACAAGTTAGTTTATTGTTTAGACAAAGAAGGATTTTATGTATTTATATATTTTATATTTTATATATTATTATTTATTTTATATATTATTTTATTTATTTTATACAATGTTCGAGCATTTTATTAAAAGATTTAATTTTCGTTAAGTTTATTTTAAGCAGTTTTAATTTAATATTTATATATTGCTTAAATTTTTCTATTTTTATCAGAGTTTATATTTTATTTTTCTTAGAATAAAGTCTTAATTTTTATTATGAGATACACAGCATAATAAACATTTTGAGTTTGTGAATCTATATTATGTGGGTTGTACACTGATGTATATAAAGCATGCATCAGGAAAATTTTGTAGAAATAAACTTTCGTGTAACATTTTGTAAAATTTTATTGCAAGTAATACAGTCACCCCTATCAAAGTCAGTTGATTACTGACGTCGTAGTGTAAAAACAACGACGTAGCAGGCGAGTAGCAGAGCGCACGAGATACATGCGGGCGAGTTGCTATATTTCTCCTTTAAGTACCTTCTTCAGGAGCCTTTGTGGTTGGTCTAAAATCCTCTACTATAGTGTGTACTAACAGTGAGAAGTTCTGTGTCTTTTCTGTCCCCTCGCTATCTAGTTTCTACCAGACTTGAAGGGGTTTGGATTCACTTGGGATAGGAAGTATTCTTTATTCTTGTTTCACATAGTGTCGGGTCGTAAGTCTGCTTCTCCCACGATGCATCGTCCGGCCTGGTTACCAGCTTGAATAGGAATATGGGATACTTCTAGGAATGGCAAGTGGCCCCGAAACAGGTTTGCGAAAAAAGGAAAGAACAAAGAGCAACCACCTGTTGATTGGGTGAAAGGTGACGCGAAAGTCATTTAAGGACTTCTGTATGCGTAATAATCGATTCCCCGATCGTATACAAAAAACTTAAATAGATGATATCTCGCGCGTTTGCATATACGCTCCTTTTTCTACTACGAGAGCCACAAACAACGCGATACTAACTTGTTACCTGCATCACCAGCCGTTTGTCAAACCATATCCAGGGACCGAAGATAAAGTTTTTTCTTTTCGTTATTCAAAGCTGTAAAACGATAGTGAATTGATTACCTCAACTCTAGAAAATTACCAGAGGCAAGTTACGAAGTTGACAAGCGGTTACCATATGGTGTTATTACCATTTAATTTTATTCTTTCAATTTTCTATCATTTGTCAATAGATTTATAAATCAGTTTTCATTAAGGCCAAATTATAGCTTAGTGGAAAAGCAATTGCAAATATTTGTTTGGTACAGTACTGTAACTATCCATTTTCCATAAATAAATTTTTATAATATAGGTATAAGTATACCGGGTTGTGCATCGTCGCAGGATATAGGCAATCATATGTAATTTTTAATGGGACCAATTATTGTGTTTTCTCTTCAACCTCAAAAAATATTTAGTTTCCAAACTAAGTTATTAAAAATAACTTAGGTATATCTATTTAGCTATTTAGCTATAGAAACCTTAGGGTAATAAACCAATAACTGCTTTGGGACAGCCCTTGGAAAAGTTAGAAAATTGCTGAATCTTGAAAATCAATTATTAGAAAATAAAAATATATCACGTAAATGGAATTAAAACAGAGAAATAAACGCAAATATGCTTATGGACATTTGAAACTATTGCAATTGCCTGGAAGGTTAAAAAAGTCTCAGTCAGAATATTGTTTAAAAATATAATCAATCAATCAATTACATGCTTTATTGTCAAAAAATTACAAAATTTTGCAGACAAAGCTAATAAAAAAAACATATAACAACAAAACAAAACAAAACACACAAAATAAAAAAATAAAAAATAAATATACAAACAAAATAAATACATGCAAAACTGTACAAAAACAATGTACCTGGTCAATATACATCATGATGTATAAAATGTCAATAAAAATAAACACAGTAGTCAATAACAGTAAATTAATTAAATACAGAATGAAAGTGCAATTCATTTACTAAAAAAAAACTAATATATTCTCTATTTTAAGATATGAAAAGAGCCAGTGTGTGTGTGTGATACCCAAAAAGTTATTCTAAAAAAAAATCCTCCACTGCGTACAAGGCTTTTTCCAGAAAGTACGCCTTCAAAGCATTATGAAATCGAGGAAAAGAAGTAATTGATTTAATTTCTAAAGGGAAATGATTATGTATCTTTTTGGCTCTGTATAGAACAGAGCTTTTTACTAACTCGGACCGAGGGCTTTGCAGATAAAGATCATGCACTGCGTTGCGAAGTGAATAATTGTGAGACGGCCTACTTGGCATTTCTGACTTATGTTTGCATACTAATCAAATAGATTCCAATATGAATAAAGAGGGAAGAGTAAGTATCTTATATTTTTTAAGTTAATTTTTAAAAATTTTTAAGATTTCTTGACAGGGAGCTCTGCTATTAAGTTCAAGCAGATACCGAACTGCTCTCTTTTGGAGCTTAAAGATGCGCTCAAATTAAGTCACACCGCATGTGCCCCAGAATGGAAGGGCGTAACGTAGATGTGACTCAAAAAGGGCATAATAAACTGTTCTTGATGCTTGAAAACTTAATTCCCTGGAAACTGATCTTAGGGCAAAACATGCTGAAGTTAATTTTTTATATAAGGCATCAATATGCAAGTCCCATTTTAGGGAATAGTCAACATTAAGTCTCCTCCCTTATGCAAATAAATAATTATTGCAGTCTTAAAGCAGGTAGGAAAGACTCCATTTTGAAATGACTTCTTAATTAAGTTTGTTAGATGGATTAAGGTGCAATTTAGCAGATTGGAAAACATTTTGAGAGTGAGCCCATCTGTACCAGATGATGATTTGTTTTTTATTTCATTTATTGTAGTTTGAAGCTCTGTTGATACAATGGGGGTAAAAAAGAAGCTGTGTAAATTTTCATTTGGGAGATATGAACGAGGATCGTGAGAAGGTGTTATGGTAGCCATTAGATTTTTAGCTACATTAACAAAGCATTGATTAAGGTCCTCAGGTGAAGTAGGGATAGTGCTAGATGAAGAAGTCTTATTTCTTAATTCATTTACAATAGATCATGTTTCTTTGGCAATATTACTTGATACTCGATGATCCTTTTATTATAACAAATATCTTTTGCAGCTTTTATAGTCTTATGGTACATTATTCTATAAAGCTTGACATAGTTATGATAAAATATGCTGTCTGTACATTTTTTCAGGTGTGATAATGAGCGCATGTT
The DNA here is from genome assembly GCF_022605725.1 of Anthonomus grandis grandis. NCBI lineage: Eukaryota > Metazoa > Arthropoda > Insecta > Coleoptera > Curculionidae > Anthonomus > Anthonomus grandis. Next base: position 17,866,154 of record NC_065549.1, read on the forward strand.
TTTTGCAGAAACACGTAAGCCTTTAGTGGTCCATAGCTTATGATGTTTAATTTTGATAGGTCTAAAAGGAAACGACTTATCTGCAATACTTGATAAAGACTTTATAAAACTAGAAAATTCACTATCTATATCGTCAGAAGGAAAATCCCAATTATTTTTGCCAAAAACACGGCCTAATTTACGTAACGTGTTTTTGCCTTTAGAATTTATGGAAAATTTAGTTAATGCAGCTTCATGATCAGAAAATCCGGAATTAAAAACCGTACAATCTACGAAATCAGGAGCAAAAGATGACACGACATAGTCGATGGTACTAGAACTATTTCTAGTTATTCTGGTAGGAAAGTTAATATGCATTACTTTACACATTGAGACGAAAATAGAGTGAAGAGATTCTTGAGCAGCACACACACTGGAAAAATCAATATTAAGGTCGCCACACAAAATTAATTTACCTTTTAAGGGCAAGGATTCTAGGAAGCTTAGTAGTTTTTGAAGGAAAGTCTATAAGTCAGCGTCAGGTGTTCTATATACACAAATAATATAGACGTCGTATGTATTATGGTAAACTATGGAAAATTGAAGTAATTTTTCTGATAAAAAGTTATCAAACTTAGTTAACGGTGAAAAATCGTTGCTTATAGACATAATCATAGTGCCCCCATGAGATAAATTAGTTCTATTAAATCTTGCTATTG